>NW_028327180.1:11685000-12310000 GCF_987537825.1 Furipterus horrens
CATTTACAAACAGTAAGAATATAAGTTCCACAACCAGGTCTCCCACTGTATCTCCACAATGGCATTGGACAGGTGTGGTGGGGACTCAAATGCTGGAAAATTTTAGTTTGAGCCAACAGCTGATAAGCTTAGGAATCAATGTATGTAAAAAGCTATTGTTTCAGGAACTGGAGGTATGACCCACCCTGATTCCAAGAAACCACAAGCAGTTCCTCCTTTGTGCCTCAGGAGGAGGCAGACAACCAGGATGGTATCTGAGCCATTGTACTCCAGGGTGACCCCCCCCCCCCCCCCAGGACACAAAGACCACAGCACAGGACACAGATGAAAGAATGCTGCAGCTTTTATCCGATTATCCCATTAACCTTTTCCCTGAATTCCAAAACCCTTACCTACTCTTCTTCTAAAAAGGGCCTATTTATACTGGAATGTAAGACAGTCAGTTAGGGTACAAACCCACTGTCTTCTCAGATCGCTGACCATGGGAATAAAGCGCCCATAAGGAGTCAATCCCTGTCTCCGCTTATTGGGTCTGGGAGAGGACACGCAGCACGAGCCCTGACTTTTCTGGTTTCAGATGCTCTGGCAAACTCAGTGCAAAAGGCATTATCCCCCCAACTCTCATTGCCAGTCAGTTGCGGTCTCATGGGCAGGAACACCAGCAAAACCGCCCACCTCCACCCTATGACATCGAGGGCCCCTCTTCAGCACAGCAGCACGGCGCTCAGTCAACAGGACAGGCTAGGAGAAATGCGGTCATTCACCTGCTCCCTTGGGAGACTTGGGGGATGTTTTCATTCCGATGCTGGCGTCTGTTTCACGTGATCCTTCCCACCACCTCCATGGGAGGCTGGGTGAGAAGGAGGACAGCTTCCCTAGTCAACGACCGCTTCACCAGGAGGAAAACCAGGGATTTTTCCCCCTCTCCTAGCTATGGATTCTTTGGTTGTTTGAAATGCAAATGATGGTTCATTTCAACTTAGGTCTACAGCCCTCCGTGTTTGCACAGAAACGTGTTTGCTTTTACCTGCAGCTTTGTAAGAGAACACCTCCAGCCTAAAAGAGTCAATCTGTGCCCTTGTTTCAGCCTCCAGATTGAGAAAAACAAGCACGCAGACCAAGAGAGGAGAACAGGGATTCTCAGACAAGTGTGGGCAGACGGAGCCAGTGTGGGGGAGGGGTAGTGTTCAGAATCTCCTGGAAGATTCGGTGGGACTGCCTCCCCTCCTGCGGACCCCCCCTGCCCCGGGCTCTCCACCACCCCACCCACCCTACCCCAGGAGGAATTGTTACGATTGAGGGCGCACTGAACCCCTCAGATGCATGGGAGTGGAAAAAATCTTGAGTTACTAGAGTCCAAAATATTTTCAACAGAACAGAATGACAGGTCCTTGGGAATGAAATCTTTTAGTAGCAGGTATGATTCTCCATCTACAAATTGAGGTGGGCAAACAATATTAAATCTCTACTTTTTAGAAGTCTACTAGTTTGGACTTGGTATCCCAGGCTCTCCCTGCTCATGAGAAAATAGAATCTCCCTCATTCTGGGAGCCTCCCCTCCTTCCGTCAAGGGCATGTCAGGTGCCTGCCACATTCTGCAGTGTGCAGGTATCCGTGGAGGCAGACAGCTCTGGTATTTGTCCCAGGTTTCCACTAAGACTTCGTTGTCCTTGGGCCTAAGGGCTTTTCAGGACTGTATACTTCATGCTTCCAAGTCACGCTTAGGATGGAAATCACTTGTAAGGTGGCTCAGGGGTCCTGTCTGCCTGCACAGAGCACGCAGGGCTTCCGCTAGGGGGTCTGCAGCCTCCTTTCTGCTCTAATCCAAGGCCTTCCTTGATATCCAGTCCTGGTGCAGGAAACTTCCCCGCTGTCTCGCAAAGGCTCTTCTCCCTCTGTTACCCTCTTTGCCTCTTCTAAAGCCTTATCCCCTTCCTTCTCTGCATACCTTCTAAGTTCTGCTGTGGGCTTGGGCTTCTGGAAACGAAACCCAGAAGTTCTTGGAGTTACTTCTTTCTGCCCTACCACACAACCCCCCTCTCTTAAGGCAATGAAACACAGAATCAGTTCCAACTTCGACTAAAGAAACAGTCAGAAAAGGGGAAAGAAAGAAAAAAAAAATATATATATATATATACACATATATACATGTATATGTGTATATATATATAAATATATATATATATATAAATTAGTGACCCAAAATATTATGCCATCACATTTTTATACCCTCTTCATTGGTGAGTCCCAGTACTAGTTTCCAAATATACTGAGATGTTTTTGGATTATGGCAAAAGTCCTCCAAAACTTTAAACATCGAGTTAATGCTGATGACATTTAAATTTTTAAATATAAAGAGCAATTGAGATTAAAGGTCAGAGAATTAAGAGCTGAACAAAGCATTGTTTCCACCTTTACAGTAAGAAAAAAAAAGCTAGATAAACTTCCAATGAACAAGTTTTCTTAATGCTACCAGAGAGCTAGGCAAACGTAGGTTTACAGTCGTTTGTACGGCAAATAATATGATAAATAAAAATCATAATAGAAGAACAAACTCGGTGTTTCTTGTACTCACAGAACACACTTTTGCTCCACCCTGTACTGCAGGCTAACGAGTACCTTAAGGCCAAGAGAAAGACCAAGGGCTGCAGGGAGAAATAGGATTCAGGCATTTGCTTAGCTGAGTCAGATGCCGCTGAATCCCATAAAAGCTGGTAGGAAGAGTAAATTAAAAATCTTTAAAGAATTGCTAAAGGCCAAGTGGGCTAGCATGAAGGTGTGAAATCTCAGGGGGCTGCTAACACAGGAGGGTTCGCACTCTCTGGAGGTTTCCTCTCTGAGAACACTGGGTGCTTGTTCACAGGAAAGATCAGGAAGAATCCTCAGAAAACATCCCGTAACGTGCTAACTGGGGAAGGAGAATAGCCACACTGTCCCCGATCACCCTGACACACTGCCTTTATCTTCCCTACACAGCAAATCCTTAGTCCACAGAGGGGAGGAAACCAAAACTGTACCCCGAGGGCCCTGGTGGGGCCCGACTGCAGCCAGGAGAGAAGGATGGGGGGAAGGGGAGGAACAAGAATACTTGCTGGGCCCCGCGCCACAGCTGGAGAAGGGGCTGGGGCACTTGAGACCCAGGTCTCCAGCACCTAAGACGGAAGCCTCCTGAGAACGAAAGCAGCGGGCCCTCGCCCACCTCCTGCCACGGTGCTAACAAGAGTTGTGGTGCAGTCCTGCTGGAGGTACAAGATACAGGCTCTGTCCCAAGGTTAGCCCAAATAAAGACCCACAACCAAGAGGGGAGACAAAATCAAAGTGACATTAGAGGCATTTGAAGCCTCTGGAACACTGAGGGTAACCGTAGCAACAACAAACTTCCTCCAATTTCTGACTAGATTAACATAAACTGTCACATTAAAGGCCTAGCAGAAGAAAAGGCGTGCTCATCTTCTGACATAAGAAATACTTACTTAGTTTCTATTTTCCTATACAATATGTTCACCTTTCAACAGAAAAAATTACATGGCGTACAAAAAGGCAAGAAAAAAACACGGGCTGGAAAGGCAGAGCAATCCTCAAAACCAGGTTGGACATATGTTGGATGTATCAGTCAGGGAATTTAAAATTGCTATGATTAATATGTTAAAGGATCTAATGGAAAAAGTAGACCAAAATGCAAAATCATATGATTTCAGTACAGAAATAGAAACAATAAGAGAATAAAAACTGCTAGAAATCAAAAATGCAGTAACAGATATGAAGAATATCTTTGACAGCCTCACCAGTAAACTTGATGCAGTTAAAGAAACAAGCAATGAAGCTGAATATAAGCCAGCAAAATTAACCCAGACTGAAACACAAGGAGGAAAAAAGGGTGAGGAAAAAATAGAACAAGGTGTAGGACACTATCAAACAGTCTAGCGTGAGCATAATTCAGAATCTCAGAAGGAGAAAAAAGAATGGACAGCAAAAATATTCAAGAAGTAATGGCTGAGAATTTTCTAAATGAGTGAGTGCCACACACCTAATCACAGATCCAAGAAGCTCAGAGAACACCAAGAAGAATTAAAAAAAAAACAAAAAAGAAACCAAACAAAGCAAATAAAACAACAAAACACAACAAGAATTAAAACACCAAGACATACCAAAGGCAAAGACAGAATCTTAAAGGAAGCCAGAAAGGAAAACACATTTCGTACAAAAGAATAAGGATAACAATTACAGTTGAAAGAAAAAGCAACCGGATTTTGTATTTAAAAGATAAAGTATGTGACAGACAATGAGGAAAAAAAATAGAAACAATTACAGTAGATTTCTTGTGATAAATTGTAAAAGAGGATAATATCTTCGATGAGCTAAAAGGGGGGAAAACATCAATCCTGAATTCCACATCCAGAAAAATGTCCTTCTAAAGTAGAAACACAAGGAGACCTTCTCAGAAACAAAAATGTAGGGAGCTACCTAAGAATGGCAGACCTACCTTGTAAGAAATTTTAAAGGAAGTTCTTAAAGACAAAATACATGTCAGGAAATTAAATCTGCACCAAGAAATGAAGAGTGTCAGAAATACAATAAATGAAGGGCTTATAAAATTTTTTTTGTCTCATTTTAATTACTTTAAAAATAACCGACTGTTTAAAGCAACAGTATTAACAATGCATTGTGTGTTTATAGCATATGTAAAAGTGGAAAATATGAGAATAATTGCAACATGACAGAGAGATTAGAATTGGGAATATACTGTTATAGGGTTCTTGAACTACACACATAATATAAGGTTGGTGCAAAAATAATGTGCGATTTTGAGGTCTGTTTTAAAAATGAAAAAGCCCATGATTATGAAAATATTTATTCATTAACATAACCTCCTTTGCTTTCTAGAACCTCATTCCATCTGTCAACTAGCTTATACATGCCACACTTGTAAACTTCTTCAGGTTTTGAAGCAAAATATGAATCCAACTCATTTTCAACCTCTTCTCTTGATGTCACCCTAAGACCATCACAATGGTTCTGTAGTCCCCGAAACAAGTGACAATCAGAAGGAGCAAGGTTAAGAGAACATGGAGGATGAAGCAGTATTTCCTAACCAAGCTCTTTTAAGAAATTTTTGGTGAGTTGAGCTGTGTGAGGACGAGCATTATGGTGATGGAAGATGACACCCTTTCTGTTGACTAAGGAGGGTCGCTTCTGGCTCAAAGCTGCTTTCAAACGATGAAGTTGTTCACAGTAAAGATTAGCAGTAATTGTTTGATTGTTGTATAACGGTTTGGAATGGACAATTCCTTCCATATCCCACCACATACTCAACATGATCTTCTCTGGATGAAGTCCTCCTCTTGGTTGTTGAACTTTTCTTCCTTCTCGGCTGATCCACGATCAGCGATGTTTAACGTTATGATAAAGGATCCGCTTTTCAGCACCTGTAACAAGCCGACCTAAAAACAGTGCCTGAAGGTGTCGCGAAAGCAATGATTCAAAACAAGCAACACACTGTTGCAGATTCTCTGGAGACAGTTCGTGTGGGACCCATTTTCCAACCACTGACACCTTTCTGATCCTTTTCAGTTGGCGTAGCACGGTCGTATGGGCTACGTTACATTGTTCTGCACGTTCCCTAGAGGTAATGGTGGGGTTGTCTGTGACAACAGCTTCCAACACTTCGGAATCAAGTTTTTTTGGACGACCCTCTTTTGGCTCGTTTTTCAAACTGAAATCCCCACTTTGAAAATGGGAAAACCACATCCTGCAGTTCCTTTCAGTCACTGCATCGTCCCCACAAGTGCTCTGACTAGACTTGGCTGCTGTCCTTGCATTGGCACCTTTATGAAACTCATAGAGTGAGACATTTCTAATGTGTTGTTTAAATGGGACGAACATGGGTGCAAATATTGTGGACAATTATGAACAATACTTCAATAATCTAAAAAAATAAGGTATAAATTAGTCACTGTGACATCAAAAAACTATAAGAAGAGGCACAAATTTAATAAATACTACCCAAAACTTCCTTTTAAAACAGCTGGACATTACTTTTGCACCAACTGATAGTATAATATATTTGAAGGTAGATTCAGATTTTTTAAAACTGAATATTGTAAACACTAGGGCAACCATTAAAAAAGTTTTTAAATGTTGAATTAAACCCAGAGAAGGCAGGGAAGATTGTAACAAGAGGTAAATAGCACGTGAAACAAATAAAAAAATAGCTAGTAAGATGGTAGATTTTAATCCCATCATATCAATAATCATCTTTAATGTGAGTGGTCTAAACATACCAGTTAAAAGATAGAAATGATATAAAAACTGGGACAACTTTAATAGAATAACAATAAAAACTTTTTTAAAAGATAGAAATGATCTGAATTGACTAAAAACAACAAAAAATAAAAACAAGACCCAAGAACACGCTGTCTCTGAGAAACCCACTTTAAATATAAAAGGCATGTTTAGATTAAGAACGGAAGGATAGAGAAAGATATATCACGTAAACACTAATAAAATATTTTCATTAATTTTAGACCAAGTGGACTTCATAATAGAAAACATTTTCAGATGTAAAGAGGACACTACATTTTGAAAAAGAAGTTAATTCTCCAAGAAAACAGAGCCATCTTAAATGTGTATGCACCCAACAACAAGCTTCAAAACACACAGCACAAAAGCTGGTAGACCTTACAGGAGAAGTAGACAAACCTACACTTTTAGATGAAGACTTATGCTCTCAGAAACAGATAGAACAAGTAGGCAGAAAAATCAGGAAAGATATAGATGACTAGCAGCACACCACCACTTACCAACTTGTCCAATCTGACATTCACAGAGCACTGAATCCAACATCAGCAAAATACATGTTGTTCTCAAGTGCACAAGGAATACTCTCAGACATAAAAGCCCTTAACAATTTAAAGGAATTGAAAATATACCAAGTATATTCTCAAATCACATGGAATTAAACTAGAAATTAATAATAGAAAGATATCCAACTGGTAAATCTCAAATATTTGGGAATTAAGCAATATATATCAATACAATAATCCATGGGTCAAATAATAAGCCTTCAGGGAAATGAAAAAATATTTTGAACTAAGTGAAGATAATACAACATCAAAATTTTGTAGGGTAAAAAAAAAAAAAAAAAAAAAAAAAATTTTGTAGGGTGCAGTCAAAGCATCTTAAATGGAAATTTCTAGCATTAAATGCTTATTTTAGAAAAGAGATGCAGAAAAACCTAAATTCATGGATCTATTCTTTCACCAGCAAATTAAGTATAAAGCAAGCAGATGAAAGAAAATCATATAGAACAGAAATCAATGAAATTAAGAACAGAAAAATATGCATTAGCTTAATTAAACCAAGAGCTGATTCTTTGATTAAATCATAACACTGAGAAGCCTCTGACCAGGCTGACCAAGGAAGAGAGGAAGACACAATTTTCCAATATCTGGAATGAAAGGGAGGCCTCATGCCTGATCTCATAGACATTAACGCCTGGTAAGGAAATACTACAGGCAACTCTATGTTCGTAAATTCATCAACTTACATAGGATGTGCCGATTCCCTGAAAAGCCCAAACCACTAAAACTTACTCAAGAAGGGATACTTAACCTGAATAGTCCTATATCTATTATAGAAATTGAATTTATAGTTTAAAAACTTCCAAAAAGAAAACCCAGATGGTTTCACTAGTAAATTCTATGAAACATGTAAGAAAGAAAGAATGTCAGTTACATAGACTATCTCCCAGATTATAGATGAGAAGGGAATATTTTCCCAGCTATTTTTATAAAATCAGCATTATCCTGAGGCCCAAACCAGACTATATATTGCCAGAAAACTATAGACCCAAAAGCCTCACAAATGTAAAGGCAAAAATTCTCAACAAAATATGAGCAAATCAAATCTAGCAATATATAAAAAGGACAATACATGATCATAAGTAAATGAATGAGTAAATGTAAAAATAAGTAAATACATAATGTTAAATGAACTGGCCAGATTCCAAGAATACAAGGCTGGTTCAAATTTAAAAATCAAACAATAGAACTCACCATATCAACAACCTAAAAATGAAGAGTTACTCAAAATAGGTTATAAACCTAAACACCAAATGTAAAACTATAAAACATCAAAAAGAGAACAGCCAAAAGTACGTGTTATTTTGGGCCTGGCAAGGCATTTTCAATATCAAATTAAAAAAACAGTCTATAAAAGAAAAACTGATGAATTGGATTTTATTAAAACCTAAATCTTTTCTTTGCCAAAGACTTAGTTAAGAAATGAAAAGACAAGGCACTGTCTGGGAAAAAGGATTTACAAAATCACATATGACAAAAACTTGCATCCAGAACAGGTAACATCTTAAAACTCAAGGATCAGAAAGAGAAATAGTTCAGTATTTAATACGGGCAAAAGATCTAAACAGGTATTTCACCAAAGAAGCTATCGATAGCAAATAAGCATATAAAAGATCCTCAACATCATTTGCTACCAGGGAAATGCAAATGAAATCCAGTGTCCTCGCACTACACATTTATTGGAATTGCTGAAAACACCACCACCCTGACAGTGCGCAGTTCCGGTGAGGGCGCAGAGCAACAGGAATAGTACAGCCATGTTGAAGGACAGTCATGGCTGTTTCTGTGAAGTTAAATATGTGCACAACACGGCCCAGAAACCCCACTCTTAGGTATTTCAACTCTAAATGAGTTGAAAACTGATTTTTACAGAAAAATTTATATACGAATGTTTCTAACAATCTTATGCATAGTTATCCCAGCCTGGAAACAACCAAGACGCCCTTCAACAGGGTAATGGGTAACTGAACTTGATGTATCCATAATGGATTCTTACTCAGCAATGAAAATGAATGTGCTATTGATCACACACAACATCAGTGTATCTTAAATACGTTCTGTAAGTGAAAGAAGTCAGACCCAAAAGGCTACATATCGTGTGATTACATCTTTACGAAATTCTGAAAAAGGCATCTTGATAGGGATAGAAAACAGGCCAGTGGTTGCCATGGGTTAGGGGAAGGGGGCAAGGTTTCCACAAAAGGGCCACATCGGGCAATGTTTAGGGTGATGGAATGTTCTGTACGGCACTGGGGTGGTGGGTACCAGACCCTATACATTTATCAAACTCCCTAAAACTGTACACTACAAAGAATGAACATGACTGTATGAACATTAAAAAAAATAATCAGGATGCCATTTCGCACAGGAAATGCTGAATAAAACTATTTGCTAAGGAGAAGCCTTTAAAGCATATCAAAGAGTAAGAAAACAGACAGCAATAAACGCAATAGGAAAGTTGATGTAGAACTTCCTCACTTGTGCCCACTGCCTGGACCGATGCTGCTACCGGAAGCCCCTAAGAGCGAGCGAGGCCTGAGTTTGTCTCCCTCTGTAGGCCCAGGGTTATAGTACAGCGTCTCCCAAATGAGCAACAGACGCCCACCTAGGGAGGGAAACTTCGGGGTTGTCAACTTGTAACGTTGCTATCTTTAATCATTTTAAGAACAGGTAAAAAACAAACAAACAAAAAACCAAATATATGTTTTGTGCGGATAATTCCTTACAGTTATGAAACCATAACAAAATTAAAAATTAGAAGTAAAACTGCAACCCCAACAAAGCTGGATCCAGCAACATCAAATTGATGAAACCAAATCGCTGCTCACAATGCGGTTGGGTTTTTTGAGGTGGGTGGGCCTCACTAGGGTGGGAACTACTCAGTGTTCCCACCTTACTTTCACTACAAACAACTGCACAAACCCCATTTTTCCAGCACACGTTGGCGTCACGTAAGAGGGCTTAAAGGGGTTGGGAAGTCACTTCCCACATTAACACCATCCTGGCTACTACTAGACCCTGCTACAATTTTTCCATTCCCATCTGCATCTAGCCTGCAATCAATAACATTAGAGTTGAATTTGGTCCTTGTCCTCTGAGGAGCCCACGTGTGAAGGCATCACAGTGATGCAGATGGACGTAGCCCATCCACCTTCGGAGGGTAAGAGACTCTGCTGACCCCTTTGAGAGAAGGCTTTGCTGTGTTGGTCCTGAGTCTTTGCCTGCTTTGGAAAATCTGACAGGAGAAAGATGGGATTTCAGGGGGCATTTGAAAATCTTGCACCACTACTCTGTTTTGAATTATCTGGGATTCCCTAAGGTTATAGTAATGCTTTTCACTATGCTTTCAACACCCCCTCCCCCCCAAAATTCACCGATAGATAGGTGGGCAGCACCCATAACATCAACTTAAACAGAAAATCTTAAAACATCATTTGACACCTGATTCTGTCGATTACCTGTGATTTGGAGACACACGTGCCATAACACTGATTAGTTGTGTTAACTCTGCAGTAATTTTTGCTACAGTTTAATCGTGCAGCCAGCTTTTGCCCGAGTCTATAAGGTAGCAAGCTGAGGGCTGGACTAGGGCTGTGTCAGAAGAAAGACGTCTCCTGGCATTTTTTTCCATAGTGCTGAGTGAGGGTCCTTGTTAGGCAGCTCAACAGACAAGGCAGGCAAAGATCTCCCTGCCGCCCTGCGCGCCCTGAACAGGCCCCCAGTACCGCGCAGGGGAGACCAGGGCAGGGAGGTAGACGCATATGTGGGCGGGGGGGCCGGATCCTGGTCACCACGCTCACCAGCTGCGTGTCCTCGGGCAAATGACCAGTCTCCCCGCGCTTTCATTTTCTCACCAGTAAAGTTAGGTAACAGTGACAAGGCTCAAATGAGGAGATGCAGGGAACGACCTGCAGAAATACTAGGACGACACACTCTATAAATGTCAGCTCTTAGGATCCTCACACTTAACCCACGGGTTTGGAATCACCCATCTCTTCCTTTCGCTTGTAACTCAGCTGGTCCCTGAGTTCTTAGAGCGCAGGGAACACCACTTCTTCCCCTCTGAACCCACTTTCCTGAGCACACAGCACTCAGTCAAGGTGTTCTGAACTGAAGAGAGGGAACAGAACTGGAAAACGGTCCGAGAGAGAGCGAAGACATGGCAGCCAAACAAAGGGACGGGAATGCGTCATTTTCACTTCGGAGTGGAGGGTAGTTAATACCTGTGTGCCGCTGTCGAGTCAAACCTCTGCATAACATTTTCATCTCAGTTGCCACTTAACAAACCATTCCTCAGTTACCTTGGGCGCACAACGGTGGCTTTCTCTGCCGCAAAATAGATCGGAATGCTAATAAGCAAACCAATTTTTTAAAAGTCTCCCCTAAGGTGCTGGAAATGCTTTGGATCTGGGTGTCGGGTATACGTCATGTATCTATAATCTTACAATTTGCACACTCTACCATGTACTGTTATACCTCAAACCAAAATTTTAAAAAGCCCTTTGCCCATTAATAACAATCCAGTCTGATGTATGTTTACAAAATCACCTCTGCTACCCTGAGAGTAAGTCCCTTCCTTGGTGTGCAGCATACAATCAGGGGAAATCTGTTATTCACTTGGGGAGCAAAGTCAAGGCTTCAAAAACACTTTGTGAAAGAGCGTTCAGAATTGATGGGCACACAATTTGACCACCAGAGGGCGCCAACACAGCCAGAATAATAGGAACAGACTGACCTTAGCAAGCCACCAATCAAGCTTTTCAGACAGGGTCTGCGGAGTTCCCACACAAGCAGGTATCCATTTCTTGGTTCCTAGGAAGACGTGTGAAAATTTACTGACGTCAGACTTAATTCAAGACTTTATTTTTATCCTCAACTGTAGACATGTTTTAATAATAAGAGGCAACTGACCCTGGAGGCATTAACAGTAATAAATGCCTAGTAAAGTAACAGACACAAAAATAAGGAGAGCTCACCTTTGAAAATCACTTTACAGATTAGGAAGAATCTTCAAATATAGTAAGTGCTGGCAATTTTTCTCTTTAATACAAGCATTTAATTTCTAAATACGGTTTGTGCCGGCTGGAGATGGAAAAAAAAATTCCTACTGCATTGATATAGGGCCACCAGAAGCATGCATGCAAATTAGAAAAAGGCACACCTGTCAGGTCTGGGACCAGGCTTGGCGTGCACAGCATGGGATGGATTTCAGGCCCCACTATGCCCCACCAGGCAGCTCTGTACAGGGACAAATGCACACACACATGTGGCAGCCCCAAGTCGGGTCAGGGGTGGCCCCAAGGGACGCTCGGGGGGAGTTTTTAATTCTCCCTCTCCTCGGTTCTTTGATAAGGACAATGATATTTTCTTAATTCCATGTAAAATGCAGCTCCAAGGCAAGCTGCCCACCTGCCCCCTTCCAATCAGAGTCCTGACTTTAAGTTTTTCCTATAGTGAAATTCTGGATCCACCACTGAGCTATGGCAACAGACATTGTCCATCCTGTTCTCCTCTGCTTCCCATCCACCCAGCTAGAAGGTCTTGCTCAGTTTCCAAGTTGCTTTTTTTCTTTATAATTTCCACTTCCTGGTCACTCTCCAGCCCCTGATTTTTGTACTCATGAGGATTTTCTCATTGGCTGAAAATTGTTGTAACGGGAAGCTGTAACCAGGTGAGTATTTCACTGCCTTGTCTGTGACTATTTCTCAGTCCTTCCTGTATTTGACCTCACAGCGGCACTTAACCCCTGTGGTCACTGTGTCCTTTAGAAGCAGTTTCTTCATTTGGCTCCTAGGGCTGCTCCTTCTCAGTCTCTCGAATTGATTCCTCCTCATTGTTCTGATTTCCAAGTGTTGACATCCAAGAACCATCCTGTCCTCTGCTCTGCCAACACTGTTGCCCTGGCTTTTACACTCTGTGTCACAGACAGCTCTCACATTTATATCTGCCCCCGGCCTCTGCCCTGCACTCAAACTCACATCCAACTGCCTACTCAACATCCCCAGCTGAATGTTTAAAGGCACCCCAAACTTGACGCACTCCAAAGCAAACTCATCATTTTGGTCCCTGACCATCTGCTCCCTCCCACAGTCTTTGTCACCTGAGCAGATGGTAACTCCTTGTTTAGTTTCTCATGCCAGAAACCTTGGGGTCATCCTTGGCTCATGGCTTTCTTTCTCTCACTCCCACCTCAGCAGATGCTGTTCGTTCCAGTTTGGAAATATGTCCAGAAATTGGATTATTTCATACCATCTCCTCAGCTATGACTCGGGTCTAAAGCATTATCACCTCTTGGCCTGGATTCTTGCAACAACCTTCTAATTCATTTCCCTGATTCTGCTGCCTGCCCCCACTCTCCAACCAGAATCAATGTTCTTCAGTGCAGCCAGACACCCCCCCCCGCAAGTGAACCACAGAGAGATCATGACGTGAGACCATGGGTACTAGGTCCCACTCACAAAGTGAACCTCGAGGAGCTCCAAAGTGTCTGTAAGGCTCTACACGGTCAGCCCCTGCTGTACTTCTGGACATCGCTCAAGCCTCAGTGCCCTTCATGCACCTCCCTTGAACAAGCCAGACCTGATCCCGCTCCCAGGTCGCTGTACTTGCTGGTCGCTCTGTCAGGGATGCCCTTCCTCCACGTGTCCTCAGGCTCGCTCCCTCAGCTCCTTTAGTCTCTGCTCACAAGTTATTGTAGCAGACAGGCCTCCCCGGACACACTGTATCAGACAACCCCACACCCCCATCACCCTGTCTCCCTTACCCTGCATTCTTTTCTTCCTAGACCTTCATAGCACTTCTCCCCATTGAATGCATGTGTTTGGGGACATATGTTTGTACACACGTACAGTATTTATATTTGTGCATGTACACGTGTGAGTGTTTGATCATTGTCGGTCTTCCCCTCCGAGGACGTAAGCTCTGTGATAGAAAGCATCCTGTTTCATTCACTGTCACATCTTCAGTGCCTAGGAAAATGCCCAGCATGTCATAGCTGGTGTTTGACAGACACTTGTTGAATGAAATAGACAACTGATTACTGACTAAAAGTTACATGCACTGTATAAATTAAAATATATTAAAATTTGACTTGAATTTTCGTGTATTGCCCAAGCAGAATTGGGCATCTTGAAAGGCTTTTAAAGAAATACTTGCACAGTGTTTACGTCTGAATCGTAGTGAAGCCACATAACATTTGACGAATGCTGGAGGGAAACTTGCCATCCCTGTGCCCAGCAAGTAGATTGCAACACAGGAGCTACTAATATTACTTAACTCTTTTTGAGCTTGTGTCGAATCAGAAAACATGACATTTACTACACATCTGTTTGTTTTTACCAATTGCTAACAAGTTCTATTACTAAACAGGATTTGTATTCATGTTATATTGAAGGGAGTATATTATGCATGTCGTGGTTCACTGTTGCAGATGCTGAAGAATTCAGGCCGATGTCTTGTGAAGGAATATTCACCAGTGAAGTCGAGAATCGTGTTTCTATTGATTACCCTATTGCAAGAGCTAATTGTTTATGTAAAGGTTCTTTAATGTGAGCTGGTAGCATATTAAAGTACATTTACTGAACTTGGATACATGATGTCAATGACATACAATTTAAATATACTTGTGAAAACCAAGAAATAAATCCATGTAAAATAGAGTATAATTAAGAAAAATGGTTTTACTTAAAAACCACACTGATAGTTCACCTTGTTTAGCAGCCTAAAGGATACAAATCTAGACTTTTCTAATATGTTTTTCTTACATATTTCACTGTTTGGTCTTTGTCTTTGAAATGAACACACAGAGGTAAAAGTTCAATATTAATCAGATTGTATGTTTTCATGCCTGTGTGTTAAGTGATGCCACACACCAGGCTGGTTGGAATGTAGACTTTGGACCTGGACTCCCTGGGTGTGAAGCCCAGCTCTGGCTCTTCCTGGCTGTGGGTGTTGGCCAAACCATTTTGTTCATGTGTTTGTTTCCTTCAAGGATTGTTGTGAGGAATGAGAAGGGTAGAGATAAAACACTTAGAATATAGTGCTGAGCATAGGATAATAACTCAGTGAATGCCAGCGATTATTACTAAGGACATATAATAAAAATAAAGCATTCCATCACATCCGCCTTTGTAGCTAACGGGCCGCATTAATCCAGTTTGCACTAATTTGTCAAAAATATCCAGATAGTTCCATGTGAAATTACTCATAAAGAAAGAAAACCTTTTCTACAGCAGAGGAATGCCTAGCACCTTCTTTAGAGATGCCAGTTTCTCTCCAGGAATCTACTGATTACACGCACTTCAGATGTCATAACTGGTACTCAGAGCCCTTGGAGATGTCTCCTGGGTTGCTGCTTAGAAAAATCCCCAAGAAGGCCCACAGCAAACACTGGCTTCCAATGTGCTTTGTTATTGTATTGGTACTTTGAGATCATGACAAAGCGATTATGAGAATCCTGGTTAGTTTGCTCGTTCTCTTTATTTTATTCTTTCCTCAGTCCTGTTAACCCAACATTCATTAATATGCAGACATGCACACACATATTTATAACTCATATTACACATTTTAAAATGACAGATGATTTCTTATACAACCATATTAACCTTAGCATTTATGCTTTTGCATCTGCTTTTAGGGAAGGTTATATCATAATAAAGATTTGTATCCTTACCTTAACCTCCTTCCTAGTCTTATTAATTCTAGAAGACACAGTAGATATAATACAAGGTCCATTCCCGCCTTGTTAATTCTATAATATGTGGTAGACTAGGCTTCCTTTGAATTTGAAATTGTAGAGTATATTATGATTTAGGGTTCTTAATTCAATTCATTCATTAGACAGGCAAACCATTGATATATATTTTTTCGTGGTTGAATTTTCCTAACCTTTTTTTTTTTAATTGAAGTAAAATTCACATAACTTGCAACTAATCATTATAAAGTATACAACTCAGTGGCATTTAGTGTGGTTAAACAGCTACTTCTGTCTAGGAGTGGATATGCTGGGTCATATTGTAATTTTATGTTTAACTTTTTGAGGAACTCCCAAAATGTTTTCCACAGAAGGTGCATCATTGTACATTCCCAGCAGCAGTGCACAAAGGTTCTTATCTCTCCAAATCCTTGCCAACACTTATTTTTCATTCTTTTATTTTTATTAAAACCATCCTAGTGGGTATGAAGTAGAATACCACTGTAGTTTTGGTTTGCATTTTTTAATGGCTGATGATACTGAACATCTCTGTTCATGGGCTTATTGGTCATTTGTAAACTTTCTTTGCAGAAATGTTTGCTCATGTATTTTGCCCATTTTAAAAATTGGATTATGTGTCTTTTTGTTGTTGAGTTGTAAGAGTACTTTATATATTGTGGCTACTAAACCCTTATCAGATATGTGATTTGCAAATACTACCTCCCATTCTGTATGTCATCCTTTCACATTCTTGATAATGCCCTTGGATGCACAAATGTTTTTCATTTTTATGAAGTCCAATTTATCCATTTTTCTTTTGTTACTCATGCTTTCTGTATCAAACCTAAGAATTCATTGCCAAATTTGTGTTAGATCTTCAAATTCATATAGAACTGCAAGGGACCCTAAATAGTCAAACATTATTTACAAAAGAAAAACAAAGGTGGAGCACTCACGTATTCTGATTTCAAAACGTATCACAAAGCTATACTAATCAAAACAGCACGATACTGACCCAAAGACAGACATATAGACCAATGGAATAGAACTAAGATTCTGGAAATAAACACAAACACGTATGGTCAACTGATTTTTGACAATGATGACAAGACCATTTCATGGGAGAAAGACTTTAACAAATGGTGTTGGGACAACAAGATAACCAAATGCAAAAAAAAAAAAAAAAAAAAATGGAGCTACACCCCTAAGTCACTCCATATGCAAAAATTAATTCAAAATGAATCAATGATCTAAATATGAGATAAAACAATAATACTATTAGAAGAAAACATAGGAGTAAATATTCACCACGGATCATTTAAGTCCACAGATAATTCTCCACTCTAGTTAAAAATGAAGGCAGATGGCTGTTGTTGCTGCTGTTGACCATTCTCGGCGGTGCAGATAGACTCTCAAGAAGCTACGCCATCATCTCTCGAGACGGACGGCTGCCGACGATGATGACGACGACGAGTTAAAAATGAACATATTTTTCATAATAACTTTTGCCCAAAGATGACAAGGATGGTAGCATTGCTGCCTGACTTGAGATTTATCTTTTTTCATTCCCCTATCCATTAGGATAGATACTTCATCAGAAATGTCCTTGAAGGTAATCAGAAAGAAGACAAAGAATCAAGTGCCTAGGCTAATCCTAACAAGAAGCATGATCAGCCATGTGTAATCAAAAACAAAACCCAAAGACACGATTTAAACCAAAGGCAGCCTTTTGTTTCTACATTATTTTTCCAGGTTGATTAATTCTTCTCTTCCATCTCTCCATTACCCAAGAACTTTATTAGCAGTTGTGAATATAGTGGTTAAGAGCATGGACCCCGGATTCAGAGGGCCTGGAGTCCATTCCTGGCTCGACCACTTACATAGCTATTTGTCATTTATTTTTCAGCTCCTTCGCATTTTAAATAAGAATATTAGTGCCTACCTCATGGGGTTATTTCCTAGCACATAGTAGGCACTTCTTAAGTATGATATGTGCTATTATTTCTAGGACTGACAGAGGATAGATTAGGCAAGAGAGGTATTCTCATGCTTCCTAAAGTACTGTCCATAATTACATACACAGACGCTAGAACGAAGCAGCCCCGATGGTGGCCATGATTATGGGCCTTGTAAACCTCCAACTACAGGGAGTGTAACTGACCAGAGGTCCCAGCTGTGCTCTGAAATCCCTCACCATGTGTGCACAGAGGCCTCACTTCCCACCAGCTGCTCCTAGCCATTAACTAGTCTCAGGGCTCCTCCAACAATGGTCAACTTTGGCTCAAGTATTCTTTGTCAAAACGTCCATAGTCTGAAGGACAAGCGAGACCTCCCAACCCGCTATGGGTCTCTCGTGCATCATGGTCTGAGGCTTTCCCAGCCTTTCCTGGCTCCCTCCCTATTTTTTCTCAGGCTTTTTAATCCTTTCTTAGTGCCTGATTCTTAAAGGTCTTGGATTAACATAGTCTGGAATTCAACGCTCTCTCAGATGTGGCTTTCACCTATATTCCACCTTGGTTCCCCGATGTGCCGAATGCTTTCCCAATGCTGAGCCTTTGCCCACGCGTCTCCACTGAGACAGCACTCTCACCTGACCATTTAAGCCTACTGGATGCCATTTGTCATTGATCATGTATCTCATATGTCACCTTCCCCTAAGCCTCTCAAAACCTGACAGCCAGGTAGACTCTTTTCCTTCTGTAAACTTCCAGGACCCTTGCTGGTGAGCTTTTTGATAAGCTTATCAATAGCAATAACTATTTCTTACTTTGAACCCTCCAGGGTCCCTCGTTTGTATAGAACAGACACTCAATACTTGTAGAATATCGTTGGAAAATTAGGAGGGATACTATTCTAGTGAGTTTAATTTTTAACATTCAGGAGTTCCAACAGCTCACATCCATTTGGCTTGATGTAGCAACACTGAACTTGAATGAACAACAACAAAAAAATCCTCTGCATCAAAGCACTTAGGACAGAATGCAGCACGCAGTAACTCAATTTCAATATCTTCTTAAAATTCATCATCCAAGTTGGATGATGTTTTCCCCCCATGGAGGGATGACATGAAATTCTCAAATAGTTTTGGGTTTGTCTGTGTATATGAATGTGGACCAGGGGACTAAGACAAAAATGTTGGAGAAGATGCTTCCTCCTCTAACGAAGGGCCCTCACCCTGAAACTTGGCAAGGCCAACATTCTTCCCCTCGGCCTCCTCCTGAAACAGAGAAGGGAGGTCCTGTCATTTTAATGACCTTTCATAGGGTAGGGTACATATATACAGTAATATGAGAGGGCACGCATGAGCTCAGTCCGCAGGGAGTCTTAGTTCCTCACATATGCCTCATCATCTCTGGTCCTTATTGCGGTTGACATTTATCAAGGGCATGTTATTCACTTTCGATCCTTACCCCAGACCTGTCCTGCTATAGGACAGGAAATTGAGGCTCTGTGATCAAGTCACGCTGCTGGGTCACTGCTAGGTCACTGACCAAAATCCTTGAGAAGTTCCTTGTAGGTGTCTACAAGATACAATAATCATACAAAAATTCTGTCTCTTCCCCCAACCTCATCCCGGTGATTCTTTGGGCCATGTCTTTGGGCAATTCACCCCAAAGGAAGTTGCCATAGGACTGAAGGCAAGGCTTGGAGTCCAGGAGGAGCACAGCACTGGTGTCAGCGCAAGAGCTGCCGGTAAAGGTGATGACTCTCTCACTGGGTCTCTAACCAGTTCCAGTTAAGAACACAACACTCAGGTAAGACTTCCTCAGGTGGAAAGCAGGAAGAGGGTGGCTAGTGCAAGGATCAGATGGCACCTGCTGGGACGCTCATTTATTAATGATTTAACAAGGGCGATCACATGGGGCAACTGCCGTCTTCCTCTGCCCTCGTTTTCCTCACTCACAGACCTGACAAGTGTACAAGATGGACGGGCACAGCAAGGAGGAAGAGGAGGACGGCACCTTCACCAGCATTTCTCTTGCAGATGACACAGGTAAGGGAGAGCCTGATGGATTCCAACACATAAAATTCAGCAACGGCTCAGCAGTTTTTTTAATAAATATAATTTTTATTATAATGGTAACACATATTGTAGAAAACTTGAAAAATATAGCTACAAAAATAAGACAAAAAGTTTTTTTTTATTCTTTTTCTTTTTAAATGATTATTTTAAAAGTTCCTGTAGTTGTAGTACATGTACTTAAAAAAAAAAAAAATCAACACATAAAAATATAAAATGTTTATTTCCTAAAAGCTCAGGAAACATGACCTCAGAGTTGTTAATATTATCATCTTTTGTTCAATTATGGTCCATTTCTTCGCTATTTTGTAAAATAAGTTTATCATTTCTGAAAAATGAGCTCGAATAAGTTGCAATTCACTTTAAGAATAGTTTCAGAAAATGTCTGGTTTTTAAGCAAGGCCAAAGTTCGCTAAATTCAACATGAGAGAAGGAAAAGGGGGGGGGGGGCGGTTAGTAGTTCTAAAATGCTGAGGGAAGGATAATTATCTGGGAGAAATTACCAATGCTGAATTGCACACTGTTAACTGGATAAACACTTCAATCCTCTGAGCACCCATGCCGTGTGTGTGTGCGTGTGCGTGTGCGTGTGTGTGTGTTTGGCATTGATGTTACTTTGTATCCTGTTCCTTCAGCACAACCCCAGCCAGAAGCCAGGACTGCAGCTAAGCAATGGGGGTTACTGATTTTGATTAGCAGAGAGCAGAGCATGAATATTTAACATCCATGGCTCTTTCATAGGGCCACGCTTCTCCACTTTCTCCCTAACTGCTCAGATTCAAAAAGCCCCTTTCCGAAGTGTGGCCAGACAATTGGCACAAACCTCCAGCCAGCCAGAGCTAAGTCTCCCCTCCTGGCACCGCAGAAGCATGCTGGGAGCTTTGGAAATCAAAGCGGGGCATTTTCAGCTTTATGAGGGAAGGATGGAAACAAGGTTCCAGGGCTTTTGGAGCAATGGGATGCCTTGGCCTTTGCGTATTCCCACAAGGGCGTTTTAGAAAATGATCGGGTTGCAGAAGGCAGCAAAGGAAGGAAACAAAGACCAAGAGAAACCTGTCCCTTAGCTTCTGGGAGGCAGGATGAGCGAGCAGCCCCTAGGGGAGCCTTGCGTTGTTGTGGGCGGGCGCAGTGCACATGGGGAGCTTGCTCCATCCAAATGTGCCCCCGAGAACTCCTTCTCGATTGTAACGTGGGCTGGGCCTGAACGGAGGACCGTCGGTGTGGCTGGGCAACGGGCCCTTCCCAAACCACTTGCTCCTCCAGTCCTGGGTACAGCGGACAAAAGCACAGGAAGGTGGGGGACTTGAAGTCGGGTGGCCAGTCCACTGCTGGCACCCCTCCGAGTTGCCTGCTGAGTCTGAGGCTGTGGGCAGAAAGGCTGAATAAGCTGAGAAGGGTAAGCGGTTCTCCCAGGTTGGCAGCGGCAGTGGTGGCAGCCCAGGGACAGCCCCATGTCTCCTGCTGGCACTTGCCTCCTCCTTGAGCTGGGTGAGGGGAGTCACAGACTCTTAGGGCACAGCGGGCCTGAAGGGGATGGCCCAGCGTGGTACCGGGCGGTGGCCTGGGGGACCAGCATGAACAGCTGCTGTTTTAGTATTCCGAGATGTCGAAGAGAAATTGTTCACTTACTTCTAACAACCGTGAACTGAACCACCACGTGGCTTGGCTTTTGGAGACCATTGTATCAATTTGATGCGGTCCTCCCTTGTTAATAAGAGGTTCTTGGTCTTCGATAAACAAAAACAGGAGAACGAATTATTTGGACATAAAGGCAGCTTGTTTAATAGACATTGTGGGGTCTGTGCCAGGGCAAAGCATTAAAAAGGTGTGGCTTGTATTATTAAGATGTTTAGTCCAATTTATTGCTTTTCTCTTTGTTCTATATTATATATTACTATATGTATATGAAAAGGAGGGCCAGAGAGGTTCAGTGACCTGGCCTAGCGTGTGCGGGCTAGCTGTGTGTTGTACTTGAAGCCGCTAGATATGGAGGCTGTCATACAAGGAAAGCTCGTGTTTACTTCTGAATGCACAGTCGGGCCTCAAGTACTCTGATGCTGGGCCCCAGTGTGGCTGCTGCAGACCCACCCACTCCCTGTCCCCACTCCCCACCCCCAACCCCTCCCCCCATCATATAACTGACTCTTACTCAGAGCACAGCAAGAGAAAGGAGAACATCTAGGCGAACTCTGAGGAAAGGCTTGTTTGGGAAGAGGACCGCAGGCATTAACTTTGGTTTCCCTTCAAATCTAATTGATTTAGGGTGTTCTCCTTCCTGTTCCTCTGCAGGCAGGAGAGATGGCAGGGGAGTAGTTAGGTACCCCAGTCACAAACCAGCTGTGCTCTGTAAATGCACGTGTAGGTGGGTTGTATGGGATTCAGATCAGATATCTCCTTAGAAACAAGATAATAAGCAATAGGATTCTAGACCAGCTTTAACCCCTTGGTTCTCAAACTGTGTGCCAAGGAGCCCCTGGGAAGTGCAGCAAACCCCAAGGGGCTCCATGGGGCGTCCCCACCTCTATCAGACCCCGTGGGAACGGACGGCTAGAAGTTGCTCTCCATTGCGCATTCCTTCAGGGACCACTCTTTCAGCGCTGGGTTTTCTGTGGTTGCTGTGGTAAAAGCAAGTTCTGTGTAAAAATCAATGCAGAGCAGGTAGTGACGGGGTCCATCTGAGAAGATGGGAGAAGTTGTGAAATGCTCCAGAGGCACATACACGCGTCCCCTAAACAAGTAATTGTTTTTTAAGAATGAAATTAAAAAATTGAAATTCCTTTCAGTTGAAGTTTAGTATTTTCTTCAAATGGTTACTAAGTCTGGAGGCTATACGTACGTACATTAAGGTGTTTGGCCCAAAAGAGCATGGAACTGTTTACTATTTCTCGGGGCTTTGCAGCACTGTGACAAAATTACTTAGACTGCAGGGCGCTGTGAACCAAGGTAGCCTGGAGACCTCTAGTCTAGGCTACGCTGTGGCTGGGCTGGCCTCCCTTCTGGGTGAAGACGTGCAGTGCAACGCTGACAGGCAATAGGATCGATCTGTCCTTCCTCCCTGAGTTTCTGCTTCCCTGGCTTTGGTGCTACCACACTGCCCAGGCTCCCCGTTAACCCGTGCCTCCCCATTCTCAGACTCTTTGGGGAACCCCTTCCTGCAGGTGTTTCCCTAAGATTCTGCCCTTGGCCCATTTTTCTCCCCTCTCCAGACACACTCTCTGAATGATGTCACCCACTCCTCAGAGTCCCAGACTCGCAGTCATGCTATACACTGGTGACTAAGGACAGAGGTCGCAAATCCAAATGCCCTTAGGGCCAGGCATTGTGTTTGTGGGACAGAGGCAATGGTATAGCCTCATTTATTTCATTCAATTTTCAAAATAAACTATTGAAATCTGTATTATTTTTTTCAGTTTATTGGGTTTTTCATCATGCATTTTTTTTTTTTAGTTAAAAAAATTTTTTAAAAATTTTGATGGGGTAAGAACACTTGACATGAGATCTACCCTCTTGACAGACTTTTAGGTGTATGATACGGTATTGTTAACTATAGTTACAACAGTATACATCAGATCTCTACAAGTTATTCATCTGACAGGCCTGAAATTTTATACCTGTTGATTAGCCACTGTCCCTCTGCTACCACCCTACCCCCAGCGTCTGCAACTTTGCTTCCAGGAGTCTATTTTAGATTCCTCATACCTCATATTAAGTTGAATTGTACAGTTTGTCCTTCTGTGACTGGCTTATTTCACTTAGGAAAACGTCCCCAAGGTTCATGTTGTGCCATACTGCAAGATTTCTTTCTTTTTTAAGTCTTCATAATATTCCGCTGTGTGTATATACCACATTTTTGTTTACTCATTCATGTGTTGATGGACATTTAGGTTTTTCCCACATCTTAGCTGTTATGAATGGTGCAGCAATGAACATGAAAGTGCTAATATCTCTTTAAGATCTTGGTTTCAATTCTTTTGGATAAATACCCAGAAGTAGGATTGCTGGGTCCTACGGGACTTCTATGTTTAAACTTCTGAGAGACCTCCGCCTGTTTTCCACAGCGGCTGCATCATTTTACATTCCCGCCAACAGCGTAAAAGCATTCCAGCTTCTCCACATCCTCGCCGCCACTTGCTGTCTTTGTTTCTTTGGTGGCCTTGGTGGCCATCCCAG
Organism: Furipterus horrens; assembly: GCF_987537825.1. Taxonomy (NCBI): domain Eukaryota; kingdom Metazoa; phylum Chordata; class Mammalia; order Chiroptera; family Furipteridae; genus Furipterus; species Furipterus horrens. The sequence goes on from NW_028327180.1 coordinate 11,708,744, forward strand.
CAGGTGTGAGGTGATACCTCATGGTTCTGATTTGCGTTTCCCTGATGATTAGTGACACTGAGCATCTTTTCACGTACCTGTTGGCTATTGGTACGTCTTCCATGATGAAATTTCTGTTCAAATCCTGTGACCATTTTAGTACTTTCATTAGTGAGTTGTAGGTGTTCCTTATGTATTTTGGAAATTACCCCTTATCAGATATATGATTTACAAATTCTCCCATTCATTGGTTGTTTCCTTTATTAGTTTGATGACGTCTCAACTGTCCGTATCTGCTGTTGTTGCCTGTACTTTTGGTGTCATATCCATGAATTATTGTCAACACCAATGTCATGAAGCTTTTTTCCTTTATTTTCTTCTAGAAGTTTTATAGCTTCTGGCCTTTCACTTAGGTCTTTAATCCATTTTGAATTGCTCTTTGTGTATGGTGTAAGATAAGAGTTCAGTGTCATCCTCTTGCACGTTTATTGAAGAGCTTGTCCTTGCCCCATTGTGGATTCTTGTCACCCTTGCTGAAGATCAGTTGACCATATGTGGGTGGATTTCTTTCTGGGCTCTTATTCAGTTCCATTGGTATATATGTCTGTCTTCAGGCCAGTACCATACCTTTTTAATTACTATGGTTGTAACTTTATTACACTAAAATTAGGACGTGCGATGCTTCTAGCTCCCTGCCCCTCTCCCCAATTGTTTTGGTTATTTGGAGTCTTTAGTGCTTTCATATGAGTTTTACAATTATTTTTTCTGTAAAACATGCCATTGGGATTTTGATAGGGACAGCACTGAATCTGTAGATTGCTTTGGGTAATATGGATATTTTAATAATATTAAAGATTTGTAAAACAAAAACTAGAAAACATTGATAAATAAATTAAAGCTGATACAAACAAGTGGAAAGTCACTTTGCACCTTTTCTATCACACAGCAAGTTTAACTCTTTCAACAAAGATAAGCTGTGTTCGCATATCAAATATAGGAGAACTTTTTTCATTTCTCACCACCATTTTCTTTGGAAGACACAGTCATCTTTGATTAGATTTCATTTTTTACTTTTGATTGAGAGCAGAGAACAAGAAAAGTTTACTTTCCTCTTAAATCTACTACAAGAAAGGCACCAGAGTACGTGATATGATAAAGTGGCAACCAGTGAGTGCTGAGCCTCACTCAGCGCCGGGGTCCAGCCAGGTGGGGACTGAGGCTCCCTGGAGAGCACATGCCCTGCTCAGAGGGCAGATCTGCTTCCCATTTCTAGCTGACTGTTGCCATAAAAGAAATGCAAATGCAAATAAGCACAATTTCTAAGAGATATTAGAAATACAGAGACTTTTTGGTGAAACTTGCTGATTTTTCCATGATTTTTGCTCAGTTCTAATTTAAAAATAGCATCATATATGTCCAAACAAAACACAGCTGCAGGATAGATATGACTGCAGAAAAACTATTTTCAGACTTCTGCTCTTGAATCTTTATCACTTGTCTTTATCTCTCCTCTGAGTTTGATTCATAAACTGCTAGACAACTAGATATATTCCAGGTGTCAAATGAACTCATCTTCCCCACCACTACCCCAAATCTGCTCCCACTCTTGATTCATAATTTTAATGAATGGTCCCATTATCCAGTCAGTTACTTAAGCTAGAAATTCATATGTCATTGTTCCATTCTCATCTCTCACTATCCAATTAATCACTGTTTTCTGTTGACCTTGAAAATGTTTCTCCAGTAAATCTGGCCTTCTCTAACCCTATCACCCCTTCCCTGATTAAGGCCCTCATTATCTCCCACATAAAACACAGCATCAACTTCCTGATTGTTCTTCCTATTTCAATCCTTACCCTTTCAAATCTGCCCCCCACATTGACTATATCACTCCCTCTCCTTGCAGAGAACAACCAATGCCTCTCATCCCCTGATGGACGAAGTCCAAGACACTTAGCATGGCATTTATTTAAAGCCTCCCTCTTCCTGGCTCACCCTGTCTCCTCAGTGTCATTTCTGGCTGCACAGTTTGGGTTCAGTAGGAAACACTTAACGTTCAATCCACGTGATGACTTTGTGCATGCTGCTCTTTCTGCTTGGACTAACACTACTCGCCCTTTTCTTGCCTGGCTAATTCCTGCTCATCCTGTGAGAACTCACTCAGGTATCACCTCCTCCAGGAAGACTCCCTTGATGTTTCCTACCCAACGGACTGAGCTTCTATAGGACAGAGACTGGGTTTTAAAATGTTTGTACTTCCAGCACCTAGCACATAATAGACACCCAACACATCTCTTTCCAAACAATTGTGCCTGAGTTTGTGGGTATATTGGGGTGAGGGTCAGTTAGGCAGGCCATCGCCTAGCTGAGAATTTACTCCTAGCATCAGCTCTCTTATATTATTTCTACCTTTTAGAGTTTCTTTCCTATCTCCCCTTCTGGTTCAGTTTCCTTTTGCTTTTGGAAAACATTTATTGAGCACGTACTGTCACGTGCCAGGACCTGGCTATTTGAACAATTAACTCAGGAAGGGCTTGAACTTTGGAGTCAGAAATGCCTGAATTTGAATCTGTTAGACTTTGAGCAAGTTTTTTTTTTAACATCCCTAAGCCTGAGTTTCCTCAGTTGCAAAATAATCTACGAATATATCTCCGTATTGTTTCGGAGATTAAACGAAACTTCTTGAACTAGCCTGGCGTACAGTAAGTGTTCATTCAGTACATTTTAGTTTCTTCTATGCCCACGTCAAGGAGCTGCCACAGAAGTTTCTTTAAAGGCTCCAAGATTTGTTCACCTCCGTTGTCATGGAAGCTGCTCTATAAGCCAGTTCTGCCTGTTGCTGTCCTCCTGATAAGAAAGCGTGCGGAAGAAGGGAAGAAGGGGGGCGGGGGTGGTGGATGTGCAGAAACTCTTTAAACAAGAGCACGGATCCTTTCTGATGAAAATAACACAGCTCCTCTCTTCCCTCTTATCCCGGCCCTCACCTCTCACCGTCCATGTTCTTCCTGGGGCTGTTCTTTATGCTTCAGCGTCCGCCCTGGCCCTGCCTTCTAAACCCTCCCCTGAATAATAGTCAGCGCGGCTCTGCATCTGCTTTTGGCCTCAGCTAATTAGCCCTCCTTGTAAGGTTGTAATAAGCTTCCCAGAGAAGTGGCACCATTGTTGCGCGCTTTTATTTGGTGCGGCTTCCTCCCACTATATGGAAAATACAACAATACCCGCCTCTTGCCCCACCGAAAGCAGCCTGGTTTTGAAAAGCTTTCAGAAGGCCATCTGCCACCCTTCGGCCGGCCAAGCAGAAGATCAGACACGAGGCCCTGCATTAGTTAGCACTGCCCGTAAAAGCTATGGCGGGTCTGTGTTCCTTTTCATCTCACCCGCCATTATAGACGGGCTCCAGAAGGAAATGGACTTGCGCTGCCCAGCTGGGAGGCGCCGCGAGCCCTCCAGGCGTCCTGTCCCTGAAAAGGGAGCCGGCCTTTCTTTTCTGGCAGTAAATGGAGCCCGTGTTTGCAGCCGGCCCCAGGCTCCCCAGGGTCTGCCGCGCTGCTCTGAATGGCTTTGCCAGGTTACCCCGGACCACTTGGGAGGAGACCATGCCAATGACGCCCGGAGCGGAGGCCTCGTTCAGTGCGGGCACAAGGATGAGGCCAGGGTCTGCCGCACGTGCCGGTCAGGAGCAGGGGGGCGCTCGCCACGCCATCTCAACGTACGCCCTCCCATGAACTGGGCTATGAATGTTAATTTCAAAGATTATTCAAACATCCTTCAGGATGTCAAAAAAGATCACTTCAAGTAAGGTAGACTTTTTTTTTTCCCCCCTAGTGGAATTGAACGAAGTACATTCATTGCACCAGCAATGGTGGGAAGTTTCAGGAAATCTTAATTGACATTTGGGATCCATATAAGTACAGATAATGGCACCGGCTGAGTGAAATATCTGTCCCTGTGAGCGGAAGATGGTGTGGACAGTGGCATTAGGAATACCTCCCCTGGTCCCACAAAAGGCCTTAGAGACTTCACCTAAGACATTCAGTAAGAAAAAAGATTAACCCTGCTTCTCAGTAGCTTCTGAGAGGGGGACGGCTCTTGGGTCCCTGGTGTGTTACTAGAAATTGCAAGTGCTCTTTCTGTGGAAACACCTTCAATCAGAGGAAATCCACTTAACTGATATAAATGATCTAGCTTAATGCAAAACCCAGTTTTAACAAACAGGCTGAAGAAATGCAGTGTTAGGGCAGTGTCTAAATGCTTTCAGTAATGGAGGGTGTTCTCTAATTTTTGTATCAAAGGGTAAGTATTAATATTTTGGCTTTTCCTTTACAAGAGAGACCAACCATTGGTTCCCTTGTATTGGCGATGTGTTTTTCTCTGTTGTTAGATTATCCAAAAAAAAAAAAAAAAAAAGAAGTGCGAACGTTTCGTGTTAAATGTACATGAGATCTTCATAAACACGCTTGTTTATTTTTCTAGAGAAAAATCCAGAGGAGAGCCAGGAAATCAGGGGTGAATTTTATTTACCAGCGCGCACGAGCTAAGGAGATGCTGACTTCTCCCAGTTCTTCTTCCTGTTGAGAAGGGGGCCAACATGGAGACACTAATTTTATAAAGGCCCCAGCCAGACTGGGTCAGCTTTGGACACATGTCCCCTCATAGGCCTTCTATCTACCCAACCTGTTCAGAATTTGAGGGTCAGAGGCTGGTTTCCTTGGATGCCCTAGGGGTTCCCTTGAGAACCCCTGTAAAGGTTCTCTGAGCTCCACCTCGAACGAAGTAAGAAGGAGGAGAACTCTAAAAGAATGAGACAAAGCGGGAGGAACCAGCTTCAGCTGTGCCTCTCAACCGCAGGAATAAAAACGTTAAGTGACCCCAAAGCTACGAGTAACCCTATTAGAAATGACATGCGCTCCAATCCCAGGACCGGAGTTACTGTAACAGCTATTCCAGACAGACCGGCTTTCCTTTCATCTTCAATCCTCAATGTTGGAATAGAAGGGACTCAGTGGCAGCCCACATGAATGATCTGGGAGAACAGTGTCTGTCCCCTTGCTGTCTTCTTGTTAGCGTGACCTGGAGCTTCCCTCCAGCAGCCTTCCTGGGATGCACGCAGCCCACAGCCACCTCTTTTCAGCCCTTACCAGCTTTCTTCCCCATTTAGTCAGTGTCCCCTTGCTTCTTTTCACACACATCACTTTTTGTCGTCAGCTTAATGACTGGCTCACAGTACTTGGCTGTGCGCATGCGTAGTTCTCTCATTGCTGGGAGTGTGACATTAGTAAAAGCTGTTTGAAAAAGCCTGCCTTTTTCCTTTCTTATCCCTCAGACTCTTCACTACCTTTGTCCCAGCAGACAAAAAACTATTATTACTTGTTCACTCAGGATATTTTGCTTTCATTTTCATTCTTAGTGGCAAGGTTAGTGGGTTTTTCTAAGGCCACAGTAACTATTGAAAGCTTCATTTATAAAAAAAATTTAGGAAAAATTTTTCAATGATGTTTCTTGTCCTTTTTTATTTTAGAATTTTAAAAGGCTTGAGCTTCATGGTATTAACTATTCCTCAACTTACATAGTGGGTTCCTGTCCCTTCTGCTTTAAAATAGTGTGAAAACAGAATTTCTGCCAATAAGATGTAATTGATGGATAATTTGAGAGACTCAGTCACACTTGGCAGTGACTGTTGGCCTCTAACCACTAAATTTCTCAGTCAATGCCTTTCTGTGGACTATTCAGTGATTGTGCAAGGAGGGCCTATATTTCAAGGGCTTTCTTAAAGAACCATTTTTATAGAATGTTTTTTGCTAACACAAACAGTAACTCCTTTATTTATCCATTTTGTAAGTTGGGACATTATCCTTTCCCCAAAATATATGATCATTTGACAGTGAAAGGAATTTGGCAAATTCAGAGCTAACTGATCATTTTTTAAAAGTAAATGCAGAGCACACTGATCATTTTTTAAAAGTACACTGTGTGAGTAATATTTCTTTCATGTTCTAATGACTTACATCTTTAAAGGTTTGGTCTTTTTTTTTTTTTGGAAGGCAGGAAAACTAAAGCAGGTGTTGGAGAACTATGATTAATCGGCGGTCACTCCAGTTTTTCTATATGTTCTCAATTCTGATGATGATTAGAAAAATCAATTGGTTTCTTTAGAATTCCTAGTTCACTCTTTGGATCCTTGATACTACCTAAACCACCCCCCCCCAAAAAAAACCCATATATCATCACAAAACTAAGAGAGTGACAAAATTAAATATTTGGAGTGAGCCAGATTTTACTAACTAGTCATGCATCTCTTAGATGAATAATGATACTAACATTTATTGAGAACTTATTACATACCAGGCACAGTGCTAAGAACGTCATGTTCATTATCTCATTCTGTCCTCAGAAATACCATGTGATAAGTATTATCCCTGTTGTTCAGATTGAAAACTAGGATTCAGATTTAGGTATTTGTATGTAGCAAAGCTGGAATTCCAACCCAGGTCTGAGTGACTTCAAAGCCATTGGACAAAAGCATCAGGATAGAAATTACTAGATAGATAGCTTAACTGGATCGTGCTGACTAGGTAGAAGCAGAAGGTGCCCACATTGCATGTATTGAATAATGAAATATGGTCTCCTAGTTATGTTATGGGGTCAGTGTTTCAAAAATGTAATCATAGAACCAGAGGGCAAGAAGAACTCCAGAGGCTCTCTGACAACACTAGAATATGTTCAGACCAGAAAGGTAGAATATAAAATTGTCTCTCTGATGTGATTACAGCCACATAAAAGTAATTTATGTATATGGAACTAGGATGGGAAGAGAACTTGGAAAATTGTATTTATTAGTGTGACGGGGTAATAGGTTATTACATTTTCATGTTATATTTATACAATAATTTTTTTCTTAAAAATAAGATTAACATAAATTTTCTAACATGTGGAAGTAAGATATGAATACTAAATTGAGTGTGGCTTTTGAGAAGCATGTGAAAATACCATTAAGATTAGGGGCATCTCTCAAAACCTCCCTACTGCCTCTCGCAGCTTTAGTGATGCACGCAAAGAATTGTCCTAGAAAAATAAAATGTAGGAAGTGGCAAATTTAGTTACAGGATGCACAAGGCCCAGAGGGAGGGGAACAGGGGAGATGAGACATAAATTGTAAATGCTAGCCCTCAGCACGGTCTGTCTGACTTGTTTTAATTTCATTTTTACTTTGAAACAATCTCAACTACCCAAAATTTACAAACATGCCGAGAAGGATTCTTTGTTTTCCTGAATAATTGGAGAGTTAGTTACCAAACCAAAGCCCTGACCCCACTGGACACTTCAGCCCATATTTCCTACAAAGAAGGATCTTCTCTTTCACAATGACAATACAACTGACAAAATGAGGAAAATGACACCCATACGTTAATATCATCTAATCTTCCAAGTGCACTGTCGTTTCACTGGTTGCCTTGACGATGTCTGTTAGAGCAAAGCTCTCGGTTCAGAACATACATTGTGTTTCCTTGCCGTGTGGTTTTAGGCCCCTTCAGTCCGGAGCAATTCCTTGATCCTTACTTGACTTTCATGACCTGAATGCTTTCTAAGATTACAGGGTAGTTATTTTTTAATGGTTCTTAATATAAATATGTTGGCAAAAAAATCATAGAAGTGATGCTTTGTTCTTCTCATCGCACCCTCTCAGAGGCACCTAATCTCTATTTATCTGCTCACCGGTGAGGTTAACTTTGATGCCTCGATTATGGTGCCGTCGTACTTCCTTTTCTTTTAATAATTAGCAAGTATTTCAGGGGGAGATATTTTGAGACTATAAATATTCCATTTCACATCAAACTATTTAGTTATTTCAGAATAGACATGTGGTTTACTAATTCATTGAGTGGGCTATAATCCTCAGTATATTCTTAGAGAAGAAGAGGAAGAGCTACGCAGTACCTTGAAATCCTTTCCGTGTAGTATTTTCATCAGGAGTATAGGGATTCTCCTCCTACCCTGGCTGGTTTGGCTCAGTAGATTGAGCGTCGGCCTGCGAGCTAAGTGTCGCTGGTTCAATCTTCCAGTCAGGGCACATCAGAGAAGGAAAACTCTGATTCCAAAAAACCTCCGCTGCCTTGCGGCATACCTCTTCAGGGGAAAGGCTAAGGGAGTAAACCCCGACAGAAAATCCGGAGCCGGAGTCCCTAAGGCGGTTTGACGTTGTAGTCAACACCGGCAACTCCTGCGGCGCGCCTGAAGCCAAGCTGTATTGACTCCGTCTTTCCCTTGGATCCTTCAGCTGCGAAGAGAGGGGGGGTCTGCTGCATGGGCAACAGCAGACCCTCCATATCACCCTGCCCAGGCTCTGTAGCTTCAGCTTCACTGGAGAGGACACTCCAGCGTCATCGCAAGATGTCAATTCAACACGGGAGGAGACAGATACCATGTCACTCCCGAGTCGGACTGCACAACCATTCTCGGCGGTGCAGATAGACTCTTAAGAAGCTACACCATCGTCTCTCGAGACGGACGGCTGCCGACGACGACGATAGGGATTCTCCTCCTACTGCCTTGAACTATTAAAATCCTCACACTGGCTTCATTTCTTCTGTTGTAAATTAGTCTTCAAAAGACAGATGGGGAAGGATGACCAACAAGGAAAAACGGAATATTCCTTTATTCATTCAACCATGTAACTAATATTTAACGAGAGACTACCATGTACCAGGCACTCAGTTCAGGCCGTAGCTCCAGTGTGTCTGCTCCGAGCCACCGAGGGAAGTCTCGGGCGGTCGGTGGCTGTGGGGTGGAAGGCTGGTGGATGCCCACGTGCTGCTCTTACCACGTGGCTGGCCTCCCCAGCGCTGTTCACAGATGATGAATGTTTATAAGCCAAACACTGGTATTTTCATATGGATCTCAAATTCAGAAATCATGTGAGGATGATCTTAACTTGTACTTGTCAGATACCGTGACAACACAGCAGAGCCGTCCTTGCTATGTCATTATACTGCTTCTCATAACCCTTCTTCCTACATTTTATTTTTTAAAGAAAAATGTCAGCCCAATTGGCCTCATTTCAACATTCTAGGAGAGGTAGATTCATAGCAGCATCTTTAATTCATTGTCCCTCATGCCTTCTCCTTTCCTCTCTTTTCCCTCATTTCCTCCACAGATCTTATTTATACTCTGTGTTCGTTCTCATTGCCTTGCTTTGATCGTCTGCCGATTGCCCGCGGCGGCCTGTTTCTCCCCTCCACGCCCCACTCCGTACTCCTTCCCTCCTGCCTTCTCTCTCTCACACCGACGATGTCTTGGGGTCTCCTCTTTCTTTTCTCTCCATTCTGATCTCATGGCCTGACCTTTGCCCTTCTTGCTCCTATTGTACGGTTGGCTTAAGGGTTTGGAGATAAAGCAATACCTTGCTAATCTGAGTTGAATAACTTTTTAAAAAAAGTGTTAGTTTTGTTATTTTGAGGACATGGAAAGGAAGCGTTTGGCGTGGGTTTAAGCATTTACGATCTGCATATTACTGGACAGTTAAAATCATTGCTGCTAAGTCTTATTAACTTTTCACATGCACATACTGCTGCTAAGGCTAGTATTTCTTTTGTTGTTCATTTATGGAGTATGCTTTTTTTCTTTAGGTAGCATTGAAATGAAATATTTACATAGTCTCAAAATATCTCCCCCCAATACTTGCTAATGGTTAAAAGATAAAAGAGTATGACAGCACCATAATGGAGGCATCAAAGTTAAACTTGACACTGATAGTCTGCAATGAGAACACAACCATTGCTTCTGAGATAGTTTTGCTGACTTATTGGTATTAAAAAATACCTACTCTGTAATCTTTGAAAGCATTCAGGTCACGAAAGTCAAGTAAGGATCAAGGAATTGCTCCGGACTGAAGGGGGCTAAAACCACACGACAAGGAAACACAATGTATGTTCTGAACCGGGAGCTTTGCTCTAACAGACATCGTCAAGGCAACCGGTGAAACGACAGTGCACTTGGAAGATTAGATGATATTAACGTATGGGTGTCATTCTCCTCACTTTGTCAGCTGTATTGTGATTGTGAAGGAGAAGATCCTTCTTTGTAGGAAATATGGGCTGAAGTGTCCAGTGGGGTCAGGGTTTTGGTTTGGTAACTAACGCTCCAATTATTCAGGAAAACAAAGAATCCTTCTCGGCATGTTTGTAGATTTTGGGTAGTTGAGACTGTTTCAAAGTAAAAATGAAATTAAAACAAGTCAGACAGACCGTGCTGAGGGCTGGCGTTTACAATTTATGTCTCATCTCCCCTGTTCCCCTCCCTCTGGGCCTTGTGCATCCTGTAACTAAATTTGCCACTTCCTACATTTTATTTTTCTAGGACAATTCTTTGCCTGCATCACTAAAGCAGTGAGAAGCCGTGGGGAGGTTTTGATAGACGTCCCTAATCTTAACAATGGCATTTTCACATGCCTCTCAAAGCCCTCAATGATGTTAGTGTTCCTATCTTGCTTCCACATGTTATTACAGAAATCTTATTTTGAATGAACTTCGCCACTAGAGGTCAGCAGTGTACCATCTCAAAGAGAAGACATAAAATGTGACCAAGTCATGAGCAGCTCCCTATCTGTGCCTTAAATGGCATTCACGGTGACTTTTAGTTTATTCTGAATATCTGGACAGTTGTCAGACAGATGTGATGATGAGGTGATATCAGCTGTCACTCTAGATGATATTCCATGTGTGTCTAATGTTCTGTTCAGCGTGAAGAGCCATGTCTGGAACTGTGAGGAAAATGGCTTCTCCACAGCACGTGACGTGGGGCCGTAAGATAATTTGATAGAAAGTAGTGAGTCCTGCAGTGAAAAGACACTGTGGAAGTCCAGTGTCATCCTCTAAAGTAACTCAGACGCGTCTGCTTTTTATGAGATTGAACAACGACGGACCCCGAGAAGAACATTCATTCCTTCATTCAGTCAACATTTATGGACATACTTGTACTTGGCAATGAGGCTGCATTCATGGAGACCAATCGGTGGTGCCCCAAGGAACCTAAGGAATCAGGGAGAGCCGGTCTCTATTCACACACAATCAGTGCTTACAGACCACCATGCAGGGCAATTCTCCCTCCGATTTTCTTATGTCCTCTTCCCAACAGACGTTGGGACCAAGCACTGTAACTCCCACTTCTGTTGATGGTCACTTGCAGCACAGCAGGGGCCGGTGGCTTTTGAAGTTGATGACACTTTTCTGAGGCGATGTTAAGAGCAGACTGTGTACCTTTTGCATCAAATCCAGAACTGAACCATAGAGATACTTGCAAGACAATGTTCAGAAGCAGAGTTGGATTGTGGCCAGTGATGCGTGTTAGAAAAAAATATTAAAATTTATTTTAACATAAAATTCTTGGATGAGAGAAGCAACACTCTAAGTAAAATTAATGTCCTGAGGCACACAGATCCACAGGGAGCTCCTTGGGAGAAACTTCTATGAAGGCCATCAGCAATTTTCTCCCCAAATGAAGACAACATGATAATTTCTTATAATTTGCTTCCTGTGGCACATAAAGAAAACCTACTTCAAACTCTGGAGTAGCAAAAAGTTCTGGGCTCTTTCCATAGCATGAGGAGCTATTCTACAGCTTTAAGGGGGCTAGAACTGATTAAATTAGTTGTCATCAGCCTTTAGGCCAGACACACAGGCCTTCCTGAGTGAGACACAGCCAAAAGCCCTACTGCTTAGGAGCAAGGCTTTCTCTTGTTTTCCACATCATTAGAGAATAAGAAAGAGAGCCTGGCCAAGTCTCTGCCTCCAGCTGGGGCCGCCTTGATCTACTTTTGCAGGGATGAGTGCTGCTTGCTACCCAACCAATGATTCACTGTAACCACTGACAGGCTTGTCCTCCTTTCTGATTATTGCAAAGTTTGGTAAACTGGTGAAAAACAACAGGGAAGAGGAGAGCTACAGAATATGACTTAATTTATTTTAAAAACACTGTTATTGTTGTACCATTGACTTCTGATGCTGCTCCCATCACCAGCTGGTGTAGTTCTCTTCTTTTTCTGACTTGTAGGCATCGCACCAACACTTTATGAGAAGTTTGTAGCATTTCCCTTCAGGTAATTGTGTAAGGAGGGAGAAAGAAAGATAGGAATTTGTCACAAAACCAAAGGCTGTTCAGGTTGGAGGTTTTGGGGAGAGGCAGTCCGCCCTGGGCCCCGAGAGTCACTGGCTTGCCAAGGGCACAGGGCCCTGCCTGGCCTTGACCTAAGCCATGTCTCAGGGCATGTCTGCACAGAGCAGTTCCAGAGGATGAGGTAATGCCTCCCCACGCTGAAGAGTGAACTTGCTTCCACTTGGTGTAAAAGCAACGGATTCCCTGAGCTCAGCATTCTTCTCCTGCACCATAACCCACTGCGTGTATAGGCACCTACCTGGGGCAGCTGGCTCTCCACCGTGGGACTTGGGGAGCATGGGGAACAGAAGCAACCCTGCATGAAGCTCACTGGTGAGCAGCATTCTGGCCAGGCATCTCCTATCTACACTCTTCCGGCGTTCACGAAATCCTAGCAGGCTAACTTGTTAGCTAGTAAGTAGTGCAACCTCTCAGATCCTGACACAGCCTTACAGAGAAACGCTCCCAAGTTGGTTATTTTTTGTGTACACGGTGACCAGGCAAACAGAAAACTAGGAGCATTATGCATGTGTACTGAAAGTAAGAAAGTCCACTAGCAGCTTAGCATTGTAAGCCTTGCTAGCAACTCATGTGCCTTCTTGTACAGAAGAGTAGTTATCACTGTGACTCTGATGCCTATGCCCTTCAAATCACCAGTTTGTCTTATTCACCCAGGACTGCCTGGATGCTCCCAGAGCCCAGTGATCAGTCTTGACTTTAATACAGACGATTTTAGAACAACTTAGTGGGACGTGTACCCAGCTGAAATGATAGATCGTGGTAGAATCATATCTAGAAAATCACACCCCAAATCATAAAAACTGGAATGAGTGACTCAGAAGTTGCTCAGGAGAGCGTTCAGAACCTATGGCAGGCACATTGCTAAGGGTACAATGGTCAAAAACAAGTGAACCATCAAAGGTTCACTCTTAAATATGGGGAACCATGGACTACAACTCATTGGTATTGTCATTTGATAAATTTCTCAGTGTTATTTTATACACTATTAGAGAAGCAGAATTAACTCGATTCCAATCCCTCACGTAAGGAAATAGGTTCTATAGAAAAGGGAATCATCGCCTGCCAGCTTATGGTCAATTTTAAATATTTGGATACTCAACACTACCTGGCTCATAACAAAAAAACAAAACAAAACACTAAAATAAATTGTCTAACTAGCAAAAATATACAAAGACTTGAATGCACAAATAATAACGGAGCCAGAATTGGGAGCCAGGTTTCCTCTTTTTCAAACCAATACTTATTGCATTTTTGGTAGATCAGAGTTTTCCAAACCACCCATTTGCATACCAACATCAAAGTTTTCCCACATTAAATTAACCATTTAATTAACATCATCTTTGAACTTGACTTTGTTCTAGGCAATAGCATCTGCAAATTAAAAACTGGTTGTATTCACATTCCTTGATTACAATAAAACATGTAACTGTTGCAACTATTTTTAAAAGCTCCTCTTATATAATCAGAGGTAGATACTTTGGGAAACACTGATTAGACAAGGCTTTGTCTAGAGAAAAATAAACGTCATGACTGCATAATCATTCCTAATTATTTTCATTTTTTGTCACAAAGTTCAAAGCTTGAGTCCACGGATACCCTAAGGTCCTTCTGAACCCCCACTTGAGAAGCTCTAAAAATACACTGGTAATTTCTTTTTATCTGTTGAACAAATGAATGAAAAAGACTCTGATCAAATTAGTCAACTATTGGTTATGACCAAAAAATTACAATTTTGGAAAAAATATACATGAACAACCTAATTCACCAAATAACAGTATGGTATACTATTAAGTCTAGTTTCGAAATCAAGTTTCCGCAAGTAGAATATACTCTTTACTCACCGAATTCAGGACAGCTTTCATTCTCCAATGAATTCAATATAACCTTTCAAGGGAAAAAAATAAGAGAAAAGGAAAATGTGAGTTCTTATTTAGGAGTGAGATGAAACACATTTAGCAAATTAATGAGCTGAAAGTGTCAGGGAACACACCTGGTTACACTTGAAAGTTATCAAAATGCCTCCATTTAGCATATTTCACTTTAAAATATCCATAGTGTGTTTAGAAACCTTCTAATTACTTAAGACAAGTTTGAAGTTTTCAGGTGCATGATGAGAGTGTGTCAGACTGGTAGATCAAAATGATCTGGAAGGTCTCGGTTTTGTTATTTATTATTTAATGTTCTTTTAATCGTCCAAGGGTGCATACAACATAAACCATAGAATTTTTGTCTGTTTTTTAAAAATATGTATTTTAAGTGTCTTTTTACCTACAGGTTTCTTTCCAGTCCCCCCCACCCCCCCTGCCCCGGCCCCCACCGGTGCAAATTACTTTCTTTTTGTTAAAGAAAGGGGCACCGGTTTTATTGTTGTTTTCGTCTTGTTTCATGACCAGATTTTGCTAATTTTATCCAGGAGGTAGATTTACCATATATCTCTGCCCTCTGTATTGGGTGTTAAAGTTCTACTTTAGGGGCTTTACCAGCTCAGGTTGCAATTTCTTTTTTCTTTCTTTCTTCTTCTTCACCAGACTGTTTCCTAGATGGTGGTGCATTCTTCTCCATCAGAAAGTAAATGCCACCTGGGGTTCTCCTGGTGACATCAGTGATGCTGGTGCTCAGTGCCTGGACCAGTGTTTCTCCAAAGTCTTTTTCATTATGCCCGACCCCCAGAGCCTTTCCGACATTATTTTCTAAATCATCCCCTCCCCTTATGAAACTGTATTTTCTCAAACTTGGAGAGGCATAATTTCTTCAAATATACAGGAGTCGGCAAAGTAGGTTTACAGGTTTTGTAAGGAAAAAGACATGCAGGTCATGGTTATTACAACAGTTTTATTAACTCAAAAGAATAAAACTGTTCCATGTGCTCACAACTGTAAACCTACCTTTGCCCACCCCTGTATTTGAGTACCATGCTCTCTTTCCTTTCTGGACTCTGATGACATAAACGCTAGATCTTTATTGTTGTTTCTCATTCCTGAGGTTTTGGGGTGTTTTTTTCCCCCAGTGATTTTTCTCTCTGCTGCTCAGATTGGATGATTTCTACTGAGGCCTCCTCAAATCAGCTCTGCCCTCTTTCCATCCTGCCATTGATTCTTTGAAGACAGTTCTTAATTTCAATTACTTTATTTTTCAGATATAAAATTTCCATTTGAGTCTTATTTGTAGCTTCTATTTTGTTGCTTATACTTTCAAATATAACTTTTGTTTCAGGGTTTTTTGTTTTGTTTTGTTTTTGTGATCACTGGTTCAAGTATTTTTAACAGCTGCTTAAAATCTTTTCCAGATAATTTCAACATTTTTGCCATCTTAGTGTTGATATCTATTGACTGTTCTTTTCATGTAAATTGAGATTGTCATAATTCATCATAAATCGAATAACTGTGGATTGGATCCTGGATATTTTGACTGTGACACTGTAGGCCCCACGGTCTTGTTTCAGTCCTGTGAAGAATGTTGTTACTGTATTTTTGTCATCATAAACCGAATAACTGTGGATTGGATCCTGGATATTTTGACTGTGACACTGTAGGCCCCACGGTCTTGTTTCAGTCCTGTGAAGAATGTTGTTACTGTATTTTTGTCATCATAAACCGAATAACTGTGGATTGGATCCTGGATATTTTGACTGTGACACTGTAGGCCCCACGGTCTTGTTTCAGTCCTGTGAAGAATGTTGTTACTGTATTTTTGTTTCAGTAAACAAAAATAGGTTGAGGCTGCAAGTTCCAACCCACCTTCTTTGGGCTGTGATTTCAAAATCATTTCAATGTGGACATCTTTGCAGTGTTTTATTTTAACTTAATTTTAACAATCCTAATAACAATTAATAATAGTAGGTATTATGATACTCATTTGACAAATAAAGAAGATCAGTTTGAATTCAGCCTATCACTCGCTATATGATATTAGAAAAAACACTCTTTGAACCTTGATTTCCTTATCTGTAAAGTGGAGTTGATAATATCTAGATCATTGGGTTGTTTGAGGACTGACTAAAATAACATATCTAAGAAGCATAGCATATTTAAACCCTAAGGAAATCCTGGATAGTCTTCTTCTCATTTAAAAACATCAGTTTTATCAACTGAATGGGAGATATTTGCAAACAAGAGCATGGGCAAGGGGCTAATGTCCAAAATATATAAGGAACTCATACAACTCAACTCCAAAAAACCCAATTAAAAATGGACAAAAGACCTGAACAGACACCACTCCCAAGAACACATACATATGGTCAACAGATATATGAGAAGATGTTCAACTTCACTAGCTATTCGGGAGATGCAAATAAAAACTATAATGAAGTACCACCACACACCTATCAGAATGGCTATTACCAACAAGATAGGTAACAACAAGTGTTGGAGAGGCTGTGGAGAAAAGGAACCCTCATTCGTGGCTGGTGGAAATGCAGGGCGGTACAGCCGCTATTGAAAACAGTATGGTGTTTCCTCAAAAAATAAATAGAGTTACTGTATGACCCTGCATCCCCTCTTCTGGGGATTTACCTGAAAAACTCAAATCCATTAATTTGCAAAGATATATGCAGACCGTGTTCATTGCAGCATTATTCAAGGTAGCCAAGGCAAGGAGACAACCAAAGTGTCCTTTGATAGAGGATTGGATAAAGAAGGTGTGGTCCATATTCTTAGATAGCTTTATTCTAAGTCCTTCATTAAATGGTGTACAGATTATCCCAGTCTATAGATTATCTTTTCATTTTCTCAATGGTTTCTTTCAAAGAGCAGAAATTTTTAATTTTTATAAAGTTTAAGTAATCATTTTTTTGTTATAGTTATTGTTTGGGGGGGGTCTTTGTCAAATTTTGTCAACCCTAAGGGAACAAAGATTATCTTCTCTGTCTTCTAGAAAATTTATAGTTCTAGCATTTATGTTTAGTCTATGATCCATTTTGAATTAACATTTTAATATGTGCTGTAAAGGAGGTGTTGAAGTTCATTTTTTCCCCATACTGATATCCAGTAGTTCCAGCACCATTTGTTGAAAAAAAAAAATCAAACCTTTCTCATGGAATTACCTTGGTACCATTGTGAAAATAAATTAATCATATTATGTGTGGGTTTATACCTAGATTCTATTGTTTCATTTATCAGTGTGTCTATCTTTATATCGAATACTCCATTTATTTTATTGTGACAGCGTTTTAATAAGACTTGAAATAAGGTACTGTAAGCCCTCTAACTTTGTGGTTCTTTTACAAAATTGTTTTGGCTATTTTAGATTGTTTTTTTATATGAATTTTAGTCAATTTTAGACCATAAGCACTGAGAGAAGTGAAGCTCATGGGGCCAGAACCGCAATTGTCTCGGCTTTCTGTCTAGGGGCAACTGTTCTCTTATATTGTATCCTAATAATTTGTTAAGGATTTATGTATCTAAGTTCAATTTTATTTCTTTTAATGTCTTTGTCTAGTTTTTGTGTTAATGTAATGCTATTCATATAAAATGAGTTGAAAGTGTTCTTTCCTATTTTATTTTCTGGAAGAGTTTGTGTAGAACTCATATAATTTCTCAAAATATTTAAAATAACTTACCAGTGAATTTATTGGGATCTGGAGTATTCTCTGTGGGAAGGTTAACCTAGTAATGACATTTTATAGATATAGAGCTATTCATATCATCTATTCTTGTTGAGTAAACTTTTGAATTTTTTTTTCTTTCAAGGGATTTGTCCATTTCATCTAAATGATCAAATTTATTGGCATAAGGTTGTTCATAATATTCCCTCATTAGTCTTTTAATGTCTATAGGATCAATAGTGATGTCCCCTTTTTCATTCTTGCTACCTGTAATTTATGATGTTGTCTCTCTCTCTCTCTCTCTCTCTCTCTCTTTATTAAAGATGAGTCTACACAGAGCTTTTAATTTTATTGTTCATTTAAAAGAACCACTTTTTGGTTTCATTGATTTTTTTATTTTATAGTTTTCCAATATGATTGGTTTTTGCTCTATTGAGATGTAGCTTGTTCTTTGAAACTATTAAAAGGTTCCCAGGTGATTCTAAAGTACAGCCCAGTTTGGGACTTGGGTTCTGTATCCTTCCTGATTTACTGTATACAGTACTTGTTCCCAAATTACAGAGAAAGGCGTGATGAACTCTCCAACTACAGTTCTATTTACGCACAGTTCAGTTCTATCAGTTTTTGCTTCAGTGCTATTTTACAGCACTATTAGGATTTTACATCTTCTTAACGAACTGACCCTTTTATCTTGTTTTGATATGAATTTCCATGATTGTTCATAAAGGTAGACATTAATAAAAATCTTTCAGGCCATTCAGTTTTAGCCTTCTTTCAGTTGCTTATTTATGTTATTTGAATAATTGTATCTGGAATTGTCAGAATTCTTAATATTTTTAGAACTTTACTATAGTCTCCCAGACTGTTGTCTTTAACTTGATTAAAAATGTCTTCTCTTTGGGTATTAAACCTTTAAACTCTTCTATTTGTAAAATAATAAAAATTTTAAATATTTTTCTCTAATGAATGGTGCTGTTTTGGCTGGTTTAACAAATTTTTCCTATGGCATTGTCATAAAGACATCTGTTTTCTAAGAGTTCAGTTTTGCTTTTCACCGTTTACATTTATTTCATTTGGAATTTAGTTTTATTTGTGTGTGAGATGTGGATTTGATTTCATATTTTTATATGAATAGCCAATTTAACCAAACCAGCATCATTTTTCCTTTCCAAAGCCAATTAACACATCCTGCCTAGATAGCTTGAGTTGGTTATGCACCAAGGTTGCAGGTTTGATCCCTGGTCAGGCACATTCAAGAGTCAACCAATGAGTGCATAAATGAGTGGAACAGCAAATCAGTGTTTCTCTCTCTCTCACCCCCTTCCTCTCTCTAAAAAAAAAATCAATCAATAAAAAAATTTAAAAGCCAATTCACAAAGTTATTGTACTATTTACACTCCCAACAGTAATGAACAGGTTTTTCTCACAACTTTACCAACATGTATTCCTTATCAGACACCTTTATTGTATACCAACTTACAGTACACGTACTCTCCTAATTTCCTTTTTGTCTATGCTTGTGTTAATAGCTCATTTTAAAAAGTTACTTTTAAAATAATTACCGCATGGTCCGGTAATTATACTTCTGGATAGATACCCAAAGGAATTGAAGGCAGGCTCTCAAAGATAATTGCGCACACCGTGTTCATAGCAGCAGTCGTAACAGTTAAAGTTGGAAGCAACCCAAACGTGTACTGACAAATGAATGGATAAACAAAGTATATACATACAATGGAACGTTATTCAGGTTAAAAAGGAAGGAAATTCTGACACATGCGGGAACATGGATGAAACCTGAGGATATTATGCTAAGTAAAATAAGTGAGCCACAAAAACACAAACACTGTATGATTCCACTTACATGAAGTAACTAAAATAGTCATATTTATAGAAAGAATTAATGGTGGTTGCCAAGTGCTGGTGGGGAGCTAAATGGAGAGTCGTTTAATGGGTACAGAGTTTGTTTTGCAAAATGCAGAAAATTCTGTTGATTAGTTGAAGAGCAGGGTGAATATACTTAGCCCTACTGAAAGGTACACTTTTTAATATACATTTTTAATATAGTCCCTAAAAGGATTAAGGCCACACATCAGCAACCTGTACCAGAAGTAAAAAGACAAGAAATAGACATAAGACTCACCTCTCTAACTCAAGAGAATGTTAATTACCTTGTACTCAAGAAATATTGAAAACAAAGAGGGCACACTTTATGTCAAGGTCTACCTGTCTATGAATGGTATCAAGCCAGATTACATTACATCCCCAAACCTCGCACATAGCATTTGACACTGTATGTATAACCTTAAGCAAGACATTTATTTACTCCTAAGCTTCAGTTTCTTCCTACGGGTTGTTTCGAGGTTCAACATGGAATATAGTGGGAGAAAGCGCTGTATACCAAAGTACTATTAAGGTATTTTCTCAACTCTATAATATAATTAAATGGCCAGGTGCACTACGTATTTCGAGAGGCTGCGGAGAGGGCCAATCTACTAGAGGTACACTTAGGAGCTTTCCGACTTGGGAAATAAAAAAATAGGGCAAAGTCTGCTGTAAGAATGAAGGAACCACGGAATTGCGTTGGTTTTATCTGTTTCGTCCACAAATGCCCCTTTCTTTCATTTGAATTTTTCTCTTCCCCCGCGTTTCTTAGTACCAACCTCCTTCCTGACAGCTGTCAGAATTTTCCATACTGTATTTCTGACCCCAATTTTCAGGCTCCCGCTGAGACCGAAGACACGCTACACATGAATGGGCTTTCTCACGCTTAATTTATCTTCTGTGCTGTCATTGGCTGTTGCTCCTCCGGGACCCACCCACAATTACCTCGATCCTGATTGGATGCCAATGTCCTTTTGTTTTGGCAAAAGGTGGCTTCCGGAGCTTGGAGAGTGGACGATCTGGGCGCCGGGCAGCTAATGCGCATGCGTGCCTTCTTGAGTGGCGATTGGCAGAGCGGGGTGGGTCTCCCGGCTCTGCGCACGCTCTGTGGGCGGAGGGGGAGGAGCTGCCGGTGTCAATTGCTGCGAGAGTCCTGGCCTGAGGCATCCTCCAGGTGCCTGCCCCTCTCGGCGCCTCAAACGGCAGGTGAGGCCACTCTGGGGCAGCGGAGGGCCTGGCCCCGGGATACTGGAGTTGCGGCCTCGGCACCTCCGAGGGCCCCAGGGGGCGGGGCGCGCCCCAGCCCCCCGGGAGGAGCGGCCTCGGGCCTGGGCGTCCGGTGGTCGGGTGAAACCTGGCTCTGTGCAGAAGCCCTGGGCAGCTTCTTTTTCTCGTCTTCTTTTTATTCTGCCCAGTGGCTCGTGGGGGAGGGGAGGGGGCGCGGGGGGCGCGGTCCCTGACGCGGATATTCCGCCGCTTTCTCCCCGCCGCTGCTGAGTCGAAGGCCGCTGTCCAGCACCCCTCCTCTGCAGTGGGGCTGCGGGAGGGGCGTTTCGGGGTGAGGGCACCTGGCACCTCTGGACTTGGCCGTGGCTGCTCTGCCAAGCCCAGGAGGGGAGGGGAGAAGACGACGAGGCCATTGGGGCGGGGGCGGGCGACATCTTTTTAGGCGCTGAAAGCGGCTCCCGCATTGGTTTCTCCGTGGGCTTCTCTCGAGGGTCCTGCTGAACGAGTTCGGGGAGTTACCGTTGGAGCCGAGGAGGAGGATACGTTCCGGAAAGGCAGGGCTGTTGCTGCACAGGGTGTCCATTCCGATGCTATGACGTAACAATGTTAGGGCGCGCTACGCTGTGGTCCCCAGAGCGTATCTGTACCCGAGGATACAAAGCTGCTCCGTGCATTCTGTGCGTGGCCTCAGGAAGCGCAATGTAGCCGCTTCTGGGGACCCAGCCCCCGTTCAGATCCTCGTTTGGCCAACCAGTTCCTCCGACTGTGGACTTACGTAACCAGAACAACTCAGAATTTGAATGGACCCGAACCAACCAACTCTATTGATCGTTGATGCAGGTTGAAGGGAATAAAATTATTTTCAGTAGCTTAGTTAGTAGAAGTACCAAAGGAATGTGATATAAAGAGTTGAGAAATGTTTGGCGCACGTCGACCAGGGCTACATTAAAGTTTCTTCCATTGCATAGTTAGACCTAAGTTCAAATAATTGGTACAGGCGTTGGCTCTGAAATCTAAGGCAAAATACATGGACTTTCTGAGATACAGTGTCCAAATCTGTGAACTGCAGTGTCTTTCTGTTGATTCGATGAATAATATATGTGAAGTATTTAGTGCATTAATGCACAATGACTTAGTTTTTCTGTAACTGCTAGCATTGATCATTATCTTTAAAAAATAATTTTATAAATGTACAGTGGTATTTTATTATGTACTCTTTGTTAACCAAGAAACTCATCAGTTTCTCTTGCTTCTCTTTATAAACTATTTGTAGGTATCCTTTGCTTACCCATGGGGTGTTTATTCTAAGAAATAATAAAGCATGTGAAAGGGTACTACTGGGTTCATAATTTTCTTTTGAAAAGCCTGTTTTATTTCTCTCTGTGCCCTAAACTTTTTCTTATTGCAGAGCAGTCATCAAGGACTTTGTATCCAAGGCCCCAAAATCTGTTGCCCAAGATGATGAACGCCGACATGGATGGTATGTCCTTGTTTTCCTTTTGTATGTTCCTGGTTCCGTGGACGCTTTTGCTTTATTGAGCGATGGAAAAGAACAGAGAAGAACATTTAGAGTTTAGGATTTGGTTAATTTACTTATTTATATCCCTTCTAGTTCTGGAAAGGATTTAAGTGAGCTTCAGTTCTTCCTGTGAGATGCTGGCCAAACGCTTAACCTTGGTGCTCTTATCTGCAACGTGGGGAGAGAACGTGTTACTTCCTGGGGCTCTTGTACGAGTCCTGTTAGATGATAGAAACCACTGTGCAGATCTTTAAGTGCTAACTACACAAATGGTACCTAATGTTAATAGTAACTTTGAACCTTTTTATTACAGCAGTTGATGCTGAAAATCAGGTGGAACTGGAGGAAAAAACACGACTTATTAATCAAGTGTTGGAACTCCAACACACACTTGAAGGTTAGCTTGCATTTTGTGGTTTTCTTGAATAACATCAATTAATTCACATTGTAAGCCTTTGTGATGACAAATTTCGTTAGTGTGCATTACTTTAAAAGGTATACATTTCACATCCATTTCAATATATATATATTTTTCCCTCCTGCCTGTAGCTTCGGCTGGTGATTTTAAGAAATAAAGTCAAATCGTGTTCTGAAGCTTCCATCTTAATGGTCTAACCTAATACTGTTTAGTCATGAGAGTCCCTACATTGTGCTTCTAAGTCCACTTGTAATAAAAGCAGTATATTAGCCTCAGAGATTAAAAGAGAATTGATCTGAGTTTTTTCATTTTTTAGATGCAGTTCATAAAATTCATACTAACACTGAAACGTCTTTTGGTTTTAAATGAAATTAAGAGGTTGTGGGGTTTTTGTTTCATTTTGATACCAGATTGAGCAGATCATGCCACTCCTGTCACTTCCCATGTCACAGTTCATAAAAGCCACTCTGGCCACGACACACACCAGGCCTCACACATTCTGCCTTAGACACTCCGCCCAGCCCCCTGCACCCCCTGCCCCCCGCCCCCACACAGTGTCTTTCAGTGTGCCTCTACTCAGGGTCTTAGCTGCTGTCCCTTCTGCTTGAATCTTGTCCCTGTAGTTATTTGCATATCTTTAGGCTCATTCCTTTACCTTAGGTTTCTGGTCACATAACCTTGATCAAAATAGCTGTCCCTGACTATGCTGTATAAAAGGCCAACTTCCCTTTTGCTTCCTTTGACCCTTACCCTTCTTGCTTTTTCTCCTGCCCCCCACGTAGACCCCCCTAAATGCATGGGTGCCCACCTGCACATTAGAGTGGAAACTGTGGGTACAGGGACCTTTCTTTTTAGGTAGTGTTGCCTCTAGAACAGTGACTGGCTCCAGAGGGCACCTGCTACTTAGTTGTTAAATGAGTGAATGGAGGTGATGTTTTATTTGATCATCAAGAACTGCATCTTTTAAATTTCTTGCTAATGTAAAAATACAAAATGTTCATTTGCTTGGAAACTGACTTTCTATTTCTGGTATATGAATTCAGTTGTGTTCACCTACCACATTTTCTTAAACATTTCTAGTGAAAATGTTATGGTTTTATTTTGGTAAGACATTAACTCAAATTCACATTTAAAAAACAAAGTATATTTTTTAAATAACCATTTTAAGAATTAAGTAGTCAACATAAATGCTGTTTACAAAGAATAACAGCTACTGTGAAATCTCATTTTAGGAATTCCAGCTTGATTTGCACTCTACTTTGTTTACCTTAACTTCTAAGTGATCTGAACTTAAAAACAGAAAATTTAAGGATTGTATTATGTCTCAAGAATGAACATTAAGCATTTTATGCTATGGAAGCACTGCCATCATTTTATTGATAATGGGCTTTTCTCTTTTTAATATAGATCTCTCTGCAAGAGTAGATGCAGTTAAGGAAGAAAATCTGAAGCTAAAATCAGAAAACCAAGTTCTTGGACAATATATAGAAAACCTCATGTCAGCTTCTAGTGTTTTTCAAACAACTGACACAAAAAGCAAAAGAAAGTAAGGGGTTGCTATCCCTTCTGTCTCACGGAATTGCTGCTGATCTTTTTTTCTTTAAAACTTGGATAGATTCCAGAAGTTATAGTACTTTTGTTTGTGGCTTCATTGAATATTTATGAAGATAATGTCACATCTAGGCAAAATTAAGAGCATAACAGAGGACTTCCATGAGTTTATGTATTACCTTAGTCTATGAAAGCGTGAAAATGTAGAGACTTTATAATTAGAAATGCATATATTTATGAAACTTGATAATGTTTTATCAAATTTGCTTTGCTTTGTAGGTTTAGCACCATCTTTTATTATAAGCAGAGTAGGAGATACAAGAAAATAACCACCATGTTGTGAAAAAGTGACCAAAATCATGTACTGAACGCACAGCTTTCTGTACCGTTAGCCGTCGTGTGCCTGTTCTCCGTTTGCTTCTTCCCATTTCCCTTCCCCTGGAGGAGAAAACTGGTTTCACGTTTGTAAGAGTCATTTTAGTAATCGTTTGTGAAACTGAACCAAAAGTTAGGGCTCGTCGCTTGTTACACAGCCAGGCGCCCACAGCGCAGCGCGTCAGTTGATGACAGACTGGGGACATGACGGGTGGTACCGCGTGCGGCCCGGGTATGTGCAGTGGGCGGTCCCGTGTGGCTTTGTGTACATGCACTCTGTGATGTTTGCACGACAATTTCCTAACGGTGCTGTTCTCCGGAGGTGACCCGTCATTTAGCAGTGCATGCCTGTACTTAGTACTGGGAGTCAGACACCATCGTTGGTTTCTCTTTTATCAATTGAAAACAGAGGCTATAAAAATGAAGTTATTTTTTTCCTTGAAGCTGAATTGTCAAATTGGGAAAATTGTTGAAAACTTCCTTTTACACAAAGTTACCTTGGTATCTGAAAAGATGAGCTCTGGTTGTGCATATGTTTGAAATGGAATATTACGTGGAAAAATATAAACAGGATGGAAAAAGCGCTTGGTAAATAGTAGTGACCAACTCCAGATGTTTTTACTCCAGATTTGTGTTTTCTCTGGCACAGATTGGATATTTGGGGGAACATATACGAGAGTGGATTAAGGGTGACTAACCTTATGTAAACCACATGTAGAGCATTTGGTCTCAAACTATATAATATCCGGCGGATGAATTTTTGTGAAATCCTTTGAGTATATTAGTATCAGAACCATGAATAAAGTGGGAGAGTTTTACATGGATACTAACTGACAATGCTCTCAGTATTTTATCTCACTACTTCTCCCAGAGTTTTCTGTAAGCTCAACGACTTGGTTTGCAGAGTTAGTCATTCTTTAACAATTTTTAAAAATTAATTTGTAGATTTCCATTTGCTAAGGAGATTAATATCAGAAGTAATGTTAAAATGTTAAATATTCAATAGGAAAAGAGATTCATTAACATAGCTTATAGTTATTAGGTTTGGGCTACTTTTAATCATGGAATAATCTTATGTTTGTATTGATGTACCACTTGATGAATGACTTCAGCTGTATGAATATATAATCATACTGCAAAACATTTTGCATCCCTTTTGTGACCTAATTTACAAATGTTAAAAATTGTGTTGCAACTTTGCTTTGCTGTTTAATAAAAAGCTGTTTCAGAGATTGTGTGTGACTTGCTATCATCGCCCGAGTAACTGGGTGGTGTAGTGGTGTATCCAGGGTTGTTCAAAGCCACAGGGGAGTTGCCTGTCTTCCTTAAATGTCAGTGACTGGATGTTAGGGGACTAATAATTTTATTAAAGCATGTTACAGGACGTTATACATTAATTAAAAAAATAAAAGCAAGGAAATCAGAAAGATCCAAGGTTTCCAGGGGAAAGGTATTATAATTTTTAGATTAGGCTAATCTCCCATAATGAGATGTGACAGAGATAAATAATATGCTTCTCTCAAAACTAATGGTTCTGAGGTGCGGCCTGCAAGCCAGCAGAAACTTGAATTGAAGATGGCTCTGGCATTTTTAACCACAATTTCCAAGTCACACTGATTATCACCATTCTAATTTGCAGAAAAAGTGCAGGGGGCACAGATGCAAAGTTTTCAAAAAGGCTGCTAAGTCTAGTAACATGTCTTCCTAGAGAAATAATCAGTGGAAGCAAGGCTATCTTTCAAAACAAAAATCAAGAAAAAGCTACTTTAGCCTGATCAAGTTGAAAAGTCTCTTAAGAGGCCAACTAAATAAACAAAATACATTTATTTTCCTCCTTTGTTAGAGAAAAGGACAAAATGTAAGTCATTTTAAAGTCAGGTTAGGGTGGTAAAAGAAGAAAGCCGTCGTCTTACTAAGAGGACGATGCCTGTCTACTGCACGGCTCAAGTACACATACTCAGGCGTCCACAGGGAGTAGCGGTAAGGTGGCAAAGCTGGTTGCTCAGATTTTAGCACTGCAAGCTCTTGGAGTTTAACCAAATGTTAAAGTTAAAATGAGTCTGCAACCAAGAAAGTAAAAAAGGCTTTAATGAAAAAAGTGCATGTACAGGATACCTGGCAGACAAGGTTTCCATAATAAAGGATTTATCTCCTGAGTTGTTTACTTTCAGTAACATTCTCATCTAGAACCACTTAACATGTTTAGTTCATTTGGACATTTCAAATATCAAGCAAGACAGGGGTTCCTTGCAAGATGTGCTCAGTTAGTATTAAATAAATACTATGTATGGTTACCTGTGTATTAAGATCACCGCCACCAATTTATGAAAATTCAGAATACAGCAATGGAATAAAGAACTTGTTTTCATGTTCAGATCACTCTGAAATAAGTAAACTATGTTTGGCTTCCTTTAGTAAAAGGAGAATCTAGACAGTCATTTTCCTTATACATTCTAAATGTACTTTTGGGGAGGGGGCTGTATGGGAAATTAGTTGGTGCCTGCCCAAAGGTGGGGTGTGTGTGTCCATGACGGAATCCAAAGTAGTACCCAGGTAGTGTAAAGTTCTCCAGGGAGTATTAAAGTGGTTTTGTGATCTCAAAGATTTAGATTGCCTTCCAAAGGATCTAACCTGTTACCCAAACGTAAGAACTTAAAATGGTTTAAATGGAACAGCACAGCTCCATTATAACATTGTTCTGTGACTTCTGGGAATGACTAGTTTATAAAGAGAAGCACTAGTAATAGTTGCTGGTATCTACCTTAGAGGCAGCTTTGAAGCTAGAAGGGAGAATAGACAAAGGAGATTT
Organism: Furipterus horrens; assembly: GCF_987537825.1. NCBI lineage: Eukaryota > Metazoa > Chordata > Mammalia > Chiroptera > Furipteridae > Furipterus > Furipterus horrens. The sequence continues at coordinate 11,736,213 of NW_028327180.1, forward strand.
GAATTTGTCAGGGAAAAAAGAAAAAAAGACAAAAATACAAAGCATGGTATCTATTAGCCACCAGAATTCCTTAATGATCAGGAAAATAATTTAAAGCCTCCCAATAATAACTTACCTATTAAAAAGGAAATAAAGAAGAAAGCATTTAAATGATATTTTCAAGAGCAATGTACACATAAGCAATGAGTAGGGTAAATCATTCTGGCATAAAACTATAAAAGCTTGAAAAAGAATCTGTTGTTTTGATGAACCGATTTTCTCTGTATTCAAAGGTAAAATATGCTGCACCATTAACCAGTGATTCTGTGAATGACACTCAAACATTTGTTTTGTTAACTTGTCTGCCAACAAAGCACCTCTTGAAAGAAATCTATAATTTAAGTGAGTGGACCATAACGATAATCTGACACAAAGTAGGTAAGTGTGGGTCATATACAACAATTTAAATTGTTGACAGAACCACCATACAGAAACTGTATTGCACTTAGCTCTGTACAACGGAACACACTCGTCTTTATTGTAGAACTACCAGTTACATAGCAGTATAGCCGTTTAAGAGGAAATCCCAATAACTGATGTTTCCAATAGCAGGGAAGCTGCCTGCTATATGTTTTTTTTTTTTTTTTTTTGCTCTGTACAAACCAAAACTTTCTCCAAACTATTAAAACTGTGTAACTTCTAATGATATAAATCTCATAAGTCTCATATGTAATGTGCCACTTTTCTTTTATTCTAAATTCAAAACCAGGTAACTTCAAAGGTTCCCCCTCCCCGCCCCCGAAAAGACTGAAATGGATGTCTGAAAGAATAACCTGACTAGATATTAGAAACTGGATGTGCAGATGGATTCAAGTGCAGCTCTGGCGCACGGGTGTAGAATGCCAGGTTCCTCTCGGGCTTGAAGAGGCTTGCACATCGCTACTCCTTGCGGGCTCTTCTCTTGCGCAGGGACTTCACGGGCCCGTCTCCGGACCCTGTGCTCTCATCTGCTTCCTTCATCTAGAAAAAGGAATGTGAAAACACTTACGTCCACACAGTGTGTCAACTACTGGGTAGGAGTAAACAAGGCATTTCTTAGTCTCTAAAATACGTGTTCTAACAATGAAGTGCTACATCATGTATGTTCCTCTACTTCATGCAGCTGACCAGAAATGTGTATATAAATTGATGTTTTAATTTGCTGGTCTTTTGGCACAATTACATTTTTAGGAGAACTCTGCTTATCAAATATGCATCTGACAAGGAATACTGCTAACAACTTAATTCACGGTTTTATGATTTAGAACTTAATGTCATAATTAATGCAAGTTTCTCTGACATTTGCATGGTGGGATATTAAGCACTAACTACTCATCACTATTCTGTATGAGATGAAGGCTGAAGTGGTTTCACAGAGGCTGTCTCAGGTTCTGGCACTCAGCACTTTGAGAAAACTCAGGAGAGAGGAAAGGGAAACATCAGATTTATGGTCTGGGGCTTTCTTTCCTTTAATTTTCCTTACGCATAAACTTGTGCAACAATATAAAATAATGTAGTTATATATTATACAAAAGTTATAATTATTTCTCAAGGTTATACTATACAAAATAGGCTTATTTTAGCTCACTAACAAATGTATACAAGACTAAAAGAGTGGAAGATGGAATTGAGACATTTTTAAAGGTACACAAAATATTTTGTGAAACAAAATGCAACTAGAATATATATTCAGATGAATGATTGCAAGTTTAATTATTTAGAGAATAACAGCTGAAACAATGACTGTTTAAAACTCTGTTCTGGAAGAAATGATCTTCACCCAGCTCCCTCTAAATATGGATATTCATACTAATGATCCCCCAAAGCCCTTTAAAACCTTTCAAGGCAGTTAAGGCCAGTAACCAGGTATATGTTCTGAACGAGCTTTAGAAAACAAACAATATCAACAAACAACAAACAAAATCAAACACAAGTATATTTGGGAGATTTCCTCACATAGACAAAATAGAAAGTTTGTTTCAGCCTATGCCACGGGCCAGGCAAAACTGTATAGCCACCCCCTCTCACCCCAGGAATGTAAGTGCTGACTCCGTGGGGCAGGGTGAGGCAGCTCTCCGAGGGCGGGAGAAGTGGAGAAAACAGGCCATTGGTATATGCTGGAGGTTTCTGATTCCATAATAACTGACTCAGAAAGGCACTGTGGAAAGTTCCATTACATACCGGGATATGAAAAGGGGTAGACCTACCAAGTTAATGGGAAAACTAGTTTACTAAAGATTTGAGAAAAAACATGTCAGGCACTAGTACTCAACTACCCAATGAGTGAAATACTTCAAAATGTGAAATGTAAATTATAAGTCAATGAGAATGTTTTTACAATAGCTGTTAAGAAAACTGTTTGAAATAAACACAATTCTCTTGTAAATATTCAGTGTTTATTGTACCTTTCAACAGACTAATGATAAAACTCATAATTTTTTATAGATGCATCTCTCTCTTTGTACTTTTTCATTACTTTATACTGTTTCTTAAATATGGAGCCTCTATGAAAGCTGAGAGAAATATGGCAAAAAATCCTTCACAAACCAGATTGCTGCTTTTATTGAAATAACTTTTTGGCAAATGATCAGACACTGAAAGTGGTTTTTATCTTCTGTTAGAGATTCTTACCTCATCCTCTGATCCAGACTTATTTGATGTATTACCTTCTTCTTGTCCTTCTATGATTTCAATTTCTTCTTCACTCTTTTCCTCAGGTTCACCTTCTTCTTCTGGAATACAGATTTTATTAAAGGCAAAGACTTGATGAATTAGAATTTCACTCCTGAAAAGTATTAAGTACAATAACAGGGGTGGTTACTTAAATTCCAATGTTTAAAAGCAATCTCTCCCATGAGAAATTAAAAAAAATTATTAATACTCATTTTACCACATTTTAGAAATAAATTGTATTTGAAGAGAGGGACAGGTTTAGAGAATTCTTAAGTATTTAGAGTGTATATAACATGAAAACCAAAGAATCTATGTGTATGTTTATGAGGTCTGTCCAGAAGGTATCCAGCCATGTACTCTGAAAAATAGAGATATTTGTTGAAACAAGATATAACATTGTTCATGGGACAATGACACCTCAGTCCCCTCCAAAGTAGGCACCTTGGGACCTCACACAGTTCTCCCAATCGCCATCAGCTGCCCTATTGTATTTTCCTGAATCTCATCAACGGTCTGAAATCTCTTCCCTTTCAAAGGTGATGTTAGTTTTGGGAAAAGCCAGAAGTCGCAGAGTACCCAATCTGAGCTATAGTGGGGCTGAGTCACCTGGGGGATTTGATGTTTCACAAAAAAACTGTGCAGGAAACATGATGCATGATCAAGTGTGTTGTCGTGATGAAGCTGCCAATCAACATTTGCTCATAGCTGCGGCCTTCTGAATCATCTGAATAGTTTCCATGGGAGAATGTTCAAGCTTAATGTAAAATTTGATGCAGATTCGTTGCTCTACTTGCTCAGTCGTCTTGTACATGACAGCCACACAGTACACATGCTCACTCAACAGTGTCTACCGCCCCCACTGACTAGTACAGTGAAGTCGACATTGTTCACACATACACATTCCATTCCCTCTCCTTGGCTGCCAGGATACATAAATGTCATGCAAAACATGTTGTATTATCAATGGCTAGACTTCTTCTGGATGGACTTCGTGTATATATATATATATACACACACACACACACAAAAATATATACAAATATATATGTAAGTATAGGTATGTCTGCATGTTTTTTTTATTATGGTTTTTAAATCAACTGTTTAATCAACTGAATTTTAAAATAGTGCTCAAGACAATTTAAGCTGTCAAGGGCTCTCAATCTGTGTGGAGGACTGCTCCTTGTAGTTTTGGGAATTGTAGCTCAAGCCATGAGCCAGCCCATCCCCCTGCCCCCGGGAGGTCTTTAAGTCTCAACAGAAAACCAGAAGGCTGTGAGGCAGACAGGACTAAAGGCCCCTCAGAGGGTTCCCAGGGGAATTGGATTTAAAGAATGCATATTATGCTTCAGAGCTTGCTCCACTTTTCTTATCTCTTAGTTAACTATAAACAATCTGTAGCTAAAAATGTATGAAGCCTTGCACTTAATGCCAGTGTGGCATCAGGATATTTAATAGACTGACACAGACTGGTCACTGTTCTCTATATTGATATCTGTAATCCGTAACTGTCAACTGTAACCCAAGCATCTGAAGACTTATTGATGATTCATAAATCTTGACCTTGTATCTCCTGAATCTCCTCCTCAATAAAAGGCACGGGAAATGGAAGTTCTGCGCTCTTATACACTAAAGAGATTAGCTGCCTCCCATCCCTCCAGACAAAATACAGTGTCCTGGATAAATCTGTTTCTCTGCTGTGGTCTTGAAACCTCTGCAGGACAGAGTTTCCAACCGAGCTGGGGTGTTGGAGTCAGATCAGCCTCAAATCTAGATCTTGGCGTGGGACACCTGGGAGATGTTACTAGTTTTATACCCAAAGACCTCCGTTCTTCAGTTCTAACATCTTTAGGTTGTTAGTACAGGGAGGGAAGGGGTCATATGATCCAGCAATCCTTTCAGGAGATTCGATTACTTATTGGATCGGATAAGCTATCTGATAAACAGCAGCCATGGGGAGACCCGGTGTTGATGTGGTTGCTGCAGTCGCCTGCCTTCCCCCCATTTCTCGTGGGTGGAGGCCACAGTCCATGCCGCTCATCTCATCTGCATTCTCGGAGGCAGGAAAAGTCCTTGCAAAAATCTGCGGCATGTGGGATTCACAGTTACTAGGCTTGTAAGGAACTGGAGATTTAAATATCTGTCTTCCTAGAAGACAACACTATGAACAGGGTGATGGCTGCTCAGGAAACAGCCCCCAGGCAGGGACAATGACTCCTCTTTGCCGCAGTGACGCCTTCTTGGGGGTGCAGAAGGGATGAATTTGACAGCAAGCGGGAGAGCTAGTGTTTACCAGAAAATCTACTGTGTTTATGGGCTTTGCCCAGGGTCTCTATTGTGAATCACTATCACTGTCTTACCTTTTTCAGGAGTTTCACCATCGCTTTGTTTCTTTTCCTCTTCCAGGTCGACTGGTTTCTCCAGGGCTGCTTTCTCTTCTGTCACTTTTTGCTCCAGTGCCCCCTTTGTTTGTGGTGGGCATATGTCCGTTTTTTTATGCTCTGCCTCTTCATGTGTTTTCTGTGGTAGTTTAACATAAGCTATTTTTACTAAAAGTAAAGCACTATATTTTAAAAAACATTTTTGGCAACTGATATTATACACAATAAAAATGACACAAAATTTAGTTTATTACTGTTAAGAACCACTTGCTCGATTCAGAGAACTCTTAAACACTAAAAGGAAATCAGTTTGTTTACCTTTACTTTTCCTGGCCAACAAAACGAAGTAATTAATGCTACTGGGAGCCCTGCTGTCACAAGGTAGATGAGCCACAGCCACGGATGCTCCTCAGTGGCTGCCGTTAACTGTGCGAATATGCCGGGCTGTGGACAAAATAAGCATCATAACGCAGCTCAGACTTTACAAACCTGCAGTAGGAAGTACAGCCTCCCCGAAAAATGTACTAACCTAGGTGTTTTATATTAAGGACTGTGAACTTGTTGAGCTAAAAACTACTTCATTTTCCTATCTTGTACTTTGTAACATTTAAACTTTTTAATTACTAGCATGCATTGCCGTTGGTACCTTTGTGGGTGGAAACCACTAACCTATTAGCAAGAATAATGACAATCTTCTGGCAAATTTCAGGGTACAATTAGTCTTAAATTTTAAAAAATATTTTTATTGATTGATTTTACAGAGAAAGAGAGAGAGAAACATCACTTTGCTGTTCCACTTATTAATGCATTCACTGATTGATTCTTGTATCTGCCCTGACCTAGCCACAACCTTGGCATATCGGGAAGATGCTCTAACCAACTGAGCTACCTGGCCAAAGCACAATTAGTCTTTATGGATATATACAAGGTGGAGCAAAAGTAGGTTTACAGTTGTGAGTATGTGAAACACAAGAGCTTATTCTTGTATTATGATTAATTATTGTATTATTTTCCATACAAACAACTGTGAACCTACTTTGCCCTACCTTGTATTATCTGGCTCGTTTAGAAGTATATAACCTCTGATTACTCATTCTCTACTTTTAAAGGACTTATTAATACAATCAACTGAGAATTATTGCTACCACTTAGACTTGGAATTGACAAGGTGATAAAGACTCGTAGACAAGGACTATAAATATAGATATTAAGTAGCCTCACTTCGATAAACAGCAAATAATTCCATTATAGCTATCATGATTTAATGAACGAAATGAATACTTACATATACATACATAGTTCATTACATAGTGTATAATGAAGCTGTATCATAATATAGTAAAGCTAAATATTCTGTTCATATAAATTTAAGGACACTTCTTTGACACTTAGTAATTATTACATTTTACTGACCTTTTAAAGGGCAATATGCATAACTAAAACCAGGACCAAGTCCTGTTACTACCACATGGTTAGTACCGTACCTCATTTGCATTTGCTACCATTCTTTTCACTCCCCAGCCATCTGCAGCCCAATGATCTGCTACTTCTTTTTCTGAACAGATAATAAAATTATCAAAGTAGATATCAGAAGTCATAGACCAAAGCTCTAAACCAAGAGCAGAGAAAGACATCAGAAGAAATGGATGAACATCTTCAAAATAATCTGGATTAGGAATTTTTCGAGGCCTCCAGACTCCCTGGAAGAAAAATAATTTGAAGACATTTGCAAATAAGATAATATCATTATAAATGTTACTTAAGAAGTATAATACTTGTTGTTGAATGAAATCAGCTATAGTAACTGGAGAAAAAAAAGCTTTGCTATTAATTCATTAGTAATTCACTGGAATTGAAATCTTGTTCTTATTCTGTACGTGATATTCTTATAAATAATACTGACTTTAAACTCTGCAAAGAAAAAAAAAAAAGGGCAACGTGAAAATCCAACACACACAGAAACTTGAGTAATTAAATTTCACAATAGGTGACACTATTTTAGACCAGTTCTTTATATTTATTAAAGTTGATTTAGGCAAGATATTATTAAAATTGACCAAATCAGAAAGTTCACTGTTTGGCAAAAATAGAGCCACTCCTTTTAACACATGCTCATGACAGGCATCATTAATCAGTCATGGTTGAAACTCAGAACAATTGTCCAACATCAAAGTTCCATTAGCCCTGAAATGATTAAATGCAACCAAATCAAATAAACTCGACAGTACGATAACTCACTGACCCACTCTGCCATCAGATACAGCTGTTCTGTGCCAGGCACTGTGCCAGAGCTAGGGATACAGTGACAAACGTGGCTCTTGTATTAGGGAGTTTAAAGTCAAATGAAGGAGACAGACATTAAAGAAAAGAGTTACCAAAATAAACATTTTGTGAAAAAAGCTCTGAAGAAAATCTAAAATGCACAATTACAATATGTAACTGCGCATGTGTAACATGTTAGAAAATGTCAATGAGTAATTAGGTAAAAATACAGGGTTAAAGGGATAATGTAGGGACTTCTGCTATAAAAATCTAGGTACCCTCAAAAGATATCTGATTCATATTAGAAAAAAAATCCAAATTTTAATAACACCAGAAAGTACACAGCACCATAATTAAGCACAGGCACTCACTCCTCTTGATCAGAATTAATTTCTTATATTTAATTCTAAAATACAACTTTATTCTGCAATAATCATCAATTATTAGGGAAAAATATGAAGTGACTGATCTCCAGTTCTTAAATTTATTTCTCCAGAAAAAATAAAGAATGCTTTACTTTTAAAATATAAACTAGTTGAAGAACTTCTTTGACATTTCAAGATAGCCAAGGCACACCATCACAAGTCAGTTTTCCAAAGTTAGCATTATCAATAAGTAGATATATTATAGAAAGAGAACAACATTTTTGATTCTACAATGGGACTGGAGCGAGTGGTCATTACCTGATAGTCAGGATTATCTATCATTGGAGGTCTCCACACTCCCTTGTACCTCGGGTTATCGATCATGGGAGGTTTCCACGCGCCACACCCAATCTGACATGCTGGGTTAAGAATTTTAGGTGCCTCCCATTCTCCATCCATGTCTTCATTCCTTAGGACAGCAGAACAACGCACATATAATAACCTCAACACTTGCCTGCCAGTCACGTACACCAGTAACAAAAGGTGAGTAAGAAACAAGACAGTGACCTTGGGAGACGAAGGTTGCTTACCAGTCATCAGGCTTTTCAGCACTAGGATCTGGAATGAATTTTGGTTCATCATCAAGCCAGCCATCAGGTTTAACAGCACTTAAATCTTCTATCTGGGCAGGTTCATTTTCATCCCTGCAAACATAGTATTTTATATAAATTATTTAAATTATTCAAATGCCCATTACAAAACTCAGAAGGTACCCAAAGGTATTTCCTACCCTTCTGTCTGTGGGTCTACTATGTCCCCAGTCCCCCCACCTCTCAGCCCCTGAGCTTCTCACTTGCCAGGTCTTTCATAATAGTCCCTGATGTGCCCCATGCATACATGCACACCTGTACACTCTCTACACAAAGTGTTCTAAACAAAGTAAGCTAAATGTGGTTTTTGTCACTTAAAAATGCAGTCATTTATCCACACATACATATTGGATGTTGACTGTGTGTGAAGACTGCTCCGGGGGCCCTGTTCTATATACACACATCTCCGCTTCATTTTTCCTAATGGTTGTACAGTCTTCTATTTAGCAGATACACTATAATTTATTTAACCTACTTACTCTCTTTTTTTTTTTTTTTACAAGTTTGGCTTTTTTATTTTTTACTTATTTATTTTTTAAGTATGTTTTACTAATTATGTTGTTACAGTAGTTCCAATTTTTTTCCCCTTTGCTCTCCTCTGCCCAGTACCCCCCTTCCCTCCAGCAATCCCATCCCCCTTAGTTCATGTCCACGGGTCACGCATATAAGTTCTTTGGCTTCACCCTTTCCTATATTATTCTTAACATCCCCCTGTCTATTTCATACCAACCAATTATGCTTCTTAACCTCTGCACCATTTCCCCATTTCTCCCCTTACCCCTCCCAGCTGATAACCCTCCAAATCATCTCCATGCCTATGATTCTGTTCCTATTCTGGTTTGCTTAGTTGGATTTTGTTTTTATTTTTTAGATTCAGTTGTGGATAGTTGTGAGTTTGTTGTCATTTTAGTGTTCATAGTTTTGATCTTCTTTTTCTTAAGTAAGTCCCTTTGACATTTCATAATAATGACTTGGTGATGATGAACACCTTTAGCTTTACCTTGTCTGGAAAGCACTTCATCTTCCCTTCCATTCCAAATGATAGCCTTGCTGGATAGAGTAATCTTGGTTGTAGGTTGCTTTTCATCACATTGAATATTGCTTGCCAGTCCCTTCCTGCCTGCAAAGTGTCCTCTGAGAAATTAGCTGATAGTCCTATAGGCACCCCCCTGTAGGCAACTCTCTGCCTCTCGCTTGCTGCCCCCAGGACTCTGTCTTTATCTTTCACCTTTGGCATCTCAATCTTGATGCATCCTGGTGTGGTCCCCTCTGGGTCCAGCTCGCCCAGGACCCTCCATGCTTCCCAGACCTGTATGTCCATCTCCTTCACAAAATTTGGGATGTTTTCCTCATTTTTTTTCAATTCTTGCTTCCTCATTCTGCACTGGTTGACTGTTTTTTTCTTCTTCCTTATCTTCCAAATCATTGATTTGAACCCCGGTTTCCTTCTCTTCACCATTGGTTTTCTGTGGATTTTCCTTCGTTTCACTTAGCATAGCCTTTACTTCTTCCCTTATGCATTTGCCATACTCAAGCATATCTGTCAAGTCTGTGAGCATCTTTATCACCGGTGTTTTAAATTCTGCGTCTGTTAGGTTGCCTATCTCATTTGTTAGGTTGGCTATCTCCTCCTCGCTTAGTTCTCCCACTGGAACCTTGATCCATTTCCCCTTTTGGGCCATACTTCTCTCTCTCTTCATTCTGACAGGCTCCTGTGTTTGTTCACCTCTGCACCCCAGGTAGAGCTGTTGCTTCTGTTACGTTGTAAGGGGCAGAGCCTTAGGGATTCGTCAGTGCAGGGTGATCTGTTTCACCATGTTGTGACGCTGTATGTGGGGGAGGGGTCCGAGAGGGATCAATGTCACCTGCCCAGCACTTGCCCCTTTTCCAGGAACCTCTCCCACTTCCTCACCGGACTGGCGCCCCTCTAGCTGCTGCCCTGGCCGTCATTCCCAGAGTGGGTGGGTCTGTGGACATTCTAGGACTGTGGGGTTCCTTTAAACAAGCGACTTTGCTAAGACTGGCAGTTTCTACCTCCACCCCAACCCTCATTGGTCTGCACAGTAAGAAGCAATGAGGCTTGATGTTCCCTCATGCTGAGACCGTGGGCTGTGAGGTCTGGTGAGAAGCTGGGAACACTCCCCAGGTGTCCCTCCTGACTTTTTAAAATGTGTGACGGCGCTTTCTGCCAGCCTGCTGCTGCCACCGCTGCCACCGCCACCACACTGTGTCCTCTCCGCCCCTCCTACCTGTCTGGATGAGTATTTCTTCTTTATATACTTGCTTGCTGGACTCCCATGCAGCTTGATTTTCTGGAACTTCTGGTTGTCTCTAGTTTTGAGGTAGTTGTATTCCTTCTTAGTTGTGGAGGGAGACGCAGTGTGTCTGTCTACATCTCCATCTTGGCTGGAAGTCCAAGTTTAACCTACCTATTCTTGAAGGACATTTACTGTTCCCCAAAACTTACTATTACAAATTATGTTTTAGTGAATATCCTGGAATATATTAGAAATTAGTAAGACTTGAAGCAGCTAGAGGAGCTTGAGACCTTCGCCCATTGTCCTTTATAAGATTATAAAGGGTCTTAATATCTGAGAGGGACGGATTATTTTTTATTGTTAAAATAATTAATTAATCATTTATTTATTTAAAAAAAGAATATATGAAAAAAAAAGAAATTAGTAAGAAATCAACCCTCTATTAACTATATAAATTTAAAATATTTTTCCAGTTTCTTGAGTATTTTAAATTATAGTTTGTGGTGGGTTTTTTTTTTTTGCCATATACAAATCACTTAATATAGTTAAATTTTGTTAACATTTTCCTTTATGATTTTCCAATTTTATTTCATATTTAGAAAGGTCTTCCCAACTCTAATATTTTTTAAACTCTGTATTTAATTTTAGTAATTTTATATTTTCATTTAAAAATAACTTAGTAAAGTCTAAAATATATAAACAATCATAGTATGTACTGAATAGAACTACTAATATAATTTTTGTCTTAATAGAAAAGTGGAACTTTTAAACAAGAGGCTACATTATGATTTTCCAAAAAAAACTTAAGTTAACCAAATAAACTGAAACTACTCTCTATGTATAAAAACTTGTACTTGCCTGATATCAATGTTCTCTTGAGTTTCCAAGGGCTCAGAGGAATCAGAGTTTAAAATTTAAGAAAGACGCTATTTTTAGGTAATATGTCACTTAGCAATATATAACTAATAAGTAGGGTCAGATACAAAAAGACAGATAATCTACTTAGCAAAACCACATCTGTTACTCAATCAGGAGGAAAAAAAATTAAGTTCTTAGGAATGAAGATAACAAGATCTTTATGGAGAAATTACAAAATGTATTTGAAGGACAAAGAGTTCCCCCATAAATGGAGAGACATGCAGGTATCTCTGTCAAAAATCAACCTATGGGAACTTGGGAATTGAGTACATTTCTCTTCAGGAAAATATTCATAATCCTGAAGAATAAAAATGACACAAATATTCAACTAGCAAAAAAAAATTATGGGTAAGCAAACTGGTATGAGTGAATCCTATATAGTTTTGTAAGACATTGGAAGTATGCCTCTTTTAGGGCTAAGTAATGGAAAAGACAACAACTATATAAATTATGCATACACAAGTTAAAGATTAAACTAGGAATTAAAGTGTTGGTGGTTTTAGAGTTTTGGAATTTCCCTCCACAGCACTAAAAGCACATAAAAAAATACATTGAAAAAAGGAACAAAATTAAAGTATTAATTAAGTTAAAATGAAAATTGAGATAATTAAAAAGTATTGAAGTGCAAGATCCATTTTAGAAAAGTATTCCACCCAAAATAATAAAAATCAGTAGTTCTGATGTTTACAATAATACGTTTCATTAGCAGTAAGCCTCACTTACGTATTTTGTGTCACTACTTAACTGGGCCAAATAACGCTTCACTACTGAACGCTTCGCTTACCAGTTGTCTGGTTTGACGGCGGAAGGGTCAGGGATTTTTGCCCTTTCATCCCATTCGTCAGGCTTCTCATCGCTGAGGTCGTCGATTTCTTTGGGAGGGTTGACGGGGGGATCCACATCCTCCAGCAGGCTGCCTTTGTTGACAACTACTTGATCAACTGATATTTCAAATGTGTCATCTGGATTCACCACTAAGGACCAATTTAAATACATTATAGTTATATGGATACATTTGAAAAATAATCTTCTAAATAATGAAACTACCCTAAACTTTATGGGTAAAATTTTCTCTCAACCAGAAACAGGGGAGGTGCCAATGTAGCAAATCGAAATATGCTGAAATAACTAAATTTAGTGCTTTCTAAAATCAAAAATAAAGCATTAAGTAATAATAATAATTTAATAAAATACTCTATTACTTCTCAAATTAAAAATACCAAATAGCTAGCTCAGTTTGGGACTCACAGCAGTCAGCTTCACTCTTTTACAGGTACAGAATACAACCCAACCTTCTCCTGTATTTTAAAATAATTTTTTGAAAGAATCTCAGACTTTAAAAGTTGCACATGCACTACAAAAATAATTTTTTTCCTAAACTACTTGAGAGTAAGTTACTGATCTCACAGACATCATTGTTGAATGTTTTTATGTATATTAAGCAAGGACATTCTCCTACAATCTAGGAAGTTAACATCAGTGCATTACAGCAGTCCCTCTCTATATCGCGGTTCACTTATCGCGGCCTCACTGTATCGCGGGATTTTTAAAAATATTATATTTAATTATTTATCGCAGATTTTTTGCTATATTGCGGGATTTTGTGGTACTCTATATGTATGTTGTTAAAGTTACATAGGTTTAAGAGTGCAGAATATGTTTAAGAATGTAAGTAGTGTTTATAAAAGTGTGGAAAAGGTTAATAAGGGAGTGGGAAAGGTTAACAAGGGACTGGGAATGATTTATAAGTGTGTGGGTGGGTTTATAAAGCCTTAAAATATATATAAATACTAAAATAAATGTAAGGTTCCTACTTCGCAGATTTTTGCCTATCGCAGGGGGGTCTAGAACGTAATACCCGCAATAAGTGAGGGAATACTGTACTAGCATTTCCTAGAAATCCTTAAAGTTTATTGGCATTTAAAATGTAATGACTCGTAGACTGGATAAAATATCTTAAGGACGACTGAAATTATTCAAGCTTATACTCACCCATATGTTGAGGTTAATTCTAGCTCTCTTAACAGTCCTCATGCCAAAAATTTCACAAAGAACTGTCTTATCCTGTGCTATGACAAGAGAAGCTCCCACCTCCTTTGGTTAACATGGCAGGGGTTCACTGGGTAAAATTTTATCTTGGGAAAGAATGATAGAGGAAAATAGCAGCCTAAAGTTTGCTTGCAATAAGCTAAGGAAGCAGGAGCCGCTTCTTCGCTGGGTTTTCTCGAGGTCACCAAACTGTAAGGGATGTTGCCTTTGAGCTCTTGGCTGTACCTCACCTGTACCTCTCAAATGGTACTTTTACTTTGTACCTGCACTAGAATTACGTCTGTCTTATTTTCCTGAAAAGATAAGTTCTTTAAGGTTAGAATCCATGTTTGTTTCTCCCAAAGCACTTGCCATGAAAATATCAGTGGTCAGCAAATATTTTTGAATGTATGAATAAATTAAAAGGATATACCGAGCGTATATAGATGCGTCTTCTTGTCTGTAAAGAAGTTTTTAAGGTCTACTTCTGGAGGTTTGGCATGTTTCTCTTTAAAAGCTCCAGTTTTGGGGTGTTTGTGTCTGAAGATAAAATGAAGTTTATAATCTTCTCCACATTTATCTGGTCCAAACATAATGGTATAGGATGTTTTATCATGAAAGATTTCCTTCAAAGAGAGATGAGTGATGGGGTTAGTCCAGAATTAAGAGTAGTGAATGAATTTCTCTATTCCATCCAGTTGGTTACAATTTACAAGACTGTATTAAAAGCACATTCACTAAAGAATCATTCAACACAAGTGACAGTAGAGGATGCGGGAAAATGACAAATTTTATTTCAAAATAGATTGCTTTTAAAGCACACAGTACTTCCTTCATAAATATTTAGGAGGGAAGTTGAAACCACCCTGGCAACATCATAATAACCTTTAATGACTTTACTTACATTTGTATTATTAATGTTTTATTAAGAAAATTAAGCACAGAGAAAAACATACTTATGACCCTATGACTACAATGATTATCCATTACTATTGTTCAGGAATACACTAGGAAACAGCTTCCTGAGCAGAGGGAAGAGAAATTCAGACACAAAACCAGGCACAGAGACTGTTTTCACTCCTGTTTTACTACTAGTAATTTCTCTTTATTTAACAGGGCCTACTGGTTGAGAGCATGGGATCTGGAGTCAGATGCTGGGGTTCAAATCCTACCACCATCATTTAAAATTGGCTGCCTGTGCCTCTGAGCAAATTTCTTAACTTCGCTGTAGTTTTGCTTTATCACCTCTGGGGTGTAGATATAATAACAGTACCTACCTTAGAAGGTTTCTCTGAGGATTCACTGAGTTACTCAGATAAAGTGCCTTGAAAACTACCTGGCATTAGCTTTTATGATTGTCATTATACCTTCAGGGGATCATCACCTGATAATACCTAAAACAAGACCTTTCACATGTACTACATACAGCCTCCCTTTCACCTAGTCCTAATAATGGAGCACGAATCCTTTCCTCCACGTGCCACAGCCTGTGTACAGCCACGTGTGCTGCCAACTGTCTCACTACCTCCTCCGATTTCCGGTTCAGGCAGAAGCCCCGACCTTGCCTCCTGTAGGAGAAGGCCGTGAGAAATGTCTCCTACTCTAACTTCAAGCGGCCTAATACAACCTGCTGAACTGGGAAAGCATGTTTAGTTATTTTTTGTGGGGAACTGGCCCACCTTTTTAATTTAGTTCTTTTCTTTGGTCATTTTGTTTCACTGCTTTGCTCTGTTATCTTATTTCTCTGAACAAATTTCTGATTCTTATTTTGTAAAGAAAACTGACTCTAAGCTGATCTCTCAATGACATTTATAAGTAACATGTTCTTCCTTATTTATAGACATGGCACATTTTTTTATGTTGCTAAAGATGACAAAAATGGATGCCATCAAGTAGCTCTTCTGCACATCAAACCCAAAGGCACAGTGTAAAAGCCACAGTAACTCATGCTGGATCATGATTTTCAAAGTTCTTTTCAATTTCAGTTGAAAATAAAACTTTTAGTTTTATCAATTACTCCTTAAAATCTAGTTAACTTTAATAAAGTTTGCTTAAACATTAAAATATCATACCAGATTCAAATCATCAGTGTCTGCTAGGAGTTTAATGTATGCACCTCCACAATCAATACCATCTTGAAAATTTACTTCATATCTAAATAAAGGGAAAAAGATCATACTGCTGATAAATAAAAATTACTAATTGCTCTTCAAAGTCTAATATATCACTCTCAATTTATTTAAACGTAAGTGTTTTACATTGCCAGAAAGCCCATAGTAAGCTTATCCACAACATATAGGAAATAAGCAGAAATGCTGTTTCCCAAGTGCATCTTTAAATATTAAAAGTAGAATGATTATAAACTATTAAAAAGCCAACTAATTTCTGAAGTAATTTTTCCATCAAAACTGATGAATTAAGAATAAAATAGTTTGACTAAAATTATCATAGGAAATTTCAAACTCCGATAAGGAATACAGTAAAAAGCAAAGATAAGGAATATTCAGATAAGGAACAGACTAAAAAACAAAGACTATGGGGACCACAGCTACAGCAACAGATTTCTAAGAAATTGCTAATTTGTCTTTTAGTTAATGTATACCTAACCATGGTAAATAATTGTACATTTAATTAAATACCTCCAGCAAAGAGATTTCATAATCTCAATCAATAATCTGGAGTATTTCAGATTTTAACAGCCAGGAGATATGGGAAATACGAGGGGCAGGGGCAAAACAAAAACCAAAACCCAGAATTATCTTCTGGAGGGACAGCCTTTTGTACTACACGCCTCCCTGTTAGGTGAGTGTTTTAGGAACCCACTTGTATCAGTGCACCAGCTGGTGTTGTTGTGAGAGGCTGTATTCGGCCTCAGTGAATTTTTTTTTTTGAAGACTCAACATGTTTGCCCATTTCATGATGGGTGATTTATGAGCACACCTGCCCACACCACACTGAGGGTTCAGCCTTTTCTGACGGAAAAGCGGCATGGCCCTTTGCCCCACCCTCCCTATTCACCTGATCTCACCCCAAGTGACTTTTTTGATTTCCCCGGATGAAAAAAATCCTCAAAGGGAAACATTTTGCCAATGTGGGAGAGGTGGAACAAAAAATGGCAGAAGCACTAAAAGGCATCAAAATTGACAAGTTTAAAAACTGCTTTGAGCAGTAGAAAAAATATCTCAATAGGTGTATCGCATCAAATGGAGAGGACTTCGAGGGTGACTGAAGTTTAAACATGTAAGATTAAATAGACAAGTTGTTATAAATAAATTCTGTGTTTTGGGGGTCCCCCCACGTACACTGTAACAGCTAAGTGAACTGATGGGAGAGTCTTTTTGTGGAGTTACAACGCTGGGCAATTCTCAGAAGAAACATTTAAGGAACTTGTCTTGTTTAGGAAATGAGACACAGATTTACTGAACAGTATTTAGAAGAGAATTTTAGTAAATGGATGAACTACGACAACAAAAGTCAATGAGGATATGGCTATCAGTGAAAAACAATGACCAAAAAGGTTCTAATTTGGTTTAATGACAATAAAAGAAAACTAGACAAACAACAGGAACTAGTGATAATTTTAATAGACTACTGCGGAAATGTTTCTGAAGAAACTTCAGTGAAAATAAAGTAAAAAACAGAAAAGTATAGAACACAAAACTTTGAACCCAATTAGTGCATATCTTTTGTATTGAAAAGAATAGGAAATATAGTAACATTTTAAGTGACTATTGCTGAGTTGCCAGATGATGGTGGTTTTCCCCCTATGTTCTACTCTGCTGTATTTCTCAATATCTGAGACTTATTCTTGATTCGGCCACTTACTTTAGTGACACCAAGGGTGAAGGCAAGTTATTGAAGCGCTAAGTCCCTATCTGCTCACCTTGCTGATGGGCACACTGCCCGTACCTACACCTCAAAGTTAAAGGATGGTTAAAAGATACCATGCATAGCAATGGCAAATAATAAATAATGCTCAAATTGTTAGCTTCTCTATGATCAGAAGAAAGGGTTTGTTTTTTTCATTTCTTAAATAAAGGACAATTTGTTTTCCCCAAAGCC
Organism: Furipterus horrens; assembly: GCF_987537825.1. Taxonomy (NCBI): domain Eukaryota; kingdom Metazoa; phylum Chordata; class Mammalia; order Chiroptera; family Furipteridae; genus Furipterus; species Furipterus horrens. The sequence goes on from NW_028327180.1 coordinate 11,753,825, forward strand.
TTATCAATATTTTTATTTTAAGCAGTAGCTGACAAAGCAATTTATGTCCTTGAAGATCATTAAGTAAAGTAAATGGTGCACAGTGTGAATTAAATGTCCACATTTACTATTTTAGGTAAAACAAAATTAAGAAAGCTATAGGTAATTTAAGGAAAAAGAGTTCTATGGAAAGCTAAGAATAGGGAAGGATAATTTATAAATTTTATCTATAAATGTGAACATAGCTTAGTTATCCTATTATGTCTAGACTCAGTCACTATGTCTATTATTTTTAAATTAACTTGCTTTTCACTCAAAACCGCGAGATGCTTGTGTATACATGCATTGTGTGTTCACGTGAAACTGAAAAGAAAAATCTGAATTTTTATGCCCATTTTATAACCATTATAGCTATATTCAGCAATCGAATTATATATACTAATATAAATTTCAGAAAATGTTCAAAAACACAACTTACTGAACTATCAAAGGTTTATCAGCAAAAATAAAGGGCTTCTCTAACACAGCAGATATCGCATGATGCTTTGCTCTGGATTTCAGCACCAGCCCTCTGTCACCGGGTACTCGGTTTTTTTTCAATTCTTCTATTTCCCATCTTCCTAAAATATAAAACAGAGCAAATTAAACTACAACCAAAATGCGGACTTAAAAATTATACATCAGCAGTGGTGAGCAATAAGATTTTTCTATGCAGGCTGGTTTGAGAAAATTGTTTTAAAACTTAAATCAGGAAATAATATCTGCAATTGTATGTCTGCTAATCCTTTTTCTCTTACCAGGGAATGGTTTCATTTTCTTAGCTGAAAGTGTGGAAACTAATAAATAATAAACACTATAGTATCTGATTAAAGCCCTTTGAAAGCTGCCTTGTTTGGATTTCTCTGACTTTTGAAGCAACGAAATTATAAAGTATGCCTGTCTCCTAAGGTCTAGCAACACTGTATTTTTAAAATGAGATATTTAAAAATTACATATGAGACAGAGTATCTTTAACACAAGATGTGCAGTTTGCCTCAGTCTTAAGTATTTGGAGATACATGGTATTTAACAGCTACTTTTCTTACTTGGCCGAAGTTACTGTGGGGATTTAAATTTCATTCTGAAAATTGTAGGCCCAGTGAACACAAACTGCAGTCACCCTTCCTGGGCAAAGGCAATCAGCCCTCGGAACTGTCGGCAGGGAGCGCAGCGAGCACTGGGGGAGCCCAAAGCGGGGCCAGCGCAGAGCTGCACTGGGCCCTCTCTGGGCCGGAACTTCCCGTGCTTAAGGTCAGGAAGCTCCTGAAATTAGATCATGGACTGCATACAATACCTGCAGCCCAAATGTTGTGTATTGGATTTTCCCCCTTTCCTCTTTTCAGAAAGGAATATAACCAACTTATATTAATTTGTTCTAGTTTTGAAAATTCTAGGATTGCTTATTCCAACACCCCTCACCTCAATTTAACAGAAATTGTCTGTTTTCCAGTATTGTGCCTACTTGAAATATTAACGGGCACATTGGAATCACTAATGCTCTTTATATTACTTTTTTTTTTTCTTTAAAAAAAAGAAAAAAGGAAAAAAAACCACAGTGCAAGAACCTGAATCGATCTTATGAGTCAGAGGGAGGTGTTTTGGTCCATCACTGTGCAGACTTCATTGGACTTTTAAAAATGAATTTAAAAAATGTATTGGGATCCTTTTCCTGCCTTCCCTCTAATTTAGTTACACTATACTTTTCTTAAAAAGATGAATTTATTTGATATTTCTTCTCTCACAATGATGATAAATTCTATTATCACTACTAACCTGTGGTTTGACCAAAACAAAAAGGTCTTCTTTTAAGAAGTAACAAGTTGATCTTTAGGTTATTAAAACATATTGCATTTTTTTGTAATTATGGACACTATCAGCTATGAAAAAGGTATCGTCGTCTAGCACTTTAATTTTTAGAAAACGTCACAAGTAATTATTCCTAATGACAAGAGGTTTTCCCAACTTCAAATAAACAATAACTTTCCGTTAACCAGTCATTTACCCCAATGTAGACAATACCAGGTAATATAAATTCTGATGTAAATAAAACTCCAAACAGAATATATATGGTTTAATAAGACATCCTGAAAGAACTGTTATTTATTAAACATATATTGTACTTTCATTAACAGCTTACTCTGAAAAATTTAAATAAGTATACTCGCAGTGCAAACCTTGTATACCAGCACATACTGTTTTATGCAGATTTGCTTATTCCTGAAAATACAGAAATGAGCCTTACTTAAGTAGCATGTGACAAAAGCTATTAGTAACTACTATGAATACTAAATAGTCCCATAAAGAAACTAATATTGGTGGCTTAAGTATAGATTACTGATGGACTTCCAGAAATACTGAAGAGGAAACAAGATAAAAGACTGAATGTTCTATTGTGAAGATTGAGGCCCCATATATATATATATATATATTTCATAGACATAAAATCTGAAAACTAGTAAACTTTGGGTTATACTAGTTACATTGAATATTTAAATAAATATTTTACCATTATATATAGAAGTCTCCATGTCTGTATCATCTTTCTTTGCTTTTGATAGGACCCACCTATAAATAAAGGTAAAAGCAAATGTATATCATTAAAACTAAGACTAGAAATTTATAGATACAACGCATATTAAAAACACAAAAAAAGAATTCCCAACAGTCGCTTTTCATTCAAAAATAAATAAATACTTAAGGGCTAAATATGGATGCCTATACCTCATCCTATAAGGCTGGAGTTAAGTCAAACTTGCAATCTGCAATTTACTAGCTTGATCACAGGTAAGATACACTAAGCCTCAGTCTCCTCACCCATAAAATGAGATAAAGATAGTACTTAACTACCTACTTAGGACAGTGTCTGGTATATAATAATATGTAATAATTCTTATTATTTTACTATTATTTAGAATGAAAGAGTAAATTGAATTTATCATGTGAAACTTGGTTATTAATATCTGTCCTAAAGGATGAAGAAATATTATGAATTTTTACTTTATATTCATAATTATTTTCTTTATAAGTGAATAACTATTCAAATCAAACTTTTCTATCAACAACAAAAATGTGATAAGGTATGGCTTATTTTGTCAAATAAAGCATTTTAACTTTTTAATAGTTACACAGCAGGGGCAATTTTCATAGGCCAATAACCAATAATTTCATAGAAGCTAATCAAGTCAAAGGAAACACTACTTTGAATGAATACTCACCCAGCCAACCTTCCGCTATCAAAAGTTTCTGTAAAATAAACTTCTCCTATAGGTTGAGGTGTCTTATAGTTAATCTAGAAAATAATTTTTAAAAATCTAAAGTTATTCATCTCCACAAATGTTTGAATAAATCATCCCACTAGTTAAGAACCTACTATGCAATGGAAAAATAGATAATATAGGGTATCATGATCTCTGACCTCAAAACTATGTACCCTAGTGGTGCTAAGATCCAAGTGAATGCAAGAGATACAACGATAGAGAAAATACCATACACACAACCAGAGGATACACCAATTCCTTCTAACATGGAAGGAATGGGAAGAAGTAATAGATAAGGCCTCATGACACAGCTGACGTGGCCTTAAAAGAAATCCAGCAGGTGACAATATCTGGAGCTATAAATCATCAGAAGCAAAAGAAACAGTATGAGCACAAACATGGAAGATGAAAAACGTAGTAAGCAGGTAGGCTAGTTTAAAATTAACTTGTAACTTGCACTGATACGTGACTAGAGGGGGATGATATTATGTTGAGACATAAGTAAACCAGAGAAGAAAAATATTCAACAGAGAAAGCATTGCAAAGCAAATTATCTGCATAGCTGCTGTGATGATGATACTGATGGACAAGATGGTGGTGGCGACGGTGCTTCTTTGAGGAAAGTACTGTTGCTGCGCCCATTTCACATATGATGAAGTGGTAGGAGAGAGACAAAGTGCCCTGCCCACCGTCTCACAGAGAGCTACAGTACTTAAAGATACGAGCTCCGGCTGTCTGGTTCTGAAGCCTGTACACTTAACTACTACACTACACAGAACATACCAACAAAAGAACTTAAGAGATTAAAGGTAATTTGTTGACGAATTATCAAATGGTAATTTGAGTTGATGATGAATGATTAAATTTTGCCAAACCTAATAGATCTGGGTCCTTTCTGAATCAGCCTTTGTGATTTTATTTGTATGACTAATTATGAGATTTCTTCTCTTAGCCGTCAGAGAAGAGGATGCAGAAGCACTTTTTCTATTTTCACTGTCCCTACCCAGGTCTCACAGTATAACATTTCTTGTCTGTTAACGGGAGGAAAGTCAGTAAACAAAATTCCACATAATTATTGACAGGGTCAACATTCTGCTATCGAAACCGTGGGCCTCCAGGAAGTGCACTGACTGAGCTCTGCTCTCCCCGGTGTCATGTATCACACACACAACAGAAACCATGGAAACAGGCAGTGGTGTCACGGGGGCTGGGGGCTCCTCTCCTGTCCGACTGCCCTTTAAACCACCAGCAGCTCACGTCCCTTTATTTACACTTTACCCAATCTGGATTACTCATGCTGTACCTCTGGAAAGGTCAAAAATCTTCTTTCCCACTTATCATCCCTTCAAATTATCCCCAAATAGAGCTCAGAGGGGAAGGTTTCTGCCGCTTCCTTTGAAGCATTTGCCTCCCAAGGCCCTATAGCAGCTGCATCGAACTCAGTCACTAGCGCTTCGATTCCTTCCTTTCTGTGGTTCATAGAACTAGGTTTTAAAAGAATGTGCTTGTGGAGCTTCAAGTTTAACAGGAGAAGGAACACTCACCTTTAACAGCTGAACAGCACTTGCATTTGCAAATAAAAAACTAATAAAGAAGTCTGTAACAACTTTATGTTACTCTGTGGGCCCTCTAAGCAGTAGCTGGCACAATACAATTGATGCTTTCTCACCATCAAAAATATTTCTGAAAAAATGTCTGATTGTCCTAATAGTATGAGTATTCCTCAATGTGAATGCTCTTATGGATTGTCAAGATACACAAAAGTCTCCGCCAAGTTCTTCAGACTCCGCTAGTGACCACCGACAGCCCACGTTAACAACGCAGAGACAGAAACAGTCACGTCCATTAGCTGCCTGCCTCCTCATCACTTCCCTCTCCAATTCATCCTCCTACTTAGTATTTTCTTCCCTCAAATAAATAAAAGAAAAGCTGCTTACTTTACTTCCAGGGGAACTGCAAAAAACACTGACTTTTGTTTTTTCTAAGGAGAGCTGGCTATGTCAGAAATAAGACTGAAAACCCTTCTCTTACCTGAAGTACTTAGTCCTCGTAAGGCAGTGACGAACTCCTATTTTGATAGTGAAAACCTTCCCCATATTTATTTGGTAATAAAACCATGCTAAGTGCCATGCACAAATTTCTGTAGTATATGGGCACTCTAAAACACAAAGTAACAAATAGATGGGGAAAAAAAGTGTTTTTCTATTTATTTAGAAAATGAAGACCATTAGGACTGAAATAGATACTAAGAGATTAGTCACTCCTATGTATCAAGTAAAGGAATAATTTACAACTGATTTCTTAATAACCTTACCTCAGAGAAAAGTTCATTTTCATTAGTATCAATCTCTCCTGAATTTTCATCGAAGTCTGTCACCTCAACTTCATCATCCATAAGTTCTGCATTAGTTGAGATGCAGAGAAGACCCAAACATAGGCAAAAGCCTTGGAAATGCATACTGATTATCTGTCAAATTAAAAGCTATCAGGGAAAATAAAACAAAGTTGTGAAAAATGTGTGTAAGTATATTACAAAGAAATATTTTTCCTTAATACCTCCTTTATTCCAGGATGGCTTTTAAAACAAATCATTATTAAGAAAATTACTTAAATTATGCTTTGAACAAGTGAAAATACAAATACAGAGTCTAGAGCCACAGGCCTGCCTCTAAAAACTAAGAACCAAGGCATAAACCTAATGTTATAGATAAATGATCACCAAACTCAAATAGTAAGGGGACCCTGTTAAAGGAAAGAAAAAAGAATAATTCCTGTTTGCTTAAGTTGATTTATTACAATGTTTATAAGTATATAAAAACATACAATTGGAAATTTTATAATTATAAAGCCAAATATGAACTCTCTCCAGATAGAGTCCAGCCATTGTTAATACAAGACGGTTTGTGCAACATCCATGTAACCTGGCAGCCAAAGAGGATGGACTGGAATGCGCATGTGTGAACAATGACGACTTCACTCTACTAGTCCGTGGGGGCAGTAGATGCTGTTGAGTGAGCATGTGTACTGTGTGGTTGTCACGTTCAAAATGACTGAGCAAGCAGGGCAACAAATCTACATCCAATTTTGCCTTAAGCTTAAACATTCCTCCATGGAAATGATTCGGATGATTGAGAAGGCCACAGCTATGGGCAACTAACTGGTGATTGGCAGCTTCATCACGACAACACACCTGCTCATGCATCACATCTCATGCAGACATTTTGGCAAAACTAAATCACCTAGGTGACTCAGGCCTCCTACAGCCCAGATTTGACATCTTGGAACTTCTGGCTTTTCCCCAAACTAAAATCACCTTAAAAGGGAAGAGATTTCAGACCATCAATGAGATTCAGGAAAATATGTCTGAGTAGCTCATGATGACTGGGAGAACTGTGTGAGGTCCCAAGGTGCCTGATTGAAGGAGACTGAGGGACCACTGTCCTCTGTACAATGTTTCTTGTATCTTGTATCTTCTTTAACAAATGTCTCTATTTTTCATATTACATGGCTGGATGTCTTCTGAACAGACCTCACATATATATAAACTCCAAAAGTTTTTTTAAAAGAATTTTATCACCATGTAATCTGATAAGTCTTTTGCGGAAATCAACTCACAGCTTAAAAACCAAATAACTGGAACTTTTACTGCAGTCAGGTTGACCGCTACAGATCCAATTCTTTTACACTTGTTGTTCCTATAGCACTGTGGTGACCCAGTTACCTATCCATTTCTCTATTCAAATACTGAGAAACTTCTGTTCCTTAGGGTCTGTTTTCAACCAGTGCACTGCAAAGAATTTTTAAAACATGCAATACCTGATTATTTAGTCAAGGGCACTGACCTCTTTTCCCTTAGATTGTAAATTAAAAAATGACAACAGCCAACAAACACAACAATAGAAATTATACCTATTTTTTTTGTCAAATTAGTGAAAAATATATTTTTTGGTGTGCTGCGGAATTTTAGTAATTTTTAGTTTATGTGTGCCGTGAGATGAAAAAGGTTGAAAGTTGCTTAGTGTGTTGAGATGAGAAGAAGCCGAATCTAATTTGGCAAAAATATGTGATTTATATATTTGGTTCTCCTCTACTCCTATTAGCATGTTAAATATTCAAGCTTTGTTTCTTGGTGCCAATGGACTTTTAAATACCAAGTAACTGTGGAAACTGAAGTAGTAACAGTCTGTGGTTACAAGGTGGTTAGTCATCCGGATGACCCAGAGTATAGTTGTATTACCCTTTTTTTTCAAAGTCACCATCAACATGAATTTTTTTTAACGTAAATCTTAGAACATACTTATAGGCCTATCTGGGTCTGCTTAAGAAACATCTGATTTATGAGAGAGGACTCTACTCCCACCATAATAGCTAAAATGAAAGAGAAATAATAACATGTGTTGGGAGGATGCATTTCTGTATTTGTGGTGTCCCAAAGAGCGCTGGAACATGGTACATAGGAACACATACACGTACACAGAATGAATGAATGAATGCATAAATGATGGGGAAAAAATGTTCCAGGGAGGAGGGAAATAGGTGTTAGTTACTAAGCAACCAACTAGGAGGATGAAGTAAGGGGGCCAGGAGTCATGGAGTGCTAGGGGTCTCTAGAAGCTGAAACGGCGCTCAGCCGATAGTCAACAAGGAAACAGGAACTTCAGCCTGCAGCCACAAGGAACTGAATTCTGCCACCCATCTGAATAAGCAAGAATGTGCAGTGTCCCCAGAGCTTCCAGTAAAGAATGATGTTTTGCCGACACCTTGATGTTAGCTCAGCGAGACCCCGTCAGACTTCTGACCTACTGAAGAGTGAAAAAATAATTTTGTGTTGCTTTAAGCTGATACATTTGTGTCAATTTGTTATGGAAGCAAAGAAAAAGTAATGCCTTTATTATTCCTGTACTCATTATTTCTGGCTTCTTTGAAACTGTTTCTATGGACCAAGTCTTAGTTGAAAAGTACAATAGCACTTTCCAGTCCTATTGCCTACTCCTCCTCCTGACCTGGCTGCCTACCTCCTTCTTGGACTCTTCTTTCTTTTCTCCCTTGGCTTCTGTGGCATCATGCCTGAGTCTTGGTTCTCTTCCTTTTCTCTGCCTCTTTCACGGACACTTTCTCTAATCTATAAATATTGCTGTTCTTTAGGAATCTGTCCCATGTTTCTTCTTCCATTACATATGCTCTTGGCTTCTTCCTATAAAAGCTAGTTAAAAACTCCCAAATCTTATTCACAGCTCAGAAGTTACTCACTATGGATTCAGGTCATTATCCATCTTCAAGACTATCCCAAAGCCTCCATTAATATGAACTTGGTCTTTCCTCCCAAGACTGCTTCTCTCTCTTCTTCACTCCCTTCTCCCATTAACTGCACCTCTAGCCAACCATCACCTTCAAACTATTTTTTTTCCCCACTGATCCCGTGTCATGGGTAACTAAATACATGTGGGTATTTTAAAAATGTTTCTCTCTGCCCCCATGCCACAGCCTTAAGGATGGAAAAGGAACCTATCCTCCTGAAAAGGATTGGTAAACTCCTACTATACCTCTTCAATTCCAGCCTGGCCAATCTTCAAATCTGTTCTCCACCTTCTCTCTAGCATGAGTTTTCTGAAAACAAAACAACAACAAAAAACCCATATTTCACAGCTTATAAAAATGTTCAATACTTCTCTGTACCCCTCAGCATAAATTCTGTCCCTTCAAGGCTCATTTCTTTCACTCTCTTCAACACTCACCTATTCAGCAGATTCATGCTTTTCCATACGCTATTCTTACAACTGAGATGCCTTTCCACTATTCAGTTTTCATGGCCCACTGGGGACCCATCCAACACTAGTATGCCTCATAAAAAGTGTTTGAAAATCACTATTATTTCAAGTCTTAGTCGTCATGCATCTCCAGGAACGCAGCTACAGAATGATATAGCAGAAAGTACACTGAACTTGGCACCACGGCACCAAGTTTCTACTTCTATTTCTAAAAAGGCGAGGGGTTAAAATTGCCTTGGGCCTGTTTTATCATTTGTCACATGAAAGGGTTAAACTAGGTGATCTAACAGTCCATTACTGGTAACAATTCTAGTTTTTGATTTAAGAGCACTAAAACTCATTAGGTACTGAAAATAAGCAAAAACGCTAATTTACAGAACTGTTCCATTTCTACAGATCCAACAACATACATCATTCACACACATAATAATTAACTATCTAGATAAATAAAGACTATAGAATACCTTGCTCTAAGCATTTTAGGGATACGGTATAAATCTGATTGGAAGGCTGAGCCAATTAGATGTTGAGGCAAAACTGTACAAACTTAGTCACCAAAAGGAGGGCTGGCTACCTAGAGTGATTAAATGGTGACGTAAATATATACATACATACATAATACATTTATTTACTTATTTACTATTATAGTTGTCCCATTCTCCCCCCCCCCCCATTGCTCCCTCCTACCCTGCCCACCCTTCCCTCCCGCATTCATCCTCACCCTGTTGTCCCTGTCCATGGGTCATTCATACTAGTTCCTTGACTAGACCCTTCCCTTCCTTTCCCCCCCTCTCCCCTCTCCCCTCTGGTCATTGTCAGTCTGCTCCTTGTTTACCTGCCTCTGGTTCTATTTCGCTCGTTTGTTTTGTTCATTAGTTTCCTGTATTAGGTGAGATCGTATGGTATTTTGTCTTTTGCTGCCTGGCTTATTTCACTAGGCATAATATTAAACATTTTAAAGCAGGCATCAAAACGTTTCAATATAAATTAACTCTTTTCTAATTTGAGTCTTTTCCCCCACAGCCATTCGAGTTACTTTCTCACTCCCACTTCTGAGCTTTGTTGCCATTTGCTTTTAAACCCCAAGCAAAAGCCTCCACCTTGTTACTTGGGGCGATGTGATATGATACATAATATCCGCTAAAGCGTCTGATTGACCACAAACAGGCTTTAGGTGATGGCGAGCCTCTAGCAATTAGGGCTTCGCTGGATTTCACCCAACTCCATCGCTCCGTCCCGCGGGGCGCACGCAGGACTGCAGGCAGCGCATCTAGGGAGTGGTCGGTGCGTCACAGGCCACCCCCGCTGGGAGTCCTTTCCCCGTTACAGATGCGAGGATTGCCTAAGCGGAGCCTAGTTGGTTTGGTTCAGGTTTTTGTGAGAAGTAGCTGGCGGGACCAGCAGCGCCGCGACGCCTCCCGCCGCCCACGCCAGCTCCGCAGCCCCCGGGAGCGCGCCCCGGCGCTCTAGCGCGGCACGGGGCTGAAATGGTACCCGCTGGAGTAACGGCCTCGGCTCCCGCGGCCCCTGAGCCCGCAGGGACAGCCCGGCCGGGAGGGCACCTGGCCTGCCCCGCTCCGTCCCAGACCCAGCGCGACAGGTGGCCACAGCAGTTCCCGAGGACCCAACGGACCCCAGGTGGCATCAACTCCCGTCGCCGGGGCTCTCCTTCCTGCTCCCGAGGCCGGGGGAGCCCGCCCACGAACTCACCAGCTGCACCCCGCTCCCCGAACGCCACGCCCGCCCGCAGCTGGCGTTAACCTGTTCAAGCGGGCGGGTCGCCAAAGCAAAAGGGCGCGGCCACGGAACCCCCGCCCCGGGGGAAGGACGAAGGACTCCGATTCCTCACCCCAGCCGAGCGCGACGGCAGCGGGGAAAGTTGGCCTACTGCCCACGCACCTGTCTTGCGGGCCAGTTTGCGGCGTGGACGCTCGAGTTACTGCCCCTCGGTCCCCGCGTCTGACCAGACCAACCCCGCCCGCGGCTGCCAACCGCGCATGCGCGTGCGCCCCGCGCGGGAGGAGGTGGCGGCCGGCGGCGCAAGCCGCGCGCTGCGCCCCGAGGGTCTCAACGGCCAGACGGGCAGCGCGGCCCCCTGGGCATTACGCCACCGCCGCCTCCGCGAGCCCCCGGGGCGTGCGCGCGGCTCCCGGGTCGCCCAGCGAGGAGTCCGTTATTAGTCCTACGACTTTTCCCTCCCGGGGAGCGCCTGCCCGCGCTGCACACAGTGGGGTTCAGCCTAGGCTTGCGTCTAAGGGGGTCCTGAACTCCCTGTAAATCGTGTTTTTGAACGATGTTCCGTTAGTGCCCCAGGCACTGACTCTTCCTGGAGTTCTTCAGGTGATGCGAAGTCACCGTGACCAGCAGGAAGACGTCCTATTTCGTGTCTGTGTGATAAATATATATTAAATGTTAACATAATAAATATATCGTTTCTTTGCGAAATACTGTTCAGAATGATTTTCCTCCTTAGACCCATTAGTATTGTATGCTCTATAAACAAATTTCTTAACACAATCCTAACCTGATTCTTGCACTCCTGGTAGAAAAACCGGCCTTAGGGTGTTATTTTCGTAGCGGCTTGGGACCCAACCTCTAATATTGTATTTAGGATTTTTATGTCAATCGTTGTAAATGATACAGATCATTTTTGTGCTCTCATCAGGATTAGGTATTCATGCTATACCTTTTAAAATAATTTGTAAATTTTCATTATTTGCTAAATTCTGAAACAATTTTAAAATATTGGGACTACCTGCTTTCTAAAAGTTTACTTGAATTTTCCTGTGAGGCCTGGTACATCTTTGTGTTTTTTTTTGTTTTTTGTTTTTGTCATTTTTCAAAAACTTTATTTCTCTGAATACTGATTGGTTTAAGCTTTCTGTTTCTACTCACATCAATTTGGGAAACCTGCATTTTCCTAAAACATCACTCATTTTATCTGGCTTTTTTTTTTTTTTTTTTCCGAGAGAGAGAGAAAACTATTCAGCAAAACAAAAACCTAACAACTCCTATAAACTTACTCATAATCCATTGCCTTTGACTGGCTATTAATATCAACACACCATCTAAAAATGTATGCCAAGATAATTAAGGGAAAACAGAAACAAAAACAGGAAGATGTTTTACATGGGAAAATGCTTGTGCAGATTTAACTCCCATTATTTGTTTATGATTGTTGCAATTCTGCCAGAGGGTGGAAGGCCACATAAGAGTACACAAGAAACCCCCAAATACTTGTATACACTTAGGTTATCAGAGAGTATCTCCGTCCCTTCTACCCAGGAGTGTGGCCATATTTATTATTATTAGTAGTAGTAATAGTACCACATTACTATTTACTTCAACGGTAAATAGGGCAAATGTTGGTGGCTTATCTCAATACCTGAGAGACATTGTGGCAACAGAGAGAATTTCTCTTATGTCTCAGTGTTTGCAGAGCTGCTATTCACCTGGGAAAATAAAGTGTTTAAGAATAAAGGAATTCACTAAATCGGTCTCAATGTGGTTTCTACAAACTTATCTGCTATACTGATTCAGGGACTTAAGCACGTCACTTGCCTTCATATGTATGTTTGAAGAAAAAGTGAATTTTTAAAGAGCAAAATCAGTATGAATGCTCTAAAACAAATGCCCAAACCAACCAATGAGCACTCTTTGCTCTGCTGTACCCTAGATTGAGTGTTACTGCCCCACATCTCCCCTTCCTCAGCCACAGACCAGAGACCATGGGTGCTGAGGGAGAGCCTCTAAACACCCAGCATTTGGGAGCAGTAGGGATGAGGATGGAAGCCAGGGGCAGCTTTCCTGGCGACGTTAGGGAACTTTTCTAGAAACACTTTGTGCTGACCACCAAAAAAGTTATTCTGGAATCATTTCATTCCGGAAAGCAGCTATCGGGTTGAATCTTCAAGGCTGTCTTTTAACTTCTCTTTTTCCTTCTAGCATCTGCCCCTCTCAGATGCCTCTTTCTGAATGTCAGTGCATCATTCCCTTGGAATAATCTCAACGTTTCCGTAACATTCAGTGACCTGTCGGAGAGCGTCCTTTAACATTGTTCCAGTTTATGGCCCAACTGTTCAGGTGTTTTGTTGGAGTCTTGGATGGTAGGTTCTCCAACCCTGGATGGTATGTTTTCAAAGAATGTTGCCATCTTTTCAATAAATGCCGTACCTGGACTTAGCTTTAATTTTTCATAATAGTCTTGAATATGTTCTGGCAATTTTTATTTTAAAAATTCAAAATTTAAGTCAAATTTAATTTTGATGTGACATACATATAATTTCTTTTTTTCTTCTCCCCCACCCACCAGCTTTGATATATAGCTTCTTTTCCTCTAAAAGGAGAGAATGAAATGGATACATATGAACAGTTCATCTTTCATATTCCTTTTATATGTTGGTATATGATACACTACACAATGAGATAAATGTGTGAAATTCTGGCACTCAAGGATAAAACAGCAATATGAATTAAGATTTTCATACTTGATGAAGGATAAAAAAGGTTTATTATTTCTCAAAATAAACTAAAACTCAATAGCAATTAACAAGAAGAATAGATCTTAATAGACTCCTATAAGAAACTGATGGATCAAGCAGACAAAAATTAGCAAGGACTTAAAAGACTTGAACAAGTAAATGTAAAAGCTTGATATAAGAGAGCTCTGTACTCAACAAATAGGAATATTTTAAGAAGCTATTTTTAAAGAACAAAACAAATAATGCTTATAAAAACAAATGAATGCAACATATTTTAAAGGGGCTCCTTTAAAATGCATATAGAGACTTACATGCTTTTCAAATTCATATAAAATGTAATAAGTCATAATAATTCTCACATTTTATTACACAAAAATATCTAATAACAATGTAGTTAAATAAGCTCAACCATAAAAGATGGCAAAACCAACATATTTTTAAAAGACCCATGTACATTCCCAAATAACCCATAAAATAAGAAGGCAATAATAAGAGAAAGTATGAAATCTTTAGAACTGAATGACTATCAGAATACATCTATCAAGATGTTTGGTAATCAGCTTGAATGGCGTTTAGGGGTAAGTTTATAGCTTTAAAGGCATTTATTTAAAAGACAAGAAGATATTATTGGCTGTCAGACCCTGGCTTGCTTCATTTGTGCTTTCTATTTCTTTAGATGTCTTAACAAAGACACGCATTCACACAGAACCTGTCCATGACAATGTCAAATTTCTGAACTTTTAGCTATTTATTGAGATTATATGACAGCATCACTAAGTCAGCAAAATACATTTCTTAATTTTTAAAGGCTTCTCTGCCTTTATTATTTTATATTAAATTATAAAAGTAAGGGTCCAAACATCATAAATAAATGTTCGAATTTTATTGACAGAAGAGGTAGTTTAATACTGTCAAGTCCACTAGTTTCTTCATTGCTTTCTCCTTTTCTATATAATTATATACTTGCATTTTACAATGTCTGAAAGATGCCATTGGAAAGCACAGTTTCTGAGATACCAAGGTATTAAGAGCTTTTTCTTGTTATGGTTATTCTTTGTTATAGTTATTTGCTTCATATTTCCTGAAATAAAAATAATCAACCTGTAAATAACACTGCAAAAAACATAGGGATGCATATATTCTTTTGCATGGAAGCGATCCAAGTGCCCGTCAATAAACAAGTGGATAAAAATAAGCTATGGTACATACATGTAATGGAATATTACACAGCCATAAAAAAGAATGACATTTTAGCATTTGCAACAGCATAATACCTATAGGGTATTATGCTAAGTGAAAGAAGTCAGTCATAGAAAGATATGTATCATTGAATTTACATGTGGAATCTGAAGAACAATATAAATGAACAAACAAAACAGAAACAGACTCATAGACAGAGAGAACAGGTTGCCAGAAGGAATGGGGCTTGAGGGACTGGGTGGAAAAGGTGAAGAGATTGAAAAGTACAGATTGCTAGTTAGTAAATGGTCACGGGGGTGTAAGGTACAGTACAGGGAATACAGTCAATAATATCGCAGTAACTGTGTATGGGTCCAGGTCAGTACTGGAAATATTTGGGAACACTTTGTAAAGTATACAGTTATCTAACCACTATGCTACACACCTGAAACTAATACAAAATAATATTGAATATAAATTGTAATTGAAAAAATAAAAATTTTTAAATAATTTTTAACATCTAGAAATAAAATATTCACAAGGGTATAATTATTTTCATGACAATTACTTGATAATATCCTTTCATTATTCTTTCCTTTTGACACCACCTTCACCTATTAAATAGAGACGATAACTTTACATTGGCAAAAGATACAATTCTTAAGATGTATGAGATAATGTCAGTTTTAATATTGTAGTGGTGTTAAAACTGTTGAAAGATCTGGGCAATCTGTATTGTTGGATTGTCATTACAGTCAAACAGACTGTGAATAAGGTACAAATACTTAAACCTCCATTTTATTTTATTTTTATAATTTAAAATATAAATGAAGATTAAAGGTAACAACACAAAAACACAATAATCTTTTAAAGGTAATATAGGAAAGAAAATTAGAGACTAAATATGAAATGAGAACTGGAGAGGTTATGTTGTGAATATAAGATAGTATAGATAATACATTTCCTGTAAAATTCGTTTTCATTTTTTGTTAGTCAAAAGGGAAAAAGCAAAAACACGATGGGCCAAAGGAATCCTGACAATTCTCAGACAAAGAAAATCTTTTTTTTTTTTTGTGCCCCCCCCCGAAAATCTTTTTTTAAACTACATATTCTAAGAGAAAATTGTCACACGTAACTTTACATAAAGAAGAGACACGTAAAACTGGGGCAGTTTTGAAAAAAATTCAAACATTCCATGTATCATTCTTTAACACAACTCAAGGGCATAAACCTATCTACTTCAGTTAAAGCATTTTGATGGGAAGTCCCCTTCTTCTCACGCTCCCTCCATCACTTCCAACTACGCTGATCAGGTTTAGCAACAACAAAACGGATGTGTCACACATGCCAAAAAAAGTCACTGCTTAATTGAAAGTCAGACTAGGAGTCCTTTATTTTATGTGGCAACCCTAGCTTCAACACATCAAATACTTTGTCCTGCGCCCCTGCACTGCAGGACAAGGAAAAAGTCTTTTCATGTGGGAGGGAGCACAAGCAAATGATACAAATTCCATTGTTTATCAGCTAATGGAATTTTACAGTATTATATTCTGATGTTTCAGAAGTTATTAATACTGAAATACTTTAGTTGTTCCTAAAAGAAATTTTTGAAAGTTTATTATAGATGTGGAACACAAAGTGATAAAAGAAAAAAAACACTGAAATTGAAAACAGGCAAAAATTTTAAATTTCAGAAACTAAAAAAGTATCACTGAGATGAATTTTGTATTATTTTGAGCTGCAAGGTAGATAGAGATAAGCTAAATTTTGTTCTGCTTAGTAAACTATACCTTACATTTAAAGAGTTTTTATGAGAAGTATAATATATAACTTAACTGTCTAGGGAACAAATTTTACACAAAGGGTTTTTGCTAAAGACTGAAAGGAGTGAATATTAAGAAAAACATAGTAACATAAGCGTTGGTCCTGGTTAAAGAAAAAAGGATGACGTTAATCTCTCCGAGGCCATGTAAGTAAATCTTATTTTACTCAACAAAATTAAAAAATTTTAAGAACACAAATGAATTATCCGAACTCTTGGCTCAAGGTGATGGATGGCTAGACCTCACTGAAGTGACAGTAAGTGAATAAAAAAGCTGTAACTCCAAACAATGGAAAGGGCGCAGGGGACTCTCCAGTTTACGGGAGACACAGATCTGATGGAGGACGAAGGGCTGACAGAGAGGAGGTGAGGAGTCTGTGACCTAGACCCACGGGACGCAGGAGACGGGCGCCTCTGGTGGAAGATGGGAGCTAAGTGGGGGGCGAACGAAACGAGAGTCTGAGTCAGGAGCACCCACAGCCCACCCCTGAGCAGTCGGGGCCTCACGGCCCAGGCAGCATGCACGCACCTAGGCTTCTCTAAGCAAAGCCGGGGGAGCCGGCTGATACAACCGCGGCAGGCTCGTGGGCACCCGTGCCCAGAGCAAAGCTCTCTGCGGGCTGGCATCCCGGCACCCCCCCCTCTCTCGGACCACCAGGGGTGGGAAGATAAAACACACACCCAACCGTAGCAACCTGGCCACTTGTATACTCTAAAACACAGTTTGCAAACCAACGAATTCTACCCATGTCCCAAACCCTCCCGGGAAGCCTCCTTCGTTCTTTATTTTTTTCATAAAGAAACATGAGGGTAAGTGACATGTGGGGGACAGGGGGAGAGGAGCACGCTTACCCATATTGCCGCCACGCAAAATCGACCGATATTCACACTTTCTGTACGCTCACTGAAATTCAGAAAACCACGAATCAGTAAATATTTGAGAAAGCATGCAACATGAGAGAGAAAGGTAAAAAATTAAGTAGACACTTAAGAAAATGAAAGGTCAAGCCATAGCTTTGTGTTCAGACTATATACAGGAATATTGCAATTCAAAATTAAAAAGGCAAACACCCCTATTTTTAAAATGGGCAAACATCCGAATGCACGTTTCACAGGTATATATTTCACAAACATGTATTTCATTAAAATATATTTTTATTATTATATTTATATATACACATATGTGTGTATATATAAAGATACTCAATAACATTGGTCATTAAAAATGCAAATTAAAATCATAATGAGATATAAGGACTTGCTTTTTCTAGAGTTTTATAGAAATAGAATCGTACAGTGTAGAGTCCTTTGCATCTTTTTTCAGTTAGCTAATGTGTTAGAGGTGCACCCATATTGGCATGTCAGTCTGATCAAGCTTAGATTCATTGTACACCTCCATCTGTAGTATATGACGGAAAAGGAAATCATGACTGAGTCTTCTAAAACAGAATAGTAGAGTGTACCAGAAAGTTATATGCACAAAATTAAAAAGCAAACAGAAGGATATAAAATAAAATTAGCCAATATCTGAGAATTTTCTATATATTAAAATCAAGTTTTATACTTACAAGTTTATTATTGAAGGTTTGACTTTAAAAAAATTGATAGTCACTCATCCACAGTGAAGAAGTTTGTGAAACAGTCTAATCCTTGCTATGCCATTTTTTTCCAAAGAATGATTCTTGTCATTTTAAAAGATGTTAGAATTATGAAACTCCTAATAGTAGATATCCTGTAAGAAAGTTAAAAAATAGTTTAAATATAATCACATTTGACATATCATTATATGTCATTTATTCTTATCTATTTTGTGTGGTGTAGAGTGTAAAAAGAAAAAAAGCTAAGATTATAACATCGAAAATTAGTAATTAGATGTACATTCTACTTAATCTATTGATTACAAAGGTAAGGTTAAAATATCTTATCATATATATATATGTATATATATATATATATATATATATATATATATATGAAAAATATCCCATTATAATAGCACCAACAAATACAATTTCTGCATAGACCAATTTCTTTCTGCATCATCTTTGGTTATGTTTCATGGATTTTGATGGTGTCACTTTTTTGCATAAAGATTCATAACAGTTAAATTTTCATTATCCCGGACACTTTGTTTGTCTTGTTTAACACTTTTTATCTTGAGTTCCAACTTGCCTGACAGCTAATAGCTAACATTTACTGAATTCACACAAAGTTCCAGGCACTATTTCAGAGAGTGCCATACAGTAAACACACAGAGATAAAGAAAAAGGTGGGAAGAAGGCAGGAAATAAATAATGGACAAAATGATGGGAGGATACAGATGTACCTTTCCATCATTCCAACTGACAAAGGATTAAAGCAATCATTTGCTTTGTTGTGTGTAGAGATGTCAACAGTATTTCAAATATAGAAGAAATATTAAGGATCACCTAATTTATACTCCTCATTTTATAAAAGGTGAAGAGAGCTCAGAGCAGTGGTAGGGCTTTCCCAGGATCATGCACACAGGTGACCATAGTGAAAACTAGTTGTTTCGACTCCCAAGTCTTTGCTTCTTTGACTCCACCAAGATGCTAAACCAACTGTAAATGACATGGTTTCCAAAAATTAAGGAAAATATAAGAATGACTAAAAACCAAACAATGCTGAATTTTTGGTCATCTAATAAATAGTGGTCTTAAATAAAAATGAAAATACAGGCCTCCTTGCCCAACCATAGAAAGAATTACAACTTGATCTCAAAAACAAATAACAATCAGAACCGTCAGAAAAATGTACTGACTGCCAAATCATAGGGGTGCCAGAAGAAGAGGAAGAGCAAGAAATTGAAAACTTATTTAAAAAAGAAAATGAAAGAAAACTTCCTTAATTTGGTGAAGGAAATAGATATATAAGTACAGGAAGCATAGAGAGTCCCAAACAAATTGGATCCAAAGAGGACCACACCAAGACATATCACCATTAAAATGCCAAAGGTTCAAGATGAAGAGAGAATCTTAAAAGCAGCAAGAGAAAAGCAGAGAGTTACCTACAAAGGAGTTCCCATATGACTATCAGCTGATTTCTCAAGAGAAACTTTGCAGGCAAGAAGGGACTGGAAAGAAGTATTCAATGTGATGAAAAGCAAGGACCTACAAGCTAGGTTACTCTATCCTGCAAGGCTATCATTTAGAATAGAAGGGCAGATAAAGGGTTTCCCAGACAAGGTAAAGTTAAAGGAATTCATCATCACTAAACCATTATTACATGAAATGTTAAAGGAACTTATTTAAGAAAAATAAGATCAAAACTATGAACATTAAAATGACAACAAACTCACAACTATCAACAACTGAATCTAAAAATCAGAAACAAACTAAGCAAACAACCAGAACAGGAGCAGAAGCATAGGTGTGGGGATCATTTGGAGGATTATCAGCTGGAGGGGAAAGGAGGAAAATGGGGAAATGGTACAGAGATCAAGAAGCATAATTGGTAGGAATAAAATAGACAGGGGGATGTTAAGAATAATATAGGAAAGGGTGAAGCCAAAGAACTTACATGCATGACCCATGGACATGAACTAAGGGGGGGGGACTGCTGGAGGGAAGGGGGGGTTCCAGGCAGAGGGGGACAAAAGGGGAAATATTGGGACACCTGTAACACCATAATCAATAAAATATACTTAAAAAGAATGAAAATACATTTGAATTCAATAATGGGGGCATTTTATTTTTGAAATATAATTTTTGATATTAGAGAAATAAAAACAAAATAATGAGTTTCATTAAGACTTTCAAAACACTTTTTCAGTTTTACTGTTTGAATTGCACAGCTGGAAACGGTGAGGCAAAGTTTACGGAGACGGGATTTTTCTAACTGTGATAGATAACTTGGGTCTCGCAAAGATGATTGGTCTTCACAACATAGAGGTCTGGGCGAAGATGAACTGTGTTCAAACAACCGTATTTTATAGTTTCTCTCATGTTCTTATCACTTTTTTTTCTAAGTAATATTTTATAAGTTCATGAAACATTGTTTCTTTCTCAAATTACATTTCAAAATCTTACTTTTAAATATTGTTCTGTCCCAGGAAATGATGACTGTATACCCACATGCTGGAAAAGGGAAGGTTTGTACCGAAGGCGAATGTGCTTATTTCGTTCTGCACAGTTCTCCTGGGGAGAAGTAAGAGAGGCGACCACCTTCGGTGAAAACCCAAATACTCCTTTTTATTGCATTTGCTGATGGCAATTTTTTATTATGTTAGTTTTTGACAGCAGTCTATATTAATATTTAAAAATTTAAACAAAACATTTAATTCTTAGCTTTCTCTTCACAAGAATAACACAACAAGAGAGTTAAGATACAAGAGGGCTTTAATTAAAGCAAGTATTGTCATGAACTCCATCTTAGAAAATCAGGCTGCTGTTGCTTTGGTAAACAAATTTTAGGTAATTTTATTAGACAGCATCTTCCTAAAATATTAGGTATTTACAAGGAAAGAAATACTCACTGGAGTTTCTCCTGGGTGGCACATCTTTACCTGAAAAATGTCCCCCAACAGTAAGTCTATGGGTTTATCTTTGTAGAACATTAGAAAAAAACGCACAAAGTCAGTCAAGTCCTCAGATTTAAATAGTTTTCCTAGAGAGAAAAAGCAAACAAATCCAAATAACTCTTGAGTATTTACACTATACATCATAACATCATCCTGTTCACTCTATTTGCGCGGGGGGGGGGGGGGGGGCGGAGCAAAATTATTTTTAAACTACAATTAACTTTTTTTTTTCAAGGCAAAGGGATTAGTCAAAGAGCACATAAGAAGGACCCGCGGACATGGACCACAGTGTGGGGGCTGACCACAGAAGTTGGGGGTGGGCTGGGTGCCGGGGGCAAAGGAGCAAAACTTGTTTTGAGACCATTGTAATAGCATAAACAATAAATCATTAATAAAGGGGGAAATTAACATAGCTTGTTTCTTAGAAATAAAGCTTAAAGCATTAATAAAGTTGGAGGAGAATAAACCAAAATAATGTATCTGCTTAATTATTAAGAACTACCACTTCTCGGGGGTGGGGTGTGAAGCAGGTTTAGAATAGCAAATACTCTCAGGAAATCAATGTTGGTAACTAATTAAAGAATCAACTGTCTACACAGAGTGAAGGCTATGTAAATAAAAATCAAAAGTATAGTGGTTATTCTCTTTTACTTAGTTGTCTAGAAACTGTGGTGTGTAACCTGAGTTTTGTAAAATTCTTCAGTCTGCCATATGCTTAATTTTTATTAATAGACAGTATTATTTCAGTATTTCAATACCTGAGCATTGTTATAAGACTGTCATTTTTCTTTTATACTTAATGCTTAAAATTTTGCTGTATTTTCAAGTATGATTTCATTTTATCTAATTACTCTTTTCTAATACATTGCATCTTTAATTTTAAAATGAAGTTGAAGTTATAAGGTTCAGGAAAATGTTCGCTTTACAGTGAGCACAGTAAAAATACAGCTAACTAATGAGCGTGACAGTAGGATGTAAGCCGGCTGCAGTTTTCCCTGAGCACTTGACTCTGTCTGGGTCACTTAGTCAAATGCAGCTAAATGCTACAGAGTAACCAAAGCAAGGGATTCAATGATGAAAATAGTTGATTTAATATTTACGTTTTCCTTGTCTTCTGTGAGCATGATACACTGTAAAATCCTATTTGGCAAGCTCATGTTTTTGGTAAATATTGAGTAAAGAACTGTTATGATAAAAAATAAAGCCTGTGTAGAGTGAAGCTGAAGACGAGCTCAGCATCCTGTATGTAGCGCTCCTTGTTGCTGTGCCTGGGGTGATCAGAAAGTGAATATTCTCTGTCCTTCGCCTACCTGACTTTGCTAAGAAAGACAAAAAGGATTTAAAAATCGCTAAGTAATGTATCAACAAAATTATCTCCTCTGCAAGCTTCTCACTGGGTATTCCTGTTACCCATTTTCTTCCTATTTTAACCAAAGCTGAGCAAAAACCTTCAGGGCCTTAAAATTGGATTCCATACCACTTTACAGAAAGTTTGGGAAAGAAAGTGGTCACGTAAATAGGTGAAGAACAGATGGATTTTACTAGCAACCAGAGAAATGCTTTACACTCCTCCCAACAGCAAAGAAAAATTTTTGATGGCTAAAATCAAACGTCACCAAGCACATGGGGAAGCAGGCACTCCCCTGCCCTTTCGGGCGTATAACCTGTACAGCCCATCAGCGAGGCCATCCGGCAGTACTCAGAGACACTGCTCCCTCTGCCCTCAGTGACCCCGCTCCGGGGGACACAGGGGTCACTTCATTTCTTTGTGGGGGCAGAGAGGTGCAGACCATGGGGGGGTCCACCCCTACGGGAACGGCTGAGTCAAATGGATTGTTACGTAATGCTTACGTGGCAGTGAGGAGGAATGAACCGAAGGAACATCAAGCGACTTGCTGACAGTTTTAGGACCAAAATGTAAGGAACAGGAGGGGGCTTATCACATCACCACTTACGTATAAACATGACCAACACCAAATATTTTACATGGATATGTGTCTGCTTATATGCATGTTTCGAACATATTAGAGTGAAAATCTATCGGAGGGGTGGGAGCAAGTGGGAGTAGGAATTGGGCATAAAATGAAAGAATAAGAGAGGAACCATGAGAACAGGCCCTGCAAAGAGGGCATGGTAATTGAACTTGCTGCCTGGAGAGGCAAATTTAAAAAAAAAGAATGGAAGGGAGGAAAGAAAGAAAAAGGAAAGTCTATAGAAAAACTGTAAAAATATCTCATTGTGAGCACAATTTTAGGAACTTTTCTGTGGTGTGTACAAGTCATACATTTTTATATATTTTTACAGTATATCAGCTTTGGAAAATGGGAACGTGCGGAAACTTCAGAGTATGATAGTACTAAGTTAAAACTTCTTTCTCTACAACTGTTTTCCTTTGCGTTTCAGTATGTTTCTGTGTAAAATCAAGAGAAGTTCACCTTGGTCACTGAGCTAAGGTGGGAGCCAGACTCACAGCAAGCATTTAACAGGGGTTAGCTATCTTATTTTTTTTATAACATATGTGCATATAGGTCAATCTGCTTACATATGTTGTCCATCCAGAAAAAGTTTTGGTTTAAAAATACATTTTCTGAAATTCAGATCCTTGAATCTGATTTTATTATTAAAGTGGTTGTACCTGTAGAAATCATGCCATTCCTTTTCATTGAGTAACAAACTCTTTTATAAGTCCTTAAGAACTTTTAAGGTTACTGTGTGCTAAAAAGGTGGACTGCGCAAAATAAATCCATCGCTTACCTATGAATCCAAGAACTGAAAACTCGATATAAAACCAATTATTTGATGTGATAGTAGGTATGAAATCTGTGATTTTTGTAAAGTACATCTTTTTAGCTATGATATCATCTTCTAGCTGGAAAAAAACCAAAACAAAATCAAAAGGCATTAGTACCTGTGATGCATCCATTGAAAAAGTTATAATAGCCTGAAAATTGAAAATACTTTCAATAGACTACCCTGAACAATGTGTTTATGAAGTAGTAATTTTACTTTTTGGTTCAGTTCACTGAGTGTATGTACTGTTTGTCAATTTTCATTTTCTGATTCTCAGGAAAAAGATTATTCCTTTCTTTCCTAAATGCTAACATGTAACATTCACTCTAAATCCTCTTTGGAGGACTCTATGTACCTGAATCCATTTTCATCCTCACAGACACTTCCGTTTCTAGTTCAAGGCTGACTAGCTTTATGCTGAGATGACAGGTGCCACGTTCCATCACCAGACATTGTGGTTGGCACAGAGCTGCTGCGAGGGACCTGGCACTTCCATCCACACCAGCTGGAGAGAGTGGCGGCGCTAGGAAGCCTGTCCCTGCCCCCCAATGAGGGGAGTGGGACTGGATTCTTCCTGTTTGCTTTAATACATACTCCGTATAACTTACAGACTCAGAGTCTCCTACATGGTTTAGCAGAAGAGTGTGAAAGTCCAGAGCGCAAAATAAAAGTGTGTTGTTTCTAAGAGAACATTGGCTGGATCTCAGGTTTCAATTTCACTGCCACTGACTAGGAATCGAGAAGGATTTTTATTTTCTTCCAGTGAAAGAGAAGTCCTTGCTTCAGGCCTTTTCCTGACTCTCTCCGTTTTCCAATGATCGTCTTCAAACTCTTACCACAACTGCACAGTGTCTCATGTAGTGAGTCTACACTTACTGCTGGGGAACACTGCTTAACAATATGCAGGAACTTCGGGGGTATAGACTATACATAATTGGTTTATTTCATAAGTACAGTATAGGCACTGTAGCACTGTGCTACTCCTAAGTTCTGAGGTCATGGAGGGTAGCAGTGACAGGTGTGTACACTGTCTGACATTTAATAAGTTCGCAAATTATGTTTATTTAACCCAGGTAACTTGTGGGCAAAGAAATGTAGGCAGTACCGTTTCTATTTTTTTTTTCTAATTTGTTAAATTCTTTTCAGTTTGCTTCAGGTAACTATAATTTCTGCCATTAATAGTGACCCCATCAAGAAGACTAACATAAAACCAATTTTATGCTTCCTTTTGGTAGTTTAATAGAGTGAGCGCTTTCTATTTTCTGAATACAAAGTAAGGTAGAGGAATACAATGAGGAAGGTGAGCATAATATTTCCACTTTACATTCTATTTATACCAAGGTCATACCTGTAAATAATACATGGCCTTGGGTTGGGCATAAAGCATCAAAAAACAGAAATCCAACACTTGTTTGATTCGCCACCTAAAGAGAAATAATAAAATCTGTCAATATTTGTTATTATGACTGAATTTTCGCTTATGAGGACACTTCAGTACTAACAAACCATTTTTACAATTTGCTAATAAAGACCACTATCTACATTGAATAAAATTGTAGATATTATACTAAAAAAGTTACACTCAAAAGTTTCCCCATCTTTATTCAGTGGACAACGTCTGCCATTGCCAAACGAGGATAAGCATGATCTATTTATTTTAAATTTGGGTTTGTTCAACTTTGACCTATATAATAAAGTTAATATTCTTTCTTCGGTCTTGTTAAGTGAAAGTATAAAGAAACTTAATTCTAGTGTAATGCTGAGCTGGATACTAGGCCAGGCCCTGAAGTTACAAAGAGCCGCAATACGTGAGGCAGGTCTTGCCCTTCTGGGTCGTACCACCTAGCAAGAGAGACAGAAAAATAATAAGATTAGAACAGCTGCCTAGGAGCTCTATAGGGACATTGACCATGATGATCTACAATGAGATGGGGACGGCAGGGCAGAGGGCGGCGAGGGCAGTCCTGCAAAGGCGCAGGACGCGTGAAGCAGCAGCCCCTTCGATCCAGGACGCAGGGGGCTCATGGGAGAGAAGCTGATGATGGGAAGGCTGGCAGAGACCAGATGGTCAAGGATCCTTTATGACATGCTGGAAACTTTGGACTTGATCTCATATGAAAAGAGTCCTCTGCCCACGGCGTGGAAAGTGAGCTGGAGGGAAGGCTGGGCTCGGGTTAGGGAAAGCAAGCGGATCTGGAAAGGCCTGAACGAAGTCCGAGGCAGAGAAATATGGATCAGATGATGTGGACAGACATTCTAAAAGGGAAATGATGACAGAGACATGAAGTGCAGAAGGAAAAACAAGGGTTTAGAGTGACTCCCAGAATTATGACTCTAAAAACTGGGGACAGTGTGGGTCATTAATTAAAAAGCAAAACAAAACCCTTAAGAGATTTCCAGATTCTGGCATACTATTTATTATTTTTAAACAAAAAGCTAATAAGTGTCCTGGGATAAGGCCTTTTTCTGAATTCTGACATGCCCCTTGCTCTATTAAGTTTTGAGGAACCAAATTATTACATTTCTTGTATACCTACCACATTTATATGTGTGAAGGATTATTATGTATACAAAGATATATTATTATATATAAAGATATATATCTTTTAAATGTTCAAAATTCTTGCATAAATATGATGATATTTTATTCTTACAATGACTTTTCTGAATATATAATGTAGCTTTTCTTATACACACTGGAAAGTTGAGGAAGCAAAGGAAAAAAAGGCTAAATTACCTGCCTAGGATAATCAGGAAACAGAAAAACTGGGTCTAGAATCTAGGGGTCATGATTTCCAATGCTAGGCTTTCCCCTTTGTCATGCATTTGCTAATTCCTGCCTGTAAGTGTGAACCTAGATAACTGCCTCTCGGTGGAGGAGTGGGGGGCGAGCCCTGATGTGTAGTCCAGGCCTGTTTCCTTGGTGTAAATGCTCCTGACTGCATGGTACCAACTGACGTCACTGAAAACAGAGCTGGGAAGGGATGTACGTCGTCAGCTTTGCAAGTCAACAGGGCTGCGTTTGAAACAGGATCTATTGGATGCTGATTCCAGCATTTCATCAAACGAAGTTATTTGAAGATACAGTTTTCTGAATGTCATACCTCTCCAATTTTTGTGAGTCCCCAAGTGATTGCTCGGCATGTAATGTGTCTGGATAAAAAAAAGGAGGGATTGAAATGACCTCTAAGGATCCAGACTTCAGTTGCCTTTTGAATCTAGAACGAGAAGTAAATGGAGGCTGGTAATTGAATATTTGATATACCAAAAATAACATAAATACTTAAAAACCATTTTCTCATGCGTGTCCAAATAATAGTTTGATTTGAACGATTTCACACGATGATACATGATATCCATATCATAAAACTAATACTTTTTAGCCAAAGTATTTCTTTTTATGAATTAGAAACAGCTATATAAAAACAAATTAAAATACAGAAATCCTACTTTCCAGAGCATATTGATATTTCCAAAAACCTAGCATGCTCCCTTTTGGGCCTTTCTATCTTCTCGGGAAATTCTTTTTGCCAGACATTCCCTCTTTCCTTGATCTGCCTGAAGGATATCTACTTACACCCTTAGACTTAGCTTAGTTTTACCTTCTCAAGAAAGTCCTTCTTGATATCTGCAGGTAAAGTGAGTTACTTCCTACTCTGTATGTTTTCATATTGCCCTCCCCCACCACAGCAGTAACGCCAGCCTCCCTGCGACTTGGTTTTTGCCAGCTTTATCACCCACTGGAACATATCGATTTGGAAGGCTGGGTTCATCCCACAGCATCTTGCCTGACAACTAGCCTCATGGGCTCACCAGGGCTTGCGTCTCCTGGGCCGCACACAGCGGGAGGCTGTAAGCAGGAGCAGACGGAGTAACTTTGTACAGTACGGGACACGCAAATGTCTTACAGATAAGCTGGTGGGCTTCTCACGGAGACAATGGATTTCATGGAGAACAGATATTATAACAATAATAACATGAAAATTATGGATTTTTTTCAAAGTGAAAATGACTTCGTTATTGCTAGTGTAAAGTCTTTGAGATTTTGCAGTTTTTCTCAAGAGAAAATTTGGCCTTTAATAGGTAGATAACTGACACAATTGGGGACAATTGCAGCTATCGTTCATCACAGCTTAGCTAGAACCACAGGATCTCTCTGCATAGACGCACATTAAAACAAATGTGAGCACTAATAAAGTAACTGGACAGAAAAAAATAGGATAGAAAAAATTTTAAACCCATTTAAAAATCTATCCAACAGTACTTACTTTTTTGTAATCATGTCAACAACAGATTTTAAATACTCTTCATTACTCTAGAAAATGAGAAAAATATTTTACTGAAACCAAGTAGGCCTCATACTTTTATTAATACATGTTTGCTGCATGTAAATCTAACGTACAGGTGGAATGTCACTCTGTCTTAATCATTGTTTCACGTGCTGTAAAGAATTTTCAAATCCATGTGTCTAAAAATTCTGACTTGAATACTGAAAATATTTCATCCTCCCTTTGTCACAAAATGAAATATCACTGTATGTTATTTACACTTAAATGTTAGTGGCTACAAAAGCTATGCATCTGAAACAGTTTTGCCCTACAAACTGGATGGCCTATTTCAAAGAACTACTTTTCGAAGATATCTTCATTTTAGGAGTATTATATGACAATAAGCTTACTTCAAAACTACTCCACATTTTCCCAGACGGTATCACTCAACTTAATTTCCAATTTTTCGTCCATCAACAAACTTTGTGTATTTGCTCTTTATTGAAAACTGTGCTTAGATTAGATGACAGATGCATTTGTAAATAGCTTTTGCTGGTTTATTCTCTCAGGTTATTTTTTTTACATAACCAATGGCATTTACCAGATATAGCCGCAGGTCCCACAAGCATTCCCAATATAAAATTCTGAAACTGTTTTGAAGAATGACAGTTGTAGTGTCAAATCTGAATTCTATGAAAGACAATTCTGAATATATATAGTTATGTTGTTCGTTAAAAATATCAGGCATGATGCAAATAACTCTATTATAGTACTTAAGGTTCTTAAGATGGCTATAAATCAAACCACCAGAAATTTTTACGTGCTGAGACATATTATACTTTAAACGTAGTACTAAAGTTACACTTCTTAAGCATTCTCTATTCCATTTTAAAGTTTGTGCCCCCATATTTTATTATTGGTCTAAAGCAGCAATTTTCAACCAGTGCGCTGCAAGAGTTTAAAACATGCAATACCTGACTATTTAGTCAGGAGCACTGTGCACCGACCTCTAGCCTCTTAGACTGTCAAATAAAAAAATAACAGCAGTCAACACAACAATAGCCATCTGGTGTGAATGAATCAAAATTATACCTATTTTCTGTTAGGTTGGCAAAAAATATATTTTTGGTGTGCTGCAGAATTTTGTGATTAGTTATGTGAACCATGAGATGAAAAAGGTTGACAATCACTGGTCTAAACATTTTAGGCAGCTGTGCATTGTGTCAGCAGCGAATAAATAAAGACTGTACTGTGTAACAGAAAAAAGTGACAAACATTTTTGGAGATTAAGTATATGCTTCTAATATTAAGAAATTAAATCTGGAGAGAATTATCAATAGTTAATCTTTTATTTATATTTTCCTTTTAGTTCTTCTGTTGCTTGTTGTGTTTAGAGTTTTTCTGAATTTGAAGACATGTTTATTATTTTAAAAATTCAAATAATAGAGAAAAGGATAAAGGACAACAAAGATCCTTTTAACTCTCAACATCCAGAGATAGTCATTATTATACTTTATATTTATATATAATATAAACGTATATTTATATAGTTTTTGTATACTAATATTTAAATGTAAACAATTATTTATATAATTCCAAGATTTGCTCATTCTTTTTTTCTTCATACATTTCCTCTGTATTATCTTCCTTCCTTCCTTCCTTCCTTCTTTCTTTTACATTTTTCACAAATAATATGTTAAACATGGTGCTTTACTACTTTTTTACTCAACAGTATGATTTGGACATTGTTTTATGTCAGTGAATATGGTATTCATTCTTTCAATGGTTACAGATCATTGCAATGTAGACATGAATATTCAATCAGCCCCTTATTGGTAGATATTTTAGTTATTTCCAATGTTATGATTTTATAGCATTGAAAGTCCTTGAAATAATTACTTATTTTGAACATTTACTATGTGCCACACATCATTCTAAATATTTTAAATAAATTAGCTAATTTAATTGGCAAAACAACCCTATGACAAAGGTAGTATTATCATCACTGTTTTACAGATAAGAAAAGTGAAGTACACAGAGGTAACTTGTTCAAGTACACCAGCCAGGAAGTTAAGAAACGGGACTTTGGCAATTTAGTTCCAGAGTCTGTATCCTAAACTTCCGTACTGGTCTGTCATATTTTTATCATTTTTAAATTCTTACCTGATTATCTCCTTAGGATAACAGCCCAGAATTGAGATTTCTGAGACAAAGGATATACACATTTTAAATCTGATATATGTCGCCCACTTCCCCTCCAAAAGGCTTTATAGTGTTACAATTTATATTGTACTTTATAGTTTTACATGGCACTAGAGGCAAGATAGAAAACTCTGGGGCCACTAGAGAGATGCAGATTTGTATCTGCTCTATTAATTACTAGGCAAATTACTTTCTTAAACTCATTTCTTCATCTGTAAAACCAGGATAGCACTACTTCTTTTACAGGGATGTAATGCAGGTTATAAATAATGTATATAAAAGTTGTCTACAATCCTTCAGATATAGGAAGAAGTCCTTCAATTAATGGCAGTTATTATTTAATATAAGTTATCTCTCGATTCTTATACCAACCCTTTACCAGGCAGGTTTTATTACTATCCCATCAATTTTAATGTCCTGTTTATAAATATAATTTCTGTGCCATAGAGTATGCAGGGCCCCTAGTTACGTATTTAACAATGCTATCTCATTTCTCCACATGCAAACATGATATTTAAATAAACTTTTTAGATTAACATATTTGATCCTTTGGTTGTGTCAAAAAAGTATTAAATACATTATCTGCTATTAAAAAAAGACATCTGTGAATTACTTTTTTAAATTTTGGGAAGATATTTGAAATCAAACGGTAATCAGCATGAAGCCTGCAGGCTGGGAGGAAGGAGAGCCGGTCACCCGCCATACATACCTCTGCAACAGAGACGACCACCACAGAGTCCCGCTCCTCCGAAGGAGTCATCCTGGAGACAAGCGAGGTCAGCGTTTGCTTCAGGTAACTGTGATTTCCTCTCTTAATGGTGGGAATGCCCAGCGCAAAGGCCACTGCAGACCCCCGAGCATGGAGTCACCATTTCAAACCGCGGAGGAAAAGACAATTTTGCATTAACATCTATGCTTAATCTATGTTTGGGTTAGCTGTGCGGTCATACAAATAGTGTCTGAAACTGTTTTACAGAAGTTCTCCGAACCTCTGTGAGTTTTTATTACATATTTCACTTTCTGCGTGAAGAAATTACCATGTGCGATGAATGGTTAGGAAATGCACTCATGGTTAGGAGAGACACCCAGTGTAGTGAGAAAGAAACTAGCGTTCTCCATTTATTATAGTGTTCATCGGAGTGGGGATGACACACTGGCTGATGCTCTCCTCTTATTCCTAAGGAGACACTAGACCCCAAAATAGGAAAATTACTATGAAATAAACTCATATGTTAAAAAAATGCAAGAAGTAATATCCAAATGATTTAATGGAATAAATTCATGTCCCTAAGTGACTGTTATTGTCCAAGAATGACTGAAGCACTGGGAGAACAGACCCATGGCACCCTAAATCCGTATCAAGGTTCTATGCCCAGTGCAGCCACAGATGACAGGTAAGTGAGGAACATGGCTAGGGGCCAACAAAACCGTACTTCAGTCAGGCAGGCTCAGCCCGGGGGCTGTAGTTTCTGGTCCCCGGCCCAGAGGGACACACTCATTCGAATCCGTGTTTGTGAGAAAGGCAAGTTTCTGAGTGCCGGCCTAACATCCCTCTTCTAACTCAGATGTGCTTTCTCGACTTCTATACGTGATGAGCTTGAACTCATTCTTCCAGGTTTAGTGCAAACACCACTTATGCAAAGCTTCTGCAGACCTTGAGCCTCACAAATACGGGGAAATAGGAAGATACCCAGATGAGTACAGATTGATCAAAACCAAGGGAGAAAAGAGTCACCAAGTACTGAGCAGACACTTAACATATACGTGACTTATACCGACTTACTATCAAAGGAGCTGTATTAATGTTGAATTTGAATTCAAGTCTCCAAATATACATTAAACTCTCTTTTTCACCAGACAATATACTGATTTTTGGGTTCCAAATTAGTGCTAGCAAGGCTGCTGATCTAAATATCAAACTGAGTATCATTTCAATGGCTCACATTTTAAAACTTAAAAACATGTTCCCAAAGATCAAAATATCTGCATTTGATTTTCCAATTCTAATTTGCTTACCGCCTGTTTTCTCTCTGCTGATGATTACATCAGGATAAATTCTGCCCATTTTCCTCAGATGAGGGAAAAAGAACTTTAAGACTTCAAACGTATTAGGCACCGTTTCATTTTTATCCAATGTATTCACTTTCTTCTCAACTGAAAGAGAGAAAAAATACGACTTCTGAATTCATGACTCTAGGAATTCCCCCCTCTTCTGGCATAATTTCTTAAAAGAGGGTTAATAAATTAATTCACAGATTAATTTAATATTCATATATAAGAGAAATACTATTAAATGTAAATTATCAAAATAATAAGGCTACAAAATGTAACTCAAAACTTGATTCATATTTATTTAAAAAGTAATACAGCCCTGGCTGGTGTGTCTCAATGGATTGAGCACTGGCCTGTGAACCAAAAGGTCGCCAGTTAGATTCCCAGTCAGGGCACATGCTTGGGTTGCAGGCCAGTGCCCAGTTGGAGGTGTGCCAGAGGCAACTGATTGATGCTTCTCTCTCACATTGATGTTTCTCCCTCTCTTTCTCCCTCCCTTCCCCTTCCCCTCTCTCTAAAAATAAATAAATAAAATCTTTAAAAAAGTAATACAGCAGGTCCTCCATCAGATCATGTCATTCAACATCCTTCTGTTAACGTTGATTAGATGCTGTAGGAACTTAACTGTTGTTTATATCAGTTAGTGTATGGTAAAACTGGTCTCCTTATATATCATTTACCTTGAAGTTGCATAACCTATCAATGACATTATGTGAGGGCTTCCCGTATTTAAGTCTTAGCCCTATGAGCTACACAACCAGAGGCTAAAAGAACTGTCAGTTCCAGATGAACGAAGTATAACTGAAACGTACTATAAAGAAGTATAACTGAATATATTTCCAAATCACACATCCATATACTTTGATTAACATCATGTCATTAGAGTTTGTATCCTTATAATTTTATAGCTCTCTCAGTATTTAGTAACTCCATGCATACCATTCATTTGAATTTGCCTCTGCAATTTTGAAAAAGAAGAGCAAAGTTGGAGGACTCATACTACACTATTTTAATTCATAATACATATTATGTTAATCAAGGCAGTGTGGTATTACAGAAAAAAACAGATACGCAGATCAATGGAACGGAATAGAGAATCCAGAAATAGAGCCATACAAATATGGTAGATTGATTTTCTTTTTTAAGGTGCAAAGGCAATTCAATGCAGAAAACACAGCTTTTTGACAAATGGTGTTAGAACACTTGGACATCCACAGAAAAAAGGTTGAACCTCAACCTATACTTCACAATATTTATAAAAGTCAGCTCAAAGGTGTCATAGCCCTAAAATGTAAAACCTAAAAATAAAAAAGCACATAAAAGAAAATCCTTGCTTTGGCTGGTGTGGCTCTGTGGATTGAGTGTCAGCCTGTGAACTGAAATGTCACTGGTTGGAATCACCAGTTGGGGGTGTGTGAGAGGCAACCAATTAATTGATGGAGCTCTCACACATTGATGTTTTTCTCCCTCTTTCTCCCTTCCTTCCCCTCTCTCTAAAAATGAATGAATAAAATCTAAAAAAGGGAAAAAAAGAAAATACTTATGACTTAAAAAGTTCGTAGATACAACATTAAATGCACAATAATACATAAAAAGAAAAATTGATAAACTGGACTTCATCAAAATTAAAGATGTTTGGATTTTGAAGGATGACACCATTAAGACAAGCCATAGACTTGGAGAAAGTATTTTTAAATCATATATTTATCTGATATATATCCAAGATATAAAAAAAACTCTCAGAACTCAACAACATGAAAACAAACCACCAAATTAAAATGTGCAAAAGATTTGATCAGACATTCCACAAACAGGATATACGAATGGAAAATAAGCACATGAAAATGTTCAGCAGCATCATACTAGAGAAATGTAACTTAAAACTACGAGATACCATGATATTAGAACGGCCATAATAAAGGGGAGGGACTGGAACGCTCCTACAATTGCTGCAGGGAGTGCAGAATACTACACCCCATCTGGAAAACAGTTTGGCAGCTTCTTATAAAGTTAAGCATATACTTACCAAATGCCTATGAATCCTTGATATTTATCCTAAAGCAATGAAAATTCAGACAAAAGAGCTGTACACGAGTGCTCATAGCAGCAGGTACCTGTAATCACCCCCCCAAATGGAAACAACGCAAACATCCCTCAGTTGGTGAAACAAACTATCCATTGTCCATCCATAAATGGAATGCTACTCAGCAATAAAAAAGCAGCCAACAGTTGGTCACACAACTTGGCTGCGTCTACACTGGGTGAGAGAAGCCGGTCTCAAAGGGCTATGCCACGTGCGATTCCATTGGTGTGGCAGTCAGGAAAGTGGAACACTGTCACAGCAGAGGATTGATCAGTGGTTTCCAAGGGTTCGGAGTGGGAGGCGTATCTGACTACAAAGGGGGAAGCACGCAGCAGGGCTTTTCATTCTGAAGGTGGATGCACAAGAAAGTACAGCCTTCACTTTGGCTACAGTGAGGATAGGTAGGTGACGACAAGATGGCAGAGAGAGAAAATAGGAGTTGGTCAGCAAGCATTCACACAAAGCATGACTAGGGCAGTAGAGATGGGATGGAACAATATGGACAGATCTGTGTGATATACAGGACTACGAAGCAACGGGCGTAGTTACTGACTGATGTGGAAGTATGCAGGAGGGACAGGAAGGAGTCAGAGATGAGCCTCCAGTTTCTGGCTGCGTCTGTTGGATGGATTATGGATGAGGGTGCAATTCACAGAGATCGAGAACACAGAAAGGCCACACCTTCCAGGTAGAGACGAGAGGCGGAGCATCAGCAGTGTCTCTTATCTGACTTTCCCATGTCTGATAATAAAAGACTGAGTACTGATTTAATTATATTCACTGGGGAGAAATGTTCTAAAATCACAAAGCAGAAAATCTAAATTTCCAAACACAAAACATATAATAAACAAACCACCATGCACAAAAGCAAAAGCAACACAAACCTAGGTCCACTGATACAATTTCTCTCTGTCTAATGTCATACTTCATTTCATTCAAGGCTTTCGTCAGTTCTTGGTGATTTCTTTCGGTTTTGTTTTTTAAATGCAAAATAGTTTCCTTAAACTCCAAAATATGGTTTCTACAATTAATTAACTGATTACCTGCAAAGAAAACATATATGTATGTGTTTATACATGCAGCAATGGTATCATACAATTTTCTTAATACATAACAAAATGTAAAATAAATGCTTCAATATAGCTATATATCTAGCACTAAATGTGTGTATATAATTATATATAGTGCTACATCCAATCAGAATTATCTTCTGGAGAGCAGATCCCTTGCAGTACAGGCTTCCCCCGCTACGTGAGTGTTCTAGGAACCCATCTGTATCAGGGTACCAGCTGGCGTTGTGGTGAGAGGCTGTGTTCAGTTTCAGTGAATTTTTTTGGAAGACTCAACACACTTGCCCATTTCATGATGGGTGGTTTACGAGCACACCTGCCCACACTGTGCTGAGTGTTCAGCAGTTTTTGACCAAAAACGTCATGAGCCCCATAGCCCACTATCGTCATTCACCTGATCCCTCCCCAAGCAGCTTTTTGTTTCCTGAAATGAAAAAAGTCCTTAAAGGAAAATGTTTTGCTGATGTGGAAGAAGTGAAACAAAAACTGACAGAAGTACTAAAAGACATCAAAGTCAATGAGTTCAAAAGTGTTTTAAGCTGTGGGAAAAATGTCTCAATAGGTGCATTGCATCAAATGGAGAGTATTTTGAAGGTAACTGAAGTTTAAACAAGTAAGACTGAATATACAATTTAAAAAATAAATTCCAGTTTTTTGGGTCCCCCTTGTATATCTGTACATAACAGACTGGGAAAAATGGAGTGTTAAAAACAGTAATATCTGGAAGGTGTATGTATCAGATTTGTAATTAGAGGGAAATACCAACTGAACCAGGAAATTCACTTCTAAGAAATTATCTAAAGAAAATGACCAGAAATATGTACCGATTGGGCTCTAAAGATGTCCAACATAGGCAGCATTATTTATCATCATAAGAAAGTTGAAAACAACTTAGCTGTCTAACAATGGAAATATGCTAAATAAATCACAGAATATCCTTTTAATAGTTCCGGTAGCTCTGGCATTGAATCGCGTATAACTGAATCTCAGTTTTGCCACTTAACATTTGTGTGGCTTGGGCAAGCTGTTTAATTATTGTTAGCCTCTGATCCTTCACGTGTAAATAGATATATAAGAATCCCTGCCTCAGAGCTGGTGTGAAGATGTCATTCAATAATGCATGCAAACCATGTGGCAAAGCACATTAAAAATGCTGTGATGAATGTCTAATAAGTATTATTTATTGATGGACTATCCTTTATTCATTTATCAATGGAATACTATGCAGCTATAAAAATAATATTTAATGTCACAAAAGCAATTGTGATGCTAATGAGGCTTTCCAATACTGTACAAGACAAACATTTGGCACATGACTTTGATGTTCAAGGAAGAAATTAGGGCTGGTGTTATAGATTTGGGAGTAAAGTCTTTAGATACACTTGTAGAATGGAGCAAGACAATGCAATGATAGAATACTGTCTGGGTCTTACCTGGGAATGCTTACTTCATCTCTCCCTTGGCTCACACTAACCTTAGCCCAGGGCAGAGGGTTCAATCTTTGAAATCCAGCAGGGTGCCATTTTCAAGTGAATGGACTTCCCAGCATAGGAACTGATTTAAGGGATTCTAAAACAGAACCATGCTTTTATCAAAAGAACTGTAACTACCCCAGATAAATCTTAAATATTCATATCCATATAAATACTATTTGGGGATGCTCACAAATTTAAACAGGGATGTAGCTTAACCAGTATAACTCTGCTACTGGGGTTCCCCGGGTAATATTCCCTTTGCCAAATGGATCATGTGTTTTGAGTTGATATATCACCATTGACGCAACATAATGTAAGTCAGTCCCTAAGGGATCAATTAGGTAAACATGAAAAGAAAGTCTTTTCTCTAGAGGAAGCATTTGCAGAAATACATTTCTTACCTGATAATTCATCAATTTTTTTATTCAAAATATTTATATTACTTCCATATTCATTGAGGTATTTTGTGAGAATAAAATGTTATGAAACCATATTGCAAAGTTTGAAATAAACAATAACTTAATGTTTTGAGACACCTGTGGTGAACTTGCAAAAACAAACACCAATCCACGTGTACAATGTACCAATGTGACTTCCCCCCATAAACAAGGCGGGGTCCCGAGCACCCTGCCCTTGGCTTCTCACAGCAGGGGCCAGGAGAAAACAATGCAAGCCACATCCATGAGTTTAACTTTTCTACCAGCCACATGAAAAAAGTGAAGAGAAACAAGTGAAAGTAATTATAAATAATGGATTTAATTCAATATATCTAAAATATTTTTTTCAGTATGTAACAACATAATAAGTAATGAACAGTTTACATTCTTTTTTTTGGTACTATTTTAAATCTGGTGTGCGTTTTATAGTTACAGTTAATTCAGATATTAAATGTTAACAATTGGAGTAAAATATAGTCCTATCAAAACAATAAAATGTAGATTAACTTAAAATAAAATCAAATGAAAATTCAGTTCTGCGGCTGCACACACTACCCTTCAAGTGCTCAGTAGCAGCCCTGAGAAGGAGCCGCCCTTCCGGGCAGCGCAGGTCTCTGACGCCAGCTCTGAGCTCCTGAGAAATGCACTATCTCAGGCCTCCACCCAGACCTGATTCAGAATCTGCATTTCAATAAGATTCACAGGAGACTGGTGTGCACGTTAAAATTTGAGAAGCACTGTTATAAAGCTTTAATTGTTTTATCTTTCTCATCTCTGACTTTACTATACAGTTCAGGTCCTCACTGCCTCTCGTTGTACTGTTACTGTAATTGCATCTTAATTGGTCTCTCACCGCCAATCCACAATTTATCTTCTGCAAACTCTGCTCGGAGACTGGAAGAGGTTCCCTAAATGCTAGCTGAATGAAGTCCCAAGGCCTTGCCTTAGTGTACAAGATCCTATACAATGTGGCCATGACCTAAGTTTTCCACCTTATGTAGGTCACTAAACACCTCCAGGAAAGAGAAGCATGCTGATACTGATTCCGTCTTCCAGTTAAAACATGTCACTAATACATGTCACGTGTCACTCGCTGTGCTGTGTGACGGGTAAGCAGAACACGGATGAAGCCAGGCTCCCGCTCTAAGTCACCTAACAGTCAGGCTTGCAAGGGATGGGGGACAGGCGCATAGACTTGAACAACTAGGAATAACGGGGCTGTCAAAACGGAATTATCCTCAGAGTGCACAGGCAAAGGGAGGCAGGGACGATGAAGAGCCCAATAGCTGGGCTAATAAATTTGAAAAATCCCTAAGTCTTAAATTGAAAATTCAACGGTATGAATGCTAAAATGTTAGCTATGGGCTAGAGGTGAAAGATAAAATACAAGGAAACCAAAGTTAAAATTGAATTACAGAGAAACTGTTTTTTTGTATCAATATTTCCCATTCAACTTTTACCTTAAAAACGTATTCATTGTTTATCCGAAAGTCAAATTTAACTGGGCAACCTCTATATTTATTTGATAAATTGGCAACCCTACAGACAATAAATGAAAGCCTTGGTGCGTTTCAAAGTGGTAACGCAAGCCACACGGTCCATTTGAGGAAGTTCAGATGCCAAGCCAGGGCTCTGAGTTGTGGATTATGTCTCTCATGTCACCCCCTTTCAGCTTGCAGACAGACGTGGGCAGGCCTTGAGTGTGGCTCAATAACGTGGCACACAGAAGAGGAAGGATGGCTGTGTGACAACGGTTCTTGCAGTCAGACATGCATGTTTCTGGAAATAATGGGGCGGTGGGTGGGGAGCGGCTGGGCACAGATGTGGTCCTTGAACCTATGGAGGGACAAGGTACACGCAGAGGCCACGTAGAGCCCAGCGGCCCGCGGGCCAGTGCGTTGGTGCGCGTGCCCACAGGCGGTCAAGGCCACTGGACAGACCAGTGCGTCCGTTACAGCTCAACCGCCGGGGGGACGAGGGAGTGGCGGGCTAGGGCTACACCTGTCAAGCCCCTCATAGGAGAGCAGGCAGTCCACTCAGGTTCCTACCTCGTCCCCCTCCCCAACCAGGCTGCCCCAGCTATCTGAAGGGGCGGGAAAGTTGGCGGGAGAAGCCGCCCGCTACTTACTGGTTTGAGCCATCCTGGAGATGCAGAAACAGGAGAAGCTGAAGAGCATGACCGTGACCAGTGAGGTCAGCACGTTCACGCGCTTGGCCCTCATGGTGGTGGCCGGGTTGGGGCGCCAGGCAGCGCGGCGAGTGAGGGCTCCGAGGGGGCCCACCACCAAGAAGCACGAGAGAGCTCCTGCAGCCCTGGACGCACGCCCCTCGCACCCTCCCCGTGGCGTCCTGGGGACCCGCGCACACCCGCCCTTCCCCAGGAGCACTTCTGCACCCCGCCCCTCCTGTGTATGGCGCAGGACTTAGAATCCGAGCCGCTGGGTAGCGCTGCTGGTAGTTAAGTGCCTTCGACGAGGGGAGAGTTCCCCACTGCCCACACGTGGCGAGGTCTCAGTAACTTACTTTATTTTCCTGTAGTAGTAGGTGACTTGTGTGCCAGACTCTGGGCTAAACAGTTTCCATATATTACCTCTACAGGACCTCACAACATCCCAATTTTTTAAAGTATAAAATGAAGATAGCAATAGCATCTACCTAACATGGTATTATCTTCATTTTACCTTGAAAAAAAATTGAGCGCCCGTGAAATCGAGCAATTTGCCTCAGGTTGCTCAGCTGGAAATGGTTCCTCAAACCTTGTAGATATATTTTTTAAGATTCCTCAAGAAACTATATATATCTTACTTGGAGATTATTAGCCTCAAACGGTAGCCATCACATATTCAAATGACTTAAAAGGCTTAGATGTTTGTGTGGGAAATGACCAGCCTGAGACATTTAGTTTAATTCCTTTATCTTCGTTTACTTTTTGTTAGTACCCTCTCCCCCAGGAAAGGAGCGAGGAATTAACTTGTGAAAGAAAAAGTGATGTATACCATAAGCAGCAGCCCGAGGGAAATACGATGAGCTGAGCTTTGCCAAGTTCAAGGCATCTGTGTCTCAGACCTTCAGCCAAGGCTGGGAAACATTGGGAGAACTTCAGGAGGGCAAGACTCTAGTCTCCTTACACATGGTTTTCTATTTAGGTTCCCCATGCTGATCACTCACTGCTCTCTGGGACTCAGTGGCAGTGCCCAGTGATCGGGATTCCACTTCACACCAGCACGGCACCTCTGGGCTGGTTTCTGGTCCTTTTAGAGGGAGAAAGATCTGAACACGTGCCAGCCTGAGGATGTCGTTAGAAGCTATTTTCCTCATGAACTAATGGCCAGGAGTGTGGCCTTCAGTGAGCAGTGGCCCAGCCACTCCTAAAACAGGGACCTGGGAAGAATAAAGACCACAACTTCATTCTCCTTCATCCCATCAGTCTCCTGCCAGTCTTCGCTTTGGCTGAGCTCTGCTGGAAACCAGAAAGCAAGGAGGTCCAGCTGGAGGTACTAGCTCATACAAGCCTGCCTCCTGGGGTCTGGAGCAGAGCAGAGAAAGATGTAGGCTAGACTGAAGCGGGGGAAGGAAGACATCTACAAAATCAGTATTTCATCGTTCTCTTACTTGAACTCTTAGTTTCACATTTTCAGCTGCCTTTAAGATTCAGAAACAGCACTTTGGTCTCATATTTCTTAAATCAGCATGTCTTCCAATCTATTTTTACATTTTATAAAATTATGAAAGGGGGACCCCCAAAAAACCTATAATTGACTTATAAAAAATGTGTATTTATTCATACATGTTTAAACTTCTGTCACCTTCAAAGTACTCTCCATTTGATGCAATACACTTATTGAGACTTTTTTCCCACTGCTCAAAACAATTTTGAACTCATTGATTTTGATGTTTTTTAGTGTTTCTGCCTTTTTTTTTTTTTCCATTTCTTCCATGTCAGCAAAATGTTTCCCTTTGATAACTGTTTTCATCCCAGGAAACAAAACAAAGTCATTCAGAGTGGGATGGGGTGAATAGGGAGGGTGGGGCATGGGGGTCATGCTGTTTGGGTCACAAACTGCTGAACAGTCAGTGCAATGTGGGCAGGTGTGCTCATACATCACACATCCTGAAATGGGCAAACACATTGAAAGAATCTTCAAAAAAATTCACTGAAGCTGAACGCAGCCTCTCACAACAATGCCAGCTGGTACACTGATACGGATAGGTTCCTAGAACACTCACCTAGTGGGGGAAGCCTGCCCTCCAGAATATAATTCCAGGGTTTTTTTTTTGGGGGGGGTGGTCCCCCTCGTATATCTTCTTCTTTTGTCTTTTCTCCAAAGTAAGGAAAAACCAAAACTTGCCAGTCAGTCAATGGTCTATAAGTCAGAACACATGATATTTATTGAGCATCTATTCTGTGCCAGTCACTGAATAGGTGCAAGAGATATAAATCATCACTGCTGGTTCTTGGCTCCACCTTCCTTTTCATGCTCAGACATGGACTGCACCCCATACACACTCATATTCCTACCTATGAAAGGAATCCAAGACTCAGCTGAAATGCCACTTGCTCCATGAAGCCTTCATTGGTCACTGTCCATAAAGGAATCACACTGTCTTCTTTGATCTCTTGTAACATAGACCCTCTCTCAGGGCACTCAGTCTGCATCACATTTAATTGTTATGCACACATTTTACGGACCCCTAGAAGGGAAAGATCAGGTCTTATACACATTTTTATATTATATGCCCCACTGTGCATTTCAGGGTGTGATACAGACCAAAGGTACTGATTGAAACACCAGCCTGTGGTACAGCTGAGCTATAGCCACAACTGATCACCTGCAGTCACTACCCAGTACCACTTAAGCCAACAATAAATACCACTCCAGGACATCCAGTAGATAAAGAACAGTGGCATTCTCAAAGACCTTCAGACCTCTCTCTTGTGATTTGTTAGTGTCACGTTCAGACCATGCGAAGTAGTGAATTACCAGGCTATAGGTAAATATTTGCTAAAATAGCAAGGATGGAAAGAGCAGCCTCTAGGGATATTACTGACATTACAGCTCTCAACGCTTCTTTAGTTAACCTGGGTCTACCCACCGTCTCATAACTATTATTAGCACAGAAAAGTAAACAGTGGGGATAGATTTTTTCCAGTCTCATATGTAAGTAGAATCCTGAAGGTGTAAACTATCTGAAAGATAAGAACTGTCGACAAAATGTCAGTGGTCTTGGCCCCTATTTCTGTTTCAAGTTACTTGGAAATAAGTCTTCTGTACCCAGAAGGAGCGCCATCTGCTCAGCACAATTCAGGAAAAAGAAGCACTGACAGGGACTTTTATGGACCATCTTTGACAGCTGTACTTAAACTTTAGCATGAACAAGAATCATCTGGAAACCTTGTTAAAAACAGACTGCAGGGCCCACACTCAGAGTTTCTGATCCAGTGGGTTAAGGCTGGGACCCCAAATTTTGCATTTTGAACAAGACCTAGATGATATTGACGCTGCTGGTCCAAGGAACCACACTTTGAGAATCACTGCATAATAGCACTCCAGAGAATCATAGGTTAGACTTAGAAAAATGCCTAAACCATCCCCAGATACTTATTTAAGAAAGACACAACACCCTCCACCACCAGTGAGGGGACTGAATCATGTCCCTTGGCCATTATATCCTAGGAGTTCACAACAGGTGTACAAATGTTTCTCATATTCATGAATGTACCAAGACTGGCCTGATTAGTGGGATAAGAGCCCCCTGAATTGAAAAGCCCTCCTGTAGACAAATAGAGGATGTCCCCTCCAGCAAGCAGAGTTTACAATCCAACAGCTAGAGGAACAGAGAGAGAAATGTGGAACAGACAAGTAAAGGTTGGTGCAAAAACAATGTCCGATTTCGAGGTCTATTTTAAAAATGAAAAAAAGCCCATGATTATGAAAATATTTATTCATTAATATAACCTCCTTTGCTTTCTAGAACCTCATTCCATCTGTCAACTAGCTTATAAATGTCATGCTTGTAAAATTCTTTAGGTTTTGAAGCAAAATATGAATCCAACTCATTTTCAACCTCTTCTCTTGATGTCAACCTAAAACCATCAAAATGGCTCTGTAGTCCCCAAAACAAGTGATAATCAGAAGGAGCAAGGTCAGAAGAACATGGAGGGTGAAGTAATATTTCCCAACCAAGCTCTTTCAAGAAATTTTTGGTGAGTCGAGCTGTGTGAAGGCGAGCATTATCATGATGGAAGATGACACCCTTTCTGTTGACTAAGGAGGGTCGCTTCTGGTTCAAAGCTGCTTTCAAACGACAAAGTTGTTCACAGTAAAGAAGTAATTGTTTGATTGTTGTATAACGGTTTGGAATGGACAATTCCTTCCATATCCCACCATACACTCACCATGATCTTCTTCGGATGAAGTGTCCTCCTCTTGGTTGTTGAATTCTTCTTCCTCTTCAACTGATCCACGATCAGCGATGTTTAACGTTATGATAAAGGATCCGCTTTTCAGCACCTGTAACAAGCCGACCTAAAAACAGTGCCTGAAGGTGTCGCGAAAGCAA
This sequence comes from Furipterus horrens, assembly GCF_987537825.1. Taxonomy (NCBI): domain Eukaryota; kingdom Metazoa; phylum Chordata; class Mammalia; order Chiroptera; family Furipteridae; genus Furipterus; species Furipterus horrens. The sequence continues at coordinate 11,797,828 of NW_028327180.1, forward strand.
TGATTCACAACAAACAACACACTGTTGCAGATTCTCTGGAGACAGTTTGTGTGCGACCCATTTTCCAACCACTGACACCTTTCCGATCCTTTTCAGTTGGCGTAGCACAGTCGTATGGACTACGGTACATTGTCCTGCACGTTCCCTATAGGTAATGGTGGGGTTGTCTGTGACAACAGCTTCCAACACTTTGGAATCAAGTTTTTTGGATGACCCTCTTTTGGCTCGCTTTTCAAACTGAAATCCCCACTTCGGAAACAAGAAAACCACCTCCTGCAACTTCTTTCAGTCACTGCATCATCCCCATAAGCGCTCTGAATAGACTTGGCTGCTGTCCTTGCATTGGCACCTTTATGAAACTCATAGAGTAAAACGTTTCTAATGTGGTCTTCAGATGGGACAAACATAGGTGCAAATATTGCAGACGATTATGAACTATACTTCTATAATCTGAAAAATAAGGTATAAATTAGTCAGTGACATCAAAAAATTATAAGAAGAGACACATATTTAATATGTACTATCTAAAACTTTCTTTTAAAACAGCTAGATATTACTTTTGCACCAACCTGACAGTGCCCATCAAGAGGGTTCAACATGGATCAATATGGACTGAGTGGTCTTTTTTCTTTTCATTGTCTTTCCCATGGTAACAGCACTTCAGTTTTCCTTAGGGGATGTGTGGTATTCTACCAACAATTCTTTCATCTGTGTCTGCTGCTGCTCATGAGCAGAGAGGAGCCTCTGGGCCCACCGTATAACTTGTCGAGATCAATAGAAATTAGCAGAGGAATATTCTGGGACTCCTGAGCCAGGCTTTAAGGGGACTGGCAACTTTTGCCTCTTCCCCCTTGGAGCCCAGCTGCCATGCTGTAAGAAGTCCAACCCAAATTAACCAAATGCTTAGAGGCTCCGTGCAGAGGAACATGAGGACGAGAGGCCACCTGGGACGGTCGGCACTAGCCAAGCTCCAAAGGAATGCAGCTGTGTGGGGACCCCCCATGAAACCAGAAGAGCTGCCCAGCTGAAGCCAGACAACCCACAGAATCCCAAGAAATAACAAGTTATTGTTTTAAGCCATAAAATTGGGAATGGTTGGCTCACGTCCAACACCCCAAGCCCTTTTTAAAAACTGTTCCCCCATTACTTTTTATGTTTGAACTAATCACATATTCACCTAAATGATCCAGCCAGCCCTTCATCTCTTTACACTGTATTTTCAATAATGTGTCATTTACCAGTTCTAGTGTTAATTTAACAGCTCCTTTATCATCGGCAGCCATCCGTCTCGAGAGACGATGGTGTAGCTTCTTAAGAGTCTATCTGCACCGCCGAGAATGGTTGTGCAGTCCGACTCGGGAGTGACACGGTATCTGTCTCCTCCCGTGTTGAATCGACATCTTACGATGACGCTGGAGTGTCCTCTCCAGTGAAGCTGAAGCTACAGAGCCTGGGCAGGGTGATATGGAGGGTCTGCTGTTGCCCATGCAGCAGACCCCCCCTCTCTTCACAGCTGAGGGATCCAAGGGAAAGACGGAGTCAATACAGCTTGGCTTCAGGTGCGCTGCAGGAGTTGCCGGTGTTGACTACAACGTCAAACCGCCTTAGGGACTCCGGCTCCGGATTTTCTGTCGGGGTTTACTCCCTTAGCCTTTCCCCTGAAGAGGTATGCCGCAAGGCAGCGGAGGTTTTTTGGAATCAGAGTTTTCCTTCTCTGATAACAGCTCCTTTATAGACGGTAAGAAATACAGTATGTCCATGCCGTGGTGGGGTTTGGGGAGTCTACTTCTGCACACTGGAGTGTGGAATGCACTCTTCGGTTCAGAGAGATAAATGGCAGGGAACCAGGGAGCCCTTGACAGGTTTTGGGTTCAGCCCAAGATGGAATAAATGTCAGACTAATTTGAATCCTCAGAGACTGCAAACAGTAATCCTATGTGGTTCACTGATCCATATGCTTGGATTCCTGTGCCCTGGAGATTGTTCTGAATGCCATCTTTAAACGGCTACTTGTTGTTGTTGTATTAGCATTCAGCAGCATCTTACTCACCACGTCAGTGGCTCAGGTAAGACACAAGTGATACATATCGTTATGCCGCCTCTGTGTACGGCCTGGGCACCACTGCACCCACTGACATGACCTTGGTGGTTACTTCTAGGAATGGCAGGGCATCAGCCTGACATTTCCTTCCCCTTTTTGAACCAGCTCAGTCCTTGATGTTGGCATCTCTGTGACCCACTACAATCCTCCCTTGGAAGTTCGTTAAGCCTTTCCACAATGCACCCCTGACACTGGGGCTCTTCTTAATGTTTGCTCAGCAAGATTCTCGTATGGGCTACAGACCATGACCCTTTAAACTTGCCCTGAGGTCCAGAAGTAAGCTCTCCCTCCACTGTTATGTATATTGCTCTCACCTTGGCCCCTGCACGAACTTATTTGACTGGACTTTTACTGCCCACAGAGCAGAGCAGTTGACTTTGACAATGGAGTTTCTACTATAAATCACCTCTCATGAATAAACCAAGAAACGTGTTTCATTTTAGTGAGGTTTAGACCGTTCAGCAACAGAAGTCAACTGTGAATCAGTTAGTTCTAAAGCAGAGACGCTACCTGCTCATGTGGGTGTTACGAATTCCATTTTATTTGAAAGTTTTGTTGTGCAGCTTCCTCTTTATCACTTCTTTCTGATATCGCCCATATCATATCATAGGCAGTTAAGATCTTAATACAATGTGCTGTTCTTAAGTTATGGGAATTGTTTTCACGAGAGCTGAACATAAATAACATGCTCGCAAACTTGCTCTCCAGAACCATCATCATGAACTTTTGAGTCCAAAAATCCCAGTTGTCGCCACAAGGTGGCAGTACTATTTCGGTCAAAGCCTCTGATAAGCATATATTCTAGTGTCAGAAATTTCTAAAATTATGTGTGAATTGGTCAAATGGTAGGCTCTCGGCCGCATACGTGGGCCACTGCTCATTATATATATTTATAGCTTGTAAAATAGTCCTTTAAAGTGTTGTGCCTCCTTTTTATCGACAGGATCTTGGGAGAGAGTAACTTATTATTTGCTATTTGCAGAATACCTCTGGTGACCCAAAGCTATTTTAGAAATTTCAGTGACTGTGCTAAGTACCAACTCCTAGCTGGACTGACTAACTACTCAACTAGCCATACGGACAAGTACAGCTCTCAAATCTTTAGAGTTTCTTCCTCCAAAGGGGCAAGGATCAAAATGTCATCAATAGAATGAATTAACTTAATTTTTATGGCGATCATGTCTAAATCCAATCTCACCAAATTGCGGAAGTGAGTTGGAGAGGCCTAAGATATCGTTTTGGAAGGGCCATGAACACATAACACATTCCTTCTCATGTACAAGCAAACTGGGCTTAACTTCTCTCTGAGAGTGAGATCAAGAAGATGGCATTTGCTGAATCCATGACACAGACACAGACACACACACACACACATACACACACAACACACACACAATCCCAGTCATGGCTAGCTTGTTGAACCTCGTAGTCTTTACAGTGCCTGGAACAAGAAACACTTGTTTAAAGCATGGGAACGCCCTTGGTAAAGCATGCTGGTTAACATCTCCCCCTGAGAGCCTTCTCTTTTTCTTCTGGGCCACAGAGGATTGATAGGTGGAGATCAGCACTTCCGCTCCTAACGTTTCCTAATGAAAGATGAGATTTCCTGTGTCCTTCCAGAGTCTGACACTGTCTGACATTTACTGCAAAGGAAAGTTTGAACAATTCTCAGGGCATGTCCATTTAAAACTACATGTAGGGCAGCCCTGGCTGGAGAGTTGTCCCAAGAACCAAAAGGTTTCGGGTTTGATCCTCAGTTAGGGCACATACCTAGGTTGTGGGTTCGCTCCCTGGTCGGGGCAGGTACAGGAGGCAACCAATAGATGTTTCTTTTTCACATGGATATTTTTCTTTACCTGTCTCTCTCCCCCTTCTACGCTTTGTAATATTCAATGAGGGTCTGCTGCATGGGCAACAGCAGACCCTCCATATCACCCTGCCCAGGCTCTGTAGCTTCAGCTCCACTGGAGAGGACACTCCAGCGTCATCGCAAGATGTCGATTCAACACGGGAGGAGACAGATACCGTGTCACTCCCGAGTCGGACTGCACAGCCATTCTCGGCGGTGCAGATAGACTCTTAAGAAGCTACACCATCGTCTCTCGAGACGGACGGCTGCCGACGACGACGAATATTCAATTAAAACATTTCCCTTCACATGTCTAGTATTTTTTTACAATTAGTACCTTTAAAACAATGTTGGTTGAGGTGTGGAAAAGTGTGTATTGCTGTCTTCAACTTGTGTTTACAAGGGGATGGAGGGAATATATATATATTTACATTCACATAGAATATTCCTGGAGGTATAAACCAAAACCTAATACTGGTTGCTTTTGACCAAGGGGTCTGAGGGACCAGGAGTATGAGGTGGGGGCAGGGAGTTATTTTTCAGTGTAAGTTGTCCTTTTACTTACATTCTGCTTTTCCCTTGCACTTTCTCCTCCAGCCACACTGGCCTTCTTGCTATTCCTCCAATTTATGACGTCTGCTCCTGACTCAAGGCCCTTGCCCTTCTAAGTGTCTGCAATACTCTTCCTCCACACACTTGCAAGGATTACTGCCTTGCTTCGTCCTGGACTCTGCCCAAATGTCACCTTAATACAGACTCCCCTGATCACCTGTATGTAAAAACTCCTCCTCTCCCTGCGCTTTGCTTTAGCACCGCCTGGCACACTCAACATTTGCGTTTACTTACTGCATGACTCTCATGGAACCTTAACTGGTACACAATATGCAAACAACAAATACTTAAATGCACGTACTGTTTGAGATGGGGCTTTTAAAAAATCATAAACCTAAACTTCTTCTTCAAGAAAAGCAAACACTCAAGAAATAAATGTCTGATGAGTTAACTGTTAGGTGTTTATTATTATAGAACTAAACCCAAACTTCTTTTCTCAACAGACAGGGCTCTTTTTATCCGCCACTGATTAGCCACGGGCAAGTTATTAACTTTAAATTCCATTTCCTTATCCATAAAGTGGGACTATTAATCACTACGGCTGACCCTTGAACAACGTGGGGTTGGGGTCCAACAGACAGTAGAAAATCCGCGTATAATTTAAGTCGACCCAGCGTATACTCGGATACCCAACGGCGGATGGAAAATACACGGAATTAAGAGGCAACGTAGGTGAAAACGCTACGATAGTTACCAAGAGCACGCTGCTTTATCCGCGCCTGGAGTGTAGATGCGGTACACGGTGTCGACCTGCGCAAAAGTCCCCGAGAGAAGTCTCCAGAGTGGCTCTAAGGACTGCCTGCCTTTGGCGCGCGGGGCGTGCCTCCTGCTGGCCGTTGCTAGGGAAACCGTCCTTCGCCCTTAGAATCCGAGCACGCGCGCCAAAGCCACGCAGCTCGCCCTACTTGCTGCGTCAGCAATTGGTGGAGCGTGGGCCAATCGGCGGAGGCCTGAGGGGCGGGGCGGGCCTAGTCTCGGAGAAGGCGTTCCCACGGCCTCGCTCCCCAACTTCCGGGTCACGGTGCTTGCGGGGAACCCTGTGCTAGGAGCGTCGTTTCCGTTGCCGGCTGTTTGCAGTGGGGGAAACCGAGGCAGACTCCAGCTCCCCCCTAGTTCTTCCGCTCCTGTGAGGTGGCTGCTGTTTCTTTTCCTCTCGCCCCGTGCTGCTTCCATGCGGGTGCGCGAGCCCCGCGGTGTCCCACGGCAGATCCGCGGGGCGCCTGCGGACGGTGGGGCTTTGTGCGAGCCGTTCCCTCCCACTCGCGGGCAGCGCGCGAGCTGGGCTCCTCCAGACTCCGAAACGGGGACTCGGCGCAGCGACTCCCCGAGGTCCGGCGAGCCCAGGCGCCGTGAGGCTTGCGTTGCCTCCGCTTGGCAGTTCTTTTGTGACGATGAACGCGGACGAGATGGATTCTTTTTCTCCTTACAGTTCAGCCCGTCTCCGCTGGGCACCGTTTCTGCACTGATCGGCGGGGATATTCAAACTGACAGTCTATCAGACCCTAGTCGAGAGATGATGTATAGGTGGGAATGTTTCAGGCAGGAAGGAGAGGAGCATTTTTGTTTGTTTTTCAGTAATTACCCACTGGCATTGCCCCCCATCGCTCTTCGTTTAGGAGCAGAAGGTTTTTCTTATGACGTAAAGATTCCGTTTTATTGACGGTGCAGTTCATTGTCCTCCGTAGATTTCAGTTTTTTCACCTGTTGAACGGAAAATCAAAACCTAGCCAGGATGTGGTCTACTCAGTGTTCAACCTGTATACTTCCATTTGTAAGCCATATGTAGTGTTTTTATTTGCTGGCAACACCTGACCGTGGGATAGATGTAACTGGAATCATCCATAAGGGATTTAAGAAGAGCTTATTCCTTATGAAAACAATTCCGATACCTGGTATATTTGATTTAATTGTTGCTTAGTTGGGTTCCTTTTGTTTGTGAACTGTTGGGCCCCAATTCTTAAAAGGGGAAAATTAAAAAGGGGACTGAGAGCTTAAGTGTCATGAAGCAGTTTTGACTTTGTTAATTTTTAAAGAATGATAAACTGGTCATTAGACCAGCCACCATTTAGTCTAAATGGTATGTATTACCCCTGTCATTGTTTTCTTAGACCCCTTAAACACTACTACAAAGTAGACACAGTGGAATAGTAAAATAGATATTAATATAATTTGAGATTTGATGAGTTGAATAAACTAATTTTTTTCCTTTTTAAAATTCAATTTAAGGTCATTAAACCTGTTGTATATTTCCTTCTCCAGGAAAAAAAAAATGTTTATTTCTTTGTGGGACTTCTTCTATGGGCACTTTTTCCGATTTTGGATGAAATGGCTCTTACGACAGATGACTGGAAAGTGTGAATTGCAGCGAATTTTTGATACCTATGTAGGTGCCCAGAGGACACACAGAATAGGTAATGTTTTTTGAAAGAGAATAATTAAAAACTAATAAAATTTTAATTCTGGCTGAATTTATTTTTTCTCAATATTCACAATGACCTGTGTACTCATGGTGTCTCCTGATCAAGTCACTTAAACTCATTTTCATAAGCTTTGGAATCCAGCATTGAATCCCTAAAACTGGGTGCTTTTATAGAAAAAAGAGAAAGATTATTATTTAATTCCCCATCTGTGCGAACAGTTATTTTCTCTGGCTCCTGAAATTCATCTGTTGTTCCTTAGATTATAGTGGTAACCTGTATTTTAGAGAAAAATATCTGTACATCTATAAGCCCTTTGAAATTTTCACCCAAGTGATGGGAAAGAGTAAGTGTGTGGATCTATTTAACAAATCCATTTTTATACTCAGCATTTTCATCAATCTTTTACTCTCATGTCATTCATAAAAGGACAGTAATAGGTATCTTGTGATCCCCAGGAAAGATTAGACTCAAAATATGCATTGTCTAACACTCTAGCCAGTAGCCACATGTGGCCATGGGACACATGAGTTGTGATTAGTGTGAATTGAGATCTGTGGAAGTATAAAATAGACACTGGGCTTTAAGACTGCATTTGAACAAAGGATGTAAAAATATCTCAGTAATTCATATTCATTATATGTGAAATATTCTTGATATATTGGTTTAATATATTTTAGATATATTGGTTTAAAATAGTAAAATTAATTTCACCTGTTCCACTCTAATGTGGCTACTGGAAAACTAAAGAATACCTATGGCATGCATTTTGGCTTGCATTATATTTCTGTTGAACCATACTGTTCTATTACTTTCTGAAATTCATCAGCTTTCAATGCGTAATTGAAAATATTGCTTTAAGTTAGAACACAGATGAGTGACAGATGTGATGGAGGTCATCATTTCTCTTTGGCCAGGGTAAAGAAGACCAGGGATCAGCTGCAGTTCATGCTCACTGTGTTACCTGGAAAACCATGACTTAATCAGGCCTTCTTTTGTGTTGAGCAAGGGTGCTTCAACTAAGAAATCCAAGCCTTCAAGATTTGGGAAGTGGGTGTTGGTTTCCAAGGCAACATGAAAGGATGACAGACCTAGGAGAGAGTAAGCCTCAGGGCAGCTGGATGATTGAAATTTAATTACTTCCCCAGTTTTCTCAACTTTGTGGCTGACTTCAATTATTGCCTGCTCTTTAAATTTGCCCTTCTGACTATTTTGAGAAGAACAAAGTACTTCTTGATAAGAAATCTTGGCAGTATTGGTGTTTTATAGCGTGGGGGGAAAACATGTTAAGGCCTAACTTTGTGGCAGAAGCATTTTTTTGAATTTTTCAAGTTGCTAAGAAAAAGACTTAAGTAAATGTGCCAGAAAAAAATTTTAAAATAAACCAGTAAAAATGTTATAGTCATTCTTGAAACAGAATGGAGAAGCTGCTTTGCTGTTTGTCTGGTTCAAGGTGGTTAGGCAAATAATCTGAAGTCTTTTCATTTTTGAATGACTCAGTTGTATGATTCAGTTGCTGGCTCCTGAAATTGAAACCCTTATACCTTAAGGGTAAGAAATGAAGAATGTGTAGTAGAGAGCACTCTCACTGTAATCTTAAGATAACTTTCTGAGACAGGAGCTATTCCAAGACAGCTGTGTGTGAATTAGCAGTGGTTCATAGATACTTGGGAGTCTGCACAGAAACAGATGACTCCGGGCAAATGAGGTTGACCTTAGCTCTTTGGCTATGCTATGTTATGTTGGGTTGAGGATTTAGGAATCATAACTAGTGTTGTGTACTGTCATGGTGAAATTTTAAAGTGTTTGCTATGTTATTGATGTAAAAATTTATCTTTTAGAACTATGAAAGTAATTTATTATTGGCTTGCTATTTATACTTTGTTTATGGAGTAATTCACAAACAGCATGTAAGTGATAACATTCTTTTTTTTATTATTATTTTAGAAAATTCCTTGATGTACTCCAAGAATAAGGTAGGATCATATCAAGGTAATAATTCCAGAAAACTTAACCGGGAATTGCTTTTTGTTTAAAGGAATGCCTCAATTTTAGAATTAGTTATTAATGTCCTCCCAGAAGAGTCTTTGCTGTAAAAAAAAAAGTATTGAGTGAAATTTTCCCACTTTAGAAATAATATTTTAGTTTCAAAAGGTTTTCTCTGTGTATGTGTGCTATTTGTACACAAAGAAGGTATTTGAATAATCTTTCCTGTTCTGAGGTTTGGCTTGTTTATTTTGCCTCATGACTTGGTGGTTTGGAGGGAAGCAGGGCTCTAGGGGAAACCTGCTTTTAGACTGTGTCCTTAGGATAGGTTCTTATGTAAAAAAAAAAAAAAAAAAAATCAAGCAATTTTGGGCACCCCTGGATCATGTAACTTTTGATCCAAAATATGTCATACCTCATGTTATTTATTAGTCAGCTTCTGCCATGTAACAAACTTATAAAATCTCAGGAGCATATAATCATATGTTATTTGTTTTTTACTCATGTGTCTGTTGGCCAGCTGGAGAGACTCTTCTTTAAGCTGGTGCCAAGTTCAAGTCTGTTGTAATTGTGTCATTCTGGGACCCACGTGGGAAAGGTAGTGAGTACCTGGGGAATGTTCTCACAGTGGATCATTGAAGCCCCAACCACACCGACATATTTTAAGTTTCCTGGTGTCATGTCCATTACCATTCCATTCCCTAAAGTAATTATGTGGCCAAGCCATAGAAAAGAGAGAAATACACTGTGCCCACCATAAGGCCATGGTAGGCAGTGGGCACATAATTCAATTACAGGGGAGTGAAAAATTGGGGCCAGTAATTGAGTCTACTACCTGCTATACTTCCTTGTAGTAGTTCACATTTTTTTGTATGTATACATGTGGTGTGGCAAAGGTAGAGCATGGGTTACCTGGACCATTGTTTGAAATCTCATCGTGGATCATGCCAGCATTAAATCACCACCGCCGCCGCCACCAAAGGAATAGAATAGAAAATAATTAGAAAACACTGGTCATAATAAGACTAAAAGTTGTTTTATGAAATTTAATTTTAGTTATCTGTATGTGCATCCATATATTTTAGATATTGTATGCACGTGTATATAGTGGGAGTCAAAAATATAGGATCAAAAATGTTGACTTGCTACTGACCGGTGATATTGATATGCATAACTGATTCATGCCAGAAACAAAATGGACCTTGTTGAATATTGCAAGCATGTCAGTTATGTTCTGGAGAGAGACCTATGAAAAAGTGAAACATTCACACCCTGTGAATATACTAACGCACCTGCATGTATGTGTTTGTCGGTTATCTCTTAGAATATGAAGAGAGAAACTAGATACATCTGTCCTCAAAGAATTTTCTACTTAATATATAATATAGAAAGTGTCATAGAAAGGGTCATAGAAAGATTCCAGCTAAATTATCATGGGGATTTCAAGAGAGGGAAGGTTACTTACACTTGAATAGAATCAAGTGGACCTGGTATGTGAGCTAGTTTAAAAATGAGGAGGATGGATAAGTTTAGAGATCGGGGAACGTTGTGTTGCAGATGAAAGCACAGGGTAAGCAGAGGAGAGAAAGGCTATCACGTATGAAGGACACTTTCAGGGTGAGGAAGGCCCACACCGCTTGTTGGCTGGAAGGAGGGAGCCAGTGGCATGTATAGGGTGCGTTATTTAAGAAACCTCTTGTGTGTGCGTGGAAAAAGGACCGGAAGCCCAGGGGCTGATCTGTTACCAGTGCCTATCCCTGGTGGGAAGACTGCGGGATTATTTGTGTTTTTTTCTTTGTGCTCTTCTACATTTAAAAATTTTTTGACTTCTCCATTAAAATATTTTGTACATACATTTTTATTATGTAATTTTTGAACTTTATAAAAGGTGTCTGCTTCATCAGCTTACTATGGTGGTAGCTCATTTGCTAAGAGAAACTGTTGATTCTCCGTTAAGGAAGCCTTCATCTGAAACATGTCGCTTCTCTTTCAGTTAATTAAATGATTGCCTGAATGATTTGAGCCCTAGTGAAAATTTGAAACAAATCTGGTTTCGCTTTGCATTTTAATGACTGCGTTGTGGAGTTGACTAAATACTGTAAAACTTCCTGTTCTTTTTCAGCTCGAAGGGATTTTTCTCAATCACCTTTTCTTCACATCAACAGGTTTTACAGGAAGCGACACTTGTTGCTCAGAGGGAAGTGGACACGTGTGTAGCAGATATAATGAAAGAAAAGAATATTAACCCTGAGAAGGACGTCAGGTACGCCGTTCGCACAGCCTTCTTTCCTGCTCCGCGTCTGCGTCCTGGGGGCCGTGGGGACCACACGCAGCTCTCGGCACTGGGCCGGAGGCCGGTGGGGCCCGCCTGATTCCGGCCGTTCACTGCAGCGTGTGGGGAGTGGAGGTCCAGAGCGGGGCGATGGGGACCCCAAGGAGCCTGGGCCTGCGGGGTCCTAGCCAGTTCTGTTGCTGGTTTACCATCGGCCTTCCTTAGGGGGTAACTCGCCGCTCCTTTCCCGAAGTTAAGTAACTGCAGTCACTGTGACCTTCCTGTCCTTCAAAATTCAGTTCCTCTGCCCTCCTCCAGGAGGGTCTCCTGGCCCCTCCTGCCCGTCACAGAGCCCGCCCTCCGCCCTAGCGTATGGCTTGTACTGCAGGCCTTGACCTGCTCTTGTTCTTCCCCTGATATTCCCATAAACGCGAGTTCCAGAAGAAAAGGACTTGGCTTCGTTTCTGAGTTCTCAGGACCAGTACATAGACTTGTAACTATTTAGCAATTTGTTCTTTCCCAGCACTGTCTGCGTAAATATAGAGGTAGCGGCAATTTATTTTGGCTGGAAGAGGGAAGGGTACAGGAGAGAACTGTGGGGCAGTTCCCAGAAGGGGTGACATTTCCGCTGGGACCTGCTGAGAGGGTGGGGGGGACACGCCATGCAGAGGAGGAATGCCCACAGGCCCCAGAGCTGCGTGCCTGGGAATGACGGGGTCCTTGTGGCTGGGGCCGTGGATCCGAGCAGAGCGGTGCTGGGAGAAGTGGGTGCAGGGCTCATTGCGTGTCACACTGAGGGATATGTCGTCCTCTCGATTTCTTTTTTTTTTTTTTTAAGCAAACAAGCTATATTATTGGAAAATGGACGACGGGGGGTAAATGTGGGGGTGTGGGGAGGCTGGCTGAAGGAAAGAAGACAGAACAGTTAGGAAACTAATTCAGATAAGAGAGGACAAAGCCATAAATACAGCAGCGTAAATGAATATGTGATGGTGGCTTCGAGGGATATTTCGGAGATAGAGACCATGAGGGTTTGGGGATCTTCTGATGTATTGTTGCTGGAGAGTGGAAAGTCTGAGCTGGGAGGGCTCTAGCTCGGGGAACCAGTGATTACTAGTGTCATTGATAGGTTCAGCGACTTACTAAGAAAAAGCATGTTTCTTCAGGGAAGATAAACGGTTGTATTTGGGAAAACAGAGATAACCTGTTTGTTACGTATATGAGGGGGGACCCCCCCCAACAGAATTTATTTATTAAAAATGGTGTGTTTATTCTTACATGTTTAAACTTCAGTCACTGTCCAAGTCCTCTCCATTTGATGCAATACACCTGTTGAGATGTTTTTTCCACTGCTCAAAGCAGTATTTATTTGAACTTGTCGATTTTGATGCCTTTTAGTGCTTCTGCCAGTTTTTGTTTCACTTCTTCCACATCAGCAAAGTGTTTCCCTTTGGGGACTTTTTTAATCTGGGGAAACCAAAAAACTGCGCTGGAGATGACATTGTGTGAATGGGGAGGGTGGGGCATGGGGGTCCTGTTGTTTCTCATCAAAAACTGCTGAACACTCAGTGCAGTGTGGGCAGGTGTGCTTGTAAATCACCCGTCATGAAACGGGCAAACGCATTGAAAGAGTCTTCAAAAAAAAAAAAAATTCACTGAAGTTGAATGCAGCCTCTCACTACAGCACCAGGTGGTCCACTGATACAGACGGGTTCCTAGGACACTCACCTAGCAGGGGGAAGCCTATACTACAAGGGACCTGCCCTCCAGAAGAGAATTCTGGTTTTTGGGGCCCTCCTTGTATACATATTTTTGGAAAATTAGGTCTGTTGGTGATAACTGGTCATAAAGATTTAGGAATGTATGAGATTGCCCAAGGAAAACATGAAGAGATAGTTGCAAAGCTTACCCCTCCTAGCATGTCTTTCCTCTTTCTAGACTCTGATTTATCTTATCCTTCCTGATACTTTATAAAAAGTTTTGTGTTTAAGGAGGCTATTGATGCTTATTGTAATAAACATGTTATGGAAGGCATTACTTTATTGTCATAAGGAATGATTTTTTCAAAATAATTCTGTTATTTTCAGTTTTAAAATCTGCATGAAGGCATGCTTACTGCAGATATCTGGTTATAAACAGCTCTATTTGGATGTAGAAGATGTGAGAAAAAGACCGTATGATTCCGATAACCCACAACATGAAAAGCTGCTTCTCAAGGTGAGTTTCGTGTTCTGCATTCAGAGTTACTGAACACTGGGAAAATAAGTCAGGCTTGAGCTAGTGAGGTCTGTGTGCAAATTCTTGAGGCTTATATAGCCATCCAGTTTCTTAGCCCCTTAGAGAATTTTATTGTGTTGGTGAAAGATTTTTAGTTAACTCTTTATAATACTCTGATAAGCATCATTAAAAGATATTCAGATAAATTTTATTTTAACTACTCTTAATTCTGAAACAGATTATAAACATAGTAATAAAAGAAGGGACCACATAAAACCCAATCTAAGCACTGGATTTAGCTTCAGGACCAGCAAAGTCTTGGCCCTGTTTTACAGCAGGATCACTGGCCTTCATATTTTATTTTGGGTAGCAGGATACTCCTTTCATTAGGAGTCCTTTACTCAACAATGCCTGAAATGGGAAAATGCAAGTATTTCTGTTTTGCAAGTTTTCGTAAACTTTCTTATTAACTTTTGTGAGCCTGTTTTGCTTGATGATGTGTGGGGTCAAATTTAGAAAATGATTACACTTTTTAAACTTTATTTTGCATTGATTACTTTGTTGCTTTCTAATACTTGATAGCTGTCTTATGTTATTTTATGATCGCTCTCTGATATTTGATCTCAGGCTTAAGGAATATATTTAGTTAAAACCGAGTTATATTATTTTTTTCTCTTAAAACTATGAAAATTTGTAAAATAATAATCATATGGGTTGGAATACTATCCATATTATTTCTTCATGATCCCCTCCCTAACTCAGACCTATTTTCCTTCTTGTCCTTAGGGACAAATCACCTACTCTTAGATCCTCTTAAGTATAGAGTCAGAGGCCGAGGCCAAGGCCAAGTACATAACACTGTTCTCAAGGAACTGGTTTGCCAATTCTGGTGTATGTATATGTATTAGTATGTAAGGACATCTCATTGTTTTAGACTTCTATGTATTAAGTTTTCAAAATCTAGTGTTTTTAGGTAAGTCTTTTAAATTGGAATAAATATGTATAGTAATTGAAAAGTTCTCTAAACATACTTTTTGTTGAACCTATAATTTGTCTATAAAATTGTTCAATTGAAAGCATTCAACTTATTAGTTATATCAGTTATGAGAAGGGAAAAAAAACTGGAAACTTAAGAACATCACTATTATTTGTAATATGGAAGCATGTTTGTACAGCTTTGGAATCTTCTAATGCCCACAAAAAAGTTGAAGGCCAGAATCTCCAAGCAGTGGGCTGACATTGGTTTCCAGGGTGATGATCCCAAAACAGACTTCAGAGGCATGGGCATTCTTGGACTAATCAACCTTGTGTAAGTGAAAATAAACTTATTTTCTTCTCTAAAGGAAATGATCTGTAATCTCCAATATAGTTCCATACTATCTCTGAATTCTAATAGCTGTGGTGCTAGAAGTGTTTACTCATGTGTTGGCAACAATGTGAAGACACTGGAAATGTGTACGTGTGTGTGGTTTCTTTGCTGACCAGTACCTTTCCTCTTCCTTTCTCTTCTGTCCTCCCTTCCGATACCCCTTAAGGAATTATTTCCACTCTTCTCTGACTTCTTCTTTTTATCTGCTTGTCTCTTCTGATTCCATTTGGGGGAAACGTGACCAGATAAGGTGAGAACAAAGTCTCATCACACTGATTCTTTGCCATATGTGGCAAAGGATCTAAATCTCAGACTTTTCTCAGCCTGTAGGGACTGGACTGACTCCCTCTCCTTTTCTTCTTTCATGCTTCTGCTTGGGCACATATATGAAACTGAAGCATATGTAACTAGAGTCACAACTGGTAGCCAAAACTATTCTAGAAAGTAAAGGACGCACAAATGAAGAGATTCTAGTGTTTGGGTCTATCCATGGATTGTGATTCATAGACTACAAAGTACCTGGAATGGAACCCTACCATTAAGAAGATTTAGATTTTTTAAAACATGACTTTTTATCCTTTAAAGGCCATCTTTACCCTTAGTTCTTGTAAACGACACAGATATTTGAAGCAACTCATACTCAATTAGATAGATACACGCTGTTGTGTTTTGTTAACTTTTTCTGAGTAAACTTGCTTCTGACTATTTTCCTCAGAAATCAAGTTTTTCATTATCAAGTTTGCCAATTTAGCTGAAAATTTAAATAATTTAATGGAGTTTGATTGAACACTGTGGTAAAGGATTCCAACACACCTTTACATGACTTACAGATAGATATTTTTATGCTATACAGAGCTAGTAACTACTAATTTGAAAAATTGTGAAGATTCATATATACGTTTTAATAACTATTTGATTACCAGTGATGTACTCGAAATAATATAAAGGTTGACCAGAAGATTTGGTCCCTGTCTTTTAGAACTCAGAGACTGTATGAGTTTGAGCCAACAGGATGCATGAGCCTACATATAAATAGCTTTCTCTGTTTCTCCTAATACTTCGGTTTTATGGCCAGTCCTTTAGTTATACTGCTGATCAAGCAGGGTTGTGTTCAGTGCAAAGTGAAGGTTGTTGCCTTTTCTTCTGATTGCACTGACAGTGACATTAAACAGGGCAGCCTGCAGTGGCCTGGAAGGAGTGAGCCCAGGTGGCAGGAAGAGTGTCCTAATGGGGGCATTGCCTGTTCCATAGAAGAGTTCGAACAGACAAACAAAAAGAACTCCAGATCTTTTTAAACGTAGGTAGAAAGTCTCTCGTTAGATAACTTGTTTGTTAAAATACCTTCAAGTCTTGCCAGGGGCCCGTGTCCCGTGCAGATAGGCCTGACAGCTCAGAATTACATTTTGATTGAGATGGAGGTTGGTCGGGCTGCTTGTGGCAGTGCTAGGACTAGCATGTGGACAGTAACTTTTAAAATTGCTTCTGGAGAGCTTCATTTTGAGTGACTTATGGTAATATCATTATTTTTCTTAAACATTTTAAGGTATTTCAGTGAAAATTATACCAGGGAAGCTCATCAGATTCTTTCCCGTTCAAATCATCCTCAATTAGGGTAAGTTGGATATATTAAAGAAACTAAGCTCTTGAATTTAAGTTGACTAGATGATCTGAACTTGAGAGTACTTCAACGTATTTCTTAAATGAGATTATTTTAATTAAACAGAACCTTAAAGGATATTGCATGATATATTATTTTTAAGGCTAAATATGATCATAAACCAATTTTGTATGTATTTTAATATTTTTTGTCATAAGATATAGTTTACAAAACGGAAATAATGACTTTTATGAAGAATTTTTGAGAAATAGATTTGAAAATAGGAATACGAATATGAAAAATAGTTTTGCAAGTTGTAACATGAAATGCAAATTGAGGTCATATTATTAGTTTTACAAAATATTATTTTTATATTCCAATGATACCTATCTTTGAAAAAACATTATAACAATATTACATCGTAAAAATAAACACCCTGATAATGGAAGAGAAAATGTTAGATTATCCAGTGTATTTTAGAAATCAATGAGATTATACATGTAGTACTCCTTTTAGTTTTTTTAAAGGATTTTGATTTCAGATATTCATGGGACCAGAGCTTTATTTTTATTTCTTAGTTTTGATTTCTTAGATTATATCCAGAGAATAAACAGCCTCTAAAGAACACTTTTTTAAATCTATTCTGGTTTATTATTCTTAATATGTAGAGATCATCATACAATCAATACTGTGTAGAAAATGGATCAAGTAACTTTTTACTAATTCCTTGCATAATTTCACATTTCTTTGATGAGCTACTTGGCTAGCTGGTATAACTAGTAATGTCTCTGACATAGGTATTCTTATGCAATAGTTGGAATCAATCTGACAGAGATGGCTTACAGCTTGCTGAAGAGTGAAGCTCTGAAATTTCATCTCTACAACTTTGTTCCTGGTGTACCAGCAATGGAACACTTTCACCAGTTTTATTGTGAGTATTAAGAGAAGTTAAAACTAGATACTTCCAGGAGAATTTTTAAATCATTAGAAAGATATAACATCTCTATCAAGTATATGACCTATGCTTGTCATTTTATCATTGAGGATCTTCGGAAGAATGAAAAAATAATGGAAGATGGGTTCCCAGGAGCATTTTGCATTTCGATCACTATGTCTGTTGATATAAAAAAGCCAGTGAGGCAGTTTTTTCATATATATGCAAATTTAGTATTTAGGCAGTTTTTCTGTAGGTATCCATTTTTCAATCAACTAGAAAATGAATTTTCCCTCTTAAATACCGGTTAATGGATGCCGTTGAGTCAAGGACAGACCACTTGCAGATTATTTAGGTAATCTTGTAAGGAAATTTAATTTTTTAAATATTTTCATCCTTCCCCACCCCCACCGCCCTTATTGAAGGTCCTGGTGGTCTTGTGTTTGGTTGGGCTACTTAATCACTTTTCCTAAAGCAGTCAGTATTATCGCTGTTTCATTAACTTTTATTCTGATGATATTTGAACACTGAAGGTTTAATTGAATGAACCCATTTTCTGAAGCTATTGCTCAGAAGCAAAGAATTCAAATCCAGCTTAGCTTTTATGCTCCACTTTTCTTGATCATTTTCAGTCTTTAGAATGTCATTTGCATGTTGGCAGGAGATAGGGAACGACTTAGGTAATAAATGGCCAAATCATCACTTCTGCAACTCCATGGCTGAAGGTGTCATGCAGGTCTCTTTCCACCCCTCCCGTCTCAATTCCAGGTTTGTCTACTTCCTAAATTTCTCTCGCATTTGTGTGCTATTTCCCATCCCCATGGTAACGGTGTGACCTCAGGCCTTTGTCACTAAATTAAGCTTATTTAGAGTTTTTTTTTTTTTTTTTTTAAAGAGAAGTTGCTGATAGCTCATTGAAATATATTGGAAGTATTTGAGATTTAGAAATCAAATAGAAAACACCTTTCGTGTAATTTATTCTTGTCCAACATTTTCTCCTTACTTTCCTTTTGTGTTTCAGGGGTTTCTGGGGATAACTGTTTCCCAGTCTCAAGCTATCTTTTGATAGTATTATATCTCTTAAGTTTGAGGGATTTTGTTGAAATTGCTGTTTATTTTGAGTGTCCGAAAATACTTATTATAATGTTCCTCAGGTTTTTAGTCATTTAAGATAATTTCTGATTATTATATCCTAATATGGAACTTAAAGGATTTATATACTTCTAAAATGAGATGGTTTGGATGTGATATCACTATTGAGCACTTATATGTTTTTGTTTTTTTTTTTAACTACAGGTTATCTTGTCTATGAATTTGACAAGTTTTGGTTTGAAGAAAAGCCAGAAAGCATTATGTATTTCAACACATATAGAGAGAAGTTTCACGAAAAGATTAAGAGACTCTTACTGGATTATAACGTATCACTTACTTTAAAAATATGAATCATCCCTACTATCTTCTATTTCTACCACATTTTGCACACACAGCAGAATTTATATGTCGTAATAGAAATTATCTGATCAGTTACACTGCTTATATATAATTTCCTACAAAAATGTTTCAGAAATTCTATTTAAGAAAGCTAGTGGACAATCAGTGTATGTTTACAGTTGTTTATACACTGTTCTCCAAAGGTACCTTATCCTTCCAAAGATCCCCTCTGTAGTCATGGGAACTCCAGTTTGGAATTTGGGATTAGCCCACTTAGTAGAAAAGTACAAATCAGGTACTGTATTTGTATTAAATTGGTTGATTAAAATGTGTAAATATCAGTTTTCACTTTACGTGTCGTAGCTATCAAGTTGGTATCTTTGCAAAGCTCTTAATATTTTTTGTTGAGTTTGGACACGATTGTTCTTTATTTTCTTTCTCTTATTTGTCGGTTAATTAGGAGGAGGAGTTCTTCATGGTTTTTGTTTGCATCCCACTCAGATGGCAGTGCTGCCTCATTAGTAGCAATGACAGCATAGACATATCAGGGAGGATGAAGACTCATGGCCTGCATTTTGGTTTGTCTGATTATTTAGCATCGTAGATCATGCTAGGATGACAGTATTGGTGACTAGCATTTTTGTTTTTAAACACCACACTTTCAAATATTACAATGTTTTCTTTAAAAGCTTAAAGACATTTCCTCATGGTCAGCCTTTGCTTTTTCTGAGTGGTAGAAAAGAACCTGAGCTAGTGCTTGGTGTGAGAGCCCTTGATGGGGCCCTCTACCTGTGTGTGTTTGTGAACAGAGAGGTATTTGCTGAGAATATCTTGGTTGTATTCAAAGGACAGTTGCTGTTTCAATAAGGCTGTCTTTGAACTTACACAGGAAGAAAACTAAGCTTTTTTATACTCTTGGTTAAACATCATTGGTTTATTTTATTTACTGTCCGCTCTTGGTTCTCTGCTCTAATTCCATACTGTTTTTAGATGATGACGTGTGGACTTTATGGGTATTCTTTGAGTTAATCTGTGGGATTCTAAAGTAGTCTGAAGATGATGATCGTGCATTTTGAATAGCTTTATTCTCCTAAAATCTCAGGACGGCAGCAAGTGTGTTAAGGATTACACAGTTATGAAATTCTAAAGGGAACAGTTTCTTCTTTGTATGTTTTAGACATTAGTTCTCATAGCGAAACTAAAGCTTGAAGATAGGCTCATGTGATTACTAAGTTTTCCTTACATCCTACAGAAACCAGCCTGTTAAAGACAAAATTCAGTCTAAAACACAAAGACCTGAGGCTTTCAAGTATCTGTTCATGTTTATTAACAAGGCTCTCTTCAAACTTGCCAAAGAGAAGAGTGGTAAAAAATAATTCCATTGTAATTTAACAGATTGTGGTGTGGTATAGCACATTAAAAGTACATGCATTCAAATCACGATTTTCTCAAGATAAAATTATTTTAAGAATTGGGTTCATTTTATTATAGTTGTGGCATTTTAGCTATTCATTCAGTATTATAGGAGTTTAAAAATTTGGTTTCTTGTAGGGGACTCAACCTTGGGAGTGTCTTCATTTTTTAACATGTTTTCCAATGCTTTGCCATCCAGCTGGAGTTATGGGATGTAGCAGCGCCCTGATAAGGATCGAGTGTTAACCATTAAATGTCCTTTCAGCAAGGTGTTTACTAGTACATGGAAAGCAATTCTGTTAGTCTTTGAATGTCTGTGCTGAAAATCCTTATATTTTTATGTTTCAACAGTTTGAGATCTTGAACCGATTTAAACCTTTGTCATTACGCCTAATAAAAGAATGACTCAAGGATGGGAGGGGAAATTTTTTGAGGAATTAGGTTTTTCCCTTTCTAGGGAGAAAAAAAAATGTTTTTAATAATATTTTTAAAATGTCATTACAAAGTTTGCTCAATAATATGTTCTTTAAATCCACCTCTATCTGTACAGTACTTTTATTATTCTGTTTTTTGCTTAAAATAATCAGTAACCATTTTAGATAGTTCTGTAGTGAACTGGTCTAAGCCACCAACAGATTCTAAGGTTTAAGTCTGAAAGCCAAGCTAATGTCATCGGTTGTAAATTAGAGTAACATGCGCCTTCTGACCGTTATGTGACATAGATGAAAAGAGAAATATGATCGTTGTGTCTGCCTTCCTACTTTTCCTGGCTCTCCACATGTTATGTCAGAATTTTATGTAGTCTTAAAACCCATGCTGAGAGCCTTTCCTGTTTCTGTAATAATTAATAAGTATCAAAGTAGTGACAGAACGTAAGTACCAGGACAGTTATGTTTGTTGTAGCATCAATGTTGAATGGATTTCCGTGTGTGCCAGATTGAAGAGCATGTGCCAGTGACAAAAATAGTCGAAAAATAATAATTAAGTAGTTGTAGTTCAAATATGTTCTGAAAGACAATCTTTAAAGAATGGGGGAATCAGAGGGTATCAGTACACCTAGACCAATCTCTCTTTGTATATAAATATGGCGGTATGATTAAATAGAGAAATCAGTCTTACTGGCACCATTTATGGTTTAGAAAACACTTTTTTCTTGAGAACGCCCATCCTGATTATTTTCGGTTTTAAGAGCTACTTGGATTTGTCTGCATTTTTCTATGTCAAAACATATGTCCTCTTCATTCTTATTCCAGTGTCCACAACGGTTTATGTACGTTTCTCTCCTTTGTGTTCAGTGAGGTAGAACTTGTGCTCATCACGTGAGCGTGACAAGTGGAAAGCTTGTGGCCAGGGCAGACAAGGTCACACGTTGTCATAGCACCGGAGAGAAGAGGTTTGGTTTCAAGGGAAAGAATGCTTATTATCCTTCTTGAATTAATGGGGGTGGGGGGGGTGGGCAGCTGTTTTCTTGGGGTAAATGGCGCACCCACCTTCTCTATGAACAAGTTTCGGGAGGCTTAATTTCTATTTTCATATTTATAAACCTTTCCACACCAGCAAATTTTTCATGAAAATGGACAGGTTAGAAATCTGAAAGAAAGTATCATGAGTGAGCTTTTTTCCTGGCTTCGGCTTTTGACAAGAAAATACTTAAATGCAGTGCAGGCCAGACCCAAGTATTACAATACTATGTATGATAAGGGCGAGTCTATGTTTCTGTTAAAGTATTCAACAAATATTTAAGCAGTAGCTTTCCCTGGGGGAAAAAGTGTTGGCTGGCAACTTAAAGAAATAGATTTTTGTCTACTTTGGATAAAGCAATTAATTTCTTAAGTAAAAGCAATAGCTGAGATGTGATGTCGTATTGTTCGGAATGCTGTGAGCAAATAAAAAACGTTGAAACTTTTATAAGCCTTGCTGTTAATACTTCTACTCTCTTCCCATCCTCCCATCCCTTATTTAAATCATTTATGCTCATGAAACAATGCTTTTCCTTTTTAATTTTTTAATCTTTATTGTGTTTTTTCCATTACCATTTAGTCCCCTTATACCCCCTCCGCCAGCAATCACCACACTGTTGTCCAGGTCCATGAGTCCTTTTTCCTTTTTGCTCAATCCCTTCACCCCCTAACGACAACCCCCCTGCCCCCTGCTGCCAAGCTGGATGGTGTGGTTGGAGCTGTGGTTTCCCCAGCACGCTCACTTCCTGCATGGCAGGCTCCAGTGGGTTCTCTTCCCTTCCCGGAGAGTGGTCTTCTCTCTCTCTCCAGTTTTCCTGTCTGAAAGCTTTATGGAGGCTGATGCCCAGAACTCTGCAGCTGGAGCTCAGGTCTCTTGGGAGACGGAGACATTGAGCCTACCGTCTGTGGTGGTGGAATGATGACTGGTACCGGAAACAAATCATCACAGAGCCAGAGGAAAGTGACCACTCTGAGAAGATGGTAAAGCACCAGAGACTGAAACGGGAGAGAAAAATCCACGGAGACGCTAAAGACATAACCCAGCCACTAAAAACAAGACAGGAACGTCAACGCTTTCTTTTTCTGAAATTGATCCTTGAGGCGCACTGACTGCCTGAGGAACAAGCTGATGAGCCTGCTTGTTGCCTAGACTAAGCTGGAAATAATCAACTCGAGGCTTCGGGCGGGTCCTGGAGAAGCAAACAGTCAGAAACTTGCCTCACAGAGCATGTCACTGCTGTGACGACAAGCACCCAGGTGTTAATGACTATTATGACAGCATCCAGAGAGACATGCTTCCAGAGAGTTCCTTTCTCCGTGACAATGGAAAATTCTGGCTCCTCTTGATAATCTACACATTTAAACACATGCTTATTCCCCTCCCAAAGCCTGACAGTGTCAGACTTTAAATAAAGAGTTATTTCCTGAGGTATCTTTCAAGTGACTTGAAAGATAGAAACACATGATGAAATAATATGTAACAATCTTAAAGTCAAGTCAAATAAATGACTAGTCACTCTATTAAATACATTGACAAATGGTACTACAGTTTTCTATTAAGGATGAAACAGGAATTTTTAACCTTTAATTGCTTTTGTAGGATAAGTTAAATAATCAGATAACTGATAAAAATTCCCTTATTTTAAGTACATGCATTATATGCACATCACTACATATTATATTTCTCATCTCAAAATAGACTTGCCTATAAAAATGTTTACTTAGTCAAAACAGTGGCTTAATATAATTCCTGCAAAGTTGTCGGAAGAATAACGTCATTGCCTTAGGCAGGAACTCAATCACCGAGACAACAGCCATATCTGAGTATCTGATGTATTTTATTTGTTCACATTATCTTATTTGAGGTTAACCTACTTCATTTGACAGTTTAAAAATCATTCTGTAAACAAAATTAAAAACCAGCAGCAACAGCTAAAATAAGGGCACAATGTATAATAAAATAAAGGAATGCGTCAAAAGGAATATTCCGATGCAGCAAAAGAAATGTGACAGTGACTATGAATTCAACAGTAAGAGGGTGAAGAAACCTCCCCCACCTGGAACAGGAATAGGAAGAACGAAGAAGCACGACTCCAAAGTGCAGGTGTGCCAGTTTTCATGTCCACATCCACTCGGGAAACAAAGCATACTATTCTTCTATATAAAGTGACAAGTTCTGCTTTAAAACATTCAGGTACATTATCTTGCAGGGTTTTGTTTTTTACTTTTTTCCTTCAGTTTACATCATCACTACATTGATTTAATTGGGAAGATGGTCATATGCAATACATGGTATAATTTCTGGAATCTACGGAGAGTATGGAGATGGTCAAGTTTATTTTTTGCTTTATTTGCAATGAGGAATAAGCTGAAAATCCAGTATCAGAAACATCAGTACTTTTATTCTTTCCAAAAAGAAAAGAAAAAGCCCCGAGCCCTCTGTCATCTCCATTTCCACCATGACTCTGTAACAAAAGACTGTTCATTTGCACTGAATTCTGGCAGCTGACATAAAGAATAACTTGTTTAATGCAAAATTGGTCTGCTATTTGTCCTAATTGACCAAATAGAACCCTTACTCTGGCATCACATAAAAATCACCCTTCCATAATTGTTTAGAATCTCAAATGTTGTCCCATTGCAGGGGACTATCTGTTGAATATAATTTTTGAATAGAGGACTTTTTATGAAATATATTTCAAATCTTAAAAAATAGTTTTAATGCTCCCCAAAGTGATAGGATTTACCCTAGCTGACAATGCCTATGCCATTTACGATCATGTCTTTTCCTTACAGCTCTGATTTTTATTTTAAAAAGTCCAAATACACTAATGGCTGCTGCCTTGTTTAGCATTAAGCAGCACTATTTTTTTTAAACCATGTTTATAGCTCAACAGCAAGACTACAAAGTTATAATATACACATATCACGAACAGAGTCATCTTTTTTTGGAATTCACTGAATAAACTGTATTCTGGTAAATCCCCTTTCCCCTAATAAGAGAATGCACTAAACCTACAGTGAGGTGTTAAATATTTCTCCAACAGTTCTCATTGTACTATATTATGAAAACGCTAGGTTTCAAGCCAGGTACTAATAAATATTTAATGGAAAGGAAAGCCACCCCAACACAGAACATAAAAAAGAGCCTGTCCCGCGCCTGGCGGCCGGGTCAGCCGGACAGGGCCGAGATCTCGTAGTCACTGGCCGAGCTGATGGCCTTGCCCATCATGCGCACGTTCTTGGCGCTGGTGATCCTGGCCATCATGCACACGGGCTTGTCAAAGTACCCGACCAGCGCGGGCTCCGTCAGCAGGGAGGCCAGGAACTGCTCGAAGGTGATGGCCCAGTCCCGGTCCAGGCTGGCGCTCCCGGGCAGCGCGGCGGTGCCCTGGCCGCTGCGCACCAGCACCGTGTCCTCCCCGATGTCCTCGCAATGCAGCTTGTCCTCCTCGTGGGAGCCGGCACTCAGCACCGAGTACGAGGACATGGAGCTGTCGTCCTTGGTGTCGTCGTCAGAGATAAGCATGGAGGAGCAGGCCCCGTTGTCCCGCGGGGACGAGTCCTCCAGCTTGATGTCCTCCATCTGTCCCCCCAGGGAGTGGTCCTCGCTGTCGCCTGCCAAGCCGGCCGGGTGGGGATCCGCGGGCTCCACCCCGTAGGGCGGGCCGGGCCCTTTCTTCGGGAAGGGCACTCCCGGGATGCCCTGGCTGCAGGGCCCGCTGGCCCCACTGCCCGCCTCCTTCCCCGGGTGGGTGACGAAGAGCTTGCCCACCTCCCCGATCTCCAGCAGGAGGCTGGTCACGGCTGCAGTGGCGTGGTACAGCTCCTGCTCGTTTGGGTCCTCGCTGAACATGTTATACATCGTCTTACACAGCTCGATAAACTGCCCCTGAAAAGTGATTTCGAATAGCTCAAAGGACGTCACCAGCTCCCCGGCAGCACAGGGGCAGGACTCATGTGACCTGCAAAGCCATTTCCCATCAGGACAACAAAAAGATCCCCAAAAAGTCCTGTGTATAGGCTGCGTTGATGCCTTATCCAAAGCTCTTTATGGGTGGTACCATTTTTTACAACCTGAAAATTCTCCTACATCCGCGAAAGTAGAAAGAATGAAATAATGAAACTCCGTGTACCGACCCATCACCTCGAGTGAAGACCAGTTGCTACAGTTGTTCATCAGCGTTTTTATCCTTTGCGGAAGTGTCTTGAGTAAATCCCAGCCCTCATTTAACACCTACACACTTTAGCAGGCATCTCAGTTTTTGCAGGGTTAGCTCAGAACCCCTCCCCCACGACACATCTGTTGGGGCCCTGGACAGAACAAATGCCTTCCAAACCCCATCCAGATGATTCATCTGTTTTCCATCAGGAAAGGTAGCATTTCCATATAGTGTTATAATTACCTATATATTTTTATCTCTGTACACGTCAGATAGCTTCAGAGCTGAGCACAGTACTTTGAAAGCATCACACGGCCTTCTCTTTTGAGTATCTGAGGGTATTTTTAACGACTGGGATGAGATGCGTACTCTCAAAATTGACAATTTCCTGTTTCACATTTTTTCTGAGTAGGTCATTTTCTCACAACTGAGCATATTTTTTGATGCACAAAATAGATGTAAATAGGTACCAACTGCCCCAAGTTACTGTTACCTTTGAGGGGTATTTATTCTACGACTGGAAAATAGAGCTTTGGGGGTTGAAATGAAAGGACTGCACCATTGAGAGCTTACCTGGTTCAATTTGGGTAAATCCTTTGCATTCTTTGATTTTGACTTATTTTCTGCAGTCCAGAGCCTCAGATAAATACGATTTTCTTGAGAATTTGCCCTTTTTCCTAAAACCGAAATGTCAAAAAGTAAGGGGTCCAAGGTCAAGAAAGAGTGTCCAACCAACAGGATACGGTAAACATGTAGAAGAGAAAGTCTGTACCTCTGTCCGGCTTCAGACTCACTGTCACGAAGCCATCGTCTGCACCGTGTTTGCTTCTGCTCTCCAGACCAACCACTACCAAGAAAATATTCAGCATTAAAATTAGACTGTATAATAAACCCATAGATTTAGCATTTGTAGTAGAAAACAGAGAAACCACTGGGTAGAATTGCGTAATTTAGCAAAAAACAAAACAAAACAGAAACCCAGCACATCAAGTGAAATTTGAATTTAAGGTCAACAAAAAAGTCATTTTTTAGTATAAGTGTGTCCCAAATAGTGCCTGGGGCATGCCTGTGCTAAACAAATTACTGTTTGCTTATTTGAAATCAAATTTTACTAGCTGTCCCATAATTTATGTGACAACCCTATTTCTAGGTGAACAAGTAACTCCCCCAGAATTCTTTGTCACAACTGGAGTTTAGTGTACAATCAGGAGATAAAGGGATGATGTCATGCCGTCCCCAGTAGTTAAAAAAGGGTGACACTTCCCCCGGGGAATGCTGCTACCCCCCCCTCTGTTATCTTGTCACCCTAACTTTGCATACATGAGACTGATTTTCCTTCCAGCCCCACAAAAGACCAAAAACTCACTTTCTAAAAAGAAATTAAACCAATGTTGATAAAACAAATGTTATATATTACAAAATTCCTTCAGATTTATAATCTGGCATTTCAAAAATATGACTTTCAGGGAAACTACTTCTAACAGAATGACATTCTTAATGAGCCTGAGCCTAGCAGGGAGAGGGGAGCCAGGTCTATAGCTCAGCAGAACATGTGTTGTCTAAGCTAGGGGGACACGATGTCCCTGGTCCCTTCAGGGGGCTGAAGCACCTGCTCCCCAATAGTTACCCAACTCAAAAACTTGAAAAGAAGGACAAATACCACATGATTTCACTTACATGTGGAATCTAAAGAACAATTTAAAGGAACAAACAAAACAGAAGCAGACTCATAGATGCAGAGAACAGACTGATGGTTGCCAGAGGGGAGGGGGTTGGGGGACTGGGTGAAAGGTGAAGGGATTAAGATGTACAGACTGGCATTTACAGAATAGTCACGGGATGTAAAGTACAGCACGGGGAATGTAGTCAGTCATACTGGAATCACTATGTGTGGCGTCAGGTGGGTACTGGAAATATTGAGGGGAGCACTTTGTAAAGCATATGATTGTCTAACCACTATGCTGTACACCTGAAACTAACAGATAGTATTGAATGTAAACTATAACTTAAAAAATTAAAAAATAAAATAAAATAAAACAGTAAGTAATATCAGTCATATCCATACTCTTCTTTGATTGACTAGCTTTGGAGGCAACTTTTTTCCCAGAACAGAAGGCTCTGTGGAAAAGAAACACAGTACCCTGGTGAGAAAAGCCACTTACCATGTGTGCATTCTGGGGTGATATCTTCAAAGAAATACTGAGTGGCTTCAAAGGCAGAATCTGGCTCATCCTGATCAGAGGATGGCTCTAGAGAGGGCAAGAAAGATAACTCTCATACAGGCAGGACGGGAGGCTCATGACCCGGGAAGGGGGAGGAGCTAAGGTTACACAGGGTGGGCGGGGTCACAGGCTACAGTTTTATCCTGCCTTTATTCTAGTTCCAAATCTTCCTCTATTTTTTTTTTTAATTTTAGTTTTGTTAGACAGATCCCAGCCAACCTTGTTTAAAATGTAAATTCCCACCATCTTTCGTACTTATTTCTGTGAGTGTCAGAACTACCCCCACTGGACTGAGAATCTCAGAGTCCATGGAATCCCATGTGTTACCAAATGCTAGTTGCTCTTTCTCTTGCAGAGGTCTGCTCTTTGCTATTAACCCAACTCACGCTCCAGACAAGTCAATGACCATAGACTGAGGACATGTTGCTTCAGAAGTTAGGTCGAGAGTCCTTACTCGGTTCATTCTTAGTGACCAATGAGTGATTTTATAAATCAAAAAGAGGCAGAAAACATTTCAAGCCAGGTCATGGTTCCAGGTGCATGTGCTGCTGTGTGTAGCTCACTTACCAGGCAAGACGTGCATTTTGTACAGGAGTTTGAGTTTCTCTGTGAGGTCTCCGTGGCAAGCAGCACCTGGAAATCCAAAAATACCAATATGATATTGCATCGTGTGTGCTAGAAACGCCTCCGGGCATAGCATTCCCCCGAAAAGCCTACTCTTTACAAACTGAAGCCAAGATTCTGGGTGACAGAAGGTCTGGCCAGGACACATTTGGATTAAGAGCCTTGAAACCAGGATTCCTGGTTTCAACACTTTGTATTTACTCTGTGACCTCGGAAGAGTCGACCTCTCTGAACCTCAGTTTACCCGCGATAAGGCAGGATGATAAACAGAAGATTCTACCAGTGGTTTCGCCATCAGGACCCAGGATATGTGGGAACTAAATGTGTTAACACATATGAAACACTTAGAATAGTGCCTGGCATGTAATAAACTGTGTTATTAATAAGAAAGACCACATGAATGAACCTCAACATCCTAAATACCTGAGTTCAGAAATAATCTCAAAATATATTTGAGATCGCTTCACATTTCTCATTTTAGAAGTCCTTTTTTGTTGTTGTTTTGGGTTCTCCTAAATGTTTCTTCCTTTTAACTTATTCAAACCTATCTGCCATTATATCACCAGAAATTCGATCAAAAGAATCCTGCTACT
Organism: Furipterus horrens; assembly: GCF_987537825.1. Classification (NCBI taxonomy): domain Eukaryota; kingdom Metazoa; phylum Chordata; class Mammalia; order Chiroptera; family Furipteridae; genus Furipterus; species Furipterus horrens. The sequence goes on from NW_028327180.1 coordinate 11,827,088, forward strand.
TTTTCCTTTACGGTCCCCATGTAGTTCAGGAATCAGAAAATCCTTTGTAAACATCTTTTCTCAGAGCACCTAGTGGAAGATCAACCAGATTTGGCAAAAGAAGGAAAAAAGGAATCAAAAACTCTAGGTTGGCAAGGACATTGGGGTTATCTTGTCTGACCTCCACTTAATGTTGGGATCTCACACATCCAGGTAAGATGGGACTCAAGACCCTGCTAGAATGTTCTCAGAGCCACAGAGCTCCCTACAGCCAGAGGCATCTCGTTCCACTGATGTGTTCTCGAAATACTGAAAGTTCTTCTGTAATTTTTACTTTAGTCTCAGGATTCTTAACCTGAAGACCCAACTTCACAAAGCCCATGAGTCCCACAAAATGTAAAGTTTTATGTCTAATAATGTCATTTTGGGGGGAAGAAAATGTCCATAGTCCTTTCAGATTTCAAAGAGTCTATGACTCAAAAAAGATTTAGAATTACTCCTCTTCCCCTTATTCTCCTCTTTAAAGCTGAACAGAATAGGTCTATTGGCCCTTCAGCCAACAGTACACACTAGAGGGACAGCCACTCTGTCCCCTTCAAGCTTATCTTTTCAAGGCAAATTTGTCTTTCCAGGAGATACTTTTCCAAATTTTTCAACTTTCTCATATGACATGGTGTACATACCTATGCTTTCCTATTCTTATTCACATCCACGTTATGTGTTAATTTGTCAGTCAGTATTGCTCTGGATTCCCCTGGCTGGTTTGGCTCAGTGGATTGAGCGTCGGCCTGCGAGCTAAGTGTCGCTGGTTCGATCTTCCAGTCAGGGCACATCAGAGAAGGAAAACTCTGACTCCAAAAAACCTCCGCTGCCTTGCGGCATACCTCTTCAGGGGAAAGGCTAAGGGAGTAAACCCCAACAGAAAATCCGGAGCCGGAGTCCCTAAGGCGGTTTGGCGTTGTAGTCAACACCGGCAACTCCTGCGGCGCACCTGAAGCCAAGCTGTATTGACTCTGTCTTTCCCTTGGACCCTTCAGCTGCGAAGAGAGGGGGGGTCTGCTGCATGGGCAACAGCAGACCCTCCATATCACCCTGCCCAGGCTCTGTAGCTTCAGCTTCACTGGAGAGGACACTCCAGCGTCATCGCAAGATGTCGATTCAACACGGGAGGAGACAGATACCGTGTCACTCCCGAGTCGGACTGCACAGCCATTCTCGGCGGTGCAGATAGACTCTTAAGAAGCTACACCATCGTCTCTCGAGACGGACGGCTGCCGACGACGATTGCTCTGGACACTGAGTTCCAGAAGCCTCTTTGGCCTCTTCAGAAAGTTGTGGGATTGTTCTCAACTCTTCCACGAATATAGCTTAACTCGCATTCAACTTTTTATACTCCTTCACTGTGGAGCTTCCTATTGCCCATATGGTTACTAAACCCCAAGGTGTTTGTATACTAATACTAATCATGAAAATAATGACAGACATTTATTGAGCCTTCATTTTATATTAAGCCCTATGCTAACTATTCTCCATGTATTTCAATTCTTCTCACAATAGTTCTATGAAATAGGCACAATGATTTTCCTGATATTACAGATGAAAAAAGTTGGGCTTATTGACATTCAGTAATTTGTTCAAGATCATAAGCTAGTAAATAGCAGGCCCAGGATTTGAACTCAGATTTGTTTGACCCTAGATCCCACGTTTAAAAACACTGTATTTATTATATGCAGACACCTTAGCTAGTTCTTTTACCAACATTTCTTTAAACTTAGGATTTCTGATTTACCCCTGTCAATTTGTTTTTACCAATCTTCCTCCTCTTGTATTTTTTTAAAATTTCTTTTCGTCATTCAACCTATTGGCTGTCTCTCCCGGCTTTGTCTCTCCTATTCGTAAGACTGTCTCTCTCTTTACTGTTTTAAGTTGCCGAGTCAAGTAGAGGAGGGTACCTAGAAATCATAGTGACAATAATAACAAACCCCTTTGAGCCAGGCTCTGTTCTAGGAACTTTACTTGAATTATCTCATTTAGTCCTGACAATAACTCTATTTTTAAATTAGGAGACAGTCACAGAGGTTAATACCAAGCCCAAGGTACTTGAGAACTTTCGGTTGAAACTGACTCGTTAACTATCACACTTTGGGGGCAGAGTTCGGCCAGTCACACAGTCATCAGCTCCCATACACTTCCACCTTTTCCGTTTATAATGAGTCATCTGTCCAAGGGCCCGCGGAGCCATGACCTGTGCGACGTGTTTAGAGACTCTGCCTTTCAAGCAACATGATGGGAGAAGGAGACGTGGCTACTTTATGGCTTTTGATAGTAACCCTTTCTTTCTAATTCCATGTAGACCATTTATTCGTTCCCTGATTTCTAGAGGAATCTTTCTGAGGATCGATATTAAAATGATTGATCCATTCTTTACCAAAATTCATTTTTTAATTTTTAAAAACTTGAACAGATGGTCTCTTTTCAGGCCTGTTGGTCTGTCTCCATAACTGTCACTGACCCACAGACCCTGACAACAGCTCAGAGGTCTCCCGGTATCTGGGGTGCAGCTTACCTCGCTCATCACTGCATTTTAAGAAGCTTACGGATTCTTTTTCCATGTTTTCACTACCTTGGACCTCTCTTTCCTTTCCTGAAGATTTTGAAAAGTATTCTTCTTTGTTGGAGTTGACCGAACTAAGTAAATTAAATATTTTTATTTATTTCTATCACTTCCTACATGCAGAACCTGCCTCTTTTTCCTCTTGGTACTTGTCCAAGGACAACTCTTTTCAAAACCCTTTTCATAGACACTAATATTTACCTTGTCTCACTTTTTTAAAAGGCAGAATGTACTAAGGTATTCCTTGTATACTTAAAAATTAATACGTCCTTCTTCCCTAAAACAAACAAACAAAAAACCACATCCTGTTTGTTGTCCTCAGCATAAAGTAATTAGGAAAAAATGAACTTTAGAGACAGACAGTCCACTAGAATACAGGGCAGTGAACAGGTCAGCAGGCAGGAACCACACGCTGCTCATGTGGTGTGGGTGCACAATCTCTCGAGGGATGGCCCTTCCTCCTGGCATAATGGAGAGAAAAGACCTCCCTGCACACAGCTGAGCTACGGCGGTTTTCTCAGCCCCTTCTTAAAAACATCACAAAATGTTTTTATAAAATTTTATGAAATATATATTTCATATATATGTTTATATATACACACATATATATATTCAAAAATATATACATACACTCAAAGAAAAGCTATCCATACAAACATTTTCTCCTGTGAAGTTTTCATGGTCTGTGTTTAGGTTGGCATTTTGTTGTCTCGTCTCTGATGATGCATTTTTACTAGTGTTGGGGACTATCTAATGTAGAAGGCAATGAATTAATCACATAATATATCCAATAGCTAAAAAAGAATTTTACCATCAGTTTGCAAATCCTGAAATGTGCTGCTCTGCCCTCTAACCCCGATCCGCTGGGGGCAGTGCTGAGCACGATGGGGGTTATACTGCCCCATTGGCCCTCCCGAATCACGCCATCACCCCACATCCTTACTTAGCCCAGAGACGAACTCTCGGAAGTTAATCAGAGAGTCTCCATTTTCATCCAGTAACTGGAATAAGCGGGAGGCCAGCACATCCGAGTGAGTTCCACAGGCCCAGGGAAAGAGAAGCGCAAACATCCCCTTGAACTGCTCAAAGTCAATGCGATACTGTTCGAGGTAAGGCAGGCTGGGGTCATGCCGGTCCAGCGCATTGCTGCTCCCGCCCCAGTAGCAGCTGGTTAGGTGTTCTGCCTGAAAAAACAAAGAACACATTGGTATTGGGGACGCGATCCCACAGCAGATACCAGGAAGAAAAGGCCCACGCTCAAGTTTGGAAATAGGCTTCTGGTCAACCCGTGTGCAACTCCCAGGGCACTGCTCTGCACTCAGGGCCTGGGTCTCCTTGTTTTGCTCATACCTCACCAGCTCCATGGCAACCATCTCTGCGCTTAACATCGGGCATGAAAGATCTGGTTCAGTTACTAAAGGAGGGGAACAAAGAAAGCGAACCCTAAACCCCACTTCTTCCTCTTATACACACCCTCACAGGAATTTTAAGAAATAACTCCTACAAAGATAAACAAAAAAAAAATTGTTTTAAAGAAATAAAGAGAATGTTAACCTGAAAAAGATCTGTAATTTAGGCCATGTGACCACCTTGTTCTCTAGGTGAGGAGGGTCAAGTCCAGGGGTCAAGTGGCCTATGCAGGTCATCCAACCTGTTAGCCAAGGCAGATCCTAACGAAATTTTGAGTTTCCCCAATTCATTGTTTAGCATCCCATAAACCCCGGTGCCTCCTGGTCACCAAAACCACATAAATATCATCCGGGCCACATGGGATTCCAGCTACAAATGTGTGGTCCTCCTATTCCACACATCTGAAAATAGCTCTAGAAAAAGTATGAGTAGCAGCCACTGTGGGTGAGAAGAGGAGGTTGGAGCCAACTAAAAGCTTCCTGTTTCTGTCCCTGGAAACAAGGTAGCCCATTCTAGGAAGACCACAAAGATAAAACACATAAAATGGACAGGAAGAACACCCCCACACACACACACATTACATTAGCTGTGGACGTTGGTGGGGGACGGGGAGGGGCATAGAAAGGGGGCTGTATTTTTACATTTTTATACTTTCAGCTCCATCTTCCTATGTGCTTGTTGTAATTCACGCAATCTTTTAAAAAATTCACAGAAAAACCTAGAACTGAATTATTAAAGTGAACTTTATTATGCCCCCGAATGCACAAGAATTCACTTTGAAACTCACCTTGAAAAGGGCATAAAGTTCTTCCAGCTCATCAATGGTAAAGGACGTCTCTGTCACAATGGTTCGTACCTGCAGAAACAATAAATACAATGAATTTCCCCGAAGTGCCATATCGGGAAAGTTCCTGCTCTTCTTCTACGCCACCGCCAATGCGTCAAGCAGGGCCTTAGGGGCCACAGGGGAGCGAGGAGGGAGGATGGGGGGAAGGTCACACGCTGCCTCTCAAAGCACTGACCACGTTCCGTTTGGTAGTGTCCTCCAGCGTCTGGATCACCTTCAGTCTCTGTTTGAATCTCATCTGCTCAATCAGATCTGCCCGGATGGTTCCAAATTTCTGGAAGAGAGGGAGATTGGCTTTTCTGAGACATCTGCTAACACACACAGTGTCGTGTCTGCAGCATTGATGGGGACACAAGCCTGATGCGTAGGAGAAACTTCCAGTCTCTCCCACAGCCCATTGTGACCAGGTGACTGGATTCCGGCCAATAGGATGTGAGAAGAAGTTTTATGACAATGGCCCTTAAAAGGAAACGGGCACAGCCATGCTGTGCCTCTACCTGTGGGGATAAGACGTATCTTAAGAGTGGAAGAGAAAAGGCCTGGGTCCCTGATGCTGCTGAGCTCCGCGTCAGGCCTGAATTGCCTTTGCAGACTGAGAAGTAACAGAAAAACAAATCTCTGTTTTGTTCAACTCTAGTGTGGGGTCTACAATAGCCCGTATTTCGACTAATACAACAGCTAAAACTTAGAAACTGCCTATTGTAGCGATCGCCATGAAGGTACATGCTTTAATTCCATGTGATCTCATTCCCCTGGGTCTCTTTATACTTCACTGGCCACTTCTTTTCTCTCTCTCTGCACATCCTCTCCCCCTCTCAACCTTAGGGAATGTCAGTCTTTAGATCTCTACCCACCTCCTTCTGTCCCAATGAACACCCTTGCTCTGACTTTAATGCTTGGGAGCTCTTATTTGGATCTTGACTCTAGCTGTGTGCCATTTCATATAAACCCAACACATTTTTAACTTGCATAACTGTCTGTCCTTCTGCACAAAGTCCTCCTTGTGTTTCATTAGCCACAGCCTTTCCCTACTTACCACTTCTCAGATGAAACCTACTGGACTGAGTCATCCTGAACATTAGGAAACTCTCTGGTGGCCATATTCCTGCTCTCAGTCTTTAATTAATGTATCCTTGTGCTTTTCAGAAAGATCATCTTGGTATCTGAGTCCAGCTGGAAGCTGGGACTTAGTCTTTTACTTCTGGATAACTCTACAGGACTGCAGAGCCTCGGCCACAGCTCCCACACAGAGGATAACTGTCACACTGTTGCAACAACCCCTTCCGGTAACGGCTGGGGAGGGCATACCACAGCAAGAATTTCCCCCTCGAGGCACTTACAACTAAAGTTATCATCTTTACTCACCAGGAGACATTGGATCAATATATCACAGCACCCTACCAACAACTGGCAAGTGCTTGATTAAATCTCAAAGCTGAATGTGTTTGCAGTATTTTTCCGACTTTTCTATTCTCCAGGCTAATTATCCTGAAGCACAGAAAGAACTGTGTTGCAAGCCTCTAAACACTGGTGTTGTGCGTCAGTCCAAACCAGGTTATCACTGGCTCTGTGATGGGTGGCCCCATTCCGCAACTAGGGCAGTGATGCCCAGCCCTCACCGGGCACTGGAATCAGCTGGGGAACTTTTTAAAAAAATACTTATTCTTGGGCCTCAGGCCAGAGATTCAGATTGAATTTGTCTGCCATGGAGCCTGGGAATTCATATTTTTAAAAGACTGGCTTACAAGTTTTTAGTGATTTTTAAAAATGGAGAACCACTAATCCAAAGATCAGGAAGGAAAAAAAAATAAGCAAAGGTTTCTAATGTTCTTTTTTAGGGTAACCTGTAAGGCATTGGGACGCCATTGGAAACTTATGAGCAGGGGGTAACGCTAACCAGAGGGAAAAAGATAAAGAGAAGCGGGCTGTCATGCACTGAAAGCCTAGGTAATGCAGGCACTGATGTAAGTGAGAGGGGCGTCTTCCCAGGCAGAGGAGGGAAACTGCAGTGTACTGTGACGGGATGTGTGGCAGCCCAAGGGCCACCATTAGGGATCAGCCAGACAGGACGGAAATGGAAACCAGCCCTTGGTCTTGTTTCCATTCTCTTTCCTTTCCCGTTAAAAACGGGCCAAGTGCTGATTTCAGCATGACATCAGCTTATCTGCTGAAGAATAAAGCGAAGCTCCCACATAGGAGGCTTTATTACTTTGGTGCAGAATTATCTTAACAATACAGGTTTCAGGGGATCCCTTTAGAAAAACAACCCACAGGTATAACAACTACTGCCTTTAATCACATGGGCTCTTTTTCTGGAAGAATAATCATCCAAAATTTCCAAAGTCCTGAGGGAACGATGAAGACACAACACACACACACACACACACACACACGAGCGCGCGCACACACACACACATTATGATAATAACCAGTTTTGGAGAGACTGAAGTGAAACAGCCATGCTTTATTTCTATTAGTGGAAATATAAATTGGAACAATCTTCATAAAAATTGAACGGTGGAACTTGGAAACAGTTCATACTTTTTGAGCTATTGCTGTAAATCTATTCCTAAGAATGGACTCCAGGAAAATAATCAGCGATCTGATATTTGTATATAAGCTTATCATGTAATATCAAATGATACCTATACAATACCGTATGTTTACCATATTATACTGAAAATCTGGAAGCAACCAAAGTAAACACCCAACAAAAGGGAACCAGTTAAATAAATTTTGATACTTCATTAAAGCAGAATATCAAGAATCTATTAAAACCATGCCTTCAAACAATATTTTGTATATTAGAGAAGACTCATATATATTTTATGTGAAAAAAATGGAATCTTGCAAAGCTCTTCTTAGTAGAAACTTATTTTTTAAGTGTGTGTTCCAAACATAAACCCATACTTGAGGGCAATATGGTAAAATGCTCATAAAATACAGTATATATTTTTCTTCATATTTTTCCACAGTTCCTACATCTTTTTATAATAAACATGCATTATTTTAATGATTCTCAAACATACTAAAAAAAATTTTTTTCAATATACATAGAGCGCCAATAAAAATTTTTTAAAATAATAAATTACCAGTCTTTCTCCCATTATGAGTTAAGGACAATCATTTCTGAAAAGGTTTCTGGATCTATACCATTAAAAAAAAAAAACAACCCACCAACTTCTGTTCTCTAAGAAGGACTTGCTGACCTCAGCCTGTCCTCCACTACTTGTCCCTTATCCAGGCTGTTGCAAGTTGGAATCCCCAGTCATAAAATCTTAAAACATCTGTAGCACAGCGTACTCAGCAAAATATTCATGCTCTTTCTTAATGATCATTTCTGTAAAAGCTGGCAAAGCTAAGGATCAGGAAATGAAGAAACCATAAAGAATTATGGGTACTGAGTCCCTGGGGCTCCACAAGCCACCAGATGCTACGAGACACATGGCACTGTGGTTCCTTCACCCCGAGAAGCCCTACAATGGGAGTCAAGACCAGATCCAGGGTCCTGGTAGACTGGAAGGCAGCCTGCCCGCAGGCCAAGCAATTCTAGAGGAATCATAGGGCTGGTTCTTCTCCAGGATGGTGCAGGGCATTTTACATGGACTGGACAGGAGAGAGTTGGCTTGTCTGCTTCAGAGTCTAGTTGGCATGAGGACAGGAAGTAAACTGGTTCATGCAGGTCAGCCTCCCAAGGCCTGCACTCAACAGCCCCATCTCAGAGCGCCCAGTGGTTTCCGGGCGGGCACAGTAAAGAACCGGAGGCGGAGAGCTTGTCATACCGCTCGCTCCATGGTATTACACCCAGCACAAGTCACGGGCCCCAATCAGTGTCAGGTGGAAGGTAGCTATTTGCTGCAGCACCTAGTCCTTGGCAGGTAAAAGGACCCAGGTGCACCCATGGGTCAGCCACGGAAGTGTGTGGCACACGTCCAGCTAAGCCCTCTCAAGAGGCTGTGACCCTGGGCCGGGAAACAAGACCTACCTCGTAGGAAGTTCTGATGAGTCTGAAGATGTCCACCTCAGGGTAAGGCTCCACGTCATCGCTCAGCAGGGAGTGCAGGTGAGGAATGGGAGGCAGTGTGCTGTCTTTGTTGGTCACACTGTCTAAATACCTGGAAGAAGAAATGATTCAGATGTCACTGGGAGGCTAAGGTGGAATTCTCCCATTACAGTTCTCCACACATTTTCTGCCATCTCTGCCCTGGCAAACAAAAGACTAGAATTTCCTGAAGAACAGAGTGAAATTCCCTTAACTTCAAAAAACAAAGCATATGAAAGTAAACCCTCAGCCACCAAGCCAGTTAAGACACATGACACCCAGGAGAGACACTCAAGTATTGGGTTGGCCAAAAAGTTTGTTAGTTTTTTTCTGTACGATGGCTCTAAGTAGTGCTTAGCTGTCTTTAACTTCATTTGAAACGGTTTTGTTAGATTGTATTGTGGCAGCTGTCATGTCAGCGTGCATTTTTTTTTAAGAAAAAACATCAAAACTGGTGAATTTTTGTGCAGCCATTTTAATACAGAAGATGAAATATAGAACATTTTTGGCATATCATGCTTTATTATTTCAAGAAAGGTAAAACTGCAACTGAAACACACACACATGCACAAAAAAAGATTTGTGCCCTATATGGAGAAGGGCCTGTGACTGATTGAACACGTCAAAAGTGGTTTGCGAAGTTTTGTGCCGGAGACTTCTCACCGGATGATGATGTTCCACTGTCAGGTAGACCAGTTGAAGTTGATAGCGATCAAATCACGACATTAACTGAGGGCAATCAATGTTATATACCACGTGGGAGATAGCTGACATGCTCAAAATACCCAAATCAATAACTTTATTGGTGAAAATGAAAAATGTGTCTTTTATTTTATGCAGAAAAATAAACGGACTTTTTGGCCAACCCAGTAAGTACAATGAAGAACCAGACATGGTTTTCAAGGAGCCTTAGTACACTACCTTCCCAAAACGGTCATGGCCTCCCCGTCGTCCTTACAGTTCAACAGTTTGTCCACATTTGCATCCAGCACAGCCAGCGCCAGCTGGAATATCACCTTGATTCCTTCGTAGAAGAAACAGTCGACAACCACGACTGCGCTCTCAAAGGGCATCACGCTGAGAAACAGGGTCAGGAACCAAGACAGGGAGATGGTGGAAATCACGCCCAGGTCCTGCATGCAGTCGTAGAGCTGGGGGACGTAGTCTCGCGCCAGTTCCTCGAAGACACCCTGGTCCACCAGTGCACCTGCAGCAGGGTGGACCCAAGGACCCAGAGTGAACCCCTATGTCTTCTCACCAATGCACCTCAGCAAATGGCTTGACTAACACAATCCAGTTCACAGTTGCTGCTGACAGAACTCTGCTCCTTCCTCTAACTGTTCAGCTGCTACTACATGTTCCCAGTTACTATGTTACCATGTTACTAGTTACTGTTACATGTTCCTATGTTGCTAGTTACTATGTTACAATGTTTTTACCCTACTAGTTACTATGTGACTAGTTCACTATGTTACTAGTTATTATGTTACTATGTTGTAGACCAAGGCGTCAACACAGCCCAGTCACCAGAGTAGTTCTGGCTGCATCTTCTCTGTCTGGGTCTTCCTGTCCTGCTTTCCTCACCATAGAAAGCAGCAGTATGACAACTATAGGGGTGGTTGAGAAAGTCAGTTCACAAGGACTGCATGACATGACATACGATCAGTTCGTTTTGTTGGCAATATTTTTGGTTAGGCATGATATCTATCCCTAAGTGATTCTATTCCTCAGCAACCTTTTTATTTTTTTAATCACTTTTCTGGTTGCATGGTCCCCACATATGTATTCTTTCTAAATTTTTTTTTTTTTTCACTTAAAAGCATGCCAGGTATACACATTCATGATCAACTTACATTTCTGGAGAATAAGTTCAATGAATCAAATTAGGGTGCAAAGGTTTATAAATGAAGATAGAACAAAAGAGGATGGCATAAAGCATACAGTTGACTACGCTACCAACCAAAAGCTTGTCCTGCTAACATGAATGTCTAACACTTGCAGGGAGTATAGGAGTATCTGCCATACTTTGTTTAAACACACTGTTGTTGTCTGCTTTGTAATGAAAACTGTTCGGAAAATAATACCGCAGAAACTTAGTTTCTGGATAAACTTATATGCTCTTTTGTCCACTCCAGAGAGCCCTCTCTGAATACTTCTGCATTCCGCAGATTCTATCCTCTTCATGAAATAATTTTTTGTCAAACCTTTTGGGTTGATGGTCAGTGAGCTTGATGTAGCTCTCATGGGTCACAGAGTGGCACCCACAACAACTAGTTTTTAAAAGAATTTTTATAACAGTGATGCATATGTAGTCCCTTAAGTTCCACAGGGCTCCTTTGTATACAATCTATATGGATCAAGCCCTCTTATTCTTGTTTTGGAAAACTGGAGTAGCCTGACACTCTCTAGGCTGACTGGTGACTGACTGGAAACTGTGCTCCAGCTGGAATCGGGCCCCAGAAACATCTTCTTGATGCAATATGGATTCAGATGTTAAGTCCGTGACCACATACCGACCACTCTGGTGTTGTAGTAATCGGGGAGCATGCGCTCACATAGAGCCACCAGCAGCCAGAAAGCCTCCTCCTCTTTGGCATAGAGCAGTAGCACCGATGTGACAATATTCATGGCCTACCAGAAAGCAAAGGAGGCCATCAAACACATTTTACCAAATAAGCAGTTTATTAACCTGAAAAATTACTGAGTTAGTTTCACAGGGGCCAGCAAACTTTTTCTGTAAAAGGCCAGATTTAAAAATATATATGTAAAGGCTTTGCAAACTACATACACATATTCTTTTGAGGTTTTTGTTTGTTTGTTTGTTTGTTTACAACCCTTTAAAAATGTAAAACCATTTCAGCCTTGGCATGTAACTGTTAAGGGTCTTCAGGAACCCCAATATTCACTGAGGAGGGAGGCAGGCAAACCCTCATTCAACGAATTAGCCCAAAGGCTATTTGACAAAGCTTTTAACTTGCTAAAATCTCAGTGTTTTAATCCTTAATTCAGTGAGGTTTGGGTTTCCTTTTCTATCTATACTAATCATTTCTATAACCAGGTACACATGGCTTAAGGTTCCCCTCAGAGAACAATGAAACCTTTTAAACTTAGAGTCCTGGCCCATTATTTCCATCTGGATAAAAAAAAAAAAAAAAAAAAGACAGTGATAAGTACCAGTGACTTAAATTCTTTAAAGTAACCTACTTTATTACAAGATATTATCAGATAGCTCATAAGGAGTCATAAGGCTCAACTACTTTAATAGTCCTCTTAATTAAAAAGGGGAAGATCAAAAGATAAATAGGGACTCTGTTATATCAGAAGCCAACTAACTCTTGGACTTCTTTGATGGCCTAGAAACCAGTAATGGCTCATCAGATTTCTACAATATAAATGTCAAAAAGGAATTTTTGGTCTAATAGGCTCTTTCTTGCAGTACATCTTGCTCAACATCTTCCCAAATGAAATCATTACTAAAATTACACTTGGGAATTAACCAGACAATTCTAGTACATGACATGATCGTGGTCCTGGCTGGTTCCTTAGTCATCCAGTCAAGGTAAGGTTTTTCTAAGGGTCTACTTTGTAACAAATTCTGGACTAGGTGATGTGGGGGTGGGGAGGGGGGAACATAGTGGTGATATGTCTCATAGGGCTTAATTGTTGGTGGAGAGAGAGAAAATAAAGATGTAAAAGCTAACTAATCAATTTTTAGGTATATATAAATTGTGCTATCAAATAGATAAAATAATGTGGAACAAGGAGACCTGTATATGCTCTGTGTGTGTGTGTAGAGGAATTAAACCTTTAGCTTTTAGCTGGATGGTCAGGGAAGGTCCTTCTGAACATGCGGCATTTAAATCTAAAGGTCACCTTATCTTGGAGCTTTCTCAACTATGGTGTATGCACCAGCACAGGACATACTATTGGTTGGTATGTGGGGTAACACATTTTTACATCAAACTTAGCATTTATTTTTAAAATTTATTTTAATATGTATTAAAAATAACCAAAGCATATGAAAGTTATATTCTTAAGGACATGACTGCTTAGAAGGACGCCAAGTAGGAGCACTGTGGAACCGAGCACACAGAATTAAAGCCTGGTGCTCAGCCAGGCTTGCTGTCACCCCGTGGTGAGGGCAGATCAGAGAGGGATTGTGAGGGACTTTCTGAGGTCACCCTGCGGGATGGCAGGGAATGTAGTAAGAGCACTCTTGTCTCCTGCCTCCTCTGCTCAGTGCAGTGGTTCTCAACCAAGAAGATACTGCTCCGCAGGGGACATTTGGCACTGCCTCCTGGCATTTAGTGGGTAGGTGCTATTAAACATGTTATTACACAGGAATGTTATTAAACAGCCTGCAAAGCAGAGGACAGCCCCCCCACAAAGAATCATCCAGTCCACAATGCTAACAGCACCAAGGTCGAGAAACCCGGGTGCAGTGAAGTGACCATTCAGAGGACCATCAAGTCTTTCTTCTAGTAAAACAATTATTAGTACAAACCACCTGAGCCACTTACCTGGCAATACCCTATGTTAGGGTTTCGAAAAGCGTAAGCTGTCAGGACTCTCCTCAGAGCAGCGATGCCCATCTCGTTCTGGAACGCGGGGTGCTCCGGGAGCGAGCGGTGTAAATCCCGCTCGATCTCCTCTGTGGCCAGGTTGTACTTCCCCATGGACTTCTCCACCAGGTCTCCGTAGTACCCCGGGTGCGTGGCCTTCTCGTTGATGGCCCCTGGGAGGTACCCAACAGATAGCATGTCAAAAAAGTGCAAGCCCTGTCCTTGGTCTGCAGCCTCAACCTACCCGCCTAACACCCTCACTTCCCTGACCATTCAAAGGACACGTGCGAAATGACAACGAAGCCCCACGGGTAATGTGGCGCTGCAATCCTGACTCACGGGGACACGTGGATGGGCCCCCTCCTGTCTCCGTTCCACAGTAAGTGGCTATTTAAAAGCCTCGGAAGGTGGAGGTCTCCAAGGTGAGCAGCTGGGTTCGAGCAACTTCCGCAGGCCACCTCGAGGGGTCGCTGGTGAGCACAGGAGGGAGGTAACCGCGGGGCACGCTGCGCTGGGGTCTCAGCCCTCCTTCAGCACAGCTGCTGTGCTTTTGCTTTTTGGGGGATCCCCTTAAGCTTCTACTTGAAAAAGAAGATTTTGCTTCTCAGAAAGTTTGAAAACTGCTGCCATGTAAGATCTGAAGAGCTTAAATAACCATATTGACGAGTATGAAGCCATATGGAGAGAAGGTAATGGAATATCTGGAGGGATTTAATTGCGGGGGTGGGGTGGGGGGCGAGGGTGTTCCTAGTAGTGGTGAACTGCGGTTATGGATGGGAGCCCTCAGCGGGTGGGCAGGGGCTGGAGAAGGGGGCCTGAGAGATGTCCATTTTAAGATTCTTGAAGAAAGAAAACTCTGTACATAAATATCTAAACCTAAATATAATTATACATAATTTACATAAATATAATTATACTTTCCTGTAGGTTATAAGTGTAATTTATATATAAATATAAACTACACATACATATATTATATAAATATATACAAAATATATACACACATATGTATTATATAGCATGTGTATATATGTGTGTGTGTGTGTGAAAATATATACATATATATATTCATTCCTATGTCACCGTTTAGAAACTAGAGCCCCTGGGCTGTCCCAGTCCTTGTCCCTGAAGGTCACCCAGAGAGCCAGCATTAGCACTGACACTTGCCCTGGAAAAGGCAGTCTGGCCGACAGCAATGCAACATTGGTTTCAGCTCTGTTCTCAAGGGAGATCTGCAAGGCTTTCTTGCATTTGGCCTGCGCTTCCCTTCAGTGGGAAAACTGGGCCCGAGCTGGCGCAGAGGTCTAGGGGTCAAGGGAAGCAGGGCAGGACCCAGGTGGGGCTCCCCTCTGGGGAGCGGGGCTCTCTCGATGAGCAAGCTGGGTTCCACGTGAAACCCACCCCCAGCGAACAGGCTGGAAATAGGAGCTCGGTTGGTTCTCTACCCAATCGAGGGGGCGTGCAGACCACTCACCCTCTGGCCTCTGGTAGCTCATCACAGTCAAAGAAAACACCGGGTCTAACTCAGTGTCTCGGCAGCTGCTGCCCACTGTGTCCTAGGGGCTCATTTTGAGTTTTATTCTCATCTAAAATGCACTCTATGTAACTTCTACTTTGAATAGAAAAATGAAAACAATGTTTTTGTTTGTTTACTCTGTCAGCGATATGAATCAGGTTAGAGGGGCTAGGTGTCCGAACACAAGGAAGACACAAGATGGGACAGGAAGGATCGTCTGGGGCAGGATTTGTGATTAGAAATTGACTCAAATTTGAGTGTCTAAATGAGGTGCTATGGCTGGTCTCCTTAAAGAAATGAAAAACAAGACCTGTAAATGAAGATAGAACTGCTTTTACATAAAACAGAGAAAGCCAATTATTTTTCAGGATTCTATCACCCTATGTCTGAGATGTTACTACATCTCATTGTGGGCAATTACTATTTACATCTGCTTTTAGAAAGAGCTATGAGGATTTTTTTGATAAGGCTTTAAGTCTAGAAACTCTATTAATTTTAAAGTTACTTTTTAACTGAAAGGTTTTAATAACAGCACTAGAGTCAGCCATCTTGGGTTCCAATAAAAATACTCACATTCACCTATTTAGAATGATTACATTTCAAGCCTCTACCGGGCTAGAGCAACTGATTCGTATAGTAAAGACTGGTGACAGCCACAGGAAGGCCCTGCTGTGTGTGACAGATGAGGCTGGAAGGGAGGACCTGGAAGACCTCCGGTTGCTGACGCAGGGCTCCAAGGTTTGACCTGACAGGGTTACATTCGGGCAATAGCATGGCCTGTGGACCAGTTAAGGTGGACATATCATTCCCAGCCATCCATGACACATCTACTCTGTCCTTCCTGATGTCTCCAGCTTAGAGCATAAGTATGGTTCGTGAAGGCTTTCAGTTCAGTGCAGACTTTGGTGGTCTCTCCTTTGTCTCCCGGGAGGACTGTGAACTCAGGCAGCGGCACAAGCCAAAGACAGGGTTTCCTTGTTCCTCCCATTTCCTCCCTCTCTGCACCCCAGTGCCTGCTCCGAACACATGCCGCACACACTTCAGCATCATCAGTGAGGCTGACACAGCTGGGAAGGGAAAAAGAGCTCCCCAAGTCACAGGGAATGACCCTTGATTCCTTTGAGTTCTCTTTTTTCCTAAATAATGTCAGTAAAGAAACAGAAGAGGTTATTAGGACCCCCAGGTGGTGGCTTCAATATCTGAGCCACTGAATATGTGTCATTTTTACTGAGGGACTTCAACGCTCTGGTGAGGAAAGGGGACTTAGCTCTGCAATGGGGTCTGCATATTTGAAAGAGCCCTCGTGCACGATGGAGGGCGAAGGAGAGCCCTGCGGTCCCGCAGACTCGGGGACCAGTGCCTCGCTGTCGCAGCCCGGCGTACCTGAGAGCAGCAGCCAGAGCTCGCCGCGCATGCTCTCCGGGATGCCCTTCAGCACCAGCTCGCGCGTTTTTTCTGTGCGGTACATGCAGATCCCTTGCCCGTACTCGGCGAAGTGAATCTTCCAGGCTTGCTCCTTCAGAAACTCCTTGGCCTGAAAGGGATAAGGACACATGACTCCATCCCAAAGAACTTGAGAATGGAAAGTCCGCCGGAGCGGCGAAGGTCAGGACAGCGTGGGAACAAAGAACTCGGCTTGTGTGGCGTCCTTCCCAATTTGACTCGTTTATCACATCCTGCGGTTCTGTCATCGAGCTTTCTGGCCCCGAGTCAGAATTCCTCTTCCCTGAGACAGGTCAGCAGAATGCGAGTTCTATTAGTGGTGTCATGTTTATGTCTCCCAGTTAAAGTAAGTTATGTTTTTTAAAATGTGCGCAGAGAACTTATGTGATGGTTGACTTAGACGACAGTGAAATCAAGACAAAAAACTGTTGCCCGTACCCTCTGTAACTCCAGCCACGAAAAGCCACTCTGAAACCTAATGACATATTTAGACAGGATCTGCTTTACTTATGGGAAAATGTCTATTTACATAGATATGTAATGAAAGTTGTGGGGGAAAAGCAGGAGGGACCCACCAATTTCGGGTTGAATTCCTCGGGAGACCGCCGCCGATACATGGTCATCAGGGTCTGTGTGGCTGTGGGGACGCTGTTGCCATTTAGGTTAAACTGGCGCTCCCCCTCGGCATCCGAGCTCGAGCTCTTCTGGGGACTGGAGGAAATGAGGCTGCTGGGCCGAGAATACACCTGTGTACACAGACGGGAACAAGGCGTTGGAAGGGTTTGCCAGCGGCCCTTCGGTGTCCTCTACAGATAACAATAGCTAGCTCATGGTTCTCAAGATGTCCCCTGCTTTGTGAAGAAAGGAAGAAAGGCAGCAAGCCAGCATTTGGGTGGAAATTAGGCACATGGGCCACAGGCCACAGAACCTCAATCCTCAAGAGGTTTTCCCTGGATTTCAGCAGCATTTTTGCAAAAAAAATGGCCATTTATTTCTCTGATTAGCATGTATGCAAAGCATTCTGTGGTTGAATCAACTGCTTATGGGACGGCCTCTCTCCCCTCCTCTCTAGTTTCTGGTGCCTCCAAAATGCCCATAGAAGCTGGGGCAGGTGGGCAGGGATGTTACTTGGGAGCTTATCAACTTTACAACGTGCCTTAGCTGTCAGTAACTTGCTCTGTGACTTGAGCTAGTGAGCTGTCTTCCGGCTTCCAGTGTCCCTGGATGTTGGTCGGGGTGTAACTCAACGGGGACACAATATGGATTTTATCACCATAAACGCATAATGATGATATATTTCAGGTTTGAGAGTTTATTTATTGACCTCTGTACCATTCCCAACAATGTTGCTATATGAGTCACTTGTGTAACCAGGACAAATGACTTATTAATTCTTCAACCATAAAATAAGAGGATTAGATGAGATGGTCTGTAAGGTTCTGCTCAGCTCTATGATCCCCCATATAAACTCCATGAAATTTACATGAGATATCGCTCTTGGCATGAGTGTAGATGGTGTAAAGGTTGAAGGTCAAACAAAATAGGCAAGGAGGTGAACAGTTCAAACATAGGAAAAGGTTGAACCAAAATTGCCACAGACCTCATCATCTGAACTGTTGTAGCTCCCTGCAAACTCTTTGTCCGAGTATATTTTGGAGGTGGTCTGCTGTAGGAAATCAGAGATCCTCTGCACAAGAAAGTCTCTGTCTTTCAAATTGGCAAACAGGAAAGTCATCCTGTTCCTGGTGCTGATGGACAAAGGACTGGGGAGGACGCTGGAGCTGTCCGCCTTTTCCACAATTGTCACCTAAACAGAAGCAGGACACAAAGAATGTGACTTTACAGGGATTCCCCAGCAGCAGCCCCTGATCGCACTAAAGAAGGGTCACAGCACTTTTATGTTCTGTAGGGACCACTCAGATCTTACCAAGGCAAACAGATTCTTTGACTCTGTTCCAGCCAAAAAAAAAAAAAAAAAACAGCCAGTCAAACTGGAGCTCATCCAGAAGCTGGGATCATCTTGCTGGTTTGTCTAAGTCATTACCTCTAAACCAAGAGTGATTTTATGCCCCAGGAGACACTGGGCAACATCTGGAGGCATCTTGGGTTGTCACAGTGGAGGGTACGGCTGGCATCTGGTAGGCAGAGGCCAGGGTATTGCTGGGAGACCTACAGTGCCCAGGACAGCCTGCCCCCAGCAAAGTCCAGCCTAAGACGTCCACAGTGCCAGGGCTGAGAAACCTTGTTGTAAAAGAATGCTTTGATTTTCATTAAAATTTCATGGAGCCATAAAGGAGAGGACTCCTATCTGCTACATTATGCATATGAGATAGAAAACAGTCCTGATACTGGTTTGTTTTACCAAACGTAATGTTGGGATGGCTTTGAAAACACCAGCCATCCTTCAAACATCCCATGTGGACTGCAGAGCCCTGCAGCCTTCACCCTTTACCCCCTCAATGTTTCAAAGGCTTGATTCTGAACAGACAGGATATGAACAGCTTAATTGCAATCTCATCTCCACTAGGGGCCTATGTGGTGTGTGTGTTTGTGTGTGTGTGTGTGTGTGTGATGAAGTAAAAGCAACCACATTAGGAGAGGAGTATTGTACAAAAGAGAGACATCTGTTTTAGCTCTGCAGACATACATTTGGTGGTTTTATAATAGGATTTTCGTCAACAGGAAACCAGGATAAGTGCATTAAAACTTTTTTTTTCTTTAGCACATTAGGGGAAAGAAACCTCAAGGCAACCCCTAGATAAATGGTTTATTTGCAGTGGGTCTGACTATAGAATTAAAGCTTTCTCTCCCCTCTTCATTTCTACCTGCAAGCAGTCTAGACAGGTCCCACTTCAACCTCTTCATCAGCATTTTCATGTGAAATACATTTCTTCAAAGCAGAACTTCAAAAACTTTTCTCTCCACTTTGAGGCTAAGAAACCTGCTGGTATTGCCTAAAAGGTTCACGGCCCACGTGCAAAGTGGCCATGACTGGAATACATAAAGGGACGAACTGCAGGACCTGACTTCTACTCTCAGGTTTTATAAATACATATAGCCCAATATATATTTTAAAGGAATCCTCTGAGATGCTTGGAGCTGCATATAAAAGTTTTCTTTTTTTTTTCCTAAAGCAAAAAAAGAAGCTAGAGAAATGAGGGGAAAGTCCCTCTTTCTCATGAACAGATTTTCCCATGACTCTTAGGGCATATGTTAAATAATGTTTATTTTTAAAAAACCTATTATACTCCTTTTCTCACAACAAATGTTTTTCTGACTCTTCTGGCCACCAGGTGTCAGGACTAAATGACAGACACCAAGGGAATTAAAGGTTCAAGTTCTGTACCTAAAACCCAGAGAGCCATGTGGATCTTGATCAAGTCCAAGTGGAAGGTCCTTGATCTGGCTGGACCATAAATACAGAAACCACCAGTGACTTCCCACAGAAAACACCAGAATGCTCACACGGGTTACAAAATATCTGTCACTAACAAATGAGTTCTAGTTGATTTGGACCCTGTGAGCTTTGTGTCTAGGGGAAGGGAATAGCTATGTTCGAGTATTCTGGTTTAATGAAACACATTTTCATTACCGTGGGTTATAAAATAGACTGGAACTTAAATAAAATCTTGGAGTTTAATATGGAACATTTACAAGGTGATTTATGATGGAAGAAAAAGGCTTCATCTGGAATCTCTATCTAACGAGGAACCTGATTAGTTCACTTCATTCCGCCAGCTGTGCTGCCTCAGAAATTTCTTCAAAATCTATAGCAACGTGATTCTGCGTAATCACTGACCATCTGTCAATTTGGTCTACCTTAAGTCTAGATGTGGAATATATGTTAATAATCTCCAGGCGATATTTGTTAGTTATAAAAAATTAAACAAAACAATTCCTTGTCTATCTAATGCTAAAAATGGCCATTCCAAATAGGATTTAACATTCCCATGGAGGGCCCTGCTGCCCATCAGCTTAACTCAGTTCCTAAAGGTACCCAGTCCACAGAGAAGCCGTTCTCACAGATCCCGGAAGGAAGCGGGGGCCCTCGCCCCTGGCTTTATCAATATCGTTACCGAAAGGTAATAAAAATTACATTAAGTCCTTTGTGTCTTCCATTAGTCAGGTCAGGGCCCACCGTTAATAAATCTCAGTGATGAATCACGTTAAGGGGCGGGCACTGCCGTTTCACTGGGCATTTCTTTAAAGCTACATCCTCCAACCAAAACATGTGTTCTTTCTAAATGCTACCTCCACTACTGTCCCTGCTCTGATCCACCCTGAAATAGGACGGAGCTATCTCTGCCCTGCTACCCGTTAGGAAACTAGAAAGCAGGCGATGGGCCAAGAACATCTCTCAACCCCTATTCTCCCAGCTCCCCCGGCTCTCACCATTGGACTGCGATCGCTGGCTGGACCCAAAACCTTGGCAGATGGTGAACAGGGGAGCAGAGGTCCTGGCTGCACCTTCCGCCCCTCTCTGTGCATTTCCCTCTGGTTCAAAGGGCAATGTCTCGCTCAGGTTCATCAACAGCATACTCACGGTACATTCCTGATTCCCAGATGGGTTTCCCTAGCTGTTTCAGGTAACTCTGCTCTACTATACACTCAGGTAGTACTTGACGAAGAAAATTAAGTGAGGGACAGCATATGGCAAAAGTGACAAGTTGGCTGGAAGAGTTTTGAAATCCATTTCAGTCAAATGTAAATAATATCAAATTGCCCATCTCACAACTCAATACCAACAAGGTATCTTGGCCTCAAACAGTGTTGTAATACCAGTTAGTTCGCCCTATAAGAGAAACTAGATAGGTCCATTGGTTGACATTTCTCATTCTTTTTAGTCTACCAATTCTGCTTCTAGGAATGTATAATTTAAAGAAAATTAGCCCTGGCTGGAGTTGCTCAGCGAATTGAGCACCAGCCTGTGAACCAAAAGGTTGCTGGTTTGATTCCCAGTCAGGGCACATGCCTGGGTTATGGGCCAGGTTCCCAGTTTGGGGCCCGCGAGAGGCAACCACACATTGATGTTTCTCTCCTCTTTCTCCCTCCCTTCCCCTCTCTCTAAAAATAAATAAAATCTTTAAAAAAGAAAGAAAGAAAATTATACACATGATTATGAAAAAAACTAAAAATAACACAAAGGTCCAGTCATAGGTAACTGAACATATCAAATATATATCCATTTAATGAAATATGTAGTCATTAAAAATTATATAGGTTATTTAGTGACATAGGGAAAAATGTAAATACATACTCCCTATCAAAGGAAATGAGTAAAAATTAAAAATTCCCTTTGTTTCGAACTAAATGACATCAGTGACATATACACAGCAAAGTACAGAACAAGCCTGGAAAGCGGTTCAGCAGAATGTTCACTGTGGCGGTCTCTGATGGTGGAAAAGGGGGTGAATTTTGTTTTCTTTTTATTTGCCTGCACTTCTACAAATTTTCTGTGGCAGTGGTGCATTGTTCTTAATAGAAAACAAAGAATAAGAATTGCTTCCATAAATTATTTTTAAAAAAAGGAAAAGGAAGCCAGAAGGAAATTTGAATCCTTTACTACAGGGAATCTTAACCAAAGCTTCTAACTCTAGAGAAGAACCTGGGCAGGTTGAAAGCCTCCAGGTTCGAAACTGCAGGACTGCCAGCCCCTGTCACCCTCACCTGGAGTCCCTTCTCAACCCTACACCTCACAGCAAGGCCTCCACACAGGTACCACTGTGAAGACAAGACAGAAGCCTCCTCCGCTCCAGACACAATAACAACACTTCTTAGTCTTGACTGAACATGACAATCGGCCTAGGACTTCATTAAAATTCAGCCTCTAGAACTTGTAGAGATTCAGACTCAGCAGATCTGGGGAAGGTTCAGGACTCTGCCACTGTGGCCAATAGCCCTGGGGGCTCCAGGGCAAGGCACCGGAGGGCCAGATCTAAACAGCACTTGGCTTTCACGACCTCGGCCGTCAGGCTGCGAGCCAGGTCTAATAACTCCATTTTCTAGTTTCTGTATTTGATGCTTTGACATCTTGGAGCCTTGCAGACCCTGGCAGGACCACCCTTCCAGAGTTAGACACTCCTCAAGACTCCCCTGAGAGCAGGCCTTTCATATGCAAACCAGCCCATCCAGAGCCCACATTCCAGCCACCTCCTTTTTCCAGGCGACCACTGCTCACCTGCCCTAACCCCAGATCGCTAGGAACAGCCCCTACACCCCAGAGCCCACTGCGATTATTCAGGCCAGCCAGTACTCAGCCTGCTTATCCTGCCTCATCTGTTCCTTCCCCTGGAAACCGCAGTAAATACTCTTACCCAGAGTTTCCACTGCTGACCGACCCTGGTGCTTCTTTCCCCAGGGGCCCTCGTGGCCCCTCCCAGTGGGATCTGTGAGTCCAACAATCTGTCTTTTCTTCCTTTCTTCTTTGATGTATATATGTATGTATGTATGTATGTATGTATTGACTGTATTGGGTGACATCAGTTAACAAAATTGTATAGGTTTCAGGTGTACAACTCCATAATAAATCATCCGTATATTATATTGCATGGTCACCATCCAAAGGAAACAATCTATCTATCTTTTCAAGGCAGTCATCCCCTGACCTGGTGGCCATACCTGAATAATAATGAAATCTCCACTGTAAAACACTAGGCTGCCATTGGAAGGAGAACTCTCGTGGGTCCCACAGTCACTCAGATCGATGGCAACACACGAAAGGGTAGTGGGTGTTGCCAAAGAATTAAAAGCATTCATTTATGGTTCACAGCCAGCCAACTTCTGGTAACGATCGTCCTGGTTCGCGCAGAAAAGTATGACAAATGAAACATAAAATATCCATTGTCACCCGATGCTTACCTCCCGCAGGGGGATAATGAGGCTGCACAGGTTTTCCTCCTTGCTCATAAAGCAGATGTAGTTTGTGGACACAAACATTTGCCCCAAAATGTGCCTCTTGTTAAATGGAGTCCAGAGGGTGCAGTCCGTGTGGCCGTCTAATTTCTCATCCTTGGGCAGCCGGAAGAGGGCTCGGTACCTCTCACTCTTGGCTCTGGCGTCCAGGTCGCTGGAAGCAGTGACAATAACGCGCCTCACCAAAAGAAATGTTTCCGTGCCTCCTAAATAATGCAGCCATGGAGGTTCCCAGGCCCTTCTCGCCCTGCCTTCATCCTGCCGGACTCAGCCCTACCTTCTCAGCGTTCTGTTGGCGCTAATGCCAACCTACGACCCAGAAGCGTAATAAAATTATTTTGACACAGTCAGGTCCCTTGTGTAGTCATTGTATAATCAGTATATGTCAATGTTCAAGAATCTCAGGGAAACTAGACCTAGAGAGGAAAGTCATTCTTTTTCTAAAGGAATACAATAATTTCTTTCTGAAGAGATGATTACATTTCCACTTCTTCAGAGCCATTTGGGGCGGCCTTGTCTCCTACAAAAGTCCTAATGAGAATGCAAATGAGCCTCTGGAACCTGCTGGTGGCACAGTTCACCCTAAATAGACAACAAAAGGTCTGACATATAGGAACAGCCCACCTCACAGACACCTTGAGTCTCCGGCCTCAGCTGGGGTCCTCTGTTGACTGCTCTTGGCCCTGACTCCCCTGTCCTGTTCATCATACAGGCTGTTAAAACTACACCCATCAAGCTCTAGGTGACCTTAGCTTCTTGGTGGTCTACTTCCTGGCTTCCCAGACCAGAGGGCTAAGCAGGAGCTCTCTCCCTCTGTCACCAAAATTACCTCCACCCTCACTACCCTGACTTCCTTTCCCTGTTTCAAAAGCAGAGGTCTCTGCACACATAAACATCCAGTTCTATGCCCTGTAAGACATCATTTTCAAGTTATTTGTTTTCTTATACTTTTATCTCTAGGTGTACTTTCATGCCTCGTCCCTGCACCTACTCCTCACCTACACCTGTCCCAGCACCTACCTTCATTAACACACTCTACCCATTCCATCCTGTATAAATCTCCTATATTCTAAAAAGAGCAGTGCTCCTCCTGTACCCTTGGATTTCTTAAAAAAGCAGCTATACTTGCCTAATTCCCTTGCCTTCATTTGCTGTTTAACCCACTGCAGTAACCCTGTTTGTGCTCCACCACTCTAATGAACATGCCTTATATCACCAAAGACATCTTCACTGCCGTGACCTTTGTCAGGTTCCAACGACCGGCTGTAGGCCAGCAATTTCCAGTTCCATAGGCTACTGGTCCAATCTCCAACTAGCTGTCCTATGGGCAACTCAACTGGACAGGACAAAACTGAGCTCTCACATCCCCGGACCTGCTCGTCCCTCTCACTCCACATCTCAGTTTAGGGCAGTTCCACCCTTACGGTCACACTGCAGAGCGTCAGTGTTCCCCTCTTTCTAGCTCTACTCCCACATCCAGACTCCCAGGGCTCCCCTGTGCCCTGCCGCCTTCCAGATGTGCGATGGGCTTCCCACCCTCTGAGCTTCCCCATCATGTCATTCCTTCTGCTAGGAACAGCCATCTGCTGAATCTGAAGGCAGCATCTACTACCTCTGAGACTCCAGCTCCCAGCAGCCTCCTGGAGGCCTTGCCTACCCTTTGCCCCATCTCCCCATGTGTGTGCTCACAGCATGACACTCATGGGGCCAGAAGAGAGGGCCACATCTGCCCCGCTTACTGGGCACCTTTTCCACTTTTGTGTCTACACCCAGAAAAGCCTTCAGAACCCTTGAGCTGTTCAGAAAACGTCACATTTCATAAACAAAATGATGGTTTTCTTGTTTCTAAAGTCTTTAAGACTCAGCCTCTATCACCTACCGTTTAAGAGCAGACACTTTTTTAGGCGATTTCTTCTTCAGCTTGGGCAGAGACCTGTCTTGTTCAAATCCCTCGTTGTCCAAGAGTTGCCGCATGGCTATGTTGGCCAGCTGCTCCATTAACTTGAAGGTCTCATTGATGTTGAGAAAAACAGAGAAGAAATGTTCGCTGGACCGCGTGCTCACTTTGATCACATCAGGCAGGAGCAGCGTGGCATTCTTCTCGAGCTGAGTGATGTCCACCCACCGGATGACCAGCTTGGCTGAGCACAGGGAACAAGGCTTGGTCAACACCTGGCTCCTGAGAACCCCTCCGAGACCCTGCAACCTCACATCCCCAACTTTCAGGTGTGCTAAATGACCTTGGATTTGTGTGCCTGAATCTACTACTGTTTTCTTGTTAGTTATGGGACAGATTCAGACCACATAAGTTCTGAGTTCATAATTATTGTCAGTTTAAGTCCATGTCTACTAAATTAGTTATACCTTCGATGAATCTTTATTACTTGATGACATTTTTAATAAATATTGAACTGAAAATAATTCACTTGTTGAATAGTTAAAAGACAAAGCTGACCTAGTCATCACTATAGATTTATTTTTGGTATTTTGATGTGGTTTCTGAGTTCAGGGCAAACCTCAGTCGACTTTCCAAAGCTTCCCTCTGACATTTTGGACAGCTTACCTTCCCTGCCCATAAGAAAAGAATAAAAGCAAAGGTGGTTAATGCTGAGGTACATCCAGCCCTGCCGGGGGACCTTCCCCTTCCAGTAGCTGCAAGAGTAATAGTTGACAAGCTTCTCCTCCTCGGGCATCCCAAACAGCCTATGGAATTTCACGATGGCCTCCTTAAACTTCTCTGTGTCATCGTCTTCCTTGACATCATTGATTTTGTTATACTCAGCAATGATGCCCTAGCAGGGAGGAAACAAAGCACACACCAGGTATTACTATGACGACAGTTGCTTTTTTCTGTATGCTGTACATATTGAAATGGAAAGAAACAATTTCTAAGGCCAGAATTTTTTTTTTAATTGAAGAATTGTTTTCAAAGGCAACCCCCCCAACTCTAAGCCAATTAACAAGTAGCATTTTGGTACAAAAAGATTTTCAAAATAACAATGTAGATTTTACCATCTGTTCATTGGTACTACCATTTTATTAAGTTCACTTAGAACAGAACCCATAATTTTATTTTATAAATGAGGAAATGTAAAGATTTTGCTAATTCTCATGATTTTCCTAGCTTATCATCATGATAGTCATCCCAAAGGTCAATGTCTGCCTTTCTCAAAAATCAACAAAAATTTATCATGAATGGACAAGGAAGGAAAGACAGACTAGAAGGCATGTCACTGATACTTGGCCAAACACCTGCTGTCTCAGGGCATGAATAATACCAGGGAACCTAGACAAAAGAAACAAGCTACTGTTTAATCATTTTCGTAGCTTAAGAAGCCATTTCGTTGTTAGCCAATTCCTATATACTTCCTTGTAAAATGGCTTCTACATATATCTCTGGATAAAAAATGCTCCCTTGAATTCCACCTTTGACTTGGCAATCATCAAATCCCTCCCACCTCATCTTCATTTTCTCTGATCTCAAGGTAGCATTGAGCTTTCAGGCATGAAAGCTGGTTGGCCTCTTGGATTCTCCTTGACACGAGTGAACCCTCCACACAAGGACAGAAAATTACAGCTGCCTCATGCTTAGAATTCTTGCCTTTAGGCACTTACGCTTCCAGTACACCCCAGATGCTCCCTATAAATTTATCTTCCTAACACTTGTTTTTGACTGCAAAATTCTTATTATAAAAATCCTGAGTGGTTCCCTACTGCTACCAGTCTCAAATCCAAAATTCGAGAGCACCCACACTTTGGATCCACTAACAGGCTCTTACCTAAAGTCTGAATAAGGAGAATAAGGGAGGGAATGATGTGCTATAAACCAAATGATACCCATAAGTTTTGAGTAGAAAACATTAAGTGTAGACTCTCTATCCAAAGATCTACTCAATACCTGTTCTAGAATGATCACTGATATTTTAAAAAGGAAGTGTTCTTAAATATGAGATTTATGAGGACAGAGCGCTGGGAAACATCACTCTGCAACATTCTGGGGCCTAATACACTCATATAAACAGACCAGGCCTTGCCAACTACTTGCAACTAGTGAGGATAACAGTCCCCATAAAGCTACATTCCCAAATATTACAAAATGCTGCAATGTCCAAGCATAGGAGTGTGGCTGAATGATCTATGGTACATACACACATAATATGCAGCTTAAAAAAATAAAGAAATAAATGCAACATGGAATTAAAGGGAATAAAAAAAGGCCACAAAGGGGACCCACCGGTAAAACCCAAATACAATCTGTAACTAGTTAGCAATACCATGTCTGTGTTACTGATTTAGTATTGGTAAATGTACTGTGGTTATATACAATGTTAACATTTGGGGAAGCTGAGCATAGGGTCTATGGGAATTCTCTGCTTTATCTTTGCAGCTTTTCTGTAAATTGAAAATAATTTCAAAATAAAAAAGAGAACTATTAAAATTAACAACAACACATGAACCATCTCTATGGAGTGTTGTCAAGGAGTCATTAATTGAGAAAAAGCACATGCAAAGGAACATGTCTGTGAAGCCTCATGTGTAACAGTTAAAGAAATAAGAAAAATACATATACCTGATTATTTTTACAGGTTTTGTGTACGTTTTACATGATTTCCAATTGAAAAGTTTAAGAGCAAAGCAAAACACCCCCTACCTGTATTTTTCCTCTCACAAATGTGGTAATATCGTTCTCATTTTCAAAGATGGACAATGTCTGCAGTAGATTCTGCTCCAGCCATTCCCAGTGTTCGGTGATTTCTTTTCTGGAACCACCTGTATGAATGTAAAAATGATAATAATGAATGTCAGAATTTAAAAGATTCCTAAAAATTCATTGCCACCCAAGGAGCCTGTCACTCCCACAGCTCCGCCTGTAAATGCGCGCTCTCAGCCAGAGATACTTACGGAGGAAGAAACCCAGGGGTAAGGAGAGTAAGTCTTCACTAAACAGTCATCAGTAGGTTCTGCGACTTTAAGTGAAACAATGTATCGTGAAACCAGCTCTGCCACAGGCTAATTGACATAAACAAGAGTGAGGTTCCTACAGCGTGTCACCAGTGTCACAACGAGGTTACCCGAGGACCTGCTGTATTGTGTTTGGTCACCTCTGATGAGGTGGGTGAAGAAACTTTTGCGACACTTTGAGATTAGAAGGCAGCAACACTTCCCCCATCCACTCTCCTGGATTGAGAGTTCGGCGCTTCCCTTCTCTGTTCTCCCTCCTAGAACGTGCACCTCACAGGGCAATGAAGACCTTTGTCAGGACACTGGGTGACAGCAGTTAAGCTGCAACAGTGTGAGAGAGCTCTGGTAGGCCACCGGAGATCTGACGTCACCACCTCCTACGATGGGCAAAAAATGATCCCTGCTCCCTTTCAATTATGAACAAGATGTGAAAATGGATGATCGCTAGGGAATAGCAGTCTGGCTTGCGAGCACAGTTGCCTTGAAATGTAACGGGATGAGGTCATCCTCACAGCGGCCCACCAAGTCGCTACATGTGGGCTGGTAATAAGAAGCATAAGTCAACTCTCCCCGCCGTCTCCAAACTGAGACGCCCTAGCCTCGCTGCGCATATGGAGGGTGCTCTCAGATGAGGCAGTGCAGGCACTGGGGTGAATTCCCTTCTTTTTTTTGTCTTTTTCTAGGATTATTAATAACCTTGCAGGAAGAGTGTCTCATAAATCATTTACCATAGAGACAAATGATCTAGATATATCATAAATATGTATATCATAGCTAGAAACTGTATCACTGCAGAATTAAAGAATGATTTTGTGCTTCCACTGATTCACCCTTCAGGCAGCTCCTTAGATTTGCAAGTTATCTTTTTATTGGTTCCTTAAAAATGTCTCCTCTCGGTTCTTTGTTACCAGTAATTCGATATAGCTCAGAATCTCAGAGACACGTGGGAGACACAACTGTGCCTGCAATGACCCTCAGAACTGTGGGAGCAGACCTGAAATCTCTTCGAGAATGAGGGGTTTCAGACCCACTGAGTGAGGAGACGTGAAACCAAACTCCTGAGTGGGGAGGCGGCCCTGGGAAAACACTGAAGAACAGACTATCTGCGGTTCTTCCAGGGCGTTTTCCACTCATTCAGGCAACAGTCGGTGTTGTAAAAGCAATTGGTGACTGTGTCCTATGATGTCATAGCACGAGCTGGAACTCAGGAAACCTGGCCTCCTGCCCCTTCTGCCACCAGCCAGTTAGGTGACTTAAAATATTTTTCTTAAATCTTTCTCTGTCTCATATTCTTTACATTCAAAATGGAGACAAATGAAAAACAAACAAACAAAACCCTTACATATCTCAGAACAATGTGGTAAAAATTTCAAGGAATAATGTCTCCAGATCCACTGCAGAAAGTAGAAAAGAAAACACTTCTCAGATGCAAAGAACAATGGCTCTTTGGAATGCTTAAGGAATGAGTCATTTTGGAATTTGTCAGAAAGCTTCTGAACCTTTTAGGCTTAAAATTTTTAAATAGCCAGAGGAAAACGTCTGTTTATAAACAACAAAGGATTCAGTATGCTTTTAAACTTTTTTGATGATTATTAAAAAGAATTTTAAACATAGTGCACCCTTCCTTGTCTGTAAACTCACTACTGTTACCAGCTGTTAATGGCTGTGATACACATGTATAGTCCTGCCCAGAGCAAATTCCAGCCATGTGCCCTCCAACCCCACCATCCCAATCGTACTTGGTGGCACTGTCAGATACATGCACCTTAGGACAGAGGCCCTCCTGGGGACTCCCAGGACGGCTGCACTTCTGCAGACTCATTGGGCGCAGCTCCCAGGCTGGGGCAGTCTTGCTGTCACTGGTACCTCACCATGCCCTGGGCCCTTTGCCAGGAAGTCACACTGGGTACTTGACTTCAAAGTCCCTGTTCCACAGGTTGTGGAATCCAACCACACACAGTTCAATGTCACTATTCCTCCGTTGTCCCTGATGGAAAAGCCCATCAGCTACCCGTTCTAGGGCAGAACAGGTGTGCCTTCAGCTTTCCACAAGCTGCCTTCAGTTTTCTTTAATGCACATATCCATAGAAGTACATGCGCCACTCCCATTCCCTGGGTAGAGACGGTATTTGCATGCATGCGCTCATCCAACAAACACCTATCCGTAGCTCTCCTTTTTCATGGCGTCAGAGGAAGGTTGACATGGCTGATCTTTTACTGAAGTTCGGTCTTACTGTGCGCACTCTTTCCCTACCGATCACCTCCTCTGGCGCCCGGACCTCCTGCTCCCAACCCTCCCCCACTGTTCTCATCTCCACAATCCCCACCTCCCCCCACCCAGCACCACGTACACGGCGGGCTCTTTGCCCAACTTCTCGCTGCCTGAGCTACAACCCCCCACATTTCTGTCTTCAGTTCCCACCACTGGTCCCCCTCCTACCACAGCTGCTGTGCTGTCTCCCTTCTGTCCTCCATCTCCTATTGCTTCTCCCGTGCCTGTCAGTGTCACATGAAAAGGCGGGCCTTTCCGTTGTCACTGGCCACTCACTGCCCCCATGTGGAGGGCACGAACTGGGGATGCAAGAATCAGCGTCTGCAGGCCTTCCACTCGCGCAGCGTCCTCGGGGCGCTAGACTACCCAAGAGTCTGGCTACACCCTGACCTAAGAGTCCGAAGTTCCAGAAGACTGGGTTCTAGATAAGGAAGCACTGTGTGCACCATTATAGAAAATCCTTATCAGAAGGAACAGTCAACAGCTCTTTTTGTCCTTCTGTTTGTAACTCTTCCCCAGCTGTCCCAGAACACCTCTTTAGACAATGTCCTTGGAATTAGCTACATTTCTTCTATGAGTCCACATTTTCGATGAGGCTGTATAACACTTGTTACTATTAGAACCTTCTCGTTCTTCTAATGGGGACAGCTAAATGGGTTGCCTTTTACTTACATCTACTAAAGGCCAAGGAAGGCAAAGAACTGGGCTCTCTCCTGCCTCTGGTGCATTAAGTCCAAAACACCAACTGGGAGGGAAGACCTGCGGCTGTTTGGTTCTCTGGTGAACCTTGTACTGCAGGTGCAAACTTGTCAGTCAAATGATTCTTGAGGGAAAGGCAGAATTGTCAGAGTACGACCAGCTCAACAAAGTGGGCTGGACGAAGTCCTACAGTACAGCTTCCTTGATGTTCTTTATGGTGAAAAGTACCATTTACTGCACAAACAACTGAGCAAAATACAGTTCAGCAGGCTCCAACTGACGGCACAATGGCCTATCAGCCAAAGAGAGCGGTGGCTTCCTTTTGGGCAGTAGTGCAAAGAGTCATTACCTACGAAGGTTTCTGGCATCTGTTCCCAGTTAAAGGTCTCAATGCCACGGAAATGTAAAAAAATCAACTTCTTCAAACAAATCTGGATACAGACGGAAGCACAGGAAAATAATGTTTCACCAAATAACTTGCACCACCCCCCTTTTTTTTCTGTATGGTTCATATTGCCAAGGGCCAGGTGATTATTCTATGAGTGGTAAGGTAGGCTAGAGCCAAAAGATTCTACCTCCTCATGTTCCATGTTGCTCAGGCCTTGGGTAAGTCACATGACAATGATTTACCACTAAGACTACTGTTCTTCTACAGAAAGTGGTCTAGGTGAAGACATTGGTTCTAGACGTTCCCTTTAACTCAGTTTACTCCTACGGAAGATTCCGAAGACGTGCCACAGAACAAGGCTGTGGAATCCTCTGTATTGCACAGGGCAGTGAGTTAGACTCCCCACTTCTTTGCTGAAGCCTCTCCTACAGAAATGAGTCATGAACGTCAAGAAAATAAATAAAGCTTCCAAGATACTGTCCCACCAAATGCTAACTGTGTCGTCTATGAGAAAAAAACAACATTAAAATGACAAACCGAAAGGTTAGCATATCAAAGAGATCTCTAAGGTAGCAGCTTCCACTCTTAAAACCTTCTCAGGTGAGGGAGCTGGCAGTTTGGGCTTAAACAGAAATCAATAAGAAAGAGCAGCTCATGGGTGAAGGGGTCTTGCATGATGGCTGTCACTTCTGGGCGGTCTTCCACAGGAAATTCTCGAGCTGTGTCTATGGGCAATCAATAGACACAGAAGCTAAACCTGTTCTGGGTTTATTACAGTGAGATCATGCCGTTGCGACAGGCAGTACTTACTGTGGAAAGCAAAGTAACACTGTTTGTGGCATAAATTATGCCATCAGCATGTGTTGCCTAGTGCTCCTTCGCCTCAGCGCAACAAATCACTGAGGAATAATGCAGCGTTTGAGCTCTGGGCTCTCCGTCACGGGAGCACGCATAGGATCAGCTCTGTAGAACGGCAAAGTCCCAGAGTAGACTAAGGAGCAATAACGTCAGGAAACAGGGGAGACGCAGTTAGGGCTGAGGGGGTAAAAAAACAAGAGGAGTCCCAGAGGCACAACCCAGCTGTGACGTCCCCATCCATGGACACTGACTAAGGAAGTCCAGGAGCTGAGACCACCCAGGGGAGATCAGAGCAGCTCCAGCCTCCAGAGGATCTCGAAAGCCTCTGGGCACAAGTGATGGACAGCAAGTGACAATGTGTCAAAGCATCCCTTCCACACCCTCTTGGAGCTGAGTGTTTTAGGGGCCCCGCCTGATTTCTAATTTCCTTTCTTGTTACGCCCTCACTTGCGGGCTACACTGTCTGCTTTAACACTGTTCCAGACGGTTTGCCATCTAAATGTAATCCTTTCCCAGCCAACCCGCACGGGGCACTTCCCCTTGTCCAGCAGCAACTGAGTGTTTCACTTTGTACTGAATGAACCATGCCCACCGCGCAGAGGGCTGGAACGTGATCTTCCTCCGCCCGACTACACGGCTAGGCTAAGTCTGTCTTGTTAGGGGTCCCAGCTTCCCTCTGCCTTTACCCCCTCCCTCCCGCCCCAACCCCCAACCTTCACTCCTAGGTGGTTTTCTCCACGCCTTGAACCCTGATGTCACCCCATTCACTCACCAGGATGCACAATGACTGATAGATCCCATTGCTTCTCATGGGGCTGTTTGCATAGCAACCAGCATGACTTTAAAGGGATACGAGCATAATTTCGGGTGCTACAGAATCCTTGAGGAAGCATTACTAGGGCACTGGCACCCTCCAGCAGCCTGAGATCACAGCCAGGTAACTCCCCCTACCTTTGTAGAAGGCAACCAAGATTCGTGGATTTAGTTGGGAGCCCCACAATCAAATGGCATTATATGGTACTTGTTCCCACTGGGCTGCAATTGAGTACTTACTCTTGTTCTCAAGAGTAGAGACCGGATCTAATTACCTTTATATCTTTAGATCCTAGCACAGCACTTCCTATCAAGCAGAGATCAACTTAAAAACTGAATAAAGTCAACTAAAAGAGCTCCCAATGGCCAAAGGTAGAATGATGTGAGCAACAAAATACATAAAGTAGTGTTAGAACCACCCCCCAAAGTACAGGATACATATTCATGTTTCCATAGTGATAAAAATAATTGAATAAATTTAAACTCCTCACTCTTTAAGTGTGGGCTGTGCACAGTGAGTTCCTTGCAAAGAGGAAGTTAAACACAGGTGCGCCACTACCTCCCACTTGCCCCTTGTAAGCTGACCTTGGAGGCTTTGTGCCCCAGAGGGTGTCACTACCGATGGAGGACGCCACAGGATCCAAATAAGACTTCATCAGAATGAGAAAGAAACCTTTCTGGTGTTAAGCCCTTGAGATTTGGGGGTTCACCTGTTGAAATGGCTACGGTGACCTACCCTAAAATACCAAGTGACTGCATTCCACAAATAAAAGTTCCTTCCCTTCTGGGAAAACATTGTTAATGGTCACATTTCTCTGTTATTTCCAAATACTGCTACTTACCACAGGCGATGGTCCAATAGACCAACGAGTCTGGCGTCTGGTACAGAATTCGGTAGGGAGCGACCCGGGCACTGGAGTCCAGCACAACGTCAAGGGTACCCACCAGGAGGCCTAGGGGCAGGAAGGAGGGAGAGATGCGTAAGGGTGTCCTCAGTGCATTCCCATTCCAGAAGCGGGGTGGGGACTTGACTTTGACTTTCACTTTGACGGCATGTTTACGAAGGACGGCCTTGGGATGGAACCGATGGTGCCCAAGGTGGGGAGGGGAGGGCTGAAGGTCCCCAGCCTCCCTTGCTTGGCCACTGTGGAAAATAAACAGCACAGCAGAGAGCACCAAGCTCGGCGCCTGGCCCCTAGCGGGCTTTTCATGAAGTTCTGCTACATCTGAACAGGTTTTTCGGGAACTGTCACCACCGGTATCTCTGGATGTGTCCTGTTGAGGGTTGGTTCTGACCATACCGAATGATATGCACAATACTACTGCAATGCACCTCCCTCTGGCTGGCAGTCTGGGGTCATGGAGAGAGCTATGGACGAGTCAACTAGAGTTCAGGAGAGCTCAGTTCCGGCTCAGACTTGGTTACAACCAGTTCCGTCATGTGGACAGGCCCTTGAACTTCTCGTTGCTTTCACTGCCTCAGTTGCAAAGTGACTGTAACAGCTCTTGCCCTCCGGAACCAGAGTTATTAATCAGGAACCCTAAAGGAGGTTAACATGGGGAAGTCCTACAGTTGTCCTTGGTCTTTGTCCAAGGACAGGAATCCATTTAGGTTTACTCCAAACCAGCGGGACCATTAGCTGACCTAAGCACATCAGGGAAAACAAACTTGGGCTGAAGTGGGAGCTAATTCATGGGTTTGCTCTGGACTGTATGAAGTACATTCAAAATAAAAAAAATTTAAAGCCTGCAGAGGTTTCCAAGAGATAAGATTTCCACATAATGCCACACACAATGCACACGTGTACATTTCCATTTTCTCTACTGTGACTCAGATGTGCTGCAAAGACCTCTAATAACTTTTCAGTTACGTGCGGATGGAAAAGCATGTTAATAGGGAAAGCAAGAGAGTGCCAGCTAAGCTGGACTCCCTTCTATGTCAATTAGAAATACACATGCATCACCCGTGTTAACTGAATGTGTATAATACTTCCCTCTTCTTCAATCAAAAGAAGAAATAAGATGCCCCTAATACAGGAAGTATCACATATGTTGGTCCTAAGATGCACAGACTTCAGTCTGGGGTCACGGCAGTGCAGCTGAGGATTAGCTTACACAATTCAATGAGCCTCTGACAGTGTCCTGGGAGATAAAGATCATCCAAGGGCAAATGCAGCTCTCTGGGCAGAGCAGCTGACAGAGGCAGACCTGGTTGCAGAATTCTCCACTCTTGACTCCGCCACCGCCCAACTTTCAAAGCCAGCCTCCCCAACTCAGTTTATCCATCTGTCATGTCTCACTAGACTTCTGCACTCTGTAACAGCAAGGGGGGAAGACCTCCGAAAAGGTCCAGTCAACCCACACATCTTGATCACCACAAATGGCCCCCACTAAAGTCCATCTTCAGGGCCTCCCAGCCAAGATGGTGATGTAAGTAAACATGGTACACGCATCCTCCCACAACCACAACCAAACTACGGAACAGCCATCATTGGGAACCGCCTGACATGTCGCTGCAGTCCTATGATTAAGGATATAATGAAGAAGCCACGTGGAGACTGTGGAGGGGTGGACACTCAGAGCAGGCTGGTCCCACACCCACACCCAAGCCCGGGCCTTTGCTTGGAGCACAGTAAATTCTGAAGACGTTTGATGAATGGAGAAGTTAGCTATTATTTGTCAGTAACCGTTGGCAGTCAATATTTATTTAATTAGTTCAAGTGTATAGAAACATCGTTAAACATATAACTTACGAAATCTCCCTAATAAGTCTAGTACTCACGAGGCACCACACGTAGTTACTACAATATTATTGACTATTCCCTCTGCTGTACTCTACTATCTCCGGGACTATTCTGTAACTACCAATTTGTAGAAGTTAGGTAATTTTTAAAAACCTAAATATTTTATCTCTGTGCTGCCTAACCTCCATGAATACAAGAAGTCAAGACTTTGGGAAAAAGAAAGTATTCCTCCTCCACCCTCTGTGCAAACAAAGCCCCAGAGATAGGAAATTTGGTTAAGAGACTCCAAAAAAAGGCAGCAATCAGGATTTTCTTATAAGTCTTATTACTGATACATCTGAAACGGCTGTCAAAATACTGAACCTTGCACCATTCCCACACAAAGTGTTGTTTTAGCAGCTGTTCTAGGCAGCTATTTCGGGTGTTAAACAATCTTTGATTGCCAGAGATCACTAACGAGAAAGCACTCTTCAAAAGCACTCTTTTCCGCATCTCCCTATTTCATTAGTTCATGGCATCTTGCAACAAAAAAGTGCTGTTTTTTCAAGAAGATTCAGAAAACACTCTGCAAAATCATACAGTCTGACTTCCCCCTGACTGGGGGCACCAGAATGTGTGATGCAGATGGAGTCACATCTCCCCTCCTGAGTGGCATCCCTCGGGGTGGGGTGGGGGGGCAGGGAGATGTCAGGAGAAGGCTGGACACATAGCAATGCGCCCATGACAAAGACCAACCCAGCTACTGATGATCTTGGAGAATTCGGGCTAAACTGGACAGAATCCTAAAGATCTCTTGACCTCCCTCTTCCGTCAGCCTTGCAGCCAGTGGGAGACGAAGCCAGGGTGGTCTGGACAGTGGACTTGGGCTTGGCCTTGGCCCAGAACTGGACATGGAAACAATAATAGTAGCTACTCAGACTGCTCGGTTAGATACTAAGCACTATTGTTTAATGCAATAAACAAAACCACAGAGAACTATAAGGAATTACAAAACACATGTACCAACACTCTGACTCAAACAGTTGGCCTTACGTCCCCATGTGCCTCCTCTTCAATCCTATTTCCCTCTTTCCATTTGTTACAGAGCGAAAGGGGCTTCTTCCACGTGGCCCCTTGGTGTAAAACCCAACAACTAGTGTTGAGGAAAACAGGTCTTTATTTACAATATTCCAACCTGGGGAGGGCAGTGAGCACTTCAGCTCAGAGCCCGTTCTCCCACAGGACCCAGCACTTCCCTTGCCCTCTAAAAGGCTAGAAGCCAAAAACATGCCCAGAAGTTCCCCATCCCTTATCTGTCAGGTCACTCCTTCAGGATCTGGGGTACGATGTCATCAGCTTCCATATAACCGTTCAGCAAAACATGTGCCATGTTGCACTGGATCACGCATGGTTCTCTCTCTGCCCCTTCAAAGCCGCATGGATCTCTTTCCTTCTAAAACCACATGTTGCTCTCTTTCTATGTGAAAACTGCGCAGATTTTTCTCTCCTCTACCTCCTTGCAAACTGCGTGGAACTCTCTAAAATGACTGCCACCTTATTTTTAAATCCCTGATCGTGGCCTGTGACACAGTGGGTGTGGTAACCAGTTCTGACCATTCACAGACCCTTGCGCAGGCCCTGTATGCTCTTTCCTCACCATTCTATGGTCAAAACCCCTCCCATCTCCTTGGTGCCTTGGAAAAACCAAAGCCGTCTGCATAACTAAGACACTAGCTTCCAGCCATAGATAGGCAAAGGCATCTCGAAAGCTGTCCCCTTCCCCCATTCCCACGCCGCAGGCTCTGGGGATTTGGGAGGCCCTGCTCTGTAACACATTCACCATTCTCAAGTTGTTCTGTATTCTTCCCATCGAGGTCCTTTATCCTTGAATTGCCTCATGCGTGTGTATACAAATGTAGATTTAATACTGATGTGTATTTTAAAACTTACATTAATGATAAAGAGCAGATATTGTTCTGCAACCTATTTTTCTTACCCAATTAATAAGTGTGCACAATGTACCCAGGCTGTTACTTATAATATGTCTGATTTATTCATTTTAAATGCTGTATAATATTTCACAGTATAAATATACCCTAACTTATCCATTTTTCTAATAAAGGACATTTGGGTTTATCTCTAATTATTTTCTTTATAACTGGTGCTTAAGCAAGTGAGCACATTTCTTTAGACTAGAATGAGTGGGTCTCAGGGTAAGCACATTTTTAAACTTTATTAGATATGACAAACTTAAGTCTCCAAAGTGACTGTGGAAACTGACATTCTTACAAGGCAAGTGAGAGAATATCTGTTTCTCCATGTCTCCAACACTTAGTAGTATCAATTCTTTTTCCCATTTTTTGCTGGTCTCAAGGGTGAGGAAAGTTATCTATTTGTTGTTTAAATCTGCATTCCTCTATAATTATTCACGAGTTTGAGTACCTATTTCCTGTTTATTGGCCATTCCAGTTTCCTGTGCTGTGAGTTAATCTTTCGTTTTGTACTTGATTGGAAATGTCCTGTCTTTTTTCTCTTTCTGGCAAATGTCTATTTCCCTCAATATCAAGGTCAAGGTCACCTAATGCACTTTTTTTCTACTTTATTCCAACACTCTCCCCATCCTCTCAACACCCAAACTCCCAATCTCCTATCAATTAACTGCTCCCCTCCCTGTGATCCACCAGCCACCTTGCACTTTATATTATAACTATCATATTGTTTCCTTCTGGGAAAAAACAGTGCAATTTCCTCCCCTCAGTCTATGAGCTCCTTGAGGGCAGACACAGCTTATTCATCTCTGTACCATGGTACCCAATATATTAAGTTCTAGCAAATTGGCTTTAAATATTAAAATTGTGTAGGAACCTTGCGGTGCATGGAGACAAAGGCGCGAGAAGGCTGGAAAACCCACCGCAGAGACTCGCAGCTAATTCAGGCCAAACTCATCTCTGAAACTTCGCATTGTGGGAAATTAACTTCTCTCGTTTCAGAAGTCATTTGTCAGTTTTTAAAATGAATACTGAGATTTATATTCGGTTGGATCAAAGGCAGAGAGATTTAGGGAAAGCCTAATCTTTTTTATTCTTTTACTTTGGGACACAGTCCAGCAATAAGCAATTGTCAAAAAAATAAATAAAAAATAAAAACAAGAAAACCCAAAGATTTAATTAAGCCATTTAAAGTCTTACGTCTAACACATGGACCTTATAAACACCAGAGGGCCAGGTGGGGGGATCAGGGCAACTGTCTTGTGGGCACAGCCGTGAGGGAGTGCTGGGGTTGCCATCTGGGGACTGCTGGCTACAAGGAGGAGACCAGTCCCAACAGTGGGATTCTACCTTCTTCGGTGCAGAACGGACTGCGAGCATTTTTCTTTTTCTAACGATGGCATGTTCTCCAACCCTCTAACGTATTTCTGTAAAAATGGTTTCTCAACCGTTACGGCCTAAACAGGCCAACCATAACACTTTTCCTTCTGTAGCATTTCAAACTATTTGTTGATCACAGGGTCTTTGGGATTCATGCTTCTTCTATAAGACCCAGCTGGATAGGGCTCAAAAGGAGAGAAAGAAGCCATGACGTTCCCTTCTATTCCATCCCCAAAACATATGCACAGGCTGGGCTGGGGCTAGGCAAACAGAAGATTGAAATCGGAAGAACATTCTGTCTGCTGTGTTTTTGTCATGTCGGCAGCTGTCCGTCTCGAGAGACGATGGTGTAGCTTCTCAAGAGTCTATCTGCACCGCTGAGAATGGCTGTGCAGTCCGACTCGGGAGTGACACGGTATCTGTCTCCTCCCATGTTGAATCGACATCTTGCGATGACGCTGGAGTGTCCTCTCCAGTGAAGCTGAAGCTACAGAGCCTGGGCAGGGTGATATGGAGGGTCTGCTGTTGCCCATGCAGCAGACCCCCCCTCTCTTCGCAGCTGAAGGGTCCAAGGGAAAGACGGAGTCAATACAGCTTGGCCTCAGGTGCGCCGCAGGAGTTGCCGGTGTTGACTACAACGTCAAACCGCCTTAGGGACTCCGGCTCCGGATTTTCTGTCGGGGTTTACTCCCTTAGCCTTTCCCCTGAAGAGGTATGCCGCAAGGCAGCGGAGGTTTTTTGGAGTCAGAGTTTCCTTCTCTGATGTGCCCTGACTGGAAGATCGAACCAGCGACACTTAGCTCGCACCTGAAACTAACATAAAATAATATTGAATGTCAACTGACTCCATGAATTATCAGCTGTGTGTCGGCTTGGCCAAATTTCTTCACTTCTCTGTGCCTCAGTTACCTTATCTTGAGCTGCCATAACAAAATACCATAAACTAGGGAGCTTAAACAACCGGAATTTGTTTCTCGGTTCCGGAGGCTGGGAGTCTAAGACCAGGGTAGCAGCGTGATTGGGTCCTGGTGAGAGACCGAGACACGGCTGTGTCCTCACATGGCAGAGAGAGCAAGCCTTTTGTCATGTAGCCAATTAGTATGTGCCGCTCAAATCTCCCAGGGCCCTAGAAGGCCAGTCCAGGAGCTGCTCCCACTCACCCCATGGGCCAGTCTCTTAAAGGCACATGCACTTCCCCCTGCAAAAAGGGAGGGCAGCTGGAATTGATTTTTCCTTCTCTTTGGGCCAGTGTCTGAGAAAGAATCATTAAGATATTTTCTCTCTACCTGACCTTAGAGACCCCTCCCCCCCCTTAGGACCAGCTACATCAATTACAAGGCCCCATACAAAATGAAAATGTAGGTCCTCCTGCTCAAAAATTCTTAAGAATTTCAAGACAGCCACAGAGCATTAAACTAAGTCTGGGACCTTTCTAGAAAGTGCAGGTCCCTGTACAACAGGACAGGCCACATACTCAGCAGGCCGACCTTGACCCCAGCAGTGCCACGGTGACTCCATCCTCACAGACAAGCCATTGTTTTCAGACCTCTGTCAGGGATTGAAGTCTGCTCTGAAACAGACCAGCAAGGACAATAGACTGAATTTATTCAAAAAACACTCTAGGCACCTGTGTGATCCAATTCAGCAAAAAGCCCTCCTCGGGAGGAGGAAGGTAGATACGATTTTGTTACATTTACTGCTGCTGCCATGTAAGCAACAGGAAGGTATGATGCTGATCTTATCTCTATAGGTGGGTCTGAAATCAGAAACTGACAGCTCAGGGTCAGCCAAAGGTGGGAGGAGCCCTGGTGGCTCTGTGGGAGTAGTGAGACCCCCCACCTTCCCCCAGGGAAACCTGGACACCCTTGGGCCCCCTCTTGTAGGGAACTGTTTTGTGTGGTATTGGGAACTGTAGCCTCGCTGTGAGCTAGGCCTTGCGAAAGGCCTATAAGTCTCAACTGGAAAACTGGGGAAGCTAAAGGCAGGCATCACTCGATAATTGCACTGGGGGTCCCTGTGGGAAATCAGGCTTAAAGAATGTATATGATGCTTTGAATTTGCTCTCACCTGGTGATCCTCTGGTGACAGAGAATCCAGTGGACCTTGACTTAAGCAATCACTGTGCTCCTTCCATTGTTATCCATAATCCCTAGAAGTTAATAGTAACCAAAGCATTTGGGGTTAATTGGTGATTTATGTATCCTGACTGTATACCCCTATACATGCCCTTCTCAATAAAAGGCATGAGGAAAGGGAGTTTGGGGCTTTTCTCCTCTAGAGAGAACTGCCACCTCTCTTCCTCCCAGACAGAAATCAGTGTCTGGTCTCTTTCTCCTCATCTGCAATCCCAAAACCTCTGCAGGACAGAGAGCTTCCACTGAGCTGGGGTGTGTACCCACACCCTCTGTCAGGCAGAATCTCCAGAAGCCACAAACTGCCCACAGCTGGCTGCCAGCCCTTCTAATTCACAGAACCGTATCCACAATGAAATAACACTATGAAATAGAAAGAATTATGAACTTAAAATTACATTTAGGAAATGACCTAGAATGTCTAAGTGAATTACAGATATCTCTGTAAGGACACTTAGACACTTAGAATCATGTCCTCAAATAATTATTTACTGACATGGCAAAATGCATCTAGTATGTTATGTGAAAAATGCACAAAACTATAATTTTAGTTCTATATGATCCCAATCTGTCAAAAATGTAAATATAATATAGCTGTATTAAAATTAGAACATATGTATTGTTTTTAAAGCTTATGAAAGTTAACATATGGTGTATCCCCAATGATTGGTGT
The DNA here is from genome assembly GCF_987537825.1 of Furipterus horrens. Lineage (NCBI taxonomy): Eukaryota > Metazoa > Chordata > Mammalia > Chiroptera > Furipteridae > Furipterus > Furipterus horrens. The sequence continues at coordinate 11,869,301 of NW_028327180.1, forward strand.
ATCCAAAAATCCAAAATGTAAAAAATTGTTCATTTTAATTTTCTTCTGTGTTTTCAAATATTTCTCAAATGGACATTCAATCTTCTACCTTGTGCTTTCTCTGCTCAGAGAGAGATCATGCCATGAAGTAAATAGATGGTTATTGTGTTTACATTAAAGCTGATACTTCGTTTCAGATAACCACAGGGTTAGTAAAACCAGCGTGGACAAGGAGAGAAGAGGGCAGAAATGTGCAGGGTGGACAAGAGACCCACAGGGTCTGCAGGAGCTGGGCGGGAGGGGAGGAGCCAACTCCCTAGGCTGTTTTGCTTCCTGTTGGCTTCCTGGGCCTTGTTCCAATTCCCATGAATCTTGGCCACAAAAGCAGGTCCTTGAGGCCCCGCGAGTTTCTGTTCCTTGCAACCCAAAAGCACCCAGTTAACATCCTAACTAACCCCCTTGGCTCCATCTAAGAGGGTCTCTGAGTAAACACCCGCTTTTGTAGGACAGGGAAACAAGTGTTATATAACGAAGCGTCAAGGAATTAACAACAGTTTAATAATATGCTTCCCAGCCTTGCATCCCGTATTCCAGAAGAGCTATAAATAGTGACTGCAGAAGTGTAATTAAAACAACCATGCTATTTGCAGGGGAGAAATTGAGTGGCAGCCCGGCTGAATTACTGGGAGTCTTGCCTGACCTGACACCACTTTGAGGGCATGAAGCTCCCCTTGCACCTCCTCTTCAGAAGAATCTCAGTTCTAGCTCAGCCCTGAGTCTCCCCAGATCATTAACTAAGGCGCATTTCACAGAGACGGTCCAGTTTGCAAGAGATCAAGTGAGAGCAACCTTCCCCTAAGGTCCAGATAAAGTCTCTAAAGGGAAAACTGAGCTGGGAAGACCTGCAAATAAAGAGAAGTCATGGCACCAACAAGTGTAGGTCACCAAACAAGAGGCCAAAGATGGTTTGACTGCAAAGTCAGGTGCACAGTGGCAGGTAAGGGCCTTATTTTGTCAGCTGTCTATGACAACGTGAAGTGTTTCTCGATATATGTAAACCACCTGCAAACACAGATGAGTCCCTTATGGACCACATTAGTTCCAATTGAGATTTCCTAAAAAATAGTTCAGGGATGGTCTCGAAAGAACTTAAAAAATATCAATGATGGATGGAGGAAAGGATCACTGGTAATAATAACACAAGCAGTACACGAGGGCGGGGCCAGCCTCTTCCAAGATTCTCGTGCTATAAACAATGCTGTGAACAGCAGACGGCGAGCTGATGAGCACCAACACTCTGACAGCAGCACAGACGCGGAGCCTTTCCCTTAGAGACGGATGATCAAAGATGAAATACGCGGCAAATTATTTCTATACCATTATTTTACTAACCAGTGGGAGACATACAGCTAATGAAAGTCTTGGTGTATTTCTGCACCTTGAATTACATCTTCTACATCTAGCTCCTTAATCTCTAAGGAAAATAGCGCATACACATACATGTGTATACATATTACAACACACACACCATGTTCATTTAAACTCTGGGTATGGTAGCGAGGGCTCTAAAAAAGCCCTCATGTTTTGGTTTCTCTCTCTGGATGTAATGAAACACAATGATGCAACAAACGATGAGGTGACATTGTATTTTAAAACTTTTAAAAAAGACAATCACATGCAAGAATTCCTTGTATGCCAACCAATAGTCCCTTGGAATAAACATCCGAGTTTCACGGTCTCCCTCAGATTCTGCTAGGCCACCCCAAACAGCATCTGTTCTCTGAATCCAGAAAACACAGACAGTTGCCCCAACTGTTCTTTCTGTAATTTAAGGCTGGGGGAGGGGAGAAGAGAAAAAGCCTGCGTTGCTGTTGTGGAAGTTTGCAGTGACAGAACAATATTGAGGCTGCTTCCACGCACTGCACAGGCCACTGAGTTTGATTGACAGCCACCACATAAAGGATTCAAGAAAGACAATGATCTTTCCTTCCTGGCTAACTCACCCTCCCTCACCCGCTTACACACCACTCCCCTTTTCCCATGTGACAATATCTCATTCGTGGCTATCAAACCAATTTCCCAAAAGCATGTCAGCTGTCACCACCCTGGGCACCGCCGCTGAGGCGGCCACTCCCAGGGCGGGCGGGGGCGGCACGGGGCCTCTCACCCAGCACGTCCCCGCTTCAGTTTTCCCTTTGCTGGCCCACAGACAGGGCCGCTGGGAAACCTAGAACGCAGATCAATCAGGAAAACAGATTCTTTCCCCAGCTCCCCAGGGCATGAAGATCAGGCAGTTGGGAGAGGCGTGTGTCTCAGACCCTCAAGGTTTGCACCGGGTGTGGAGGGCGCTGTGCAGTCCGTGCAAGAGGCTGGAAAGTGGGGCTCCAGGGGTTCCCAGGTGCCCACCCCCTAACTCTCTGCACCCATTAGGGCCCCCACTGCCCAGTGGTGCCAGGAGAGGGTGGCCAGTGCAGCAGCATACAGATTCCTTGGTCCCCAGGGCAGCTGGGGGGCCTCGCCCCGTGGGCCCTGCAGATACTACCACCTTCAAGTGTGCTGATGAGAAAATGGGTGGAAAGCTCTGGATTAGACTGAACAGAGCACAGAAAGCCTTTCAAATAATAGCATGTTACAAAATTTCTATACATTTAATCTCCATGCAGACTCACATCATTCAACTGACAGTATGTCGTTATCCCAGTTTACCTATCAAGTGTGTTCTATTTTATTTATATGAAATATAGATAGTTTCCTTTTTCTTATAAGAAAAAAAATACATCTAAATATGAACATCAGGAAGTGAGTGGTGACATTTGCCTGATCTTTGCTGGTCTTTGTGCTGATTCTTGGAAATTTTTCATTAAGAGAGCAAAACCCTCTCTTTGTAAAAGTTTTAGGATCTCTGATTCTTATTCCTTACCGCCTGAGTGGACCCTGAGGACAAGCGGGTCAAGGCCACCCCATATAATCTATGCCCAGAACCTCGGGCCCCTGTCCCATCCCAGATAGCCCAATGAATAAACAATTACAATGACCACACACTTTCACAATGAGAAAGCCCAACGATTAGGGAATTACCGACATGCATACTTCAAATCATTTCCAAAAAGATCATCAGGGAAACCCCTAGAAAAACTAACGTTTATCATTTAGATGTTTGCACAGGTCTAGTTCCTTGATGGAAACCGGAGCATTGCTAACACAGCAGGGCCCACAGAGGGCTGTGTAAAGTAGTCAGAGGTGGTGGGTTCAAGTTCCCTCTTCCCCACTCAGGAGCTGTGTGACTTCAGGCAAGTCACTTAGTCTCTCTGAGCCAAAAGTTCAAGTCAGAGATGGATGATTTATCTTCTCTGCTGGTTTCCCAGAGTTGTTGGGAAAATCAAGTGATGCACTAGGTTTGGAATTGCTACATAAACTGGGGAATGTCTTGCCATGTAATGTATCAAGTTTTGTTGTTGTTGTTAATGATGCTTAATTTTAAGAGCGAGAAAGTTTCAGGTCATACATTTCCACCTGTTTGTATTACACAGAAGGAGATTCTTAAGAGTTAGATGAAATAATGCCTGCCAAGGTAAGTCACTGTTAAATAAAACCAAGACCCTAAGGATCTTTACTCTGTCTGAACTTCGGTCAGAGGTCTAAATATGCCCCAAACAGATCCTTCATTTATCATTCATTCATCCATCCATCCGTCCATCCATCTGGCAAACATTTGCACAGCGACTTCCAATGTATCTGGTGTCTGCGGTGACAATGTTATGTTGATCTTAAACGTGGGGTTTAGTGCGGAGTTACTAGTCTGGGAAATAACATGAGTTAACACTGTGACTCTAACAATTTTTAAAAATGATAACCATTCTAAACCTTTCATTCGTCAACTATTATTAAAACAATTAAACCATTCTTTTCTGCCCCAAGTTGCTGTTTACATTTTACTTTGAAAAGACTCTTAGTACCCTTTGTCTGAAAAGTCACTCTCCTCTCTCCTTCCTTCCTGGGTGGTCCCTTCCTGGGTGTGCCTCCCCGCCTTCCTCCTCCTTCCTCTCCCCACCCCCCTTTCCTTCTCAGAACATTAGATTCTGTCTGAAAATCTCCTCCCTGCTCATTGAATTATGGCTAATTAGTCTTTGTGGTTCTCTCTCTCGGAGGAATCTCTCATTCCCCCTCCTTCCCTCACCTCCTTTGGGAGGGGGTGAGCTTTTCATTTTCTCTTAGACTTTCAAAGTACTTGGTATGATGGAAATCATAGTATGTACTCACTAGAGCCCTTCCCAATGAGAACGGCCTTACTGGGTCTCAGTGATTACATCATCTTGAATGACAAACTCTAACAGCTCCTAGGAACTGTCCTTCATATGCTGCGCATACTCAGATTCTCTTCTCAAGATCCTGGGTGGCTGGCTTAGATAAGAAGGATGTCCAGAGACCACAACGTCATCATCACAGCCTTCCTTGAAGGGTTGACTATGAGGGGCATCACCAGCAGGCCTGGCCCCAAGCTGACTGATTTACATCATTACTTCTCAGTCTCCGACAGCTTCCTTCCAAACCAAACAGGCTCTTGGAATGACCGAAATGAGAACATCTTAACATAGGCTCCCTAAAAACATCAAGTTTGGTGATCAAAGTGCTATTTCTCAACTACACAGGTAGCAGTGCTTTCCGAATAAATTTAAGATCGTAAGTCACAAAAATAACAAGTGATAAGATAGTTCTGTAAGGAACGGTCTGATGAATGCGAAGTCACCAGGGTCAGCGGGTCATTTCTGCTCTACCCTTCCCTCTTTCCACCCTCTCAAAAAAGTGCCAAGAAAACGAAACAAGATACAGGCTAAGGACAGAGTCGGTCTGTTACTGGTTCAATAGGCAACTGAAAAGATCCTCACCGGCACCAGCTGCCCGAAGCCGTGCTACAGAGGAGAAGGACGTGGGGTGGACCATACCAAGTCCCAACGTCACATGGCTGTGACACAGCCCAGGAAAGCAACCTACTCAGCGCTGGTGAGGAAATGTTTTTAAAGCCTCTTTCAAAATCCCCTTTGAATCCGAGAGTGGAAAGCCTCCTAACTCTGATTCACAATCAAGAAACCATTTATTAAAAAATATATATTCTTCTGCATAAAACCCCCATATTCCTGCAGGACCAAAACACCATAAGTTGACTCAAAAGACAAACAAAGAAAAAAGGATGCAATTCAGATCACTGGCAAGGGCTCCCGTCCCTAATATAAAAATAGGCCTTAAATGTTGGGAAGAAAAAGAGCAGGCGCGCAATAAAAGAACAGTACCAGACAGTATACAGAAGAAAAACAGCAATGGCCATAAACACATGGGACAGGTCCAACTTCACTTATAAGAGGAACATAAATTAAAAGTTCACTGAGATACCATTTCCACCTATCAGTGTGGCAAGAATCCCAAGTCTGTGAACACATTCTCTTTAATGAGACTGGGAAAACAGGCCCTCCGCCCTCACTGCTGTGAGAGTGTAACTTGCTAAAACCTGGAGGGCGAGTGGTTTGGCAATACCTATCAAAATTCCAAATGTTCTACCCAATGGCCCTGCAGTTCTGTTTTGGGTATTTAGTCTGCAGACATGTTTCGCTTGGCTAAAGGGCGTGCACAAGGTTATTTATTGTAGCATTAGTTTTATAGTAAATGTATCAACATAACATAAATGTCTATCAATAGGGAAGTGGTTAAATATGCGGCATTGTCATATAATGGGATAATAGCAGCTATAAAACAGAAAAAGAATGACGACATGCTATGTCCTGATACAGGAAGATATACTGCTCTCGGGAAAGAGCACAGTGCGGAAAGGCCGGCACAGAGCACTGGGGGAAGGCTGCGCCAAAGCCATGTGCTGGTGCTGGCTTGTACGTGACAAAGGACCTGGGGAAGACAGACAAAGAATAAACACAGTGGCGACCAAGGGTGGGTAACAGGGCTGAGAAATTTTCCACTGTCTACCTTTTAATAGTATTGGATCTTTGAACCATATAAAGAAATGTATTATTATTTAAAACATTTCAGTTTTGATGTGTCTTTGTGACTGTGTCAAAGGCTTTGCTGAGACCATTCATCATTAACTTCAAGAATTTAGGGGCAACTCGAGAGGAAACTGCTAAGGATCATCTTTTGTAGTCTCTTCACTCTTGCAAGTTCCCCAGGTGTGAACTATGAACCTTAAAGACAGAAAGAGTCTCACAACCTCACTTTGGACTACTATTCTTAAAATGATGTTACTTAAATGCATACAAACATAAACCCAGCTTGAAACTTCTTATGCACAACGCTCATTTACAATGAGAAAACCAGAATATGTTTCCAAATTAAATTAATCAAAATTATAAAACCAATCAAAATCTGAAAACACCTCATTAAGTTATGGTGAACGATGAGGTTGTGCCCTGGACAGTACACCATCACCTGGATCCGGACATTGTCCAGGTTGTCTGGAATTCAGCTCAGGCATTACCTTTTCTTATGCAAGGCAGTGACTCTCATTTTCCTCTGTTCACATGCAGAAAACATTCCTGTGTTGTGTTGTGAAATGAGCTGACCTCCCTTATGGCCAAATGCAACCTTTGTGTTTGCAACTGCCTCTGCCATCCGGGCATAAAGGCAGGCGCTGACTTGCGCACTAACCCCGGGTGTCGGCCATACGGTGGTCATCCCAACCACCCAAAATAACTTGTGTTAAGATGATCTCATTTTCATACTATTAACTGTGAACATTACAAAAATGCAACATGAAATTTAAAAATCATGGAGAACTCAGGCTGAGCGCATACGCAGACCCTCAGCAGTTACAGATCCTAGTGAACAAAACACAATTCCAACTAGTTCATCTGCTTGAGAGGAGATACCTCTATTCACTGCCTCTGATGACGACTCTGCCTTGAACCTGATCTTTGAGTCTTGGAGGGGGTCAGACTCATTGGCCCCTGAGTCTGCCTTCACCTTGGATTCCCTTTGTGTCACTGCCCACAGTGGGTGGGGGTTGGGGGAGGGCAGCCTGGCCCCATTCCTGTGCTCGCTTCCTGGCCCTCAAACCCCAGCAGACTCTCAAAGCACCTGTGGCCTAGGAAGAGAGCGTGGACTACCCATGATGACATAATCCCCCCATAACACAAATAACAATTCTCCATAGAGGGCATGTACAATTCAATCTGCATTTCAAAGCCTCTCTCATTAAGTCTCAGCAAAACCAAGAAACTAATTCTAGTCTTAACCATCTGTGCAGATTCTTGCTGAATCCAGTCTTTCAACTATAGGGATGATGTCACATATTTTTGCATCTTCACTAAAAAAAAAAAGTATACCTAATATCTGTTTGATGAATGAATGACTGGATGCATGAATAAATGAATGAGTGATGAATGAGCCAGAGAGTAAAAACAGAGAAAAGGCAGAGAGAGAGAGAGAGAGAGAGAGAGAGAGAGAGAGAGAGAGAGAGAGAGACAGCTCATCCAACCACTGCATGTCGGTAGACCCCACTTGAGACATCAGCTGCCTCCTTTCTACATTTCCAACACCTCAAATGGATTACCCCATGGCCCTGAAGAAGTAATATTACCTTTTTCTAACTAAAATCTTTCTCCACATATAATTTTCTTTAAAAAAACCAGAGTCTACCAAAAATATAAGGAGGTTCTCATGTGCATTTATTTTAAAACATTTGCAGGTGCAGTAAAGGAAGTCATCGTGTTATGTGGCCTGCTGTCAAGGCTAAAGTTAAAAACAAGCAGATTCTACTGCACTTAAGTTAAAGAATGTATGTCGTAAACACAACACAAAATACAAAAGTTTACAGTGATTATAAAGGTCACTGGCTATAGACTTCAGGCACATTCTTTTGATACCATGTTCAACAACAGTCAGGAATGTTGGCCACCATCCAATGTAAGGAGAAGGAAACAGTTCTCTCAAGTTCAAGCAGCTTCTGAGTTACATGAAGGTATTAGTCTGTCCAGAAGGTATCCAGCCATGTAATATGAAAAATAGAGTCATTTACTGAAGAAGATACAAGATACAAGAAACATTGTACATAAGACAATGGTGCCTCAGTCCCCTTCAAAGTTATGACCTTCTTGAGGAAATCTGGTTCATTGGTAGCGGTTTGAATCCAGTCATTAGCAACTGCAGATATTCCTCTTGCTCTGGTAGCAGAAGTCACAGAACAAATTTTGCCAGGACACGTTTCATGCCAAGATCCTGCATCAAAATCTTGGACACAGTTTTTGGAATCCCCAGGTCAGCTTCTAGTTCCCCCACTGTCAGTCACCGATCTGTGTTGACTGCAGTCTGTACACATTCAACATTCTCAGGTGTCTGCAGGCCTTCCAGAATCTGGATCACTTTCAACAGATTCTCGACCATCTTTGAAGCATCTGTGCCACTTTTATTTGTGCTGCACTCACTGCATCATCCTCAAAAGCCTCCTGAATCATCCAAATAGTTTCCGTGGAGGAATGTCCAAGTTTAATGCAAAGCTGGATGCAGGTTTGCTGCTCTACTTGCTCAGTCATTTTGTATGTGACGGCCACACAGTACACATGCTCACTCAATAGTGTCTAACCCCCCACCCCCGCAAGTGACTAGGACAGTGAAGTACGCATTGTTCACGCATGTGCACTTAGTGCACTCTCCTTGGCTGCCAGGTTATATCAATGTCACACAAACCATTCTCATTATATTAACAATGGCTGGACTTTTTCTGGACAGATCACACACACACAATATGTATACACACACACATTTATATACATTTTAAATGGCAGAAAAGTAACAGTTCTGCCAAAGCTTTCAAATAATTTGTTAGCCATTTTAGAGAAGATGAAAAACTACTCCCTTTGATGAAAATGCAGGCATATGTAATGCAAGTAAGTGGAAGCGTTTAGTGCCATTCTGAGGTCCATGCCAGAACCTTCCGGCATTGCTTTGTTTCTTTTCGTATCCTTAATTCTTACTCTTTCTCCTTTTTGGATTGTCCCTATATCACACAGTCCTCATTCGCCAGCGCTATAGAAGTGCCATTAACTGGTTTCTCTCTCTCTGTGTGTCTCTCTGTCTCTCTTGACATTTCAGGTTTCATGGGACAACAACCCAATACAAACCACCTCTGGATTTCAGAACATGACGCTCTCATAAAAGTAATGGTGGTCAATGTGTACATTAGCCATTTTGTTTCTTCTAAGGTGTTACAGAGAGCATGAGCTGAACAAATCCCCACAGTTTTAATGAACATCGACGACTGCTAGGAGATTCTGAGGACGTGAAAATGGGATTGCGTTCAACTACGTTCCCCCAGCTCAGTTTATCCACGGAAGGAGATGGCGACTTTCGTTCCATAGAACAGGCTGAGCTCTCCTTCCGCCTGGTTTACAAAATAAAAAATAACGAGGCAACAGGGTTTTCTCCCTTACCTTGTTCCTTTGTTACACACACACGCACGCACACACACACACACACACAATTAAAGAAAACCTTTTGAGTAATTATTTCCTTTGAATCTGAGAAAACCCTCTATTTTGGAGCGATATCACCACCAACTTGCCCAGACATTTGGTGGTGGCTTCTACGAGGCCAAAAATCTCAGTTAGCGAGTGGAAGGAATTATGTCTTATTAGGATAATTATTTATTATGAGGAGTCTCACTGCCAAAATCCAGAAATTTTCTTCTAACTCTTCAAACAAACAAACAACAACAACAAAAGCCCAGCCTTTGGAACCAGCAAAATGACTGGTTCACAGGATGAGAGGTTTGCCAGCGGGCACCTGTCTCGTGGGGTGAACACTTGCTCTCCGATCCCATGCGCCCTCAGAGTAAAACAAAACCAAACATCTGTGGGTCATTTGGTCATTCAGATTCATTATTCACTTGCTCTTAGCAAAAATCCTGATTCCTGCGTGAAGAAACTGAACTGGTAGAGTTGGGACTCCAACCCAGGCATTCTTACTCCATCTCCTCTTCTCTTTCCCTTACACCATGAAGTGAAAAATGCTTCTTAACTGGTGTTCTGGACCCCAAAGTGAGCCAGTCAGAAGATGGTTACTTGGATCAAATCATGGGAACCATCCTCTCATATGAGGGGAACCATCCTCTCATATGAGTGGAGCCCGAGGAGCACAGGTGAACCCGCCCCCCTCATCCTGTAACTCCTCATAGCAATGGCCATGGCTTTGAGCTCATGCTAAGTTCCAAATGCCTTGCTCAACACTTTCCATTTATAAATGTAAACAACTCCAATATACAAGCACTACTTTATCCTCATTTTCAGATGAGGGGACTGAAGCAAGGAAATGCAATTTGTCCCAAGTCACACCAGCGTGGGAGTGCGAAGTGGATTCCGACTCCACTCCCGAGCTATTCTCTCTGTCTGAACAGCGTGCACATGGCGTGAAGGTATCTGAACGAGACGGATGGTGGTGCTAAAATCTAGCCCCAGCTCTGCCTGCGGGCTGTGCCTTCCCAGCGGCAGAGCTCAGAAGGGACACTTTTTCTAAGTACACAATGCCCTGTGTGGGACCTGCTCAGGTAACACCCCAAAGCCATGCTCTTAACCACAAGTCTACAGTCTTAAACACTAAGCTGCTGTCCCTGGAGGTGGTACCCAGCGAAAAAATGAACTCGGAGAGTATTGATGAATGCATGAATAATGTATACTGTGAAATGGGGTCTAAGTTACTGAAGGGAAGTGGGATTTAGAAGTCGTCGTCGGCAGCCGTCCGTCTCGAGAGACGATGGTGTAGCTTCTTAAGAGTCTATCTGCACCGCCGAGAATGGCTGTGCAGTCCGACTCGGGAGTGACATGGTATCTGTCTCCTCCCGTGTTGAATCGACATCTTGCGATGATGCTGAAGCTACAGAGCCTGGGCAGGGTAATATGGAGGGTCTGCTGTTGCCCATGCAGCAGTCCCCCCCTCTCTTCGCAGCTGAAGGATCCAAGGGAAAGACGGAGTCGATACAGCTTGGGTTCAGGTGCGCCGCAGGAGTTGCCGGTGTTGACTACAACGTCAAACCGCCTTAGGGACTCCGGCTCCGGATTTTCTGTCGGGGTTTACTCCCTTAGCCTTTCCCCTGAAGAGGTATGCCGCAAGGCAGCGGAGGTTTTTTGGAGTCAGAGTTTTCCTTCTCTGATGTACCCTGACTGGAAGATCGAACCAGCGACACAGCTCGCAGGCCGACGCTCAATCCACTGAGCTAGAAGTACAGGGTAGATTATACGAGGATCTTCTCCAGCTGACTTCCTGGACGGCAACTCTCCAAGGACAGTTGCTTGTCCTTGTCAAACACCTGTCATCAGTCTTGTTTGGGGAAAAAAAAGCATACACAAAGAGAAATATCTTTGTACAGTTGCAAATATATTCAAATATGCAAATGCATCCTGCCTTAATAGCTACATACGAAGGTAAGATGTCTGCAATACAAAAACAAGAAGACTTTTGGGAAATCAGTCCCAACTGGGACACTGTTTATTTGCCCATGTTCTCCAAGTTCTAAATAAAACAGCGCTCTCTTCTGTTATCATCTCATCTCATTAAGTGTTTATTTAATGAACCAAAATGAATCTGGTCTTGGTCAGGTCACATCAGCCACACCGTCGCCAGTTAAAACTGGTTTCAATATGGAATTCAAGTCTTTCCAGAGCTGTATATACCAAGGCCCCGAGGTGCCCTCACTGTTATCAGGAAGCCAGGTTTTCTGGGGAAGGTCTGATTATTTGAATCAGTAACACTTTGGGGCTAATTTCAAAGATGCTGGATGAGTATCAGAGCATGAACATGACTACTGATGCAACCAGCAGCACGTATTTTTACATTATATAACAAAATGCATTGTGGTGGCACTGAGCAACACAATTGCCAGAGCAAATAACAGCCTGCGACTATTTCTATAGGGCATGGACTCCCCGTTTACCCTGGTCCCATCACTCCTGAGTGTCTCTGATGTTGGGGCTGAGTGTCAGTTTCCATTTATCACCGGTGCTCCCATAAACTATGGTCATGGCTCACAGTAATGAAACGTATCTCCATAACCATAAACTTCGTCTCTGTCAAAGCTGGACAAACAGAAGACAAACTGAGAGGACCACGTATTGCAAAAACATTTGGGAAAAGATATTTCTTTGTGCAAGAAAGAATATTCCTAAGTGTTTAACATTTTAAAAACTTGACCTTTACAATATAGGCAATATCCCTTTTCTCTCCATTCCCTCCTTCCTCATCCCCCCTGAAAAATAATTATTTGAGTTTAAAATGCCAGGAGTTATTAAATATCCAGGTGCTAATCCCTTCTTTTGTTTAGCTGGTGTCAGGACCAGACTTGCCCAGGAAAACAAGAGTCTTTCCAGAGCTACCTCTTTCTGAGAGATGTTTTATTCCTAGATCCTTCAGGGTTTTGGAGGGGACTAAGTTTGATACTCCTTAACGCCTGGATCTTCATTTTTTCCTGTTAATTTCAGCCAAGAGTCCTACAACTTTACACAAAATGTGCATTTACACACTCATTTCCAGATTCTTCCTGACGGTACCTAGCAACCTGGACCACAGGTAAGCAGGCTTTCTCTCCACCTCCTACTTCGTGCCAGAAACACGGAGCACAGAACCTGAAGGCACCTGAAGTCTCGGGACACGGGGGACTGTTGAACTGTGTGTGCGATATAAAAACAACGCATTATTCTACTTCCAGAGAAATACGGAATAGTCAGTGCCACCTAGATTTGAGAAACGAATGGCCTGCCAGCTTACCTGCTCAGACAGTAAACCACACATTTTTCTTCATTTCCTTTCTCTTCTCTTCCATTTTTTTTTCCTTCCTTCCCCCTCCCTTCTCTATCCTTCCTGACCTTCCTTTCTTCCTTTCCTTCCTTTTTTTCTCATGTCTTTCTGCTCTTTGTGGGCGATACTGTTTTATTTACATGTTATTTTGACACAGTCCACGCTGCCACCGTACGGAGGGCTGCTCATTAGACTTCTGATCCTGCCGTGGCAGGCCACCTGATTTTGCTGCGTCCGTGGACGGTGCTTTGTTTAGGAGGACTTCATTTGGAAACACAGCATCCCAACACCATATTAAACCTGACTGGTGGTTTTGGCTGTCAAAGGACCTTCAGTATCTCATTTGACCCTCACAATAAACACGAGGTGGGCAGCGGGAACCATCCCCATTTTCACGTGGAAACCTCTCAAGGCCGTTAAGCACCAAGGTCACATATTTAGGAGACGACATTGCGGGGTCCCCTTCCATTCCACTAAGTCCTTTAAGATAGCAACCCCCAAGAACCTTTCAACTCCTTCATGGCAAATGAACATTACAATGAAAGGTAAATACAGAATTTCTTTTTATCAGACTCTTTCTATCTGCCATAAACAATTTTAAAAAAAGAGAATATCTATTCTCTTTGACATTTACACTTTACTGGAAGGATGTCTCCAAAGCCCTTTCAAAAATAATTATCCCTATTTACTAAGCCTTTAAAAAATACCCTTTTCCATTTTGTGTGTTATGGAGCCTCTGAGACAAAAATCTAGCTGGTGAGGAACAGCAAGGAAAAAAGTATTTAGGACTTAATAAAATCCTTCTGCTCATCTAAACCTTAAAAAAGTGGGTTATATGAGAGGGAACCAAAAAAAAAAAAAACCCAGAATTTATTAAAAATTGTGTACTTATTCTTATATATTTAAATGTTAGTCACCTTCAAAGTCCTCTCCATTTGATGCAATGCACCTATGAGACTTTTCCATGGCTCAAAACGGTTGTTGAACTTGTCAGTTTTGATACCTTTTAGTGCTTCTGCTGGTTTTTGTTTTACCTCTTCCACATCGGAAAAAATGTTTCCCTTTGAGGGCTTTTTTCATCTGGGGAAACAAAAAAGTCACTAGGGGGAGAGATCAGTGAATAGGGAGGTGGGGCATGGGGGTCATGCCGTTTTTCAGTCAAAAATTGGTGAACATTCAGCATGGTGTAGGCAAGTGTGTTCGTAAATCACTCATGAAATAGACAAATGTTTCAAAAAAATTCACTGAAGCCAAATGCAGCCTCTCACAACACCACCGGCTGGTCCACTGATACAGGTGAGTTCCTAGAACACTCACCTAGTGGGGGAAGGCTGTACTACCAGGGGCCTGCTTTCCAGAAGATAATTCCAGGTAATTCCAGTTTTTAGGGGAAGTCCCCATCATAAGCATAACGGAAACAGGACACAACAGAAATCTGTTAAGTGGCCTTTAAAAGCACACAAGCCAAAGTTTAGTGCAGCTACAGCATCCAATTGCGTACGGTCTCTGTAACAAACTGAAATTTCCACAAACAAACAAAAAAGAAGAGTAAGAAGTGTCCTCTGCTAGCCAAAGTTCTTATTGGTACAAAGTTTTATTGGGGAGAAGATCACAACTCATTAGATGTCTATCAAGGGTACAACTTAAGTTACTTACGTTGTGAAGCTGTCATGGAGTGTTGGCTTAGTGAAACACACCCTAAAAATGGAATCATTCAAGGCAAGCAGAGCACTAAAAGAACCAGCCCAGAAACTTATGAATCTTTTCCAAAACAAAACTACATGATGTCTTTATAAAAGGCCCATGGAATTTGCCATGAAGATGGGGGTGTTCAGAAGAGGGGAAAATTCAAATTGGGGGGAGAGTGAGGAGGAAGGGGACAGTGTGCTCAAACAAACAGGTGACAGCAGATAAATGGTTAAAGTCAGAGGGAATAGGGCAGCCTTTGCTGGAGGTCATGGTTATACTCAGGCAGGACCCTATCTGAGAGGCCAGGGCTAGTCCTGTTGTGAAACAGAGAACAGGAAGAAAGAGAGGCTTGCGGTTCCTATCCTGAGGGTGAGTAACCTGAGTCGTTTAGGTGAGGTGGAGTGTGTGGTCTGTATTGATGAGCAAAGCCCTCCAATCAGAACTGCACAGCGATTAGGCTGATAGCTGAATTTTAGACTGCAAAAGGGAAATGCCAGCTCATTGTTCTGTAGTCAGGCCTCAGTCTTCTCTCCATTTGCCTTTAGGGAAGGAGAATTAACAAGGGGTAACCAGGGGAGCTACCTGTCAGAGCTGGGTGCTCTACCTTACAGAGGTGGGGGGGCAGCCGGGGCAACATCAGGCCTGAGACGGAGGCTAGATGCCCCATGGTCTCAATCCACCCCTCAGCTCCCAACCGCGCCGCATCCTCCCAACTCGCGTTCACGTGCTCAGACGCACACGCGCGTGCACCCCTAGGGTCTTCTCCACAATGAGAACTGTAGTTGTGAAGGGCCCACATCTGGGTACCAGGATAAAAGTAGTAAGGAAGCATGGATGTTTTTATTCAAAGACTGTGATATATTCCTGTTGTTAAAACACTACAGAGCAAATTCAACATTTTTAACTAGGTGGAAGAATAACAGAATTGCCTAGAAAGGGTAACAGATTTCTTACAGTGCATAGTAATCCTGTTGGCAAGCAACTAGAAATTCCTGAAAATCACTTTGGCAGGAAAGTAGAGACAGGTAAGACTTGAGGGTATTGGCTCTTCTACGGGTTTGATTCACTAACTACTTTGAGGAGCTGAAGAAGGTCGGGGGGCCCGAGTTCCTGAAAATCCTACCGTTTTACTAGCTCTAAAAGGAACAATATTGGGTTAGTCAAGAAGTCCATTTAGTTTTCTCTGTAAAATCAAGGACACATTTTTCATTTTCACCAATAACTTTATTGACTTGGATACTTTGAGCATGTCAGCTCTCTCCTGCTATCGGCTTCTCGTGGGAAGAGGCCGGGGCTGCTGCTGAACACCTTCCAGTGCATAAGACGGCGACACAGCAAAGAGGTATTTGGCGAAAATGGCAACAGTAGCGAGAAACTTTGCAAACCACCTTTGACACATTCAATCATCACCTTCTCCGTACAATGCACAAATCTTTCTTTTGCATTTCAGTTGTGTTTGTACCTTTCTTGAAACAATAAAGCATAATATGTTGAAAATACGCACCTTCTTCCATCTTCATTAAAACGGCTGCACAAAAATTCACCAATTTTGATAGATTTTTTTTTTTAATGCACACTGATATGACAGCTGTCACAACACAAGCTAACAAAATTGTTTCAAATGAAGTTAAAGACAACTAAGCACTACCAGAGCCACTGTATGGAAAAAACTAAATGAACTTTTTGACCAACCCAATAGTTGAGGGGAGCCTAACTGTTGTAATGATCCCATTAAAAGCACAATAATATTTTTATATCCACAAAAATTATTAATTACATTAATAAAAATCAATATTGTGTATCAAATTTACATTTTCCTCCTTTGGTAGCCATAAACTTTTGGAGATTGACCTCCCTCACAATAAACATGAATATCTGCATTCTTTATGGAAAGCCCAGACACACAGGCCTTTCCCTGTCTGGTCCTAAATCCAAAGGTTCAATGCTTCTTAATTGAATGGCTCCATATTTGATCCCAAAGGCAGCTTAACTAGAAGGCTGGAAATGAGGAAAGTTTGGAAATCTTTTTTAGGAAAATGTAGAATTAGTTTTCGGACTTCCTCCCTGGCATACAGAATCATGTTGTTGCAACCCATGCAGCACAAAGACAATGACGTCACAACAATGACATCACAACATGGGAGAAGGTGCCGCTTTGCTCTGCTTGTTCCCTTCATTCCCAAGACTGCATTCCCAAGACTGGGGTTCGCTTCGCCTGTTTCCTTTAGCTTCTCAAAGGATGCATTCCAATTTCATCTTCCTCTCTTCTTTTTATCTTGCTTTGTATCTTTCTCTTCCTATATTCTGTCACAGCTAAGAACAAATCCTAGCTGTGCCTGTAACCGGCAGGGTCTCTCCTAGTTAGACCCATTACAGTAATAGATCTGTAAATGTTATGCCAATAGAGTAAGAGAGTAAATGAAGGAATGATTTCTTCTTTTCATGCTTTAATTAAAGGATCCAAATGTAAATCTATTAGGCCTGCTTACTTTTATTAGAGACTACCTTGGTTCCTAGGCTCAAAAAGGTTTTAACAATTACTTTGTCCTACTGAACGGTAAATAGTTGTCCTTATGAAGAAGTATTAAATACAATCTAAGAAAACTAAATGAGGTAAACAGGGTTGGCTTATTGTTGTTGTTGTTCAGAGTGTAAACAGAGCTCAAGTCCTCAAAGTTCCACTTGACCTTCCCTCCAGCAAATACTTGCCCGGCAAGCCTTAATTAGAACACCTGAGCTCAAAGGTACAGGTGCACGTCACAGGCGGCAGAACACCTGAGCTGAAAGGGCAGGGATGCACGTCACAGGCCGCACCTGATGGGCAGTTATTCATCAAGCTTTTGTTTGGACCCAAACAGAAGGTAGAAGAGTTGACTCACCCAAATGAAAATTTCTAATCTGGATCTCCCATGGAGAGTTAGAAGGAGTACCTAATAGATCCCACCAAGAGGAAACCTAGCTCCCTGAAAGGATGTGGAAATCAAAACTATGAGATGCCCTTTGAAGCAAACCAGAAGCCCAGTGACAATTTCAGAACACCTCAAAAAATGACTGGCATATCCTGAGCTTTCTAGAACACACACCTGATAGGAAAACAAACAAACAAAAACAAGGAAATGGGGTAAGTGGGTTAATGACTTATTCGAGGCTCTCTGGTTTAACTACAGTAGTCCTACGTCATCCACAGGGGACAGTTCGAGACTTCCAGTGGAACCCTAAAACCATGGACAGTACTGAACCCTATATATTCAGTGTTTTCTTATACATACACCCCTATGGTAAAGTTAAATTTATATGTTAGGCACAGTAGGAGATTAACAATAGCTAATAATAATACAAAACAATTACAACAATATGCCATGATAAAAGTTATGTGAATGTCCTGGGGTCGTTAATTAAAATAAGGGTGACTTGAACACAAGCACTGTGATACCAGTCAGTTGACCTGGTACCTGAGACAGCCACTAAGTGACTTTCAGACAGGAAGCACACACAGCGTGGAGAGGCTGGACAAGGGGACTCACATCCCGAGCAGGATAAAGTGGGGTAACTGGAGAGTTCATCATCTTACTCAGAATGGTACACAATTTAAAACTTGTGAGTTGTTTATTTCTGGAATTTTCCATTTAATATTTTTTTTACTGTGGTTGATCACGAGCAACTAAAAATGCAGAAAGAGAAACTGCAATAAGAGGAAGCTACTGTACTAGAACCGATGTTTCTAAATCACAAATTCCTAATCAACTAGTTAACCATCTGTCTATAGCTACATATCTCTGTCCTGTTTGTGCAAGGTGGGAGAGGGAGAAGAGCGAGAAAGGAGAGAGCATAGGGAAAGGAGGGAGGGACAGAGGGTACAGAGGGCCCCTGACTTATGATGGCTCAACTTGTGATTTTTCCATGCTGAGAAAGGAATATGCATAATATATTACATGAGCTCTTCAACACTTTATTATAAAACAGGTTTTGTGTTAGGTGATTCTGCCCAACTGCAGGCTAATTATGTGCTCTGGGCACATTTAATGTAGGCTAGACTACGATGTTCAGTAGGTTAAGTGTACTAAATGCAGTTTCAGCTTAGGGTATTTTCAACTTCCAATGGGTTAATTGGGATGAAATCCTATAGTAAGGCCAGGAGCATCTGTACTGTGTTTACTGGCAGCGCTTTCAAAATGTGTGGCTCTGGGGAGGGAAGGAAGGAGGGGGAAAGAAGGTAGGCAGGTAAAAACAATAGAAAGTTGCTGATCAAAAATTACCTTCTCCAAAATGCCTGAATATTTGCCTTAAGTTTTTTTTTAAGTATATTTTGATTATGTTGTTACAGTAGTCCCAATTTCTCTTCCCTTTGCTCCCCTCTGCCCAGTAACCCCCTTTCCCCCCAGCAATCCCACTCCCCTTAGTTCATGTCCATGGGTCATGCATATAAGTTCTTTGGCTTCCCCTTTTCCTATATTATTCTTAACTTCCCGCTGTCTATTTTGTACCAACCAATAATGCTTAATCCCTGCACCATTTCCCCATTTCTCCACTTGCCCCTTCCAGCCGATAACCCTCCAAACCATCCCCATACCTATGATTCTGTTCCTGTTCTGGTTTGCTTAGTTGGATTTTGTTTTTATTTTTTAGATTCAGTTGTGGATAGTTGTGAGTTTGTTCTCATTTTAATGTTCATAGTTTTGATCTTTTTCTTAAGTAAGTCCCTTTGACATTTCATATAATAATGGCTTGGTGATGATGAACTCCTTCAGCTTTGCCTTGTCTGGGAAGCACTTCATCTACTCTTCCATTCTAAATGATAGCTTTGCTGGGTAGAGTAATCTTGGTTGTAGGTTCTTGCTTTTCATCACATTGAATACTTCTTGCCAGTCCCTTCTTGCCTGCAAAGTTTCTTTCAAGAAATCAGCTGACAATCTTATAGGCACCCCTTTGTAGCCAACTCTCTTTTTCTCCTGCTGCTTTTAAGATTCTCTCTTCATCTTGAAACTTCGGCATTTTAATTATGCTGTGTCTTGGTGTGGTCCTCCTTGGGTCTAGCTTGTTTGGGACTCTGTGCTTCCTGGACTTGTATGTTTATTTCCTTCACTAAATTTGGGAAATTTTCCTTCATTATTTTTTCACATAAGCTTTCAATTTCTTGCTCTTCCTCTTCTTCTGGTACCCCTATGATTCGGATGTTGGTGTGTTTAAAGTTGGCCCAGAGGTTCCTAAGCCTCTCCTCATTTTTTTCAATTCTTGTTTCCTAATTCTGTACTAGTTGACTGTTTTTTAATTCCTTATGTTCCAAATCATTGATTTGAACCCTGGTTTACTTCCCTTCACCATTGGTTTTGTGTGGATTTTCCTTCGTTTCACTTAGCATAGCCTTCACTTCCTCCTTTATGTGTACTTAAGCATATTTGTCAAGCCTGTGAGCATCCTTATCACCAGTGTTTTAAACTCTACATCTGTTAGGTTGGCTGTCTCCTCATTTGTTAGGTTGGCTATCTCCTAGTCACTTAGTTCTCCCACTGGAACCTTGATCCGTTCCCTCTTTGGGGCCATACTTCTCCGTCTCCTCATCTTGACAGGCTTCTGTGTTTGTTCGCCTCTGTGACTTAGGTAGAGCTCTCACACTTGTTATGTTGTAAGGGGCAGAACCTTAGGTATTCATCAGTACAGGATGACCTGTTTCACCACATTGTGGCGCTGTGTGTGGGGGAGGGGTCTGAGAGGGAACAATGACGCTTGCTCAGCACTCACCCCTTTTCCAGGCACTTCTCTCACTTCCGTATGGGACTGGCGCCTCTCTAGCTGTTGCCCTGTCCACTGTTCCCAGAGTGGGTGGGTCTGTGGCCGTTCTAGGACCATGGGGGCCCTTTAAAAAAGCGGACTCTACTGAGAGACCGGCAGTTTCTTCCTCCGCCCCAACCCCCACTGGTTTGCACAGTCAGAAGCAATGAGGCTTGATTTTCCCCGGCACTGGAACTGTGAGCTGTGCGGTCTGGTCTGGTGCTGGCAGCACTCCCCAGGTGTCCCTCCCTAGTTTTAAAAACATACGATTGCATTTTCTACTGGCCTGCCGCTGCTGCCACTGCGGCCGCCACCACACCGTGTCCTCTCTGCCCCAGCTCCGTCCCTCCTACCTGTCTGGATGAGTATTTTTTCTTTATATCTTTGTTTGCTGGACTTTCATGCAGCTCGAATTTCTGGAACTTCTGGTTGTCTCTTGTTTTGAGGTAGCTGTATTCCTTCTTAGTTGTGGAGGGAGATGCAGTGTGTCTACCTATACCTCCACCTTGGCCGGAAGTCCCTTGACTTAAACTTTTTAAGCTACCTAAATATCAGATAGATACTACAGGTTTTAACAGCACCCTTTAAAAAATAGCATGTCCCTGTACACCCCAGACCTCCTGAATTGCTCACACACTGCTGTGAACTGGTGAGAGCAGCTGCCTCCTAACACCTGCGTGAGATCATCAGCAAGGGGGGGAAAACGCTGCGACGTCACCTATGAATGGGTCTCTACTCTTCCTGTATTTTACATAACTTATTTCCCAGAATCCTCACAAGGATTGCTATGAGGTTATTAAACCATCTTATACATATGTAAAAATCAAGCTCAGAAAGGAAGAAAACTCCCAAATCATATCTCTTGGTAATAGAGGGGTGGGGGGTTGAATCCAAGTGTCTGCTTCCTAAGGGAAGGGCTGAAGAAGACCAGAACCCTGAGAGGTGCGGAGAACATGGAGCTGTGTGCAGGGCAGCCCTGGTGGCTCTCCCATTGGCCTGTGGCACTGTCTGCACTCTGCTGGCTAAGAAGCACGCATGGGGGTCCCAGACCTCAGGGTGGTGCCTACCATAGCTGTTAGCATCACAAACTGCCTAGTCTCAAGTTACAAGTTACCTGATTTGTACAAGGCTACAAAACAGGCTTTTGTGTGCAGGCCTGGGAGCCATCCCACAATTAGCACCTGACCTCTTCCTAAGTAGGTCCTCTCTGTGCACAATGACAGCAGAGGAGAAAGCATGCAGAGGGGCCCTCGAACAGGAAGTCAGCCTCAGTCCCTCCAACTTCTAACAGAAGGCTTGGGGTAAATTTTCTCTTCCCTACTTCTTGAGACTTGCTTATGAACACCCAGAAGATGCCAAAAGCCATCTAAACTCCTCCACAATTATATGCATACATTCTTACGGCTTCTTTGAAAAGTCAGGTAAAGTCTTGGGACAAGCTGGGATGGGTGACTGTGAAAAAGAAAAATTGCAAGCCAATCCCACTCATTTATAAGAATGAAAAATTCCTAAATATATTATTTTAGCAAGTGATATTAATAAACATATAAAAACAATGCTATAACACAGCCAAGTTGATTATTTTATATATGCAAGTTTGGCTAAAAACTTGAACGATCAGTTAGTATAAGTCACCACACTAACAGAATAAAAGAAAAATCATACAATTTCCTCAACAGACATAAAGAGCATTTTTAAAAATTCAGCATCTGTACATAACTCAAATCATTTGCCACGTCAGGAATAAGAACGCCGTTAAAATGAAAAAAAAAAATATATATATATATATATATATTTCCACAATTATCACCACAGCTAAACAAATGTCGGAAGTCTTTCTTTTGAGACCTGGGAAGGGACAAGGGTATGTAAAATCAACGCAACTATTGAACACTGTACAATCTGCCTGTGCAAATAAGCAAAGAAAAATGTTATAAATTATAAAGATTAGGACAAGAGAGATAAAACAGTCACTGTTCTCAAGGCGATATGATTTTATATGTAGAAAATACCAAAGAATCTACAGATAAACTACTAGAATTCATTTCATTAGTTGGCTATGTTCTGGATACAGACCAATATAAAAATAAAAATAAAACAAGAACTATATTTCTATAGGTCAACAAAAAAGAATTAAAATATGAAATTGTTAAAATGTAGAGTGAAAAAATATGAACTACCTAAGAATAAATCTAATAAAAGATGTGTAAGAAGACCTCTATATAGAAAAATATGAAATATCATTGAAAGAAAATTTAAGATCTAAATAGAGGAACATACCATGTTCATGGACCAAAAGTCTCAATATCAATAAAGGTATCAATGTTGCCCAGATTTATTTATAAACTCTACTCTCAATCAAAATTCTAACAGTTCAAAAGTCTTTGTTGCTGCTATTGCTTTGTTTTGGTGGAACTTAATAAACAGGCTTGAAATGTTGTGTAAATGTAAAAGACAAAGAATACCAAGAAATTCTTAAAGAACAATAAACAAGAGAAGAAGCTTAATCTAGTGAATGTAAAATGTATACTCTTATTATAAAACTACAGTGTGGTACTGGTGCTAAAACATATTCTAACAGACAAAAAGAATAGACTAAGGGTACCAAACAAATCTACAAACATTTGGGCTCTTGATTTATGACCAAAATAACCCTACAAAGCAGCGGGAAGAGAATGGATTTATCAGTAAATCATGCTGAGGCAACTGGTTGTCTATAAAAGTGTGTTTTTTTTAAAATAAAACTTGACCCCTATATCACACAATATTCAAAAATTAATTCCCAGTGAACTGTAAATATTAATTTGGGGGTTAAAACTCAAAATTTTCTAAAAGATAAGATGGAATATCTTCATAACTTCAGAGTACGAAAACTTACCAAACAGGACACAATAAAACACTAACCATAACAGAAATGGGATCAATAAAGGATTCAGACATTAAAATTAAGAACCTCTGTTCTTCCTAAAGAGAATGCAGAAGCAAGCAACAGAATGAATATTCTGCCACAAATATAATTAGCAATGACTCATAGCCAGAGTATATTAAAAATAACTACCAATCAGCAAGAAAAAGACAAACAACTGAACTGAAAAGTGGCCAAGAGACTTGAACTACCATGTCACAAAATATTTCTAATTGCCAATACACATGAAGAATGCTCAACCTCACCAGTCAAGATAAAGCAAATTAACTCCATTATGTGCCATTACTATAAAATCCCCAGAATGGCTAAAATTACATAGACAGACAATCTTGGCAAGGATCTAGAGCAAGGGAAATTCCCACATGCTGCTGATGGGAGTATAGTGGTCCAAGTACTTTGGAAAACAGGTTGATATTATTGACTGAAGTTGATGTTACAGATAACCTGTACGCTAGCCTTCCTCTCCTGGGTGCCTCCACAGGCACCAAGAAACACATACAAGAATGATCATAGCCACCTCACCCACAGTGACCCCAATCAGATCATCCGAAGGTTCACCAACACTATGTAGCAATGATTGGGGGTAGGTATACCCGTACAATAGCTTTCTGGACAGCACAGAAGAATGAATGAAATACAGCTACAAGCAACACCATTCATAAATACCACAAACACAACGCTGAACAAGGTCGCTCAAAAGGCACAGGCAAAACATAAATATTGTGTTTTGGGATTTCTTCTTTGGCTGAAAAATCTATAAAGAACATGAAGGAAGTCTTTACCAAAAACAAACAAACAAAAAATCAGTGCCTTTTTTTTTTTTTTCCCACCTTTGGGGGAGGGTGAGTAGTGATTGGAAGAGGGTCACCAGGGGACTTTTGGGGCATTGGCAATGCTCTATTGTTTATCCTGGTGTTGGTTTCAAGGTGTCACTGTGATAAATCACTGTACTATGCATCTTTGTTTTGTGAACTTTTCTGTATGAATAGAAAACTCCATTAAATAATAAATGCATCTACGATAAAAGACATCATTTTGTCCAATCAATACCTATGTATATTGCCTGGAACTGGGAAGTGAATAACTTAATTTTAAAAAAAGGCAAGTGGCCTCACTGTGGCCCGTTACTTTTGACAGCTTTGCAGAAGCATGTTACCAAGCCC
Source organism: Furipterus horrens (assembly GCF_987537825.1). Taxonomy (NCBI): domain Eukaryota; kingdom Metazoa; phylum Chordata; class Mammalia; order Chiroptera; family Furipteridae; genus Furipterus; species Furipterus horrens. The sequence continues at coordinate 11,893,613 of NW_028327180.1, forward strand.
CATGGATCATTGGGCACTCCTGGCCAGTCCACCCTGAACAGGTTTTCTACTCATCTGTCATCCATTTAATGAGCAGACCACGGTGCACTGGTCCAGATGAGGCACATTACAGAAAGGTCCTGAGACCTTCCAGAAAATCTCCAACAACTGATACCCAGCATTTGCTCCTCCCTTCACTCCTCACAGGTTGATCATTTCTTTGTTCAGTTGTCAACTCAAATGTCACTTTTTCAGGGAATCTTCCTTAGCCCCCATGCCCACCCCCGCCCCTGACTGGGGTGACCAACATCATGGTTCCCTAGCTTCGATTTAGGGCTGGTCATTCTCAGTTAGGCCCCACTTCCCAGGTCCCTCCTTGGAGGCTGATCCCTAGGGACTAGGTCACAGGACAGCCTGCCCAGCTGACCGGCTGGGTTCCACTGATGAGAGGCAGGGGCAGAAGCTGGAGAGAGTGGACGAGAAGTCCAGCATGTCCTCATTCCTTTCTTGCTGTGGTCTGTGTGTCTAGGGGTGGCTGCTTATCCAGAGGCCCAAGCTCATCCTTCCTGGCTCCAGTTCACGCTGCCTCCGGCATCATTGTTCCTGACACCTAAGGTGGTGACAGCGCCCCACTGCTGTGCCCTCACTGGCTCTAGTAAACTCAGCTCTGTATTTCTAAGCAGTTCTTCCAGTAAACTCCCTTCACTAGACCTAGGCTGGATTCTGTTTTCTGCTGGAACCCTGCAGAGTGGCAATTGTGTATCAATTTATTTGTATGATTATTTGATCAACATTTGTCTTCTCCCACTAGGCTGTGAACTTTGTGACACAGGCCCTTCAGAAAATGCCAGCAAACATTTGTAAAATGATTTAGTGAGTTAATAAATGCGTGAATGAATTTACATTAGAATCAGAATAGACTATAGGTAGTAACGAGGACGTCTAAAATGTCCCTGCTACATCTGCCATAGCACCAATCTATCAGGGCAAACATTTTTTTCTCTGTGGGTTGAAAATAGCCTTTGTTGGCAGGAATATTTTTACTCATGACAATAACTTCAATTATTCCAGCAATAAGTGTAAAAGCTATGATTTCTCAATTCAAAAAAGATAACGTTATCTGAAGTCAGTCATCAATGATGAGATTCCAAGTGCCCTGCAGTCGGTTAGCGCTCTAAGAATCAGTTAGGAAAGCAATAAAAATGTTAACTGGCAAAGGAAGGCTCTGCTTCTCTGAGATTTTCATAAGCTATTGCCAAGTGGCTCTAGAAAATAATTACTTAGTCGTTACATGGTGTCGGAGGGTTAACCGCACGCAGGAGATGTTTTTTGTTAACACAATAAACTATCAGCTCCACGTTGCTGTTTTACACTTAAAGGGCAATCTGGGCTGATTCCAGTATTAGACTTGCAAGTTACCTATTAATGTATATAGTTAGGCAACTCCTACAAAATGAACTGGACAGTTCTGATTCTAGGCCGCTCACCAGAATTGCCAGAATGGGGTCTGCAGCTCTACAGATTCTCTTCTCTCTTTAAGGTAGAAAAAGCGCAGAAAAATCAGATTCCTTACAGGCAATCTGATGTACCAGCCAAGACCTTTCAAACCAGTAAATGCCATACAATGTGACACCTGAATTTTAATCTTGAGGAAACTTGTTTATATATTATAATCACAACTAAATACATACTATGTCAGGAATGTTTCCTTCTCAGGGCACTTTAAAGGCAACAATTTACCTAGCAAGCAAGCTCCTGGAGGGTAACATATTCTGAAAAGGTCAAGGGTCTTCCCTTTTCTGGGATCTTCTTTCCGGGTTGAACCTCTCCTGCTGCTTCTGCTAACTTTTTCATTGTATGGTAAAAAGAATCCAGTTCTGTTCATTCTAACCAACACAGAGAGCAAAGGTCCTCTCTCTAGTACTGTAGGAGTTCAACATTATGTATAACCTAGCACCCAGCAAACTTAGTTAATAAAGAAAGACCTTTCTGACATGGCACGACTTGGGATATGGGTCTGATTTTATAATCCTGAGTGATATGTGGCATGGTTTTAGTAACAGGTACAATACTAATCATACCTTGTGAAAGGGTTCCGGAAGAAGTAATTGAGTTAAAAATAGTTAAAATGCAGTTATACTGCTAATTCCTTTGACAACCACATAACTTGCTTTGCTATGTCTAATTCGGTGCAACAAAAAAAAATTCCTTTTTCCTTATTCATTCTCTTCCGCGGTAACTGCTAAAGGAAATGACCACACCAGCTCCTTACTGATTGCTTCCCTGCAAACAAAAGAGCATTTGCTACCTGATCCTGCCATTAGCAGTAAAGAGAAGAAGTAAAAACGAACTGTCCTCCGCCTTTCTTGCCCATATATAAGGAGAGATTGTTTTCTGAAGGGAGGAGGCGGGGAGGAGGAAGTACCGCATTTAGTTCGTAAGGGCTGATACTCCACCCACCCCACACTCACTCATCTCCCTTCGCATCAACATCACCGACTTCTGATGGGCCGGGTCCTGGAAGGGCGCATAGCCTGACACGGTCGGAAAATAAGCATCTCCCGCACTGTCTGAAAATCATGACCCCCGATGCCTTCCCAGCACCAAAGTGGGGCGGGTGGCCCAGCCCCGGGGGACCGGGCGGCGTCTCGGTGCCCCCAGGCCAGGGCCGCAGCGCTCCGGGCCCCCCGCCGCTCCCGCAGGGACCGGCCGCGGGTCCTTACCCGCCAGTCCGCCGCCGCCCCCTCCATCGCCTGCGTGCCCCTTCCTCCGCTGCAGGATGAAGTAGGGGTTGGCCCTCTCGGTGATCCACAGCGCGTTGGCCAGCAGCACCTCCTCGGGGTTCACCCACATGTTCCCGGGCGCCGCGGGCGGACGCACAATGGGGCTGCGGGTCGGCTCCTGCACACACCGGCGCGCACGGGCGCGCACTCCCGGGCGCACGCTCGCCCGCCCGCCCGCCTGCTAGGTGCGGCGGCGGAAAGCGACCTCAGCAGCCGGTGGCCTGCGGCGCCCCGGCCACAACAAAGCCCCCACGGGCAGCCGAAGTAGACGGCGAGGACGCGGGCACCGTGAGCAGCATCCTCCCCGCGCGCCGCCGCCTCCCGCGGGCCCGCGGCCGCAGACGCCCAGGCCTGGCGGCCGCAGTCCAACCGCGGCCCAGGGCGGCGGGAGGAGGAGGAGGAGGCGGCGGTGTGGCTCAGTCCCGGGCTCTGGCTCGGCGGCGGGCAGGGCTGCAGACGACGCGAGCTGCCTCGGCCCAGCGGTGCGGGCCGAGCGGGGCTGGGGCGCGGCTCCTGCCGCGGCGCCGACCGAAGCTCCGGGCCGCTTCGGTCCCGAGCAGCTCAGAGCCCTCGTGCCCACTGCGCGTTAATTCTCCGCGTCGGGGCCACTCGCACCCACGGCGAAGCCCAGCTCCTGGCTGGAAGGACGCTCCGGACACTGCGAATGAATGGCGACAGCGCGGTTCACTTGGAGCGAGCCCGGGTGGCACCCGTTTCCTTGGGCTCGGGGCCTCCGTGGGCTCTGCGCGCCCCGACTGGCCGCTGCGGCTGGCTCGGAAGGAGCCTCCAGAGGACCGGGCGGCCAGCCCTCGGCCCCCACGCCCATCCCAGCTGGGAGGACGATGCCAGCCCCTATAGGGGGTGGTGTGAGTGTGCAGAGTGCGCTTACGGTGGACGCTCGGTAGGCTAGCGCCACCCCTCTTCCCAGGAAATAAGTGTTTCAAGGTTCCAGACTTGGAGCCAGATACCCGGGTCGGAAGCGTACGCAGCCAATGGCTGTCGATGTTTTTGTTTCCTGCATCCCCAGGGCAAGTCATGTGCTAAACTTGTCACCGCCTGTAACCCCTCCCCGTCTCCATTCCCTGGTAATTAAAGTGGCCCAGCTAAGTGCATTACATCACTTCTTTCCTTGACCTGTAGGGCAGGAGCAATAGCGAAGTTGGAAGCAGCCCAAAAGCTTAGACCAACTAATTCACACCACAGCTGTTCCTATACCAGGCATTTGGAGCTTCGAGGACCAGGCATTGGCAGAATTCTGGGATTTATTCACACTTTAATAGGTGGATTTAAAAAATGTTTTTTAATCCTTGAAATCAGAGCCGCAGAAACCAGGCCAGTTTTATCCCTAGACAGTTTTTTGCTTTCTCCTCCATACTTCGATTCTCTTGTGGTGATCACAGCTCATCTGCCTAAGTATCTGATGACCTTTCCAGCTCCTTTTTCACCCAGGAGACCGGCAGATGGCTCAGCACAAAGGGGCGCCTCTTCCCAGGTGATGGGAATTCACCCAGCTCTGCTTTGTCATGGAAGTTGGGCAATCCTAGGGACTTCTCCCTTTCCCAATGAACAGAGCACTCAAATGACGCTTTCTTGGATGGACTTCAATTTTTTTACTTACGCAGCTTTCATTTGGATTGTTGTGTTCCCTCAAGTGTCCAAGTGAGCGCATCCAGCCATTTTCAGGAGGCCGGCTCTGTACCTGTTGGGGTCCTACACCGTGGGTTCCCAATGAATGGAAGTTTCCCTTTACGTTATCACATGGACAGATCTGCCTCTTTAGAAAACATTTGAGACCTCCAGACATTGATGGAAATTTCACATACTTAACACAGACTCCAAAATGTCACTTGTTACCTTCATTCACAGTGTAGTGCTTCAGTCACAAAATCAATTGCAAACAATAAACAATATGATTGCAAAATCACATGTGTAAAAGTTGTATTAATAACATTTATATAACAATTTTTTAAGTGCTTCCATAAATGTTCTTTTCTTTTATGTAATTAGTGTTTTATTTTTGAACTCCACTGAGTGCCTTCATACTGTCTTTTGGAGTGTTCTTATTATATTGCTTAACATTGTGGCTTGACATTTCTACTCTAATCATGAAGTGTAAAATTAGATTAGCATTTTACCTGTTGGTACCAAAATGCTGCTTACTTATGTAATTCATTCATGCAGTCATTCAACGTGTAATTATTGAATGGCTGCTATACTTCAGACCCTGGGAATAACAACTGAACAAAACATACAAAAGCTCTGCCTTTATGAAGATTTAAATCTAAAATTAATCCTAAAAACCAAAACAAATGTACTATAACTTGCTTTGAAAACAAGATTGGACACCAAGAGGAAGGAGAAAAAAAATTTTTTTTAAATTCTTCACTACTTTCTACTTCATTGAAAGAACTAGAGAGCATTCTCTGCGGAAAATCAGGGCTTCCATTATAACAATGTACTGTGACAACTTGTAGTAGAAGGATGTTGCAAAGAATCAGAGAAATTATAAGGACGTTATGGCAGCTTGCTGGTCCCCATACTACTAACTGCTCATGTATTAAAATGTGGCTTTGTTTAAAAAAAGAAAAAGAATAAAATGTACCTGAACTAGAACTAACACTGAGAGAAACTGATGAATCCAACCAGTTTCTGAGTGAACTAAGTATTTTTAGCTTTTAGTTCATTCTTGTTGGTATTAAACCCAAGGATTGTCTCAAACCATTTAAATAGGAAAAGCACTGAACAGGTGCCTAGGTAAGACAAGGGCAAATGACGTCATAGGCGTGTGTCTTGCTGAGATCTCCCACTTATCCCTACCCCAGATGGAAAGCATCAACTCCCGTAGAATTCTAATGGCTCCACCTTGGAGCAATCGATGGGTTTACTACTTAATGGGCAGATTTGCCTAAAATATTGTGAGGGTAGTTCTCACCCCCATGCCTATCATGTTCTTATCTTTTCTGCTTTATCACTTTCACAGTGGTGTGTATTCCTACCTATCCTCACTCTTCTCCTAGTAAGTCCTCTGCTTTGCCCTCTAGGGACTTCTTCACCCCTGGAAGTACCATGGATTTTGGGGAACTTTATTTCTGCCCACACCCCTCACCTCCCACTGCTGTGCCCTCCTTCATGGCCCAGGTTTCTCAGAAGTAAGGGCTAAGAGCTGCAAAACATTAATCTTACCAAGTATTCCATTGCCCAGGACTCCCAAGAGTAGTCAGGCTAGTAGAAAATTCAGTTCTAGTTTCCATAGTGAGAATTCACCCAGCAGAATAATAAAATGCTAATGTTTCCTTGGGAGATGGCTGAAGGTAACATGTTAACGTGGACCATTAAAAAAAAAAAAAAATGCCCAGGCCTTCCATGTCTAGCCTGCAAGGGCAGTAGCTCCAGCAGTGGCCCATCCAAGTAGGCAAGAGTAATACTGTTTCCAAGATCCAAGACTTTGCAGTAGCTTTGATATGTGATACAGAGACCATCACAGTTGATCTGAGTTACTTGTTAATCCAGCTGGAAAAACTAGATCAGCCAGTCATTGCAATGGCTCTTCTGCAAGTAATTGAGCTAATTGATGATCCAGAAGCCATAGTTTGATTCTTTCAGCTTTAAATGGCTGAACAGGCCTGTAGGCAGGACCATCCTTCAAACAGTGTGATTTGAGGGAAAAGATTCTTCAACATAGCTGTGATCTGGATATTAAATTACCTTGCCTCTGTTCAGTGGACCACTCTGCCTTTTGAGTTCTGAGATGCTCTGGAAACCAAAAATCAATAAACACATTATCTCTGTCCATGTCGGAGATACTGTGGCCAGATGAGCTATGTTGAATGCATCTGTGTTCCTGTAATGAAGGAAGGAAGACAGCAACCTCTTCAGGAGGAAAAAAGCATGAAGCAAGATGTTAGCAGAGATTCATTTTCTGATTAACTGTCGTGAAAGAGGACGAGTGTTCATGGGTGGGAAAGAGTGATAAGGTAAAGAGCTTAAGCCACAGGGAAGGGTGCGGAGACACTTGTCTATTTCAAAACCATCCACTGCCAGTTCCCTGACGCCAAGACTGTGAGATCAGGTTAAAACCCCAGGCTTAGCACCGAGCCTCTGAATATGCCCAGCAAGGAGGTGCTTATGTGACTGTTGAGAAATTCTTCCAAACTTAAGAAAGGCTTAGCATTAGAAGTTGGTCTTACTGTTTAGGAGACTGTTATGGCCCCAAGTCTTCATTTCGACTTTTCCTCCTTTCTCCACAGATGATGTCTTTTTTTTTCTTTTTCCAGAAAAGTCCATATTTACATAACACTTCAATGGCCATTTTTATCACTGGGGTCTGGGTGTGGGGATCCACTGATTGGCTAGGCCTGAGTCCCAGCCCATCCTGAAGAGGTGGCAACAGAGGGGAGGGTCAGTGGGTGTAGGATAGTCCCCACAGGAAAATCAAAGAACCATTATCAGAATAAAGTGCAGCCATTTTTTGACAAGTTGCTTTTTAATGACTGTGTCCTCTTGGTTGCAATTTTATATTACACAAATATATATGACATACTTTTTACATTTAATGCTAAAAAATCTAGTGGTTTGACCCTTTTGATAATTAGGGTCAGAGGTCATTTAAGTTATCTAAAAAACAAAACCAACACACAAAAAAGGAGGTTATTGCAAGGCTCACATAGACTAAACTAGGGCAGAGACATTCAGGAAGCTCTGGGACCAGTCTGTCTGTCTCCCTGTCTCTGAATCTCTGCTTCTCTCTGTTAATTTGTCTCGTGACTTTTCTCCACCAACCACCCTCCCTTCCTTACACATAGTTTCTGTTCCTCATAACCTAAGCTTACATGTAATTCACTCGAGCCTTTCTGGTTCCATCTTTCTATGGTTGTTTTCAAGCTATAGCTCCCACCATTAACAAAATATTTTATCAGTGTATTACTAAGCTGTAATTCATGAGGGGGAACTTGTCATGAGAGTAAAATTAGTTGGCTTCTTTTATCTTTTTGTTCAGGAACCAGGGTGTTGACCGGCCCATCACTGCCTGCCATTTGGTGAGATCACCAAGACATGGCAGCTGTGTATGAATGCATATTTTGTGCAACCGATTCTTGGCAAATTTTCACTTAAAGCTCATTTTCTATTACAAAATTAATCATTCTGAAAGTTGACCCATTACTTGGACTTCAAATTCCTTACTAGCTGGGAAATAGCTGAAGTCTCTCATTTTTTTTACACAAGACAGTCAGACATATCAATAAAGGCAAAAGTTCTGTAACGCGGCGGCATGTAGTCATGGGCGCTGACGGTCGCCCAAGAGTCTCCTCGCTCCTCTTAGGGAGGCGCGTTTCCTCCGGAATCATGCTGTTCTTTTGCCAGTGACTCCTTTGCCCATTTTCTCTCTCATTAAAATTGCACACAGACAAATGAAAACCATCAGAAAGATTTCTTCAGTAACCACAAGTACTAGGACCAAACAGGTAAATACGGTCAAAAAGCAGACTGGGACATCGGTATCGTGGGCATGGCTGTGTTTCCTCTGAATTGGAAGCGTGCCTCTCAGCCGAATAAATAGTTTGTTTCTCTTAAATAGAAGGACACAGTCTTTTCCCTCTGAGGATGAGAACTAACATTTGTCTTAAACTTTTTAAAATAAAAGACTTATTTGCATCTATATGTTTAGATTCTCTAATTCAAGCCTTTGGGGGGGGATTGCATAGTTTTCAAAATAAGACAAGTCGGCACTCTTTATGATATTGGCAACAGTTATCATTAGAAAAATACTACATTCTATCCTAAATCTCAATTCTTGAAAACCTTTTTACAGTGCGTTTGACTAAATGATTTAAAAGAAAGAGGAATATCTAGATGTTACAGCTAACACAAAATGACTTACCACACAAACACTCTAATTTATCAATTGTATTTAAATTCTTTACTCTAATTTACAGCTTCCCAAACAAGATTACGGGTAGTAAAACAGAACATGCTCTGAAGATCTCAAATATTTGAAAAACTTTAGATATGGAACATTAAGTGAAAAAATAAACTTATTCACTTCACCACAGGAGAAATATCACTTTGGATCACTTACCTTCCAAAGGATAGACAGGAGAGTTGGCTGTTGGGGTTTCCTTTATCAAAAGGAAACACACACACACACACACCTCAATCTTTATTTGTTTCCAAAGCTTTAACATTCTCTCTTTCGACATTTGTCACTGAAGTACCTTTTACAGAATGTATTGCCCTTCAATGACATCTTTTATTTCTCTTAAAAAATAAAGACTTCAGTAGGTATTTTCATTATAAAATTTTACTGGTGAGAATGAGAATTTTGCTTTTGTTTGATTGTTTGTTCCCTTTTGATCCTCTTAGAGGCTGTGAAATGCAATCTTCCATAAAAGGGAATGTGTTAAGTCACACTGATCTGTGTTCCAATTACAATTACAGTTTGCTTTTAATGAGAATGACTCAGTTAATAAAATTGGAAGCTTAGCCATTTTGTCTCTGACTGAAACTCTTTCAAACAGAGAGCCAATCCTCACTTACCTAAAGAATGCTGAGTTGGAAGGCACAGATTGAAAACAAAAGTAAATGCCTATTGAATGTATCCTTCTCTATAAACTGTGGTCCTCGGGCTTTAACATGAAGTCTCAGTTAAGAAGTCTTTTGCGAGAAATGAGAATATTATTTCAGATGCGCTCATTGAAGATGACAGAATTCTAGATGAAGACAGCTGATTGGTGGTTAAATGAACAGTGCTGTGTTCAAGAGCATAATTGATTAAATCAACTCCACATAACTATTTTTATGGCTGAATTGAGACCCTTTAAGCTGATGCCAGATCATTCATATATAAACTTTACCAGAACGTGGAGCAAGTAACCATCTACATTATAAGGTGGGTGTGCGTATATGGGGGTCACATGAGCTATTTTACAAATTTAAACATCTCCAATTAACTGTCCTCCTGCTATTTAATTTTAAATCATCCAAGGAAAACATGTTGAGTGTAGAAAAATTAGGTAAGCGCAAAAAAAAAAAAAATGAGTCTAAATCTACAGGTATATGGTGTGCTTTTGTTTTCAAAGAGAAATGAGTTCATGCTACACACATGCTTTTGTAACTTGCCCTCTCAGGGCGCCCAAGGACAGACAGGTCCTGGTGCGCAGAGAGCGGTTTAGGCTCCGTCTTCTGATCAATGCATGTGCTGGGCACTGAAAAGAATCCTTGCTATGGACGAAGAGATCAGTGGTTACCCCAGCACCTTGCTCACATGTGAAAGGCAAACGGGCCGACGCCAGTGATTCTACAGACAACACCAGTGATGCTACATTTCCTTTTTGTAAAGTTTGTGGTAAACGTCTCTGGCCTCCTGCCAAGGCAGAGACAATGTGTCCTAAACAGGGGAGGCCCAGCTTCACAGAGCAGAGGGTCACTTAGTCGCACAGCTGCTTCAGTGTTTTGATGAATCTAACGTGTTTTGAAAACTGATGTCCTGTAGAACTTGTTTTTACAGTTCAAAGTATAAGCATTTATTTATTTATTTATTTATTTATTTATTTATTTATTTTTAGAGAGAGGGGAAGGGAGGGAGAAAGGGAGAGAGAAACATTGATGTGTGGTTGCCTCTTACGCACCCCCAACTGGGGACTTGGCCCACAACCCAGGTATATGCCTTGACTGGGAATTGAACCGGTGACCCTTTGGTTCACAGTCTGGCACTCAATCCACTGAGCCACACCAGCCAGGGCAAAAATTTAAGTATTTAAAAGTATTATATTTTAATAATTTTTTCCCTAACCTATTTGTTATGATATGTGATTCTTACCAAGAGTGGTTTTGCCAACCATGGTATTTTTATGGGAATTACTGTAAACGCTATTTAATTTTTTGAATGAGCTTCTTATCCATCTTGGGCCTTAGTGGGATTAAGTCAATTGTTAAACGCAAGGTTTGAATGTAGTGGTTGAATACATTCAGTACTCAGCCTCAGCATCTTCCATGTGAAGGTCCTTGGTTTTCTCAGAGCATTCTAGCCTGTGAACCATAATGCATTGGATATAATCTTGTCCCAGGTGATAATTTATGAAATGTGTGGGGGAGAAGACTTGATGGTCTAGTGTGGCCATGTTTTTGCTTCAAGTGCTTTCCAAAGCATGGGAAGTACACCCAGCATGCATGAGCAATACACAGCAGTGAAGGACGAAGAAAAGGAGAGGTCAAAGGGTGAGTCAGAGATCACGTGGCAACTCAGATGGTTGTAATTGGCCCTATTTGTAATCCTGTAGTGGTTGCCACAGCTTTGCAAATAGTCTCAGCCTGGTCTGCAAGGGTCCCATCCTGAGGACTTGAGATTCATTGTTTCTACTCAAGCTGTATCCCCAGCCTGAAATTTCTTTCTACAGGTTTATCTTATCTTGATAGAGTTATCAAAGCCAAGACATCGACGTTCAGCACAAGAGTCATTACTTCTGGGAAACCTCTTTTAGGACGAGATGCTAAGTACCTCTCTCTTCTGAGCTTCCTTACCTCTGCCCCCTCTCTCTTTCCCTCCCCTCCCTCTCTTTAACTTACTCTTATATCCTAAACACCTGCATAGTGCCTGGTACAGTTGGTATTTAAGAAAACATTTTAAATTGAACAGTTCAAATTTCATAAGTTCAGAGCAATCAGAACTTTCCCCTTCGTCAAGATGGTGAGTGGGGAAGACTAGACTCTGGACTGGAGGCGGAATCCCTAGATACACTATTATTACTCACGAGGCGTTTGGTGTGTGAAGGTGCCTGCCCGCCTGTATACCCTTCTGGGTGCTTGCTTTCTAGAAGTCAGACTAGAGAAATGCTTCTTTACCATGTGAAAAGTAAGAAAACATCTGGAAAGCCAAGAGCGCTTTACCTTGGAATCTGGGTAAATGTTCCTTCATCCATTTATTACAGCCTTGCGTTAAGGCAGGCCTGGTACTACATGCAGGAAACTAGACACAGCTTCTGCTCTCCTGGAATTCACAATCTTGTTTCAGTGACAGAGGTGTAAACAGACCCAGCTGATCCTTCTCCTCAGCAATTAAAAATGTACTGTTCTGACCTAAAGGCACATGGTATGTAGTGATTTGTCTTCCTGCTGAGACCCCACTGTTAGAGAAAATTAACTCTTAGCTAGTGAGTGAGCTGAACCAACAACCCAACACCTAAGTCTATATTGGTTGTCCTTTTCTTTCTTATTGTCGTCTCGAAATTGAGATTGCAATAGCTAAATATGTTCCTGAGGGTAGCAAATAAAATTTTTCCACTACACAGCATTTTATAAGGAAAATAAATTCTACCAAAATTTTTGAGAATTTGAAGATTTGCAGAGCAGGTTTAGAACACCTCCTGCAATTACTATGCACTATGAAAAGTACATATTTAATATCTTAAGGCTGTTTTTCTAGGGAAGGGGTAGACGGATAGTATAAACCAAAGACCCTATTTTCAGCAGGAAAAGTACGTCCTCTGTTTTTGACCAGACTCCTACCAAGACTCAGTAAAGTAAACATTGGTTCCTAAAGAGATTTTTTTGCTCCTCTCCACCCTGGCCAGCCCTAAAATCCAGGGCAGAACTTCTTTCAAGAAACACATTCTTGACTCTAAAGAATAAAAAATGTAACCCAGCCAGACTATTCTAGCAGGCTGTGGTGCTGGAAAGCTCCATGGTGCAGGTGTGGAAATAAAAAAAAAAAAAAAAAAAAAAAAAATAGGGCATTTGGCAGCCAGAGACAAGAGTGGCAAGATTGTGGAAAAGAATCTAGACCAAGTTTCTAGGTCCTTCTTGTGTTTAAAATTGTCCCCCATGACAAGGGCAGAGAGACTGCCTTCAGTGGCATGCCTCACCGTAAGCCAAAGAGTTATGAGAATATTGTATTTCCATAAAGAACCAACAAAAGTATTGCTTGCACCCTACGAAGAATGTCATTTGACCTACTGTGCCAGAGGAGCATCATGTAGGTACTTCAAAGCAATCGTGAGTGGAGAGCAAACTGAATACCGAGTCTGAGTTGTGCCCGTTTGGAAAATCTCACAGAATTCGTGGAAGTCAGAGTTCTCTCCTTGATAAGTGCAATTCTGTGTACGGCAGGCATTTTTCAGCACACGTAACATTCTTAGTGCCCGAAGGTCTGGCACCGTTGCATACTTGGTTAAAGAATAAAAAAGGGAAGAACCAACTTTGGTAACTTCTACTCTTAATAATTCAATGAGTCATAACTATCTTCCCTCTAAAATATCCTGTGAACTTGAATAGTACTGAGTTCAGTCTAATATGGTCTCCGGGCTTTAAAAACATTCTTTGTCAATAGTCATAGCATTGAATACAATCGAAAGATTAGACTAATCAAATGAAATGTGGCCTGGGTAATCAGATTCCATGAATAAATTAAACGGTAAATCTGATTTTCTTTTTAAAAATTAATACTTCAAAAAATAAAATTTTATCCCTAAAACTGAGTGATGTCAATTTCATTCCTTTTAATGAACTTATAGTACACGTGTTATCAAACCCTATATTTACCCTGAAAATATGCCAACAACTTATGAAAGGGTATTTGCTGTGAATGAGATGATCTTTTTCAAACAATTTTTGGGTTTTCCTGTGAATCAGCTGTTTTAAATGATAAACTCATTCTTGTTAATCTAGCAACAAATTGACTGAAACAAATGACAGACTTGATTGATGTTTGTCATTAAGTTGACTGCTTAAAGCATTTGGCCAAAAAGACTTCTTGTTTTGGTATTTAGTACCAACAATGAAAGAAGTCCATTAATGAAACCATCGTTTAAAAAGGGGTCTCTTAAACATTGGTTAGATATTAGTACCTTTCTAGCTACCGTGGTGTACTGCTCACCGACCAGGTAAATGGTCAACTTGATCAACAATTTCAGAGCATTTCATTGGTTTATTAGCACACCATGACTAATTTACCCATTTTCTCTCATTGGCACAGAGAGAACAAATAGCTCTTGACCAAGATGACCTCATCTATCTCTAGCACTCTGTGTTCTATGATATTTCTGAACACATGTTAACCCATGTTACAGTGAGTTAGCAAGGGTGAAAGGAAACACTCATTATTCAAGTGAGCAGGTACACTGTCCACTAGCACACCAAGTTCTGGAGGGTTAATTACAGTTAAGAACCCAAATATTTACTGAGCACTGAGCATAATCGCAGGTGTAAGAGGTAAGACACGCAGTCGTGGGCAAGCACATGAGGTCTGCTTGTTGATTGTAGAGACCACCAACTCACCTTCTTTACCCTTTCCCTCTCCTCACTGAATTGATAGTCACATTCTTTTATTATTATAACTGTAATGGGATAAAATTGTGAATGAGGGAGTGTTTTTATATTCCTCCTCTTCTCATGATTTTCAAGCTGATGGAGAAAATCAGAGGACAAGGTCAGCTGGTTGTCTCCTGTACTATGTAGACTACAAGATTTCTTAAGTGGGAAAAAACCCAGAGTGCATCGTTCTATTACTAAAGACAGGCCAAGTGATTGCCAAATTCCCTCAGCACTGAAACCTGAATGCTCATGCTTACGGCAGACACTGTCCTTGCACAATTCAATGTGCAATGTACCAGGCACAGAACTGGAAGCGTGTGAGTAATCCTGACCGTCTCTCTGACATGGGGCCCATGACTCAGCATGATGAGCTAGGGATGCATCCCATCCTGGTGGTTTTCAGACAGTGGAGCAAGATGATAGGAAGGAAGGAAGAGGGGGCCAAATACACAACATGTTTTAAAATGTGAGTCTTCTATTCATGTACTTGACTTCTCGTCTAACGTGTAAGCGTGAGAAAGGAAAGATGAGGTGGAATTTACCTCAGGCCTCTCTTTTCAAAGTTGCTCATTGCCTTATTAAATAAGGGTGTTTCTGTGACTTGGTTCATCCCTCAGCGAGGAGGAGGAGGGAGACGTAGGACAGGAACATGACTGGCATTTCCTGAGTGCTCTTTTTGTTCCAGGGACCTGGGCCCCTCACCTGGATGCCGCTACCTCAGCACAGCAGGACAGCAGAGTTCAGAAAGGACCCCAGGAGCCAGCTTCCTGGTTTGAGTCCTGTTTCAGCCACTTACTCCTGTGACTCTGGGCAAGTTACCTAGCAACAAACACTCCCGGAGCTTTTACTCGGTTCTTGGCAGCATGTCAAGGGTTTTCATTTTCTTCTTATCCTCCTAACACCCTCTACTATTAGTATTATTTGAAGACATTGAGGTAGAGAGAAGTTAAGGGAGAATGATGTAAAGATTAAAAACATCTGATTCTAGAGTAATACCGCTTGCGTTTTCATCCCAGCTAGACCATTTAGTAACTGGTGCCAGTTCAGACAAATTATTTATCCTCTCTTGAGACACGTGTATCATACTTTGAGCAGTGTTTGGCACACAGGAAAAGCTTAGTAAATGCCAGCTATTATTGTGATTCAGTGAATTGTCAGGTGGTACATTTATTGCCTGGTCTTGAGTAACCTAGAGAGGGGACAGATATGTTGTGTTTAGGAATCTGATGTGGCCGGTCACTGTACAGCTCACTCAAGTATTTGTATGTGGGGCTGAGGGATGTGCACACGCTCTCTGGTTGTCTCCACCTCTTTGGGCCTGTGTTCTGTTTCAGTTCCCCTTTGGGGTTGATGTAGGATGAGTGGAAAGGGGAGGGGTGTCATGCCCTTGTGACATCTCTGAAGAGCAAAGCAGGGCCGCAGCGATGGATGTCACAGAGTGCTGTGACTTGCCCAAGTCCAAGGCCACCAGCATCCTGACAACAGTTGTATCTGTGACATGTGGCACACCTAACAGAAATCAACCTCATTAACTCAGAATTCTGTTTGGTGGACTTTTGATTCGTGCTCTGGAACTTTATTTGATAATACTTAGAGGGCTCTTTAACTCAAGATTTGTGACCATAGATAGCAAAGAGACTAATTTAAAAAGGATGGAACTCTCTTGGAATGAAAAATTCATGAACTATTTATTGATCCCAGTAGAGTGATGAATTGAATCTGTGCTTAGCTCATTTTCCAAACTAGTTCCTCGATGTTAAAAAATTACCTTTAATGATTAAACCACTGAAGACTCATAAGGCAAGACAGGCACTCGAAGGGCAGTTATCTATTTTTAAAAAATAGAACATAAAGAAATTCACTGGTGCTTCTCTTTTATGAATTGCTCCTCTTTCGAAGACTCACATTTTGAAGGCAGTGTCCGCCACGGGTGCCAGAGACCTCTTTCAGGACCAGCCCAGACTGTTTGCCGCGTTGACCCACTAAAGATTGAGGTCTGGGCTCAGCAGCCCCAGGGGCAAATAGGCCGCTCAAGCCGCTCAGACCCCATCATCAGGCTTGAACGTCCCCATTTCTGCTTTGATGTTGCCACTTCTCTCTTTTCCTCAGCTCATGCCCTACGATGACATAGGCTTGGCCTGGCTGCCTAGAACAACCTCCAGACGGAGGCAAATGAGCTTGGGGACAAAATGGCCCTGTCGTTTGAATGGTTTCCAGGTGTCTCCTTTGGGGATATTTGATGGAGCGTCTCCTAAGCAACCTGAATGGTTCAAAATGCAGCCTTTACTGTTTCCTATCTGACCACTGTTAGGTCCTCTCTGAGATCACCATGGCAATCTGCTTAGAAGTATAAAAACACCTGTTTAGGGCCAACTAGACATAGATAGCCCCAGGTGTGGAGCGTAGACTGGTATCTGTTCCTTTCTAAAGACCACGTAGTCTGTTTCCAATGTGAGAATAGATCAATACAAACTCAAAGTGAGCAGATAAAGATAATCAAATAGTGAATTCAGAAGTTAAAAAATCACAATTATGCGATAAGTTAAACCATAAGTAATAGTAAAGATTACCTTAATAGTGTTTTTGAACATAAAAAATTAGCTTAAAAAGCTTATAAATACAGTAAAATAAAATTGTGTAAAATAAGGTGAGATTGTTCCCTAAAGATCAGAAAAAAAGATAAATCAAAGATTAACCTAAATGGCTTTTGGACACTGCTGGCAATGGCTAGTTTGTTTCTGGTACCAGGGTGGCAGGGATGGAGTGTGAGGGAGGCTCTGGGACTGGCTCTTCTCTCTGCCTCAGTGTCCCCATCCTGCCTCCCAACTCACCCTCTGTGACAGACAGGGGGGATCTGAGAGCGTCACCTTGGCTTGTGTTGATGCTGTGTGCATTACAATGAGGATGAAACTGGAACCTGTACCCAGAGTAAAAACAGAAGAAATCCATTCAGCATGAAGTTGTGTTACGCAGAAGGGTAATTGGGTAACACTCTGCTTTGCCCTTTAATGGCTCTGTGAGTTTGTATCTTCTGACTGGGGTGACTTGCAGTCAGACTAGGCACCTTGAAAGGCTTTCTTCCCAGCCTCCCGGCTCTATCGCAGGTCAGATGCCTCCTCCTCCAACGCAGCAGCTCCAGGGGGATCTCCCCCATTTTCCCAGTTGCCTATTCCTTCCTCCTGGCTTTTTCAACGCAGAGTTTGCTCTGAGTGGGGCTGTCGCTCCCTCCTTTCTTACACCTAATCTTGGCTCCTGCCAACACCAGTGCACCTGTGTGTGCTCTGCCCGGCCCCCAGGGCCATGGCCTGGGTGGAGCCACCCCCTCCTTTGAGCTTATGGAGGGAGTTTGATATTCAGCGAGTTCTCTTCGCTGTGAGAAGAAAGGGCAACAGAGGAACTAAGCTCCCTGGGAGCAACACTACAAAATACTGTCCAGGTAGGCCCACCAGGTCTTTGGGCGTCAGTCGGGCTCCGGTTGCGGGCCCTGGAGACACCCACTGAGTCTGAATTACACGCTGTATCCTTGTTGAATAAAGACTGAAAGAACTGTCTACCTGAGCCTGAGGCTACCAGGGAGCCTCGGACCTGGGAAGTCTTTGAGGAGGAGCCCACAACCACAGCTCAGTCAGCACTGACTTCACACCACGGAGACGGCCACTCACTGGAGGGTCCTCTTGCCAGTCCCTCTTATTCCCACTTCTCATTTTTCCTTTTGGATTGATATCTTCCTTCTGCTTCCTATCTGTTGATGTCTTCCTCACAAAACCACTGAATAAAATTATAGGTCTAAGGAGATAAACCTGGCCTTCAAAGCTGCAAACCCTGTCCCCTAGGGGCCCATACACTAAGAGACTTGAGCAAACACTGGCATGGTTTCTAACAGCCGAGGCCACAATCCCTAGGATGACTTCAGTCCCACCCCTTAACATGCCTGCGTGAGACCGCACAGCACAGGAGCATTTACTGTTTGCTGCAGCCCAAACCGGAAAGAGACAGGTCACTGAGCCCCCCCTAGGGCAGTGACTTCAGAAAGCTTGCTGCTGTAAACCTGGTCCCTGCCATTTGAGACATGAATCTTCTATGACCTAGAACTGTCTTTCCGAGGACCCGAGCGCTGTCTCTTCGTAATGCAAACATTCAAAAAGAGAATGTCACTTTCTGCTCCACTGGATGCCATGCTGTAATTTGTATCACTGCTTCCTGTCATGAACGAGCGGGAAGTTTGTTTCTCCTCTGGATAAGCACCAGTGCACAGACACAGCTGGTCTGGTTCCCCGGGACCCAACTCTCTGCACCGCCCTCGGTGCGTTGCCCGAGCACAGCCCAGCCTTTAAACGGCTCCCGCCTTTGTTTCAGCCAGGATGAGTTCAGTTCACGCTGGACATCTCCCTACTGCCGTGGTTGTTACTGGACCAAATCCACCCTTGCCGCTTTCCCTGGGGTCCCGCTTTGTTTACCCTTGACTGTCAGTGCTGCATTTATTCAGCTTCTCCTGATCTTCACACGCCCTTGGTGTGTTTTCATTCCTCCCACGTCCTCATGTACCTTTCTCACGGAATATGGGAAGTGCCACGGCCAGTCTCCCATGATGAAGGACAAACCCGGTTCCCACTGAAGCACAGGAGCGGGGGTGGTGGCACCTTGGCCGGTGGGGACTCATTAGCTTATTATTATTAGCATATTTTTTTCTGAATGACTGACTCCTCTGTTTTGTAAGGCTTGATAGAAATTCACTTTCCCTGGGCTCCTTTCTTTCTCCTTTTCTCTGCCTTTTTTATCCTTCCTGCCTACCCTTTTTGTATCATGGTGTTCTACCAATACTGTGCTGGGGGCCTTACAATATACTTGACACATGAAATGAAATGCATTTTCCCAACGTGGCTCTGCTTAACTAGAGCAAACCTTCTGGGCTCTTACCACCCCATTCCACGCCAGTCCAGGAGGAGGAAGGGGGACCCAGGCAGGAATGCCTAGGGACACTGCCCCACCTGGGGTTCAAGCTAACACTGGCAGTGGGGGCCGGAGGTGACTGGCTTTGTTGCTGATGCTTTGTGGGAACCATTCTGGGGGGTGGCAGGACTTGACTGAATGTCTTATCAGCTCCGGTGTGTGAGAAACGCTCACAATAAAAAACCAGGACACAGGACTTGAGCAGCAAAGGGAGGCTTTTATTCACGAGTCTGCCGAGTCGGACGCACCACCAGCCAGGAGCATGCGTGCGTAAGTAGACAAAGAAAACTGGTTTTTAGTTCGCAGAGAGCCGACGGCTCCTACACCTGTCCTCTCCTCTCCGACCTTGGCCTCGGTGAGGTCCCTAGGGACACACGGGCGTTGGTGCTTCACAGCCAAACAGCCTCTGAGCCCTGGACTGAAATGGGCTCCGAGTTCAAAGCACATGGCGCGGGTTTGAGCCTCACACCCCTAAATTGCCCTCCAGGCCTCCTGGGTCTGAGTCCCTTCAGCAGCGTGTGCCTCACGGCCTGATTCAGGACCTGGACCCTCCACGGGGCCCTGCCACCCACCAGCCATGTTGTTAAACTGTTTCTGAGCCTCAGTTGTTTGTCTACAGAAGGGGACATCAGAGCTGGCCCTGGCCCCAGGCTGGGCTGCCATCACTGTGACACGCGCGTGCCTGCCTGCCACGTGCGGACAAGATGTGCCTGCTCCAGCCAGGCCCATGGAGGCACCGTGGGTGCTGCCAGAACCCCCTGCCGGCGTTCCCGGGCCGCTGACGTCAGATGGCAGAGGGACCACACGTGGGGGTCACGACCTGGTCCGGGAAAGGTGAGGAGGAGAAGTGGACACAGAACGAAGGGAGGAACCGCAGCCTGAAGCCTGGAGGGGGCCGTATGCAGGTGCGGATGCTACAGAGCGTCCCACATCCAGCGTCTCCTGCCCGGAGCAGGGGTGCAGTCGGGGGCGCTGTGGCCTCTGGTCCCTGCGAGAGGTCGTCAGTGGGCGTTGCTGGCAAGCTGGCGTGGAAACCACCAGTGCCCCCATGCCCGGAACCTAAGGTGTCTCATTGCAAAATTGCTTGGATGCTTCCAAAGCCTCAGGTGGATGAGAGGAGTCTTGAACCAGGGGACGGTATGGAAAGCACACAGAGCCTACGTGGGGTTCTGTGAATGGTCAGAACTGTTGGCAACACCCAGTGCGTCGGAGTGGGTCTCCCCCGCCAGAACCCGCCAAGGAACTCAGTATAGTCAGGGGGCCTCCCAATTCGGAGCAAGCCAATTCCCTCTATGGCAGAACCCAATAGGTGGAATAAATCAGCAAGGCCAGCCCTCTGGCTACTCTTGGTCCCATACTCCGTTTTCCACTTCAGATTTGATAAATTGGAAAAATTCTAACCCCTCATGTAGGGATGATCCTCAGATAATGGCAGAGCTTGTAGCTTCCATTTTTGCCACTGTTCTTAAAAGCAAGGGTAACTGGGAGGTGAAAGGCACCGGTATCCAGTCATTATGGTGCAGGGAGCCCTATGTAGTGACAGGACCAGAGCTGGGCCTTGCCCGCCCACTGTCCCGTGGAGCCTGGGAAGCACCCCACCATGAGCGTCTCCGGCACCTGGACCTTGGCCAAGTGAAGCTGGAGCCCCGACCTGGGGAGACGCACCCTCCCGCTAGCACGGACTCACCCTCCAGCGAACGCGCCGCACTCACCCTCCCGGGATCGCACACTCACCCTCCCAGCAGCTCGCGTTCTCCCTGTGGCGAGTGCGCACTCCGCACTCCCGGGAGCGCGCACTCACACTCCTGCGAGCACGCAGCACTCATCCTCCCGGGATCACGCAGCACTCACACTCCGGGGAGTGCGCACTCACACTCCCAGGAGTGCACACTCACGGGAGTGCGCACTCACACTCCGGGGAGTGCTCACTCACACTCCGGGGAGCGCGTACACACTCCTTCGAGCGCGCACTCACACTCCTGCAAGCACGAAGCACTCATCCTCCCGGAATCGTGCAGCACTCACACTCCGGGGAGTGCTCACTCACCCTCCCGGTAGCGCGCACTCACACTCCGGCAAGCACGCAGCACTCATCCTCCCGGGATCACGCAGCACTCATCCTCCCGGGATCACACAGCACTCACACTCCGGGGAGTGCACACTCACACTCCTGCGAGCACGCAGCACTCACCCTCCCGGGAGCGCGCACTCACACTCATGTGAGCACACAGCACTCACCCTCCCAGCAGCGCGCACTCACACTCCCGGGATCACGCAGCACTCACACTCTGGGGAGTGCGCACTCACACTCGGGAATGCACACTCACAGGAGTGCGCACTCATACTCCTGTGAGCACGCAGCACTCATCCTCCCGGGACCGCGCTGCACTCACCCTCCCGGGATCAAGCACTCACCCTCCCAGCAGCTCGCGCTCTCCCTGTGGCGAGCGCGCACTCCGCACTCACACTCCTGCAAGCATGCAGCACTCATCCTCCTGGGATCACGCAGCACTCACCCTCCAGGGAGTGCACTCTCCCGGGAGCGTGCACTCACACTCCTGCGAGCACGCAGCACTCATCCTCCCGGGATCATGCAGCACTCATACTCCGGGGAGTGCTCACTCACGGGAGTGCTCACTCACACTCCGGGGAGTGCGCACTCACACTCCGGGGAGTGCGCACTACACTCCGGGGAGTGCGTGCACACTCACACTCCTGGGATCACGCAGCACTCATCCTCCCGGGAGTGCACACTCACGGGAGTGCTCACTCACACTCCGGGGAGTGCGCACTCACACTCCGGGGAGTGCTCACTCACACTCCTGCGAGCGCGCACTCACACTCCTGCGAGCACGCAGCACTCATCCTCCCGGGATCACGCAACACTCACACTCCCGGGATCGCGCAGCACTGTGTTTGGTGAGGACAATCTTCCTCCTGTTGATCCCAGAGGTATGTGTGAAATGTCACCGCTCCCCCGACCCCCCCGTTTTCCATGGTTCATCTGTTAATTATCTCCTACTGGTTTGAGAGTCACTGGCTTGCTCCTATACTACTAACAGGTGTAGCCTTGAGGAAGGAAACCCAGTGTTATCGCCAAGAAGCTGGAGGGTTTGGGTGAGGATCCAGGGACCCATCTGCAATCCAAGTCAGTGACAGTGGCTCTTCCAGATGTCCCTGTTCACACAAACGCACCCAAGGGAAGCTGTGGTTGTCATGGACAAGCTACCAGACAGGCAGCTCCACCAGCTGGACCAGCAAAATGGAGACAGGAGGGTAACGCCAATGACAAAATCCTAACTTGCAGGTGGGACAAAATTCTTCATCCAAAAAACATCTGTACCTTCAGCAAATATGTGCCTAGTGAACACCCAGGGAGTGTAACTGTGCTGCAGACAATGTGTTAAACACTTTATGAACATTATCTCATTTAATCCTCTCAAGATCTTCTGTGGGTGGATTCTTTCACTATCCATTTGTGTAAAGAAAATGGAGCTGAGCAGAGGAAAATCATTTGTCCGAGGGTAGATCCTAACCAGTGGCAGAGGAAGGCCTAGGACTCATGCTTTGATTCCTCCCCACCTCTGATTTCATGTCCTTCCCAGGTGGTCACCTGGTTACCCACTGAGCTTCTGGTTCTTGCTGCAAAAGCCAGGCACTCTCTGCATCACCTCCAAGCCCAAGCTGGTCCCTCTGCTGGGACTCCCCAGCTCAGGTAACACCCAGCCTCAGTTGTCATATCGCTTATTCGGTGAAGTCTTCTTTAAGGATCCTGTCTGGAATGGCCCTGCCCACCCCTGTCAGTCTGTGTCTCCAATACCCTGCCCCATTTCTCCTTTCAGCAATTAATTTTTCAGCCTGGACTTCTGCCCTGAACTCCAGGCTGTGACAACCAGTTGCCAGCTGGACCTCTCCCCCCTGAATGCCCATCAGGCTCCTCCATGTCTGTGGATCCACCTCCAAAAGGGAGCTCCGCTCCCTCTCCCGCCTCCCCCCAATCTGTGATTCATTCCTTATTTCAATTCATGGTAACTCTCTGCTTCCAACCCCTCTGAGCCACTTTGTGTCTTTCCTGTCCTTGGACCCCCTGCCCAGTCTGTGAGCAGACCCTGTTCTTTACCTTCAGTGTCGGCCCTGGATCCAGCCTCTTCTCACTGCCTCCCGGCCCATCACCAGGGCTTCACCCCGAATTATTGCCATGATTTTCTAACCATCTTCCTGCTTCTGCCCTACGTCTCTTCCGTCCGTTCTTCATGCAGGAGCCTCTGATCCTCTTAAGATGTTAGTCACATTCCGTCACTGTTCTGCTCCCAACCCACCGATTGGTTCCTGCCTCCCTCAGAGTAGGAGCTGGGGTCCTCGCGATGGGCCAGCAGACTGCTCTCTCTGGGCTCCATGGCCTTTCTGACCCCATCTCCTAGATACTGGGCTTGGCAATTGAAATAATTACGGGAAGAATGAATGAATCGACAGCACTCAGTCTCGATCTGCTTGTTCCCCTGCTTGTATCTGTCTTTCTCCACTGTGAATGCAGACTGGCTCAGAGCGCGTGGTACCCAATCCCTACTGACGGCTATGGGTGACTATCTGGGTGAACCCAGGCCGTCTGACATCACCCCCTAAAACAGGCGGATGTCAGGGCCCTCTGTTTGTTATGTACTTCAAACCCCCTGACCTTTGCCAATCACCATTTTTCACTTCTCTGCAGAAATTGAATTCTGTGTTCGCCCGCTTTTCTCTCTTTAAAAACATTCATTTCACTGTTTCAGGTTTCTCTTCTATGCTAATGGTTACTGAACACAGTCTTTCCAATTTCAGACCCAAATTTTCAAACAGCTCCTGTGATGAGACCTGGTTGTTGAGAACAGAGTGAAAAAAACCTCACACCCAGAGCCAGCCCAGAGGGCACAGCAAATAAAGGTTCATTCCCTTTCCTACCTGGGGACGCAGAAAAGGCACACGTGGGTTCGGCTTCAAGCAGAGGTGCGGGGGTGGGTGGGGGGGCGGGGCCCAGAACCTGGAAGGCTCCTTGGCCGGCTCTCTCTCTCCACTGCATTTCGTGCCTGCTCTGCAGGCTTCCCCTCCTTTGCATCGACCTTCAGAATCTGGAAGTGAAAACCCCTGTCCCAACCCCCATCTGCCTCTCAGGCCCTTGACTTCCCCTGCACTGTAAGAACTGGTGCTGCCCTTCCTGGAAAGGATCCTCAGCTGAGAGGGCCATGCGTGCATTTTAGGGGTACAAACCCTCTGGAGTATTTCAGCAGAGGGAGACTTCCAGCCACACTCCTCGCTAGCCCTGGGACACCAGTCACATCTCTTTTGTTCGCTTGGTAAAACGGGTGTATTATTTGTTCTGTCTCGTGTTGTGGGCCCCGGGGTCCATCCCGGATCTGCTGACTTACACTTTAGAGGGGCTCTTGAGAACTACATCGTGTCTAGGACAGGGCTGTTCAGAGGCTACTGATGTGGGAATTAGTAACGAGGTATAACTTCCAGGCCTTGGCAGCCAATGCAGATGACATAAAAAGGAGAGTTTTTGTAGACAAAGGTATCCGTCCTCCAGGACTTTTACCGCCTGGGCGGTGCTTTCCTGAGAATTGGATAAAGTCACCCCTCTGGATACTGGCTGGATTTCAGCCCCCCAGGTGCTCCTGTCCTGTTGTCCGTCGTAGGGGGCAGCCTTGGTGCCCCACCTGGAAACGAGGGGAAGAGGCAGCACAGGAAGCGGGGACTGCTGGGCGAAGAGCCTGAGTCATGGTGTGTTTGATACGTAGTAGACTATCCATCCATGAGCAGGTACATAGAAATGGGGGGTGGGTGTGGGGGTGGCTACTGCTTGTTTAAGACCAAAGGTGGAGCCGAGGGCTGTTAGCACAGCTGCAAAGGCCAAAGGCCGGGCCTTGTTTGATGTAGCCGAAGGGAATATAAGAGATAGAAAACAGAGTTCCCTGTTTCTCACGTGTAACTGGTGGCAGCAAAATGAAACTCAGTGGCAATACATAATCACTTAGAGAGTAACTACTAGTAGCACAGAATTCCCTCCCCCAAACTTAAAGGTCTCTTTTTGTTTTTGTTTTTCTTGAAACTTAGCCTAAAAATTAAAGAACAGAATTCTGCAGTTGGGTGACTGAGGGCCTTAGGAAACAGTAGGGCAGAGAAACTGACCTTGTGTGAACTTACAAATATTATCACATTTTCTAAACTCAAACAGTGGAGGGCACGCTAACTAAATAGGCTATCAGTGACATTAAACGCAGCTTCAATGAAAGGACACTGGGTAATTCATCACCAAGGGCTACCTCCTGCTTGCTAGACACTTGTCAGGATTTCTCTCTCATTTAACTGAGATGGTTATATAATCATTTGGTTTTATTGCCCATAATGTGTATTTGCACTTCAAGATACGTTTCCTTTTCCCTGGGTCTGGTCTCCTGCTCAAATGTACAACAGTTCTTTCTCAGCTGGAGTTGCTTTCCTCTGCTTCCGAGAATAACTCTGATGTTTGTGGAGCAAGATTTGCATAAGAGAGGAGGTTATTTCTCAGTTCCTCTACGTATGTGCAAGGCCAAGGACACCTCATTAGAAGGGATCTGAGCATGGTAACCTGGCGTGGCAGTTTCCTCCCCAAGGTTTCAGTTCTCTTCTTCAGGCAAATAATGCCCAATAATATAATCAACATTTGCTGAACTGTTCTATGCACCATGTTGGGCTCCAAGTATTCTTTGTTCAAAAAATAAATAAATAAATAAATAAATAAATAAAGAGTTTTGGGAAGATGGAATTACGAAGTTGTCTGAAAGATGGTAGAAGGTAGTGGAACAAATGGTGGATATGTTGTTCAATAAAGTTATTGGTGAAAATGAAAAATGTGTCTTATTTTCATGTGAAAACCGACAAACTTTTTGGCCAATCCAATATTTCTATGTCCATGTTTATATCTATCTATCTCTCTACCTACTGAGATATTTATTTTTAGGAACTGTCTCACGTGATTCTGGATGTCGGTAAGGCCAAAATCTACAGGTTGGAGACTCAGGGAAGAGCTGCTGTCCAAATTCAAAGACAGTCCACTAACAGAATTCCTTCTTGCTCGGGTGAGGTCAGTCTTTGTTCTGTTAAGGCCTTCCACTGACCCGATGAGGCCCACCCACGTAATGGAGGGTCATCTGCTTCACTCCAAGTCCACAGATTTAAAATTTAATCTCCCAGGAAACACTCTCATGGAAACATCTAGAAGGATGCTTGACCAACTCTCTGAGCATCGTGGCCAGCCAAGTTAACACAGAACATTAACCTTCACAGTGGGGCAAAGAGGGGAGAGGTAAGACAGTTCCTTTTGAATAGGGAGCTTCACGACCTGCTGGACTAACATGTGTAGAGGCTTCAGGGGACAGGCCTCATAGAAGCATTGTCTAATGAGATCAGAAAACCAATAATGCCAGGTCTTTCAATGGGAAAAGGTCACAAGGGAGAGGCTCCATGCAGGTCCGGACTGTGGATTTTCACAGGAAGACCTCCTGATGAGATGTAAGGCACCTCTCCCAGGGGCAGCTGTTGAGGGAGCCTCTGAGCCCCTGGGTTCCCCCAGCCTCAGCTGGTGGGCTCCTCTGCTGGCCTACTGCTGTCCCCGCAGGGCCCCTGCAGGGCCCCTTGCCTCTGGGCATCCCGCCAGAGAAGCCAGCTGGGGCAGAGAGCGCCTGGCACCCTGCGGAGCCTCAGCTGTCCCCGCAGCTGAGGGACAGTCCTCCCGTTTTCCTCCTCCACCCGGCAGATCCCCATTTCCCTCTCTCATTCTGAGAACACGTCTTCACTCCCTCAAGGCACTGCTCTGAAGGTTGATGCTGAATGAGAAACAACACAACACAGGAACCACACCAAACCCTTGTCCCTGCCGCTGAGGGGCTCTGAGTTCCCCTGGAAGCAGAAGGACCGGTGCTGGCACCCCCAGGGCTCCGGGCCATGTGTCGGAGCAGAAAGCGGAAGCCACGCTGGTCCTGTGTGCTGCCGCTTCCCAGCCAATGCCTCCCTGCTTCCTGACAGAGACAAGTTCTTCTGCAAAGCTACGGAGTCAGCCCTTCCCGGGCAGCAGATGGCTCCCCCAGAGCCCTCCTGGTGGTGATGAGCAGCTTGCGGACGTGATGATGGAGCACTTGGCAAGTATCCAGCGAACGATCACAGCAGCTTCTGTTCCACCCGCTGCAGTACCTACCCTGCAGCTATCTGGACCTGACAGAACGAACAAAGGGCCCGTGAGACATTTCCCCACATGCACACTTCTCCCCGAGGCTTACTTTATCTTTTGGTCATGACGAAATAGATGCTCTAAGTTGTTGTCGTGAAAGAATTTGCTTACATCATTCCGAGCATTATTCCAAGGCCAGGGGCATTTGACGGGTCTGGGCATCTTGCTTTGCAGAACTTAGTATTTGGATTAGGGAAAGAGATGGCGTTGGAATGTGCTCTGGCTGAGTGTCAGCAAGGGATGGTTTTCAGGACATCAGGGAACTGTGGCTCATGGGCATGGTTCAGATTTTCACACCAGGAGAAGGAAAATCCCATACATGATGGAAATCTCACACCTATACTGGAGTTGTTCCAATTTTGCTAGGACCTCGGCTAGCCCTTCCTCTCCAGCTCATCACTCCCTCGATCACCCAGCCTCTGCCATCAGGCTGCCACCTGAATGTGCCAGCTGTGGGACATGGGTGACAAGTGAGTGAGGGAAGAGTTACAACTGTCACTTAGTGAACTCTTCGTGATGACATGCAGAACTTTATTAGTGACCCGATGATGGAGCAATGGTGGAAACTAGACCTTGATAGAGCTGGCCAGAAGGTACAAGAAAGCAACAGGGACAGAAGTGAGGGGATGAGAATTTGGGGGACAGCGTGGGCTCTCCCTGAGAGTTTGTTCTCCTGCTAATCCCATGGACTTGTGCCCGAGTCTCGGGTGGAAGGGATGGTGAGTGGCAACGCAAAGTTTGGTTTTCTCACAGAGATCACTGTAGGGCGTTGGGAAAGCAGGGCACATCCCTCACATCATGGTGACACAGGGTGGTAGCGCATGGCCCCCACTTCAGTCAGGCTGTTTTAAAGCACATCTGAGCAGGCTCAATGTGACTTTGATGGCCAATCCTGTTGGCAGAGAAGAAGAGGCATCCTCATTGGACTTGGCCAGCAGAATGGTGGAACAGAGCCAGAGCAGAAGAGAGGACAGGACAAATGTTTGCGAGCTGCATAAAGTGTTCATCTGGGGGTTTCTCCCACAGCCCCAGGGAGGCTCCAGGGATGGCAGCAGGAGGCCCCACCCACAAGGATGGGATGAACCAGACAAATGTGTTCTATCCAATCACCCAAAATAAGGTGTCCCAAAGACTCATCAGCTTATGCCGGATCTTACATCATGACATCACCGAAGAGACTGCTTGTTATTCTTTTTCCAATGTGAGATTTCATTTGCTACAATCCAGTTAGAGGTCAATAAAGCTTGCACATGCCACTGTAAATTTGCTCTCCCAAGAGTAGACTGCAAAGATGCATCATGGTTTTCTCCCAGATGTTCCTCCAAAGATAAAGTTGTTAAAAGATGAACTTCCTACTTTTAAGATTCCTACTTATAGATGGTTTTATTAAAAAGGATGTCTTCACACCTTGAGGTCAGCTACTTGTACTTAATGTGTGTATCTGCTATCATTGGACTTCTTGGGGATCCTTGGCAGCAATTTCTAAGCATCCTTTCTTGCTATGATTAATAATTGTATATCTTTGGAATGCTTTTAAACTCATAAAGCCCATTGACCTACTGAAAGGTACAGACCATACTTTATGGATGAGGAAACTAAGACTTGAGCATCTTCTTCAAGGACTAGCTGCTAATGGGACAGGTGCTGCCTAAATCCAGTCCTGGCATTAAACCTGTATTTCCTCCCACACACAGAGGGATATTGTGTTACCAGTGTTATTCATGAGTCATTTCTAAAATGTAATTTTATCCAAACCTTATCAACCAAATTGTGGAGCTTGAAAAATGATGGGGTTTCCTCTTTTTGATGTAATTCAGAAAATAGACCAAAATGTAGCCAGTGGGATGATAAAACATAGTCATTTTGGTGTACATTTCTTAGAAGCTGCCAACCCCCTCTCCAATGTTGGCGGGATGCAGCAGCTTTCTAGCCACTTGTCTTATGTTAAGAACTTCTTTACATTTGCTCTTTCTTGGTGCACTGGTATTCCTGTGCCTGGCACAGGGCTGGCTCTCCTGTCCATGAACTAGCTTCCTTCTCTTGTGTCTGCACCCCCCACCACCTTCAGAAAACTGGGCACGGGGCAGGAAAGTCCAGTTCCCCTGTTGCTAAAACAATAGCACACCTAAAGCTGTTAAATCTACTGTAAAACACGACAAGGCAAAGTAGGTGTGGCCCACCCCTCTCCCTGGGTCACCCCTTTTCTGATTTCTTTTCCCTTCAACACCGTTGGTGGTAATCGCTTTAACCAGATGGCTCTCCTTTGACGGTGTCATTGGTAGCCCCATTATTTCATTTGTCCTCTTCAGGGACAGAACAACTACTTTTGTTGAATAACGGATTTTGCTTGATCTTCCTGGAACTGTCTTCCAAAAATGCACTTGACTTCCATGTTGTCTTAAGGTGAGAAGCTCATATGGTTGATGTGGATAAAAGTTTGAAACCAAGGCACCTGCTCGCTGATGACATCTGGACCTCAGCAGCAAGCTCCGCCTTGCTGTAGTTGGAGCAATGGCTCACTGTCCATGCAGTAATACAGGAGAACTCCTCACTGCCAACAGCAAAGCGTAGGGCTGAGCAGGAGAATTTCCTACCAGTTGGGCAGTTACCAAGGATAATTCAAGACATTCACTAAGCAAGGCCAGGTGCAGTCTTTCTGCACACACTGTGTCAGCGTCAGGTGTGCTGTTTCAGTTTCTAACATACAAAAGCAGAGGCAATGTAAGAAAACCGCGCATTTGTTTATGAGTTAGAGCACCTTTCAGTTTCCTGACTGTGGTTGGCTCGGTTCCCTAATTTGGTTCCAGTTTGTACACAGTGTACCTCGCAGGGAGCTGGAGGCCCGGACCTTGCAGGGGGCTCCCATGGCGTTGACCTCATGGACAGGACCCGGGCTTGTCTTCACACGGAAGTGATTGCCTGCTTACCTGAGAGGGGCTGGTCCCTTCACATGAAGTTGGAGCTATGGAGAGCCGCATTTAAGTGTAAGAAATGGGAGTCCCAGGAGCTTCCTAATCCCTTGCCTAATATTAATAACATCGTTACATGTGTACCTGAAATATATGTTCCAAAGCAAGTTCACATTTCTTATGAAAACGGTGAAGAAAGAAGGGTCTGTTCTAAGCAGGGGGACAATGTGGTATGCTTGAGAAGCAGGCAGAAGTCCAGTGCAGTGGGAACAAAGAGTATGTTGACAAATGTCACCTCCAGCACTTTGTGGTGGTTCAAGAGGACAGCTCCAGTCTTGTTTATGCTGGATCTAGAGCCAAAGTTCATCAGGCCATTATCTATAATTCTCAATATTTTTGTTTTATATAGTTATTAATCCTCTCATGGGCCTGAGAATTCTCTGGTTCTAGGGAGAAGCAGAGAACTAAAAAAGAGGAACAGAGAAAAATGTCTTTGGGTCTAATTCCCTCTGATGTCTAGTCTGAACGTCATAAGGCTACCTTGAAATTTTTTGTGTAAAATTAACTTAATTAACACAATTGCCTTAACTGAATATAGAGTTAATCAATATCTTTAACTTAATCTGAAATAAATCAACACTGTTGAATATTTTAACTTTGATCATCCCTCTCCAAATTTACATGATTTCGCTCTCTTCATAATTGAGTGAAGATTTGTAGGTGGTAAATGCTCTCAGTATTTATTTATGTGCTTACTTATTTATTTGGAAAATGTCTTTATTTAAGCCATAGACTGGGAACCAGGAGAAGATGCTCACATATGAGTTCTGGCTCCTGATTTGCTCTCCAGAGATCTATAATGATCCTCAAATCTCATGGTGGAGAGAGAAACCAGGAAAGGAGGTTGAGAAAGATTAGAAAGGACACCGTGGCATCATGGGGACAGCCTAGCTCGTGTTTAGCCCAGGAGGGCTGAGTCAGAGAGCCTGCTCTTTCACTCACCTTGACCTCCTGTTGAGTAGAGCAGAAAGGTGGGGGTCCACTGAGGAAGTGCGCCCAGCCTCCTCGGGACGTTGCTCCGGTGGCTTTCTGGCATTGTCTGTCTTCAGGGATGCACTATTTATATATAGCAGGTGATCATTTAGTCATGCACTCAACAAGCACTGATGGGACTCTTTGTATGTGCCAGGCCCTAGGGACCCAGTGGTGAAGAAAAGGATGTCCCCATGCTTGTGGAGCCTATCTTGCTGTAATGACTTTCTTCTTAGATTGAAATGGTTTCTCTGTTCATTTTGGGGACAAGAAGCCACACTTGATGACACCTTTCTTGCTATATCATGAAGGTCCTCGGGGAAACATCTGAAAAGATACTCGCTCAAAGCAGGAGGGCTACTATTTTCCTGACTCTCACCTTCCTCAATGGCTCACTCACCTGTCCAGCAAGGCTTATCCTGAGCACCCTATTTAACAATGCCACGTCCCCTCCACACCCACTCCCACTTCCCCTCTCCTGCACTTTTTGTTCCTCATAAATTGAAATAGTCAAATTTTAGAAATTTTATCTGGTGAAATATTGGTTCAATGAACTAAAAACATCAGGTAAATATTCCTGTATATCAGTGCAAATAATGAGTGGGGCTGGAGTTACAGGCTTGCTGAGCTCTGGATCTAGAGGCAGGAAGTAACGGTCAGCAGCTTGGCCTTTTCAAGTAACAGGGACTTGAAAATGTTTCATGGGAGTCAGAGAGTTGAACACAGGTTTGTTACGTTAGCCAGGTACTGAAATGGACTCAATGTTTCATAAAAGATGATTAGGAGGGGACAAAAGCCTGCCACCAACTAATGCTTGGAACCTCTGCATCCTGGCACAGGCCTGATTTGGGCACAGCCTCAATGGTTTGACCAGCAACAGAACCAAGCTGCCTGATGACTCAGTGACTTGACTGGCAATGTCCCAGTGATCACCTCAGGGCATCTCTAAGCTGTCGTTATGAGGTTGTGTTCTTGATTGGGATCGGGGCACCAAGTGAAGGCAGCTTCAATACTCCTGTCTGGATGAGTTATGTCTTTATATCTTTGTTGGTTGGACTTCCGTGCAGTTTGATTTCCTGGAACTTCTGGTTGTCTCTAGTTTTGAGGTAGCTGTACTCCTTCTTAGTTGTGGAGGGAGACATAGCGTCTCTGTCTAGGCCTCCATCTGGGCCGGAAGTCTCTCCCATGCTTTTTATTCCCCATTTCACTTATTACCTCCCAATATACCGAGAACTTACCTTTACTATCTAGTGTCTGTATTCCCTCTGCTTGAATGTGAGTCTCACAGGGGTGTGGCTCTTTACCCATTTTTCCTCTGCTGTTTACCTGCAGCCTAGAACAGTGCTTGGCACATAGTTGGTGTTCAGTAAATTCTGTTGAATGAATGAATGGAGTCCATCCAGGCCAGGCTTCCTTTTCAAGTCACACGTTTCAGTCTGGGGACATTTTCACGACAGATTAGAGATGCAGAGAAAACCAGTGATGCTCTTAGCGGTGGCTACCGGTTCCCGAAAAGGGAATTAGATTGAATTTGTTCATAAGGTCAAGAACGAGATGGAATTAGCAAATGCCACACTGGCCAGTGGTGGACATGTGGGCATCGTGTTCTCCTGCTCACGGTCTCTGCCGTGTAGTCCCGCCCACAGCCATCTGAGTTTCACTGTCTCACTGTGTCTCTGCCCGCACAGAGGCCGAGCAGGCGGGGTGTGTGAGCTGGGGACTGCCTGGAGCTGTCTGGGGCTGCGGAGTGATGAGTGTCTAATAGGAACCGAATCCCTTACCCTTTATCCCACAAAGAATGAGGAAATGCTGGGAAGCAACCATTGCGTTCCCCAAGCAGTTCAGCAAGTTCAATGGCGCACATGTTCCAGGCCTTGCAGAGCTGGGAAGGGAATATAGGAAGTGAACTTGCTCTGAGGGACCTCACTGTTTTGGTTTAACTTTGTTCTCACTTACGCTGTTCTTCTTGCCTGAGGGTTTTCAATTACCCTTAATCCTTTAGCTAAACCCTTAACGTTTTCATGGGTGGGGGTGGGGGGTGGGGCGACCATTACAAAAATTTACAAAGTTCACACATCCAGAGGATGATTAAAGACAGAAGCAGGCTTCACTCCTGTGGTGCCTCCGAGGGAAGGGTCTCCGCTTCTGCCTATTCTCTGTCTTGCCCCAGAAGTCTTACTGTTGCTTCTTCTTTGGCCTAGCTTGTCGGTTTATTTTAATTCACCCAGTCCGCCCTTGGAAGTGGCTCCAAGGCACATGCAGATAACAAAGGAATGAAGGAAACAGGACACATGAGGTCCTTTGTTACCAGGATTAATCACATCTTCGGAAAACTCTAGGTGCTGTTTCTCTCCTGTGTGTAAATCTGAAAGGAAATCAAACCTCTCACTCAGCGGGCGGGCGCTCTGTGTAAAGAGCCCGATGTGCTTGGAGAAGGCACGTCGGTAACGATTCAGGATCACGCTCTTAATCTAAGAGCACGTGAAACCCGAGTGCCCCAGAGGCTCGTTTTCATTATTTTTGGTTTCCATTTTAAACTTGATATTCATGTTTATGCTTCAAAGTGAAACATGTTCATTAAGATAAATGGAAGGAAAGCAGAAAAGTAGAGAGAACGTAAAAATTATACGTATTCCCCATCGCTCCCAGATAAAACATGTCAACATGCTATATACTTCCTTCCGCTCCCTTTAAAATGTTTCATGCCGCAGGAAACGGGTAAGATAATTCTGCAGCGTCTGTTGCACTTGATAGTGAGGAAGCTCTCACAGACAAGAAGTACCGTAATAGCTCGTAAAAAGGACTTGGGAGCCAACTCAAAGAGACCCCCAGTGGCCAAAGCTAGGACACAATTTGAGCTCAGCGCAAAGCCTAAGCAAAGAGCATTCTGATTGGTCCAGCCCAGCGCAATAGAATCTTGCGTTGAACACGGCTTTCCCTAGCTTCCATGACAGGTTTCTTTCTCTTTAGGGCCTTGCCCTGCTAAGTAGAGGCTGAGCTGAGCTTTCCACGTCCCCTGGTTTAAAAATAGCACCCAGCCTCACCCCAGTGAATATGCAGAGGTGCTAACCTGCTGCCCCTCAACAGAGGCATTCTGCAGATGCCTCTAGAAAATATGCCTTTCTGGTGACAAATGTCAAATATGTCATTTTATCTTGTATTTTCCCTCCATATTTTGCAGCTAACACGTAAGTACTTTGCTTACATTATTTTCCCCAAATCTCCCAAACAGTCTGGTACATCAAACCCAAATATTACTAGTTCTCATTTCTGGGTGAGAAAATATTTTCCTTTTTAGATGAAAGAAGGAAAATAGGTAAGAGGGAGCTGGACAGCTGGCAGGTACCCAGCTGTTTCTTCAATTGTTTATTCTAACAAATACATATGGAAAGCGTGCTCTGACCTGGGCCCTGTGCTGGGCACTGAGTCATGTGGAGAATAAAAACAGGAGCCCTAATCCCAAGGAACTTGTGATCTAGAGAGGAGACTTGATAGTGATTCAACAAGGGCAAACCTGAACTATCATTGCTAAACGCTGTTCAGTGCTGTGCTTAGCACAGAGAGCAGATCTATCAGTAGAGCTGGAAAGGCAAAATGCAAGGCGCGCTGTAAGCATTTCTCGGGGCTACCTAATCTGGGGTGAAGGTTTCTCCAACGGAAAGCTGCCGAGCTGAGATCTCCAGGATCCACAGGCAGCGACCGGAAGAATGGGTGAGGCTGGCGCTCAGGGACTGGGCCTGTGTGTGGGGGTGTGTGGGGGTGCGGTATGAGATCCTTCTGCAGATAGAGTCAGCAGCCAGATCCTGCCTGACCGAGATCATGTTCGGGCTTCTGTACTGTACTTGGGCTTAATGCGAGGGCCCTGAAGATTTTAATTGAGGGAGGGAGGGAGTGAGTGTGTGTGTGTGTGTGTGTGTGTGTGTGTAGGCTGCTCAATGTGCTGTGTTTAGGTAAAGAATCAAGTGCATGAGCTACCCTGTGAAGTGCTATATGGAACAAAACATTTGTAGTCAATCAATGAGCAGACAGTACTCTGATAATATTTCTCCCACGTTTTTTTTTCAGGAACAGAGGTCTAATGTAGGATAAAGCATTTCTTGTCTTGCCATTTCTAACCTGCTTTCCAGTGAGTGATATGTACACGGCTTCAGTAATATGGGGGCCTCAGGGCTGATAGCTGGAGCAGTCCAACATGCTTTCTCCCTTCTGTGGAACATACCCTTCTCCAGCTGTGTTAGTTGGCATTGTCTAACTTCTCCTTTTCTACTGAGCAATATTACTGGGGAAGATTTCTGAATAGTTATTCTTCCTCAGAGTTACCCTGTAAACTTCAATATAGAATCCAGGCATCTCTGTCCCCTCTGCCAGGGCATCTTTTTCATTTGATGGTCAGCGGCGCCCCCTACTGGGAGAAATAGCTCAACTACAATAAAGCGAACACAGGGCAAGTGCTCTAACGTTTGGTGTATTGGTGTGAAAGGTAATTGCTGTGCACCAGCTGAGGAACTTACTCGCTACTTTTGCAATAACTCTGACTCAATTACAAACGATTGGCTTCTCGTTTGGTACATTTTCCAATTCCTCTGGACTAGAGGGTTATTGCAACACTTAATTCAAGTCACAAATGTATAGCCTTGCTGAGGGTAAAGGGGGTTAATCTATGGTGAGGGAAGGAGACTAGACTTGGGAGGTGAGCGCCAATGGCATATACAGTTGTGTTATAAAGTTGTACACCTGTCATTTAGGTGATATTGTTAACCAATGGTTTCCCAGTATATTTACTTAAAAATAAAATCACTGAAGAAATTTGGAATTGATGTTGAGAAATAATTCAGTCCAGTCGCCTACTTTCGGAAGAAAATATAACCTCTTCAAGATACTGAGTTCTCTGTTCTATTCCTATGATTTCTAGGGAAGAAAATTCCACAGTATCATCAAAAGCCAATTTCTATGTTTCTAGTCATCCAGTGGGTTCTTTTATTTGATGAATCCCTTTTAAAATATCCTTATTATAGAGTACTTTTAGTTTTACAGAAAAGTTACAAAGATAACGTAGAGGGCTGTAGTATGCCCCTCATCTGCTATTCCCTACTGTGAACACCTGACATCACCACGGTACATTTGTCACAGCGAAGGAACCGCCATCGGTACATTGCTATGAACCAAACTTCACGCTTTATTTGCATCTCAACAAGCTTTCTCTCAGTACCCTTTCTCGGTTCCAGGATCTCACCCCAGACACCACGTTACATTTCATCATTTTACCTTCCTCAGGTTCCTCTGGGCTCGGAGAGTTTCTGTGACTTTGCTTTTGGTGATCTTGACAGTCTGAGACTACCCATCATTCATTTAGTAGAATGCCCCGCTCCCCACGTGGATTTACCTGTTGCTTTTGGGAGGAAGAGCACACTCACCCCTTCATGTTTAGGAACACACTATCGACATGCCTTATGGCCTTCAAGGTTAGCTTGGATCACCTGGCTGAAGTGGTGTTTGTTAGGGTTCTCCACTGCGAAGTTAGTTTGCTGTTGTTCCTTTTAATATACATCTCTTTCTTCTTATAGAGATGGAGAAGCTTGCCAGCCTGTTTTCAGAAGAGAAAGACAGTGTAGCATGGTGGTAAAGGGTAGCTTTTAGGGAACAGGAAGAACTGGGTTTGTAAGCAGTTTTGCCGCTGGCTAGCTGTGTGATCTTGGGCAAGTTACTTCCTCAGCCGTATTATCCGAAGTATAAAATGGGGACCATTCCAGTCCTTTGCTCAGCTGGAATGACAAGGGTCGAAGGACGTGATGCACAGAAGCATTTACTGCATGCCTGGTGCATGAACATGCTTCAACTAATGCCAACATGCAACTGCCTGCTATTATTACTAATGTTCACGTGATAGCAGAGCTCATGGGCACCGTGTGTTTATTTTAAAGTCGCTGTTGAGTTTCTTCTCAGAGGCAGCAGCAGCAATTCCTCAACATGGAACTCTTTCCATTAATATGCTGACCTGGACGTGGGGCCCGTGGGCTATAAGGCTGTGCTCTGTGGGAGCAGCGCCCCCTGGAGTTGTGCAACGTGGGGGTCCTGCTTTGGGCCTTTCCCTAGGGAGAGGTGATGACAGACCAGTCATTAGTTTGACATTGAGCTCCTCCCGGGTCCTGAGGAGACAGTGTCGATCCAGCAGATACAGAGCGATGGCAACTTTGACAGTCAGGGGAGAATGTTCAGAGAGAGGGAGATGGGAGACATGGGCACCTTAGATCACAGGGTACCTCGATTATTCCTTCCCAAGCAACAAAACAGTTTAT
This sequence comes from Furipterus horrens, assembly GCF_987537825.1. Classification (NCBI taxonomy): domain Eukaryota; kingdom Metazoa; phylum Chordata; class Mammalia; order Chiroptera; family Furipteridae; genus Furipterus; species Furipterus horrens. The sequence goes on from NW_028327180.1 coordinate 11,931,108, forward strand.
GGATGAAAGCCAGTCTCCCCCAAGTCTGTCCTCATAAGACCAAAGTGACCAAGGTGATGACGTCACCTGTTCACCAGCCCTGCTTTGCTCTTGGGGTCCTGCTGTAGGGCTCTCACGTGACTAGAATGGGGATTCGCAGACTTTATGGTTCATGAGAGTCACCAGGAGGCCTCCTTTCAACATGGATTTTCTATCCTGTACCTTCTATTTCCCATGTTGTCAAACTTTCTGAGTCTGACTCCAGACTCTGCTCTTCCCAGTGGCTCATCCCTCTCTGTGTTGTGTTGAGATTTTTTATTAGGAGGTTTTTGTTTTTGTTTTTGATTTTTAGATTTTATGTAATTATTTTTAGGGAGAGGGGAAAGGTGGAAGAAAGAGAGGGAGAGAAACATCTATCGGTTACCTCCTGTGCACCCCCAACTGGGGACCTGGCCTGAAACCCAGGCGTGTGCCCTGACCGAGAATTGAACCGGCAACCTTTCGGTTTGTGGGACAATGCTCAGCCCACTGAGACACACCATCCAGGGCTGACTGTGCGTTAATGTTCCTGACATGGTCTGTGAGGATTTCTTTGAGGCCTGGGTCTAACATGTCTACCTTCGGGGAGGGAGAAGTTTGAGTCTACCAGGCACTTAGTGGAACTATCCATCTGGGCCCACTTGAAACTCAATCTGCACCTGACTTACCCACCACTGTGGGTGCTGATTTTGTGCCAAGGCCTCTGACTCTGACCCTGACCCTGGACTTTGTTCCTGTCCCCTGAAAACCCTTCCTGTGGCCTGTTTTTTGTATGGCCTTTGATCTAAGGACAGTTTGTACATTTTTAAAACGACTGTTAAAAACAACAATAATGAAAGACAGTTATAGAAATCATACATGATCCCCAAACCTAAAATACTTACAATCTGACCCTTTACAGAAAATATAAATAAAAAATCGTGGACCCTGGACCCTCGGGAATCAGGTCACGCACCCAAAGTCCTTTCTTATAGTTTCTGTCTTCCTAGGATTTCTCTTACTTTCCCACCAGCCAAGCTTCTCATCTTAGGGGACTGAAGCCATTGTATCCCCATGTTTTCAAGTGTTCTGTAGTTTGGGGGGGGGGTTCTCTGACATCTAGGCCCTCCATGACGTGAGATAAAGAAGCCCTCCCTTTGACCCTCCTGCCAAGAAAGTCTCAGTGCCCGAGCAGGGGCCAGAAGAGGGGCCAGGTTTGGATAGCACAAAATAATAACTAATTTTATTCTGAAGGAGTAACTCCAGAAAGTAATAACTCCCATGGGGATGTTAATGCAACGAGCTTTCTTGCATAGCCTAGATGAGACAGCGTTGGCTGGGGACTTACCGTGTGGGTAGTGGTTGTGGTAGTGATTGTGGTTGTGGGGTGTGTGTGTGTGTATTTGAGGTGGTGGTAATGGTGGTGGTGTGTGAGAGAGTGACCGAGTGTGGGTGGGTGTGAATGTGTGTATCTGTGCGTTCTCATACACTGCGCTGGCCTCCATCCCAGTCTGGTCACAGGTTAGAATTGTTCCTGTTCGGGGAATATTCCCTGACTGTAAGATAATCTTCCCGTCCCTATAATGAAGTCCAGCTTTCTGTTTTTCTTGCCTTGCTTTCCTGAGACCCTGGAGCAGTCAGGAGCTGCCTCCACGCATGGAAGGATGATGATGCAGCCCAGAGACCTCTGGCAATGCGGTTGGGAAACCCAAGTTCCAGCACTAAGTCTGGCCCTAATCGACACCCGCCCTTTCCTCTTCCTTCAAGTTTCAAAGAGAATAAAAAAGAGGGAAAGGGAAAGTGATGAGGTAAATGGACCACTTTTCGCTTTCCCTGTTGTACAGGAAAGGCTGTGTATTATGACACTTCCTGGGAATTCTGCTTGTTTACACCAGACCCAGGCCCATAGTGATGGGATCTTATGCTCACACCTAACTCCATTGTATTCTTACATTCTGCGATTGACTTCGCTGCTCTCCCATTTATTTATAGAGGCTGATGCCATTTCCAAAGCCCTGAAGTATGTTGTGTTGTTTTTTTCTTAGAGATCTGAGAGCCTTGGCTCCCGCTAGATCTGTAATATCAGCGACAGCTGTGTTGTGTATACAGCCCTCATGGCAACCAGAGGCGGTTGCCCTCCAGCGCAAGAGCTGGCTCTGGTTTCTCCCCTGTTTAGTAAACGATCCTGGAGAACAAAGAAGGCAGGAATGCTAGATAAGAGAGGCACGGAGAGGGTGTCCAGGCTAGGGCGGTCACCGCCATGACCAGGCCTTCTGGATGTTCCCACGGGGACAGGCTGGGAATGTCTTCCAAAACAGAAGGGTCAGAGGGGCCTTGGGAGTTTAGCTTCTGCCTCCTCGCATGCCAGCAAGGGCAGGCTCCCCTGGCTGGAGAGGAGACCACAGGCACCCTCCACCTGTGCTGTGATGGCACCCCAGTGAGGCGAGACGTGATCCCAGGAGCAGAGGGGCCCCCCCTGGTCGTGGATGTCACTGTGAAAAGGTCACCATCCCTTATTCTCACAGCCAAGAACAGATAGTCACAGTGAGCCTTGGGGGAGACTCCACGCCAACGGGTGTGATGAAATAAGAGGGGAACTCATTTTCTATGCTGGGATCACTAAGGTGATGGAACAATTGCTCTAAACGATCTCATAAATTGTCACCTGAATCTTTCGTGAGTTGGAACCCTCACTCCCCTATGTAATCACCACAGAGCAAAACTAACACGCTGTCCCCTCACCAGCCTGTTCCCCAGTCTGACGCAATGTGTTTCTCAACCAAGGCAAGGAGCGGGGTGGGGATGCTAACGCGGGCTTAGAAGGAATTAGAAAAGACCAGATCCACTTTTGCGCTTTCTGAAGAGTAGTTTAGCTCCTAGTACCCCAAAGAAAGGTGTAAACAGACTAAGAATCGGATGCAAAGCAGGCCTAGCTGGCTTGTGGCAAAGCTCTGGGGAGTTTTCCATTTTCCATCCTCAAAAGGATAAGTGCGCTGCATGACTTCTCAAGACAAAAGCCTGGAGTGGAGTATCCAGGAGGGCAAGGCCTCTTCTTCCTGGAAAAAGTGTCACAGTAAGCCACGTGGCTGCCCCGAGCTCCCTGCGACACGTGTGTCTCTGAGCAGCGCCCAGGGGCATGCTTGCTGGGCCATCTCCATGCCAGGGGCAGCAGGCATCGGGCTGACCACTCCCTGACACAGGTGGCACGGGGACCAGAGAGGAACAAGACAGTCTGCGGGGTACGTGAGATGGGGCGAGGGGACGCCAGGTATAGCTGATCCTTTCTAGTTGGGACGCCAACACATTCCACACAAGCGGTTCCGTCTGCAGTGTTGAAAAACATGGGATTCTGCCATCAACCAGCTTTAGAAAAGCCGAGTAAATACAAAGTTCTATCAGTGACTTCATAAAAGCTTTTTTTGAAAATTCTTGATAGCTACTGTGTATTGTCTGAAGCCTTATCCCAAGCGAATTGACCTTGGGACTCTGCTGTATCCAGTGTCACTGCTGCCGAAATCAGCTTCATTGCAGACAACAGGCGTCTGGGCAGAGAAAAATCGCGATATTGGGAACATAGACAAAGTTTAAAGTGCCTTCTAAGGTGCACAATCATGCTGGTTACCAACAATCCCTTTAGAACGTCTTCCTACCTGCCACGGAGCCTGGACTGGCCCCTAGAGCAAAGCCTCTGGGCATTAACGTTTCCCCGCTGTGGTCATAGCAGGTCCCCGCTCGGGGAGCAGAGGACTCGGGAGGCCCCTGCGCTCAATCCAGTTAAGTTTCTGCCAGCAGGTTATGGGGCCTCCACCCCTGCAGGGGCGCCCGGCCAGGTGGAAGGGAAGCTCCCAGCTTCAGGCTTCGGGCTTTGGAGTTCAGGCTTCCGTCCGGCTGAACTGGACTTGGTGCGTTCCAACCCTGCTCCTAAGGGGGTTGTGTTGCACCCTTTGGGGTCACGCCGTGGCACCTGGAGGTTTCAAGGGTGTGATAATAAATAGGGGGCCTCTCCTTTCCTTCCTTCCCATGTTGGCAGCTCCCATCTTTCTTATTTCCTTTCCTTGTTAATTCAAAAGAACTGCTGTTGAAAATCTTCTGAGACGTAAGAATAAATACCAACAGGGACCTGGCCACCCCAGCCCATCTGCTGGCTCTGCAGTGGAACCCTGCTTAGGGTCACCTGCCCCGGACGGCTCCGACAATAGTGCCCAGTCCCCGCTGGACAGCACCGCAAGCTAACTGAGCACCCATTCTTCTGCATTGTTCAAAGGCGTTTGTTTAATCGCCTCACTGAGAGGAACAGACCTGGGAGGAGATCAAGTGCCTAGCCCTTGACTTACCTCCGAGAAATAACAAAGTTATTCAAATCTCTCTCTTTTTTAAATGGCCACCAGGATGTCATATTAAATGCCAAGGTTTTAAAATCCACAGGGCCCCCTCTGGAAGTCAAGACGAGGCACACAAGTGAGAAAATATGGATGACTCAAACACAAGTGTTTGGTTCCATTTTATTAGAAAACAAAACCCAACAAAATTTTGCAATGAAGTATCCTGGAATTCACAATCCTTTTCAAATCGTCAGAGTTGCATTTTTTTCTTTTTAAACCAGTACATAAGAACACGATGGCACTTATTTACACGATAGTCTTCTATATAACAAAAATAGCCACGTTGTACACGCTTGAGCGTTGCCAACTCTCATCCTCAGCATTTCGTCACTCCCAGTCTGAGACAAACTGTGTAGAATCTCCAAGCACACAGAGAACAGAATCGAGCGAAAGAAAAGTCCACGTCTCCCAACAGAAGACAAATCCCTTTAAAGACAGCTTTTAAAAAACTTCTTTGTATTTCGAGATATAAAGTGCTTCGGAAGGAATAAGAGTACTCCAGGTGGGGAAGAAGAAAAGAGATTTATACAGAAAAAGAAAAAAACAAAAACAAAAAACGACATTGCCTTAACTAAGCATTTAATATGCCTGTGACTTTGTACAGAGGATGATGTTTGGGGAAAATGGCTATATAATCCCTTCCTAAATTTTTCATCCAGTAAGAGCTAACCAAAGTCCGACTTAAAAGTTACCCATGCAAATGCCATCAGGAATAACTGTTGATTTTGAGTCATGTGGCCAAACACATCAGGGAAGCTTAGTCTCCTGATCTGAATATGAAAAGGGTGGGCAATGCCGTCCTGGTGGGCGATCATGTCATGATCTGCAGACGGGCCAGAAGAACCTCACAGGGCAGCCACGTCAAGTTCTACCTGTGATATCATCCGTTTCACAATAAAAGCACACAGTTCATGTTCAGAAAGGAAAAAGAAAGGCATTGGATTTTTTTCTTGCTAGTAGGGAGCTATTAAGAGACTGACTGATGATGCCACATCTGAGTAATTCCTAACGGTAAATTCATTCTTTGTAGCAAATGTCTTTTTTCAGTGGAAGTAATGTGCTATATACAGAGGGATTGAAATAAGTTGGGTTTTCCCTTTTCACATTATTGAACTGGCAATTGCTGGTCGTGGTCTGCAGTCTCCAGAACTGGGTGTCACATATATTCTTGGAAGGCTCCCCTGGAAACAAGAATGATCATTCTCCCAGCTCATGAATACTTTAAAGAACAAGACCCAGTTTTATTTTTTTTCTCTCTCTTTTTTTCTTCAGGAAATGAATGGAATGTAACTTCTCACAAATACAAAGTTACTTCAAGTTTTCTAAATATAAGGACCGCCCCACTATAAAAATAACAGCCTTTCCACCCCTCCCCCCCCCTCTAATTATAAAACGGTACAGCCATTTCAGATTACTACCGTGAAAGCAGGAAGTAAATATATTATTATGGACATGTCCAAAACACTTCAGTATTTCACACCATCTACATTCATGTGAAAGAAGTCTGTTTATTGATCTTCCTTTGTTTGACAAGAATCAAGTTGAGATAAGTTACAAAACAATCCGGTCTTTGCCTTATAACTGCACAAGCATTCCAGCCAGAGGCATCTTTTTGCAAACAGAGCCAACAATAGGGGTCAACATTTTGCAGAACAAAGGGCTGCTGGCAGTGAGGCCTTGGTGGGCTTTCCTTTGAACTTTCCGGGGTGTGTGACATTCTTTCCTCTTCTGATCAACCCAATTCTCAACTACTGAGGGAACTGGATAATAAATGGCTAATAACTAGTTGATGAAATGGTGACTCTCTAGTCAAATTAACTGGCTGAAAGAAGAATGGTTTTGCAGCAGAGGGCGCTCTGGGCCCTTGCAATAACAGCCTACGGAACAGTAAGTACCAGAGACGCCAACACACGCAGACTGCTACGTTCCTAGTGAGCAGTCCTTCTCCAGCTGCTTACCTATCAGTACAGGCAATGGTTTGGTGTTTTCTTCAAAAGAATGGGATACTACTTAACTAGCTCTTACACAGGAAAATTCTTTGGCTATTAAAAATCATCACATTCTCCAAGAGAACAATATTCTGAGTTGAATAAAGCGCTAGATTTGTCTAAAACTTGTGAGGGGAAGGGAGTAACCACAAGACTTTAAAGATGCTGTGGTACTAAGGCGGCAAGACATGTTCTTTTTCTTTTCTTTTTTTTTTTTTCCAGATTTCTGGGTTTAGGAAGGTCCATCATCAGCCTGCAAGAGAAACCCCCTGAAGATGTCACAGGGCCCTTTGATCGGCAACCGACCTTCACTTTTATTTATGAGAAGGAAATTCAGCTAGTCCAGGGAAGAAACACGTTCCATTGGATGGTGGTCTGTCTTTGGTTTCTAGAGCATACACGGTCCCCACATTGTCCCTGCCTCTCTAAAGTCCTCCACGTCAGCAAGGATGGTAAGCCCACAGACATTCTGTCCAGCAGTGACTATGGGTAACTCAGGTTGAACCAACTTCTTCACAGGGTTTTCTCTTGTGCTCCATTCATACCTGCAGACCTCTTGATATATATATATATATCTTGCCTTATCATATCAACAAATTTCATCGGGTGCCACAGAGTGAATGGTTCCATTTTAAGTGCAAATGTCAACAGTAACGAGGATGAGAAGGTCTTTGATCACTGAGACTCCTGAAAAAAGCCACCGATGAAGCGCTCAAGGCGGGCATAGTTCAGAGAGACGTGAATGACCTTAGCAGATTCTTTGCAGAACAAGCAGGCTTTGCAAGTCCAGGGCGTGATCATGAAGGGTCCACATCGAGGATGTGGAGTCCCTTCTTTAGTTTTGGGATGATAATTTAGTGCTGTCAAGACTGAGCATGGAAGAGTGTGGCTACTGATCCAAAGATCTTTACAAACAATTGTTCCTCTTACAAAAGGCCTGGGGTTGTGTAATGGGGAGAAAAGTGGGAAAAGGGAAGAGGTAAATGATGAGAAATTCATACCTGCTGCTAAGAAGTAATTCAGGTTTTAGGCAATCCAAACCTCTGTAGTCATGAGTGTTTAACTCCTTCACACACACACACACACACACACATACACAACCGGGTCAGCTCCCAACGGGGGCATGAGCATTTATGCAGGAAGAACACCCACATTCCTATTCTGCCATCCTCTGTTCTGACTCCCTGAAGGGCAGTATTCATACCGCCCTTTAACGACCATCACCAAATGCACTCCTCAGTCCTGGCCCTGTGACAGTATGGACGAGGGACTTCTGGGACATAGAGCAGGGCCTGAGGAACTGTGTGTCCCTCACCTTGGGAAGATGGTTTCTTTGCATTTCTTTCTCAGTCTTAGGAAGAAGTGGCCTCTCAGATCTACAAAGAGCAAGCTCTCACGCTACAATGTGAAGAAGCATGAGTGGCTGTCAGACCATTTGGCCCACACATTGTTCTAAGAAGTCCTACCCCTGGGACTTATAATGAACTAAGGTCACAGATGCCAGAGGCGGAAAATAATACATATAGACAGCATTCTGGAATTGTTTCCTTGCCATTGTTCCCTAGGAGACTCTTCTGGCAGGGACGCCTGGGGGGAGAGAAAGGCAATAGCTACAGATGCTCTGGATACAGTCAGAGATGAGAAGTGAAAACTGGGCTAGTTCCTTTACAGAGGAATCTGCCATTAGCTGGCGTAAACTGGGTGTCCTCGTCCAAAGCGCAAATACAGGAGTAGCCATGAAATAAGAAGAAAACGCAAACAACACTGACAAGAGTAATCACATAAATAACTCTGTAGATATAGAGCCACCAGGGCTTTTTGTCCTGAAAGAAGGGAGGGGAATGTGTGGTGGGTGTGTACAAAAGAAGAGACCTGCGATCAGAGAAAGCCAGACAGGGAGACAGAAGAGGGAAAGCAGTCTAAGTGACAGCGTATACAAATGCTAATGGCAATTGCCCTGGGTCCTAGCTCCACAGAGGGTGTGACTCTCTAACCCAGATTTAATGAGTTTGGATTTAACGGGATTTCTGTGTGTTTGGTCAGGGTGAGGACACTTATTTTGTATACTCTGCAAGAATTTTCATCTAATCAAAACTCGTAAATAAGAAAGAACCCTGTGTTAGGCTCTCTGTCAGCATTTTCGGTTCTAAAAGCATGGCAGCCATGAGGAGGTCAAGGCACTAACTGAAATGGCTGGGCACCATGGTTTTTCATATGACCAGACCCAGAGCCATGAGTATCCAGAGACGGTTCCGCCAGAATGAGGGAAATGCCAGGAACAAGACAAAACAAGCCTCTTTGGACAGAGACTTGCCTTCAAGGTTACGATGCTTACTATGTGATGTCAGAACAGGTAGGGGTCTTTGCCACTATTAACTTTCTACCTTCTCAAACTCTTCACTATTCTTGCCTAGATGGCGCAGTTGACATTTCAGGGGTGACAAACTCTGGAGACTCCATCAATATTCAGGTGCTGTATTCATGATCAGGGCTCAGTTCCTCCTAAAGGGACCAGCCACATAGGAGGTAGCAATTCCTAGAGGCGACTACATTATTCTGAGGGAATGAAAATGCTCCTTTTCTTATCCACAGCCTTGGGGTGGTAGAAGGATGCAGATTTCAAGTTAAGAGTTGGGCTGTTGCCAGGCAGTTATAATTCACCACGTAGTGGCTGGAGGGTCACAAGCCCCAAAGACTTTTTCTCAATAAGGCCACACAAAGTCTTGTATTTGGAGTCAATCTGGAACTTCCTACTCTTTCCTTCCAAGTCCCCAGCAGGGGGCACCGGGGCTGGAAAAAGACCCCCTGCCGAGCAGGAAGAAGGACAGCTAGGGGTTGAGGTCAAGTTGGATGACTACAGTCTGGAATTCTCTTTGGCTCTTGAGTTCCAGGTACCAGTCTAAGGATTTGCCATAGAAGTGAGGAATATAATCTTGTTTAAGCACCAGATCAACATGATTTGTGTGACTTTCTGAAGAACAACTGGTCAGAGAAATAACTGTTATGCTAATGGGCCTCAGTGGTATTACTAGGAAGTTTAAGCAGAAATTTCAGAAAGGGTGGCCTGAACATTTATCCATTACAAAACAAACTGGCCTCTGGGCCTCTAATTAGGCAACACAGGTGGAGTCTAGTTCTCTGGGGGAGGTAATTAGGTTTCCACCATGTTTGTCTGTAAGGGTCGGGAATCTGGTGAGAATAATGGGGAAGCTAGAGACTTGCGCTGCCCAGTTGGTAGCTCGTCTAAACCGAGATACGCCGTGAGTATAAAATACACACCAGCTTTAGAGGGCTAAGGGCAAAAAAGAAGGTAAAGTATTTCATTCATTCTTTTCACATGAATACATGTTGAAACTGTAATATTGGATGAAATATATTATTAAATTATTTTTACGTGTTTACTTTTTTAAATGTGGCCCAGAGAAAACTTCAAGTCACACGTGTGACTTGCATTACATTTCTATTGGACAGTGCTGGTTTAGATACTCATGACAGGAAAAATGCACATCAGCAAATACACATAAAGTTTGCATATACTTCTAGAGGGTTCCCCAACATTTTGAGAGCCTCTGTGAATCACGGGGTCCCCAGGTCTTTGGTGGGAGGTGGTGAGGAATGCTGTGGGGAAAGAAGAGTTGTTTCTGTTTCTTTTGCACCCTTCCATGCTGGTTAATTTTTTTTTTTTTTTAGCTACCAAAGTCACAGGAGAATCCCCCAGAAACAGACCTTTGGTAAGTGGAGAACCTCGCAGACTCAAGGAGTGTGTGGACCTTGGGGGTGAGATCCACAGGCCTCCATGGAGCCTCTCGGGCTCCCTCAGCTTCTCTGCAGCGCCCTCTAGGGGCTGAAGCGGCCACCTGTGATCCACTCCTGCTGCCCCTGGTCAGGGGCAGGAAGGGAGAGAACCCTCATCAAGCAGAGAACTGTGCACTCCAGCAGGCATGTTCTCTCTGGGTATGGAATGCAATGCCTATTTCTTTTGCTGTTGAATTATCCTTTTAATTCCACTTGCCTTAACACCAAAATTTGTTTTGGGCCAAGTGGACTGAAGGAGGGAGGGGTAGGTGTTGCAGCCCTGTGCTGACCGAGGAAGGAAACCCCTTGAGATTAAGACCTGCCCACGAAAAACCAGGCTTGGATGGTGTCCAGAGATGGCAAACTTGGTGACTAGCAGCAGATTAAAAGCAAGGTGAAACCAACCAACTCCTACTTGGGCTTAAAACGTCAATCACAGAGATAGTCATTCTCAGCAACACTGGAGTGCCAAGTCTTAAAAGCTGTTACTATATGTTACATGTACAGCAAACGTGCCTCGCTGAGGTGGCAGTCAGCTACGTGCCATCGTGCAGAACGTGGGGCCCCTGGCCAAGTGCTCCCTGGTGGTCCTAAGACCAGAAGGAGCCCTGTCTTGTTAAACTCCTCTCCGTGACAGATGGACAAGTTGAGGCCCAGCAAGCATGCGGCTGACCTGGGCCTCCTGATTCCTGGTTCAGAGCTGTCTTTATTCCTCCCTGGATGGGACATTTCTGAAGGTGACAAACATTTTCCTTGCCTTGCTGCCTACTTAGAAAGTATCAAATAGGTAACAGTCAAAGGTGGTGACAAAGGAGCACCGCGCGGCGTCCCTTGTCAGACACCCCATGCTTTAGCAGGCAGTGAGGTTTCAGGGAGGAACCAAGCTCTGGTTTGGGGTATTAGTGTAAGGAGGGGGGAGTGGAGGAAGCCTCGTCAAATGTGCAGAGAACTCAGGGAGAGAAGCTTCTTCTCCTGGTCCATCCAGGTGGCCGCCCCTTACAGAGGACCAAGTGATCCTTGACTGTCCAGAAAAACTACGCTACCTTAGTCATCTGATCAGGAGAGTCTAAATAAATGTATTACAAAATCGCCCACTGAAAAAATAGCACATTTCTGTTATAGCTACAAAAAAGAATACAAACATAAACAGTTTCAAAACAGTGGTGGTTTGTAGTCTTCATTTTCTCTGTTCGTCTCTCTCCGTCAGGAGAAACTTGACTTAGCCAACTCCCCTACTGTACCTTTTAGACCACGTGGTTCACCAGATCACACCTCCCTCCTCACCTGGTTTCTGGACCCATGCAGGGGGCTCAGGGGAGCAATCTGCAAAGGATTCGCCTCAATCCTTCCTCTAGGTCTGGTGAGAGGTAACAGAAGAATTAAGGTAGAACCCGCACTGGGGTGGACACCGGGTTCAGACCTGACGTCTCTAAGGACTACTGTCTCCTGCAGAAGCTGTGTGAGGTAACAAACCCTGTCCCAGCCTTGGGGAAGCCAGTAAAACAGACATCTTGCTTTCAGGGACAACGTATGGTATCTGGTGTTCAAAGGAGGCTTGTCATTCCAGCTACAAGCCCTACAGCCACAGAGAATGGCCTTAATGCCCTGGAGGGGACTTCTGAGTTCAGGATTTCAGCCAAAGACTGTAAGACCCAGACACATTCAAGTGCCGCCCTAGAGCTTCCTTCCGTGCCACGTGGGCCCGCCACGGTGCGGGGCATGAAGACACCAGTGCCGGGCTGCTGCAACCAATGAGCAGCGGCCTCAGCAGGTTCAGAGCTTAGTGCTAGGGTCTCTGGCAGCTGGGATTGGAAAGATCCATTGAAAAGGATTTAGATTCGTAATGAAAGCTGGCCTTTGACCACGTCAGGGTGCTGAGGCACTTGCCCAAGCCATGGTGTTCATCTCAGAGACAGAATGCACACACGGGTCCCTGCAGGAACGGGCGCTTCGAAGCCCAACTTTCCAGCTGGAGCGCGTCAAAGGAAGAACAAAGGAGCAAACCTAAAGGGAACTATACACTGTCTTTAAAAAGAAACCGCCAAAGAAATCAAACAACAATTCCAAAACAAGAAAACAAGACCGGGAAAACATTGAAATGAAAGCTAAGAAGCCCTAAACGTGTCCTCTCAGTCTGCTTTAGGAGCTTGCGAAGTGTGTGTCTACGAGGAGGGAAAATCAGCCTGCAACTTCCGACCTGCCAAGGCCGTGGGCTGTTGCAGAGACGGAGAAACTGCATCCTGATCAACGTGACTTTGGATATTGCTTTTCGTGACCGTTCTTGAGCGGAGCGCACTGCAGATGCTGAGGTGTCTGGAGGCGTGTGGGCCCGGACCAAGTCACGGGGCACTCCCTCCTTCCATCCCCTTGGGTCCTACCGTCCCTTTTTCCTATAGTCGCCGTTTCACGATTTCACCTCTTCGCAGTCTTGGTCAGTGGAAAGTTCTACATCAGACAGTCCAACCTCCATCGCCATGATCAGCGAGATATCCGAATCACTGCTTACAGCTGGCTCCTGCTCGCCTGGGAGGAGAAAGCAAAGTTCAGGGGTGAAGGAAACTGCCAGACTGCTTGTAAGTGAAGACTTTTCCTGACTGTCCACTACGGGGGGGCGGGGAACTGAGGCCAGAGTTCCGCACCCTGTCCTCCATACCTTTCTGCCTCCCCCCTGTCTGTCTGCGGAAGGCAGCCTGTCCAGGGAAACAGCCCCTCTTTTTTCCTCCACACTTGGCCCCAGAGCCGCCCCAGCCCTTATGTGTCCCTGCCCCAGCTTTGGTAAGTACGTAAAAAGGAGAAACCGGAAATCATTGGAGTCTTGGCTGGAGCCCCCTGCAGCTGTGACTCTGAACTATGTAATAATGTACAGAGAAAGTTATCGGTGTTCAAAGATTGGGGGGGCTGGGCAATTTCTGTACATTTGCAATCAGAGATATTAAAGATTTATTTAGTGACTTAAAAAAAGAAAAAAAGTTCATGGTGAACATTGAGCTATGTCTTTGGATGCTGGTTATTTCAACGCAATTGTCTTAAATAACATTTCTTTGAAGGTCAAGAGAAGATATTAGAAAAATTGACTATTTTGTAAAAAGAATCTAGTTAAAGCCTCTTCTCACACTATTTCCCTAAATAAATTCTAAATGGATCAAAAAGTTAAATGTAAACAAAAGAAACTAATAAAGCTAGAAGAATATCTATCTATCTATTGTAAGAAATTCTATATGAAAAAGCTATTGAGCAATTCACAGAAGAAAAGATAGATAAACATGAATAAAGTTAAAAAAATTAAAAACACAAAAAAAATAAGATCAAAGGCCGATATCACCCCTGGAATATTTGTAAAAATTTTACAAAGGATTGTATTTTTAACCTATTGAGAGCTTTTAAATCAATAAGAAAACTAATAGACCAACAGGAAAAAATGGGCAGGTTATTACTGTACAACTCACAGAGAAGTATAACAAAAATGACCAGTAAATATAAGGTCAGAATGCTTGATATTCATTTTCTTTAAAATGTGTTTTCAGTTTTACTCCCAAATGCTCTGTAATGCACAAACATCATCCATTGACTCAAGGCATTGAGAGTCCCACTGTGTTAAGGATGGTGCCAGATGCCAGGGGTATGGTGAGAGTGAGGTGATTCCTGTCCAGAGACCAGACAAGGGGATAAGCACTAGGCCGGAAGAGGTACCTGGGGCTATAAGAGCAGGTAGGAGGGCTGCATAAGCATTTGCTGAGTCAAAGGTTTCCCAGGGGGTGAGATGCCTAAACAGAGTCCTGCAGGATGACTTGTTTTAGCCAGATGAATGAGACGGAAGAATCTTTTAAGCATATCAATAGCACATACGGATGTTTGGGGGTGATAGGGAGCCCTTGGGTGGACACCACATCATATTTAAATATGACCGGAATGCACAATCAGACTAGGGAGTGTGGGGAACCGCTCCTTGTGGTTAACGGAATTGTAGCCCCGGCCGTGAGCCTGACTTGACCCCCCCCCCCCCCCCCCCGGCTTGTCTTTAAGTCTCAACAGAAAACTGCGTGGGAGACATAACCGAAAACCATTATGCTTTGGAGCTTGCTCTGCTTTTCTTATCTCTTGGTTAACTATAAACAATCTCTAGCAAGGAATATATGAAACCTTGCACCTAAAGCCACTGTGGCGTCAAGATGTTTAATAGACCCTGACACAGACTGGTCACTGCGCCCGCTGTACCGGAACTCATAATGTTATTGACAATTGCAATCCAGGCACCTGAAAGCTACTGATGATTTATGAATGTTGACCTTGTATCTCCCATGCGTATCCTTCTCAAAAAAAAAAAAAAAAAAAAAAAAGCATGAGGGACGGAGGTCTAGCTGCTGTTCTCCACTAGAGAGAGCAGCTGCCTTCCTTACACCGGACATAATACAGGGTCCTGGATAGATTTGTTCTGCCATGGTCGTGAACCCTCTGCTGGACAGAGTAGTTTCCAACCGAGCCTGGGGCGTTGGAGGCAGCTCCGCCTCAAGGGAGAATGAATAGGGGAGACAGAGAGAGCTCAGCCACATCAAAGGCAGCTTTAAAACCAAAAGATCTTGCATGTTCAATTATCCTGCAAGAGAAACATGCAATTAAAAGACCAAACAGAATGTCTAAGTGCTGAAGAAGACCGATGGTTATAAAACCTTTGCTCTGATAATCACTGATATAATTTGCTTCATGTTGAGGTACAGTTAAGAATTCATCATAGCAATATTGTGACTTTCATATAGGTCTAGTTAAAAAAAAAAAAAAAGCAGCAGCACAGATAAAGCGCTGACTTAAGAGTTCTAGAGAGAGAGCTCACTGCACCTGCACAGGTAGGTAGCTTCTCCACTCCTGGCTCTTCAGCCTCCAGTTTCAGCAGAGTTCATGGGTTCATGATCACTCTGGTGTTTTTTAAATTGGAATGTGTGAGTTAAAAGCAAAAGAGCCATGGGGACTGCTACTTTGGAAACTGACTGTCCTGCACAGCTCAAGGCAAAGATGAATTCAAAGCAATAAAAATGGAGATTTGGGGAAAAAAATCAAAAAAGTGCAGTTTTTATGATGTGACATTTATATCCACCATAATGTCTAATCATTTTCCATTTCAAAACTTAAAAAAAATGACAGGAAGACATTTGAAATTGTTCTTTATAGTGCCCTATGTTTTTAATTGAGCTTGGTCTCTTCCATAATTTTTAAAAGTAGGTTTTTATCCTTTAATCAAGGCAGATGTTTTACTTTGAGACCATGATCATACAAAGAAAAATGTTGTCACTGAGACATTTAGTAGGTTCTCTGTGGGTGAGTATAAAGTAGCTATTAATATACATTGTACCTTCTTTCCTGCAAAGGCTAATTTAAAACTAATGCAAAAATAATAGCGGCCTTTATTGATTTCTCACAACAGTCCTTTGATGCGGGTTTTATGATGACAGCATTAAAGATGAACAAAAACCCTCCTAGTCCATTTGACACAATAGTATACAATACCTTCCTTCTCTTGGGGTTCATGCATTGTAAAGACATTGAGAGAATTTAAACAGGGAGTGATGCAATGCACTTAATATTTTAAAAGATCACTCTGGCTGGTAAGTGAAGAATAGACCGGGAGGACAAAGGGTAGAGGTAGACCAGAGGAAACTATGGTGGGAAACAGATGAAACATGATGGTGGCTTGTTGTGGCCATAGGCATGGAAATAAGGGGACAAGTGGAAGGGCTATTTAGAAGAAGGAAATACAGAAAAGTGATGGGCTGGACAAAGGTGGCCAGAAATAAGGACGTAGAATAACTCCCACAATACAGGTACTTTATACTGAGCTGGAGAAACTGGAAGCTGAATGGGTGGAGAGAGATCAACAGTTGAGTTTTGAAACAACTATTGTACATACACACAATGGCATACTACTTGGCTGTAAAAGAGATGAAAGTTTACCCTTTGAGACAGCATGGACGGACCTGGAGAACATTATGAGAAGTGAAATAAGCCAGTCAGAGAAAGACAAGTACCGTAAGATGTCATTCATATGTGGAATCTGATGAACAAGCTGAACTAACAAGAAAAATGGGGACACACTCATAGATGAAGAGCAGGGTGACAGCCAGTAGAGGGTGAGGGGATAAGGGGGTGGAGGGATCAAGCAAAAAGGGACTCATGGACATGGATATCAGTGCGGTAATGGTGGGGAGGGGGGGTATAAGGGGGGTAAATGGTAATGGAAAAAAATACAATAAAAAATTAAAAAACAAAAAAGTGTTACATATGTGATGTTCAAGGCGCCCATAAGGAACCCAATGTTGGTGTGGAGTTGGCAGCTAGATATAGCGTCTGGAGTTTAGAGGAGAGGCCGTGACTGTCTGTCAGGTTGGGAGAGAAGGTATTTAAACCGTGGGAGCAGAGGAGGTTTTCCAGGAAGAGACTGCAGAACGGGAAGATAACTTGGGGCAGAGCGCCCAGGAACACCAAAACCTACAGCCGAAGACTCCAACTAGCGCCTCGACACGATCTCTTTGGCCCACACAATGTTTTTTTAAAAGTGTGAATCAGTTACCATCATTTAAAAGGTAGGGTTCTTTCACATACAAATTTATATTGGAAATTTATCTCGGAAAAAAAAAAAAATAAGGCAAAACATGCCCGGTTCCCAGATGGAAATCACTGGGGTGAGGCCCAGGGCACCGTGGAGGGGGCGTCTGTGGCACTGCCTCAGGTGACCTCGGCAGGGGCACACACTTGAGCTATCAATCTCATACTCAGAGCACAGCCTGAAAATGGCCAGAGGACATTGTGTCATTGAGTCACTGGTAAATGTTGGTAGCAGTGAAATTGAATTGAGGTTCCTCTCTGGCTTTGTGGGGCTCAGGTTTTGTCTTTTATTAGCTAATAACAATATTAACACTTATTGAGTACTTAGTACATGCCAGGGACTATGCGAAGTTCTTTAAATAGATCGTCTAATTTAATATTCACAATTAACCTATGACATAGCAAGAATCATTATTTCCATTTTTAGGGGATAAAACTAAGACTCAGAAAGGTTAAAAATTTACCGAGTTCATAGGGCAGTAGAGTTGGAACCAGAATTCAAACCTAGCTCTGTCTGGTTCCAAAGGCCATGAACTTAACAGTTCAGAGTTAGGATTCTTCACTGAAGGATTAGTGGACTTCCAGGAGAGCCTATGTACCTAGAATTACAGTCACATTTTTATGGCTACGTGCATATATGCGTTTTCTTGTTTTTCTAGTGAGAGGATTGCTTTCACCAGATTCTCACAGAAACCAGAAAAAGCTAAGACACATTCACTTAGGAGGTTTGTATCCTGGGTGAGCTGGAGAACATATTTTTTGTATGCAAAAAAAAAAAAAAAAAAAAAAAAAGAGTGGCTTGGCTTTTTGATTAAAGCATATTTTGGTTTCCATTTTACTATGTGTCCTATTAACTTGACATGACACTTTGCACATGAAGTCAGTGCCTTCCTACTTAATTGTTTCTTTATGATGGTTATTCAAAGCTAAAGCAGAAAATTATCCTTCCCAGAATGAGGTTTGACATTTACTCTGCTGCCTGTCTTATGAAAGAAGGCATAGAGCGGGCGCAGGCTGGAATAAGCCCTCCTCTGTTAGGAATGAACAAACATTGCCCTCAGAATAAGCGTTCTCTGTGTTGAGAGAAAATAACGTGCGGATGAATATAATCCCCCAGGTGCCCCGATTCTCCAGCAGGTTCAGCATTCACTGGGAGCTGCTTTGCATCACAGAAAAGCTTATTCTCCCCCTCAATGTACTTGAAAAATACGGTTTCCGAGAAAAACAGCATCTTTCTGTCCACGGCCACCGATGCTTATCTTCTTGAAAATAGGACATCATTTCCAGTCGCCCCTGTGTTATACAAGAACGCAATGGGGGAGACGCTCACGCAGACTGGCTGCCTTACAAGGATGCTGATGGCCTTTCATGTCTCCCCGGAGCTGAGGTTTCTTAGGGCTGGGCACTGCTGCCTCTGTATTGCCTGTCCTAAACTTGGTGAGAAAGTTTGTGACACTTTAAATGCAGGGTGTTTTCAATCAGGAAATGTCCTCCTTTGAATTCTTTTGGCCATGAGGATTTTTGAGGAGATAAACTTCCGACTTGGGTCACAATTCTCCCGCTTGTGAGTGGCTTCCGCCCAGAGAACGGCAGGCCTCTGGGTCACCTTCCTCCCAGGCTGCGTGACAGTAACAGTCATAGCTGGAATGCACTGACGCCTTCCAACGCGCCGGGCACTGCGCTCGGCAGTTACACAGATCATGTATGTTACCCTCACAACGACACTCTGAAGGAGGCGTGTGAGGACCCCAATGACTGCTTCACATTTTACAGGTGAAGTCGACTTGTCCAAGGTCAAGTACATAGAAAGGGGCAGAAATGGAATCCTACCCACCCAGGCGAGTGCTGTTCATGGCTATGCTATTTCGGAATGGCAGAGCTGTCATGTCTACTGGGCTGCTAAGTGGGCCTCAGAGACAATGCTTTCCTGCCTTTGGGAAGCAAGCATCCCAGGCTTATGATATACATTCAGGCGTTTGGCCAAGTGACTCCTAAAATCATTCGGTTGTAAGTGGTACTTTTGGCCTTTTAAAATTCTTACCTCACAATTGTAAGAATAAACAACATGAGCCATGAGCTCGAATTAGGAAAATTCTTTCTCACCTTTTACATGGGGAAGTCTAAAAACATTGTTTTTATTCTGACTTGGTAGAGGAGAATATCCTGGAAGTCTCTATATTAAATTAAGTCACAGAGTTTTGAATTCACTTGGCTTTTTTCTCTTCATCACTGGTTTTCTGTCCCCGTGCACTTCATCCAGCAAGAGAACCATTTCCTTCAATGGCTCAGACTTCTTACTGATTTCCTGAACAGTTCATTCACTGAGTAATTCCTTACCGAGTGCCAAGAGAAGGCACGCTGTGCTGTCTGCACTAGCTTTACATTAGTTTTTGCAGCCAAGGAGGCAAAATCTAGTGAACATTCATGCTGTCAGTAACTCCCCAGCTAGAAAAACCTACAGAAAACCCTAAGCATTAAGCATAGTGCTTTCCCCTCCCTCCCTCCCTCCCTCCCTTCCTTCCTCTTTCTTCCTTCCCTTTCCTTTCCCTTTTCTCTTTCTTTCTTTCTTTCTTTCTTTTTCTTCCTTTCTTCCTTCCTTCCTTTCTTTCTTTCTTTCTTTCTTTCTTTCTTTCTTTCTTTCTTTCTTTCTTTCTTTCTTTCTTTCTTCCTTCCTTCCTTCCTTCCTTCCTTCCTTCCTTCCTTCCTTCCTTCCTTTTCTTTCTTTCTCTCTTGTATATTGTTTATTGAAGCATACTTTACCTATAACGAATTGCATCTATTTAAAATGTACGGTTTGATGAGCTTTGACAGATGTGTATTGGCTTCCTTATTTTCAAATACCCAGAGAGATTTCCATTTTTCGTGACTGGTCGCACTGAACACAGGCAATGGATTTGGAAAGACAGGCTATACTAAAACGGAAGAGGGATTTGAATGTAGGGTTAAGGTGTCATGACTTTTACATGCATGGATTATATGTGTGTATAAGAAGTACTCACTGAGATAAACTGCTGAAAATTAAACAATGTTGGTTTCTTTCTCAGTAAAATAGTGATGGTAATAATACATGGCTTCACGTCATAGTGTGTGTGCCGCATGCTACCCCAGACAATACACAGCTATCACTGTAGTTAATACACTTACCGAGGACTTGCCTTGTTCCTTTCCCTATGAACCTCTCGGCTTCCTTCCTTGTCCATTAATGTGCTGGTGAACAACGGGTGTCTTTTCTTTCCCGGGCCTCCACCCCACTGTTTCTGTTATGTTCTATTTCTTTAGAGTTATTGGAGGTAGGTTGGTGCATCAACATTTCATAAAGAGCTCATATGCCATGTGACAGCCTCATCCCTACTGCTAGAACAAGTGTCACCGTTACAAGATAGTCCAACATGAGAGCCAGAAGAAACTAGAGAATGGGGCTCTGATGGAAACACGGAGTCTAGCTGAAAGGTCAAGCCGCAGGACACAGCACAGTGGGAGTCTTTTACCTCTCTCTGGAAGGGGATGGGGAGGGAAGGGCCGCAGTAGGAATGCACTTTCTTACGTATACATTTTCAAAAGAAAAGAAGCATTTAAAATATCACCTGCTAACATATCAATCCTTAAGAAGAGCATCAGCAAATTATAAGGGAGTAAATACCCCAGTGCTAACCTGCCAGCATGGAACATTGCCACAAGAACATCTGGGTCTCTCTATCAGCAGGCTTCATTTTACATCATCCTTTTCTATGACCACAGTCGACTGGTCTTTAATAGAGTCGTCAATTATGACCATTTTGACAATCAGCTTCCCCAGAAAGCATGCGAGGAGCCTGTTTATAAAGCTTCAAGACTGCAAGTCATTTGTTCAAAAAAACTTGTGGTTGCGGGCACCTCCTCCAATAAAGGCTGCATCATTCACCTCTGGCAGGTTGGAGAACCCGTCAATACCTGGTGTTTTGGAGGATGGGCAGGGAGGGGAGGACTCCAAGTAGGGGCGCAAATAAGCCCTCGAAACGGATTGATTCACTCTTAGCTAAAGTAAAGAGGCCTGATGTTTTGACCTGGCGTATGGGTTAATATCCCCCTAGATGGATGTGTCCACAGTGCTTTCCTGAAGAAAACCTAATGGATTCTTTCTGAGGCTTGGAATAGCAGGAGCACTGGCCCAGGCACATGTGCTATAAAGTCAACCATGCCCATTCATCTGGCTCCCAGAATACAATCTCAAGCTCTTCGTGCTTATAACGAAGAGAACAGAATTGGTAATTAATAGTTGGGCATGTAATGGGAATTCTGTGCCCTGAGTTTAGGGTGAGAATAAAGGAGCTATAAATGGGGTAAGTTGTTCTACAAGGTCAGGGACTGTGAAAGGGCAAAGGGAACACAGGTGACATTACGCTTGGCCACACATTTGTCTTCCATGCTGCCCCTTGAAGACAGAAGCCCTCACTCCTCTAGCCTCTTGTGTCTTCCTCTACTTCGTTTCATAAGCAAGCAGAGAAAGCTAGAAGAACCTTCACATTTCCTTGCTCCATCCCTCTCTCAGTCAATCACATAAGGGAACGGCGATAAAGCATTGAGCCCGGTTTTTGGTTCAGAGAAGCACTTACTAGCACAGCCTACAATAGCGATATAAAGAAGCTGCTGCTTCTATTGGCCTCCACAGCTAGATGAACCCATTCCGCCCACTTTATAAGTGAGGAGGCAGATTCACTAGTGTGTCTGGAGAGACATCCCGTAAAGTAATGACTTCATCTCATATCTGATGATGCCCAAATAGAAGTCACTTAAAAAAAAAAAATTCTGTCTCTGAAGTTCGATAAAATCTTCCTGACAGGTGGGGATCCAGGAAAGATATCAGTGATTCTCAAGGGCAAGGTTGGTGGGGAAGGGGTCAGTGGGCACTGGAGTTGGGGGGAGGGATGTGCCTTCACAACCCGCATGGGCAGGATAAGATTTTTATGTGTATTAGAAGAGAGTATGGCGTTCTTAAAAAAGTTTGAGAATATACTCATGAAAGGGTTATGAAAAATTGGAAAGAGCTGTTTTAGGAGTTAGAAGACCCATCTCAACATTGACATGATAGCCTTGCTCAAAGTCAGGTGACATGGGTGACAGACATCGGCTCTCAGGGGGTGGGAACATACTTTGCATAGACTGTACCAAAGCTCCACCCCCAATGCCATGCAAGGAAAAGAGATGTAACAGTTATCACTCAAATGAATAAATGAATGGCAAGGTCTGAAGAAATCAGGTTGGTATTTTAAAGGTTAAACACACTGGGGAGAGGGACCCCTCTTCTGATTTCATTACACCGAGTGGCAGGTAAGCGCCTAGAGCAGGTGAAGGAAAACCAGGTCTAGACCACACAGCAGGGATGCTGTTCCTTGCATTTATAGGGGCCAGCGATCTTCCTCTTTCCCAGCCCCCTCCCTTGAGCGCGGTTCCTCTAAGACCAGTTTCCGGCTTCTGGTTGCTTCCTCGGGGTCTCAGGGTTGGGCTCAGCGCCTCCCTGAGTGGACGCTGTCCCTGTGGCTGGCGTAGGTGGGGTGGGGCTAAGCTGACTGTTTGGACAGCAGCTGGACACACTTAAAAACGGCGTGGTGCGAAGGGAAAAGGGACCATTTATCGCTGGACCATCAGGGCTGGGTGATCATATCTATGATAAGCCCAGAATTAGGAAAAGGACTAAAACCCAGCATTTCCCAGTAGAAAGGCTGGACATCTAAGACAGGCATTTCATCCTAATAGCCTTGAATCTGTGTTCAAAAGGCCAAATTCCCTGAACAAATTCCAGTGGGAGTTTCTGGAATTTAATGTGGGGGGTAGGCTGGTCTGCACCAGCCCCAGAGTGACGTTTTCTCTTTCTCTCTCTCTCTCATAAAATAATGAAAGTTCTACAAATCCCTTATGTAGACAGAGCCTTTAGCAGATATGGCAAATGAGGCCTATTTTTAAAAAACACCGCTTGGCAAAATGAGTTCTACTTTGTACACATCTGTTTTACATCTGTTAGAATCTAACTTTCTTCAAAGACAGTTTCATCCTCGCTCAAAATAGGCATTAATAAATATTAGGCTATATCCCTGATGCTGTTGGTAAAATGGTTTTGTTTCATTAATGAAACAGACTTCTAGATGAGCTTCTGGTGAGGTCTCATAGATATTTTCAGAGCAGTTTACAATGTCTTTTTCCCTTATTCTTACTATGTTTCTGAGCCTTGCACAATGTAGTCATTTCAACATGTGGCCCAAAGTCCAGAGATTCTGGATTCTGATTTTTTTTTTTTTTTTAAGGATCATGCTGCTGCTATTTGAAATGATTACTGATGTTTACGATGAGCGCCCCTCCCCTCTTTAACTACACAGTTGGCCTCAATAAGTTGCCCAAGACAGAGCTCCTGCTTCACCCCCTTTTAGGACGATATGCTGTATTTTTCATTTGGCCAGCACTTCTCAGTAGCACACAACCCAACTGCTGGACAGTTGAACTTGTATTTTTGAAGACTCTACAACCATAAGCATACCCTGTGTCCCAAATAGGAGGTGCTCCATCGCTGGGCTGGTCTTACCAGGCAGTCGTCAATGTTTATTTTTTCCTGTTTGCAAATATTTTATATTACTTTGT
This sequence comes from Furipterus horrens, assembly GCF_987537825.1. Lineage (NCBI taxonomy): Eukaryota > Metazoa > Chordata > Mammalia > Chiroptera > Furipteridae > Furipterus > Furipterus horrens. Next base: position 11,954,473 of record NW_028327180.1, read on the forward strand.
CACAGAACAATAGCTGCCCGCACTATTTCTAAAGTCTCTTGTAATGTGAGAGGCTTTGTTAATAATGATAAATATGGTGCAAAGTGGTTTAAAATCCATAAGTCCCCAAATTAATATAACCGCTGCTCATCTGCTGCTGAGCTGAGTCTCCATGGATACCAAGGGAGTGTCTTCAATTCCCAAGAACACCCAGGGAGAGTAGGCACCCTCACCCTAGAGATCTGGAAGCCTGGTAAAAAGCGGCAAGGGTCCTGAGGAAATGGAGGCTCAGAGAGGTTGAGTAATTTATTCAAGGTTGCACAGGCAGCAAGTGGCAAGGCTGGCCTTGACTTCGCTCTACTGTTGAGAACTTAAATTATTTCCAGGGGTATAAATCAGGACAGGGATTTCAAGATCTCTCTGCTGTCCAATAAAGGCTCACCCTTCATTTCCTATCACCCTTGCCTCTTGGTCATGTCTCACAATGACATCTCATCCACTGCTGACGATCCTCATGCTCAGTGTGGACACAGACATGTCCAAGTGTGATTTGGCCTAAAGGGTGCCATCCTATTGTAGGGCATCAGGGCTAGGAATACATTGTACCTAAAGTCAAGGGCTGTTTACCTGTGGCAGCACATTTCCTCTTTCCAGATATGAGACAGCCTTTAAGGCCATTAATGAAATAATATATAAATCTGTTTCAGGAGCTGTTCTGTCTCTGATGAGCTAAGTTGGAACTACAGTTTCATTTGCAGAAGTAATCAAATGAGAGTCATTACCTGAAACTCCAAGTATCCCTGCTAAAACATGTCAATTCCTGTGCTACAGAGTTGATAGCATTGAGTCACATATCTGTGTGCAGGCATGCATGTAGTCCACACAAACATGCAGATGTGTGTGTAAAAGGGCTGCCTGAGGCACACAAGCCTGCTTTGCCTGATATGCAGACAGGAATGTGCATATATGCATGTTTGTGTGTGTGGGTAGGTGCACGTGTGTTCTTGGCGCACACCTGGACACACATGCATGCTTCAACATAGGCATGTGTGTCTATGTGTGCCCACGCATGCAAGTGCTTATTTATTCCATTGCACAAATTTTCCTCAGCTTTATAACAGGGGAGACATGCTTTCTAACCCATTGCATTCCTACTCAAACTTTGATTTCCAGCTTTCTAATCAACTCCGTATTTAAATAAAAGTTGCAGTATTATTATAATATTTTTTTCTTTAAAAAATTCATTCTACTGCTCTTATTGCACAGTGGGAGTTCAAGTGCAGTCAATCCTTTTTGAACTGACAGCTCTGATTGAGGCATAAGTCTTTATGGAAATGAATGATTTGTTTGACAAAACAATTTCGATGGAGCTTTAGTCTATAAATCTACTAATTGCTCCTCCCTGCTGTGGACCTCAGTCACCAGTGAGCTCATTAACTGTGTATGCTGCTGCTTAACAGCCACACATGCAGTTGTGCTGCATGATTTCACTAAGAGGTATTATTTTAATGAGACCTAATAGGACAATCCACAACAGTGATTGTCCCTTAGACATCAGTGCACATGAAAGAATTACTGCTGTCCCTAAATGTGGGGTTGTAAAGCTGTGATGAATTGCAGAGGGCATGCCTTGGCTCCAGGGGTGCCTGACTCAGGTGCAGCCAATTGTCATTGTAAGAGAACGAGCCCATGGCGGCTGCTGCTGCTGCTGCTGCCAACCTTTTTGAGCTGGTGGCATGTGTGTGCACATGCATGTATATACGTCCATGTGTGCGCATACATGTGTGGGGCACGTGGCTTGATTCTTGCTCTGGTGCCCCAGTGTGTGCTCCATGGGAAGCCTCCAGGGTGAGGAGGAGGGATGGTCTTCCTCCCATCCTGGTGTCCTCAGACTTGCCCAGCCAAGTGGAGTGTGACCTGACCGATCACCACTCCAGCTGTGTCCTGTCTGGAGCTGGTGGGGGAAGAGTTTGGCTAAATCACTTAACCACAATATATTTTCTTTTCTCCAGACATTTCCCTGCAAATATTTTCCCTAAAGGGAGGAAGGAAGTGCAGTGAAGACAACACTATAAGAAGCCAGGCTGTGAAAGACAAATACCATACGATCTTACCTATAAGAGGAATCTAATGAACAAAATAAAGTAATGAATGAAATAGGACCACAGGTATGGAAACACGGGACAGACTGAAAGTGGCCAGAGGGGAGGGGGTAGTGTATAATGGTGGAAAGAAGGGGAAGGGACCAAACAAAGAACATGTATAAGTGACCCATAGACATAGACAACAGGGTGGGAATTGACTGTGGGCGGGTGAGGGCAAAGGGGGGAAATTGAGACAACTGTAATAGAATAACAATAAAGAATGATTTAATAAAAAAAAGACATAAATTTACAATGAAAAAAAAAAAAAGAGGCTGATGAGATACTTTGTATTTTAAACCGCGTCCTAGCGGATTTTCCACACGGGGGTGTAGGACTCCATTGCTGAAAACTTGGAAGTTTCTATCAGTGGGTCTTTCCAAAATTTTTGCTCCAAATAGTCCCCTGAGGTTTAACTTCTAAACACAAAAAGAACACCAACACCTGGCAAATTTGAAATTATTAGTTTCTCAACAGATCATTTGTCCGGAGGTCTACAGGCCCAAAACACTAAGATTATTGGTGGGGCGGCTGCCTCTGGACTATACCCGATGGAGAGCCAGGTGGAGGCAGACCTAATCATCACCTTCTAGGAACTGACACTAACGAACTGCGGAGCGATCGATGGGCTGCCTTGTGGTTACGCTCCCGACCTGAGAGGTTTCTTTGTAAATGGTCCTGTAAGGACAGTCATTATTTTATATGAGATCACGGTAATAAAGACTACAGTTTACAACTCAGTAGTACTCAAACGATCAATCAATGAAAAAGATAAATAATGGCAAGCGAGCCTGTAATTTTGGCTCAGGGAGCAAAGCCACTGTGATCAGCGAGGATGCGCAAGGGAATGTCAGTTTTCATTGCCACAGACCAATAGTTGAGGGTACAACCCGGAGCTCCCAGGCTTTGGAACCTATTTGAGAGAGGTGCTGTGTAGATATTTTTATAACAAGACAGTTCAGTTGCATCCGTAGGTACTTGGGATGTGTCCGTCCAGCATGTGTCCCCCTGGGGAGAGACGTGCATGGTGGGAACGAAGATGACGTGTGATTTCCTGAGTGCCGGGTGCTGAGCCAGCAGCGGTACTGACATTGATGCATTTCACCTGTGAGGTGGATTGTATCTGGAGAACTTTAAAGACGAGGAAAGTGAGGCCCACAGAGGTCGAGTTGGCTCCTGATTCCGTGGCCAGCCAGGATTTGAGCCCAGTTCCGTTCAATGTCCATGTCATCCGGTCTCCCCATGCCTGTACAACCGCCCAGTAGGGTCATCGTGATCCATCATCAGTTAATGGTCAGAAGAGCACCAAGGATATACATAAAACAAAAGTGAAGAGCTTCATTGAAGCTGCACTGGTATCTGGGCACTCGGTTTTATGCTAATTCAGGGCATTTGCAGAAAGCGCTGCCCAGTCAGGTGTGAGCCTCTCTTCTTCCCGTCTCACTTGGCCACTGTTTCCGCCATGCCATCTCCGTCCACGGCTTCTAATCCCCATTGCTGCTGTGTGGCCCAATATCAATAGTGATAAATAATAAATCACCAATCCATTTCTACAAGGCATTAGTCCCCCGCCTTCCTCATGATGCAGGAACAGTTTAGCATCTGGGTTCCTGTCACATGGCGGAAGAAAGGTCACCGCATCATCCCACAGGCTCCAGGGAGGCTGGTCTTTTGGGGCCTTGGAAGAATTTCTTGTGATATACTGTAGTGTTTTCTGTTTCTAACTATTGCTATGGTTGGTTTCCTTTAACATTTAGCATATTCATTCATGTACTCATCCATTCAGCTAGTTTTATGTCATCTAACTGGACGTCACAAACTGTGCTGAGTTTTGAAGGTGAAAAGCTGAAGTCCATATTCGATCAGGACCTATACGTTTAGGGGGGTGACAGGTGCTTTCTCCAGGAATCATAACGGAGATGACTGTTGGATGCGGGGGGAGCACCGGATCCGGCCTGGAGCACAGGGGAGACAGCTCTGAGGACGCAGCAGCAGGAGGGACTTGTGCAGCGTGGTGGTGGTGGAGGGAGAAGGGGCAGGACAGCGCACCCGGACCCACGAGAGGCTGAGAAATGGGCATGTGTGAAGTGCCCTGCGGGGCGGAGGGAAGTCAGAGAGACACGGAGGCCCAACGCTTCCTGATTTGGTCAGAGGAGCCAGCTTGAGATGGGTGATAAAAATGTTTTGGGCAAAACAGCGGACCCAGGTCTGATTTCTAGAGGTGATTATCGAGGAAGCAGGATCAGGACAGGCTGGGAATGGTAAGACTAGAAACGAGGGGAGTGAAATGTCAGCCATGGCAAAAATCCAGGGAAGGGATGATAAGGCTTGAAGGGTAGCAGTGGCAGAGGGAAAGGGCACATGAAGAGGGATTTAAAGGAATAGTGAGCAAGGCTTGGTGATTGTTTCACTATGGAGAGCAATAGAGTGGAAAGAATACAGGGTAACCGCATGTTATTGGCCTGAGCACTGGGAAGTAATTTCACCATAAAAACTGAAGTCGCTAACTTATAAAATCAACCTATACACTAGTGTGTTGTAAATATAACAAATGTAGCAAGCAATAAGGAAATGCTCTTAAAAGTCTGGTACCATACACAGTTCCTGAAGCCAAGTAAGCCTGGACAAGACTGTAGTTTTCACTATAAGAAAAAGCACATTTTGGGGGTGGTGTGTGAGATGCTAATACGTGTGTGTTCAGTTAATGGCTTAATTCTTCAATGGCAAGTCAACGGACTCTTCCTGCTTTTCCTTATTTTTAAATTTAATTTTTCAATCAAATTAATTTAAAAAAATATTTTTATTTCACACCAAGAACGTAGTTTAACAGGACAAGTAGTATTTTATCTTTGACTTTGTCTTTTAATCATTCTATGGGAATTTTCACTCTACTGCTATATTTTTTAATTTCCAAGAGCTCTTCCCCATTCTCTGAAAATTCCTATCACTGTTTCTTTCCCCATGGATGCAATATTCATCTCATATCTCTAAGAGTACAAATGATGGTTTATAGAATTCCGTGGTCTGAATGATCTTGGTTTCCTTGAAGTTTATTTTTATTTGTTGTGTTCTCTCTCTTTGATGTAGTAGTTTCTTGCAGCTGACGAGCCATCCTTGCTTTCCATTTGTATTGACAAATGAGGCACTATGATTAAGTGGGCATTGGTAGGGTTGGCTTACTGGGGAAGAGGCCTCCATGTGGGCCTAGGGCAACTAGTAGGCGGCTCAGGATGGGGAGGAAACCTGGGGGCCTAAATGCTCTAACAACTTTCACCTGATATTCTTTCAAACATCACTCTTGACCGCAGCCTTCCTGGGGGCCCGGTGTGCTATCTCCAGAGCTCAGCAGGCAAAATACTTGCTTCTTATTGGCTTCCCTCTTAGGAGGCACTTAGGTTTCAGCTTTCTCTGTTTCACAAGGAGAATTTCTACTCATTGGTCATCCAAAAGGTGTTGACATATTATCTCTTGTAATCTTTTCTTTGTCCTTAGTGTCCTTGCAGGTTTATACCTTCTGCAAGATTGGTGGGACTTTGTTAGATAGCAGAGATAAACCTGTGGGTTCAATCTGCCATGTGTAGCCAGAAATCTTCAGTTGGTTCTAGATGGTTCCTTTACCAAGACACCCAATCCTGATGCCCTTGAGTCTTCAACTACTTCACAGGGACATGTTGTAATTCCATTTTTAACTTTCAGCTTGGGATATGTGAACTTCTCAGGCATTTTTTTTGTAGGGACCCCATTCAATGATGTGGTCCAGTACTCGAGAGACAACTGAGCCAGGGCAGAATCTCAGTGTATGAGGTCTGTCCAGAAGGTATCCAGCCATGTAATATGAAAAACAGAGACACTTATTGAACAAGATACAAGATACGAGAAACACTGCACGTAAGACAGTGACCCTTCAGTCCCTTTCAAAGTAGGCACCTTGGGACTTCACACGATCCTCCCAATGGCCATCAGCTGCCCTGTTGTATTTTCCTGAATCCCATTGATGTTCTGAAATCCCTTCCTTTTAAAGGTGATTTTAGTTTTGGAAAAATCCAGAAGTCTCAGGGGACCAAATCTGGGTTGTAGTGGGGCTGAGTCAGTCGGATGATTTGATGTTTTGCAAAAAAAAACTCTGCACAAGACATGATGCATGATCAGGCGTATTGTCGTGACGGAGCTGCCCATCACCAGTTGCCCATAGCTGCGGTCTTCTGAATCATCCCAAAAGTTTCTGTGGAGGAATGTTCAAGCTTAATTGGATGAGGAATCATTGCTCTTCTTGCTTAGTCATTTTGAATGTGACGGCCACACAGTACACATGCTCACTCAATGGCATCTACCACTCATACTGACTAGCACAGTGATGTTGTCATTGTTCACACTTGCACATTCCAGTCCACTCGCCTTGGCTGCCAGGTTATATCAATGTCACGCAAACCATTCTCATTATATTAACAATGGCTGGACTTTTTCTGGACAGACCTTGTACCTCCTCGGCTTCAGTTTTTCCTTTTGGGATACATATTACTGTTTGTTTCTATTGTACAAGATATTGTGGGTGAATTATGTTTTGAGAGAGCTTAGAAAGAATGACCAATCAATGAATTCAAGGTTCTTTCTCTCTGCTAGTAAAAGTGCCTTATTTGACAACGGAAGAAAGGAATGTGCAGAGAGGGTAAGTGACTTGCCCAAGGGCACACAGCTAATTGGAGGCCAAATCAAATTTCCTGCCTCTGTCTAGTGGTGTTTCCATTACATCATTTTACCTCAGTAGCCCCAGGAATGTTCTGGTAGTTATACATTTTTTTCCCCCTGGGACATTGAATGTCATTTCTGAAATACTTTGACTTACAGAACTCTGCGACTCTGAATTTTAAGAGCCAATTGTTATATCATCCAAAAGGCATATTCAGCTCTTTCTGCTTTCTTAATCTCTGAATGATGGAACTCCTCATCATTTGCTTTAGAATTGAAATGCAAAGAGAAATTTTATCTTCTTCACACTTCACGCTGCTCAAACCCTGAAAAACTGCTGGCCTGCCAACTGTGATCCCTACCATTAGCCGCCCCCTCCCCGCTGAGAGCCATGTGACAGCGTCTGGCAAAACGCAGGTCTGCTTGACAGCCCTCTCCCCGGCTCACTCTTGGAACAGCTGCCCCTCCAGGACACCGAAAGCGAGACAGCTTTGGGAGGAACTCATCCAACTGGAGGCGGTGCCATCAGTGAGTAACTCAGGACTGGAGGTAATCTCCCAGAAATGGATGAATTTAGTCTGCTGGCCGGGTTCCTTCATTTCAGGAAGACAAGTTTCTTCCAGGAGGTCGGCGGGTGTCACGTCCAAGCCAAGTGTTGTGAGTGGCAATATATCTGCGGTCCATGTTGATTAACTCTCTCCTAGGCTGTGTGAGAGTCTGCGGATCCTCAACACTCCCTGTCAGAGGCACCAGACATGCAAGACAGGAAAAGCCTGGGAGTCGGGCCCTCTGTGGGTTTTCTGGGACTGACAAGTGTTTTTAATCCAGGAGGAATGTTATCATGGAAAACCTGGTGGCTTGTCGATTGGACAGTTGCCATCCGGGTCACTTGATGATTAAGGCATGTGCTTACTGCAGAGATATTTGCTCTGCAGAACAGCTGACCCTCTGTCAAAGCTGTCATTTGAGCTGGTTAAATAGAGGGCTCAGAAACAAGGAGGCGATGTTGCTTTGGGGACCTGGCATGTTAGGAGACATGCAGCCAATTGTGGGGAGCAGTGTCACAATCTGCAAATGCATCATTCTGTATAGGAAGTCGTCCAGCGTGGCTTCGCTATTTCCTGAAGGAGGGATGTCAGTGGGGTCTGCAGTCTTAACGGGTGGGCTGATTCTGTGTCTGATCCAATGGAATATACTCACAAATCAAAGCTGTCATCTTGTCAGGGCTAATGTGAGTTTTATGGGCACCCAGGGAGACCATTCTCATTGCTGGTTCCAGCCAGCATATTATCCACAGTCAGGAGGAGCTACCTTGATGCAAGTCAAAAAAGCAGACGTGGCTACTCACTCTTGTCCTCCCTTGTAAATAGTGGAATGCTTTTTCTAGATGTGTTTATTTCAGGATGCACCAGTATATTTTACAGTCACATAAAACCTGGAAGTTGCTGCTTTACAAATGTAGCAAAGTGTGGCCCTACATTTGAAACAGAAATGTGGTGTTCATACCAACACTCCCCTTTTCTCTCAGTTGGCTTGACTCAGCTGTTCAAAATCAAGTTTCCTGGAAAAGTCCTAAAGACACAGCCTTTTGTTTTTACGTGGTCAGAGCAAGCCTACGTGCACTTAAAACTTCTGAATGGAGATGTTCTGAATGCTTCATGAATTGTTCCCTAAATAATAAACACAGAACTTAAAAAACGTTATAGCGACTGTCGCTTCTGGCCTAATTTTAAGAGACTGTGTCTTGAGCAACGGAGAATCCCCAGAGAGGTTTATCCTGAGTTCCTCCAATAAGAGAAAGAGGTTCATTCCAGAGATTCCACACAGTCTCTGAATGAACTCTTTGGAAGTCTTTTCCAGAATCAGTGTGGAGCGTGTGTCCCTGGAGTGCGTCTGGTGGTCTGGTGACTGTAGTCACGGCTGTTAATGACTTTTTTTTTTCTTTTCTGTAAATGACATTTTTTCTGGGCTGCGGTTTCAGCCATGCGGAGATGATTATTTTTGTCCCACACGTGCATTTTGAAGAGGATGAGCAACTTTTCCCCCCAAAAGGCTGACCTATGTCTGGGTTCTCTGCCAAGGGATGTAGTTGAGTACTCGTATCAGCTGAGATTGTGTCCTCTGGGGAAGGTCATTAGGACACCGGGGCACTCACTCTTGCACACACTCATGGGACGCGTCCTGCCTCTGATTCTACTGAAGAGCCACAAACGGCCAAGAAGGAGGCAGCCTCTTTGACCTCCCACGCCTTTGCTCCCTGCTCACGGCCCAGGATACAACAGCTAGGAAGGGGGAGTGGCTCTGTGATTCTTGACCCCATCACCCATTGGAGACTATAAAAAGGAGAGAGAAGGAGAGGAAGGTGGTGGGGACATTGGTAACGAGATTGTCTGTGGAGAGAGTACTGTCAAGCTCAACCCATCCTTCTCACCAAAGGGGTGGGGAGGGCTCCTTCCCAGACCCAGGGCCAGCGTGGGAACCCCCCAGGGCCCCTGAACTATGTTCTCTGCAGGGGGGACTCAGGGAGAGCTGACTCCAGCCTTAGAAAAGCTAAAGCAGACAGGCTATAGACTCAGGTCTGCTTCCTGCCTGGCGTCTGGAGAGGGGAGGTGATGGCCGGGGGTAGGGGAGGGATCAGAGGCCAGAGAATGGTTGCCATATCGGAGAGGGCTGTCGGGGCAGGTGATGGGTGAGTGCCCGGAGCTGGCCACATGGGACAGCATGCAGGACTGGGCGCCACTGGGGCCCTCTCCAAAGGACCTCCTGGAGGGTGAGGGAGGCACTTCAGTAGACACAGGGTGCAAACAGACGGCTGGATGCCTGGGCGCTGCCAGAGGCCTTGTGAGTAAGCAAGAGAGACCCGTCTGTCCTGATTCATGGGAACTGCTACAAGGGACAGGGCCCTGCAGAAGAAAATTCTTTAATCTGTGTTTGGGACCTAAAGGGACTCTCGGAACTGCCAGTTACCTAAGAGCGAGCAGAAAATTCTTTCTGGAATTCTCATCCAGGGGCTGGGGAATGTTACGGCCACTCAGCACAGGTGTGGCAGGGCAGCAACCATTGAGAGGCGTTTGAATACATCACAAAAGATATTCGCTGGACATATAAGATACCCTCCGTGCCCCGCAAGGATCAGCGTGGGCAGGAAGTTAGCCAAGGCAGTTTCTCACGGGAATCCCACAGCACCTTTCGTTTCAACTGGCCGAGCTTCAGCAATAATTCAGGTGCACTGCTTCCTTCTGTAAAACTTGAAGACCAGAGCTTCTGGTCAGACCTACGACGCCATGTGCACCTCACTGTGTACTGAGGCAGATTTGAGGTATCCTGATTCTGTCCCGTCCCCAGGTCTCTTTCCAGCTCACAGCTCCCTCCACTCTCCACCCCATGGGCTGACAGGTGGGTCCTTCTAGCCTGAGGTGACGGAATGGCAAGAGGGCAATGATCTATAGGCACTCCTAGATGGTCTTGTAGTGAGTCAGTATAGAAAATGGGGGGTGGCATCAACACTTCCTTGAGGAACAGAGGGAAGGTGTCTGGTCCTCCTGAGAAGGCACAGAGGGGGACTGACTGCTTTGGGAAGGGGCGACAGTCTTCTCCTTTGCATCTTTCTCTAGCTCCTCTCTGGAGTCTCAAAACAGACAGGCTGTGTGTTCCTTTGATCCTGAGGAACTTTCTCCCCTGCCGAAGCAAATCCAACAGCTGCTGCCCAGGCCTGGGGAATCAGAAAGCGAAGTGTTTTTGGCGCACCCAGGCAGGCAGATGACGGCACGTGCGTGAGCCCTGGACACGCGTACAAACGGCCCCTTGCACCGTGTGATCTGGACTGCCATTTGAGGTGATAGAGGGTAGGAGGCCAGAAACATTACAGACAGGCATAAAGACGGTCTGTCTCTCAAATGCCAGACTTACAACAAGTTTGGGTCTCCTTGGCTGTATAAATGCCTTTCTTTCTTTCTTTTCCTGGGAGCTGAGGATGATCCTCATTTAATTCCAGATTTTCCCATCTTCACGCTAAAGAAAATCTGTTCCACACTCTCTGTCTCCAGCCCCCCCACCCCCCACCGTGCTGAGATGACCTGTACATGCATTTGGCTGATGCACACCAACAGTCTTTGCCAGGAAGGAAGGATGAATGAGAATTCCGGTAGGAGCTACACACATTTTTTATCTTTCCGTGGTTTAGAAAAATGGAGGAAAAGAATACAGAAATAAAATGAGAAGGGAGTAAGGCAACTGAGTGCATTTTCTCCCCTAGTTCACCTTTGAGCACAGTACTGAAGCATGGCGCTCTGGGGCCAATGACTCCTCTGAATTCCAGCTGCACCTGCCACTAGCTTATGACCTTGGACCAGAATAAATCTCTTTGTGTCCCCATTTCTCCCTCAGTAAAATGAGGACAAAAGTATTTACCAAAGAGTTGTTGCGAGCTAATATAGTAAATGGCTTTAAAGGGTGCCTGGTGCAAAGTTCGTGTTATATATTTGTTAGCTGCTGTTACTTCCTCATTTCCTAGTAATTTCTTAGGTCTGTGGAAATATGAAGTGGGAAAAGATAATGTGAAGAAAAGTCAGGTCCAACCTCCAATAGGTTATTTATTTGTGACTTGTAGCAATATTGTATCCCAACTACACTTCTTTCTCCATGAACACTTTTTTTTTTTTTTTAGATAGCATTAGAGAGTTGGTTACAATAATGTTGATGGGATCTTGAGTTTTTCCACTCATGTATTCATGCATCTGTGATTGTTCATGTATTGATCATTTATTCGAGTAAGGGCACAAGGCAATTTACAAACCTGCAAAGAGCAGAGAATTTTCCCCTTAAGGAATTTACAGTTATTTGGTTAATGATATAAACCACTGACATCTACTCAGAATGATTATGTTTGGGTTATTCTGTTAAATCCCCACAAATAAAACACATCACAAATAAATGATCTAGAGAAAAGTATGCTGTGAAAAAAATTCAGTGGCTATACTACCGGGCTGATATCTCCGGCCATCTGTAAGTAAGGCATCAGTCTTCAGGTTACAGATGTGACCACGTCCTTCTCTCTTGGTCTCTAGCAGGACCTTCCTTTGAAATTACCTGGCATTTTCCCTTCTGCTGTGAACAGGAGCTCCTTGCTTCAGTTTAGATCAAACTCTGTGACTTCAGATCATTCAATCAACATCTCCTGGATGCCTGCCACGAACTAAACACTCAGAGACTGTCTTACGCAAAAACAGTTTATGGACCATAGATTATATGGATACCAACCACGATTTCCAATTTCATTTTGGGGTGTCTTTTAACTCATACACTGTGCTTTTTCATGTGCTTCAGATACTGAGATGCATGAAGTAAGTAGTCACTTTTTAAAATGAGGACCCTAACAGAAGCCAAGTTTTCTCCTGAATATTAAAAAACCATTTCATTGCAAGGAAAAGAATGCATTTTTGACTTGGTTCTTCTCATGGGCTCAAAAAAGTCTCATGCCTTCAGGGGTTTTGAATGGCTAGCAAATTTTATCAGGCCTTCCAACCTCCTTCACACAGGCCACTAATGGGGATATATCTGGTGGCAACTGAAGATGTCCAGTAACTGGAAATACTATGGGACCATCTTGTACTTTGAAAAGAGAACTTATTCTTTGACCTGAGTCAGCCACTTACTCTTCTGGACCACAGTTTTCCCATGGCAAAAATGAGAAGTTTATTATGGTAAAAATTAAATGACCTTCAAGGCTCTTCCCCTAAGTGACCAAGATTCTAAATCTGTGTCCTCCCACACAGAGCCACAAGCCAAAGGTGGCTCCCAGGCACGCAAAACGTGGCTAGTGCCACTGTAAAACACTCACCAAAGTTTGAGTTAGTACCAAAAACAAACAAACAAACAAACAAAATAAAAACGTAAAGTATTGGATATAGTAGGTTAAAAACATTAGAATGAACTTCACCCACTTTCTAGTGGGGCTATAGAACATTTACAACTGCTTTTATCGCTCACATTTTAAATTTTGGACAGCCCCCACCTTCCCCTTTAAACAGAAGGAATCAAAACCTGTCTTCAAGGACTTTTAATGCTAAATGGTCAGCGTTTCAATATTGTGGTCCTTATGCCTCTAAAAGTCAAGTTAAAATACTTACCTACCCTAAACTAATAAACCTTGCAAGTGCAGTTATTTGTCACCAAGTTTTCCTTGAAGTTGCTTTTTGTCCAGGTCCTGTAAAAGTCCTATAGTTACAATACTCAACAGCCAGCCCCTGTGGCATTCATATCGTAACAGCTTACCGGGAAATACACCAAAATGTTAAGAGTGATTATTTCTGGGAAATGGGGTATTGAGTGCTTTTTGAATTTTTAAAATCCTTTCCTTCATCTTTCCATCTTTTAACAAGGACTATTACGTTTCTTCATTAGAAAAATGTGTATCTTTATATTTCAGCATGAATGGCTTTATAAATTGTATAAGCATCCCAAATATGTTTTTAAAATGGCCAACTTAAAAGGAAATATCCCAAAATGCTTTAATCTGCTTTTCTATATTTCCAGTTATTTCTACTAAGGGACAAAATTCATCTCCTTATTTAAGAATTGCAATATCCACCTACCCTTTTAACCTTCAACCCGCGTTAATTTGCAGGCTTATTTTCTCAGAACTCCTGAAGCTGTTCTCTCTCCTGTATTAGGCTGAAGAGGAAATACTTCAGGTTTTTGTTTCCATCTTGACGCTAATTACAGCTACTTTAATATTTTTATAACTAACATCAAACAGGACAGTCCTGAGTTAGAGCCTATGCAGGCGATGGGGAGGAAAGCCCAAAGGTACTTTAATATGGCATGTGTGCAGGCTGGGTTTGTGCTAGGGAAATGCCTATTAGAAGGGGTGCTATTCCCATTTGAGACTGGCAGCCGCAAGGGAGAGCACCCTCCTGCAGGCAGTCCAGACGAGCGCATGCAGAAGTGCGCATGTACACATGCATATACTCATGGGGTGAGGGCGGCTGTGCCCTACCCCAGGCCCAGTGAGCCTCCCTGCTGCTGCTTTGCTCACCTGCCCTCCACTCCCGAGGTCAGACCCAGCAGAGCTGGTGTCAGCTACAAGCAGGCAAGACAGAGCCTTGCTGGCTCTGGAAAGAGCTGGGCTTCTAAAGACCTAACGGCTATCATTGTTTAAGCTGGAAATTGTTTTGTCTTCTTGAGGAAATGGGTCTTTTCCCAACTCCCACAAGGCAGCAGCCCTTTTGAATTCGGCCCCACTGAGCGCAGAACTTACTGTTGGTAGAAAAGATGACTTCTCCCTCCTGCGGGGTGGGATCTGTATCCTGGACCACCTGCAAGGCTCCCACAGTCCGGACAGCGGGGTCCAAAGTGACAGAGCTTTCGTTCACGGTGGTGTCGCTTGCGCCCGTGATCTGGTTGGTGGGGGGGCCTCCCAGAGAGCCCTCGAAGTCGGTGGGCAAGTCGTCCATGCAGTCGGCGTTGGGCTGACAGGGGCAGAAAAGGACCTACTCTTAGTGTGTCATCAAGTGAGAAGTGGCACGTCTACAGCCCACACACTTTGTCTTGATGGAAAACCAAGTTCTTTACGGCTTTCTTCCTCAACCATTTTATTAAAAACATTCCACCTGCAGTTCTGTAATGAACACAATAACATCTTCCAAAGTTCCCTTTCCAAAGGTTCCATTTAGTCATAGATACAAGGTTTTAATTCCAGCAATGTCCATCCATTAATGTAATTACTTAGGAGTAATGACACAATATTTATTTATAATGACAGCCCTTCCTTATACAGAGTGTTTATTCCTCATCCAGCAAGTAGCTGACAGCCTGACAATGACCCCCAATGACCCATGAATTATTTCAAATATACTGATGACCTGAGAGGGGGACAGAATCTGACTCACTGTGCATTGTTCATCAGACACACACACACAAAGCACCGAGTGAGGCTATTTTTCATTGTTGTTGTTATTAAATGTAAGCCAAGAACCACCTATTAAAAACGCCCTATTTTCTTAACATGTCTGTAATCAGACATTTGTCAAATTCTCTAAATGAAAATCTTAGAATCATAACATTGGGGTGAGACTATCGTGTGTAACTGCCCACTCACTGTAGGACCCTCTACCCTGTATCCAATTTGAACGTAGAAATGGGAGCTCTCTGCTTTGCAAGGCAGCCTGTGTTGCTCAGTTTCATTAGACAATTCTACTCTTGGGCAATGCGGCAACTCTTCCTCTTCAGTCTTAGTTCTGCTGTTTGGAATGATATTGAATATATTTATATCTCTTACATAAACAGCTTTTTAAAATGGCTTTCAGCTGTTATGCCTCTACCCAAACTCATAAAAAAGGTGGCATGGGAGAGAGACGGGCTTAAGAAATACTACGGGTAGCTATTAATTAATTTTTTTGCTCTGGTCTGAACATCAGCATTGCCTTGAGCAATGACAGTGAAACAGTTTTGTGCCCCCAATGGGTAAAGACCAGGGTGGACAGGATTGGGTGAGAGTGCTCTGGGTTGACACCGATTGCGTTGCATTAAAAGTTCATGGAAAGAGAAGGTCTACAGCTCACAGACTCGCTGGGAGCACAAAGCGAGATCTTCAAACCGCCGACTCCCGTCCTGGTTTTCTGCTCTTAAACCAGCCTCCCGAGTACCACACCTGTTTCCAACAGTCAGCTGGAAATCACCATCACTCAAAAAGCTCAAATTCAGCTCATCCCCCCCCTTCCTTTTCCCTGTATTCTCTTCTCTTGTTGTTTCTTTGTCCCTATGGGCAGTGGGTCAATTCGCTGAACCTCTGGTTGCTGTAAGTCAGTTCACTGAATGAGCGATCCACAAACTGACGGACTGTGCTGTTGGACATGAGCAGTTCGGTCAAGAACATTTCTCGTTCCGTCTCTGGTCTCCTCATTTTCCTGTCGTTTCCTCCCCAGTGTACCCCATTATCCACTTTCTCATCAGGGTGCTCTTTCTTAAAATCACAGTTACATATAATTCTTCTTTTCTCCCAAAGAATGAATTACAGTGTCAGTGGGGCAACACAGGTGCTATGCACTCTCGCCCCAGCCTCTGGCCTCTTGCTCCTCTGGCCTCACCTTCGGCCTTCACCCAACGCCATGTATTCTCCATCTCAGAGCTTCGGCTCGTGCTGTGCCCTTCCTCAGGGTGACATCTTCCCCAATCATCCTGCCCCCCCTTCCCATCACAAGGCCTCATCCTAACCCTCCTGGTGAACTCATCACCCCTTAAATGTCACCTTTTCTAACTAGTGTCCTCTCCCAGGTAGTCATCTTCAGTACCATCACACCTTGCTCATACTTCTCCTGTGCTGTTATGGCCATGGGTCACTGTGTTTGTCTCACGCTACTAGTCTGTACTTAAAAAATTCCAGTTTTATTAAGGTATAATTAACATGGGATATGATATTAGTTTAAGATGGACATGATGATTTGATACAGGCATATATTGCCAAATGATCACCATAATCAGTTTAGTTAACACCCACCACCTCACATAGTTACGTTTTTTTTCCTTTTGAGAACTTTTCCATATATACAAAACAGGATTATTAACGACAGTCACCATGCTGTACATTATACTCCCAGAACTTATTTATCTTATAATTAGATGATTGTACCTTTTGGCCACTTCCACACATTTTTCCCACATCCCAACGCTTGCCTCTGGCAACCATCTACCAGTGCTCTGTTTCTAGGGGTTCCGTTTGTTATCCACATGTATGTGAGACACAAGCTTTTTAAAGTGAGTCAACTATGCAATACCTTATATTGCTCTTAAATTCCAAGAATCCACGTAGTGCCTGACCATTATTAAGTGGTCAGTAAAAACTGATTTGAATCTCAGTTTACTTCTCTGAAGACTTGGGAACAATAGGATCTGCTCCAGGTTAATGGAGGATTTGAGAAACTACTTAAAAAAAAAAAGGCAAGTTCTGTGCAAAGATAAGGCACGCTATTGAAGGGTAGTGGAATAAGCCACCACAAAATTTGCTCTGTTGGCATGAGGATTATTTTGAGCTGAAACAATGGAGAACGAGATACAGAAATGCTCTCTGTCCTCCCCTCTATGTGCCTAAAAGCAGGACATGAATTTGCAAGGCATACCCCTCTGCACCAGGAAGAGAAGAACATTCTTATCATTGGTGACTGGGAAACCACTCTGAAATGGATCTATACAAACCTTACTAACACGACCGTATCCAACATTGGTTCCCCCATATATTTATTTACCTCCTCACGATGTGCTGTTCTAGAAACTCAGAGTCTTTTTCTTTGGTCCTATTACTTCTCTAAAACTTTATTGCTCTTTTTTGAAGATGCTACAGAAGCTCAAGTTCTAACACCCCTTTGAGTTGCTCGTCACTAAGTGTTCCCATGTGCATACAGGGTGCATGTGATAATAAGTTTTGGTTTGATATTCTCTTGTTACTCTTTTATGAGTCTAATTTAATTTATAAGGCCCTGGCTGGAGAACCTAGGAGGGTAAGGGGAAAAATAATTACCCCTCTCCCTTACACTATGTAAAGATGCTTCTAAGCCAAACCCGCTGTGTGGGCTACCAGGGAGGAAAAGGGTTCTCAATGAGGATAGTGTGAGCTTGTTTTTTCAGCCACATGCATCTGAATGCAATCATATATTATAACAAGTGATGTGCATTTCAAATGCTGTTTGCTTGTTGATATTGCTCCTTTATTAAAAAACATTTTTAAATTAATTTTGATGCAGATGTTTGCCTTTACTTTGTGTGCTAGCAGGCACAGTATTATATCTTTAGCAGAGCAGGAGGAGGAAAGGGAAATAGAAATAGCTCAATGAGACGGAGTGTTAGCAGTCATAAATAATTTGGGTTAGATATAATATTTAATACACCAGCCTTCCTGGATCTCACAGTTTATATCCACTCTACATAGTTCATTAAATAGCATATTTTGAAAAGAAACCCAATTTATAGCCCTCTAGGAGAAATTAGAGTCATAATGTTTTTTTAAGTAAAAGATGTTAAATATCATCTGTATGTGAACAAGGTATAGCTATTCAAATTCAAGTTAGCATGTGGAAATTCCTCAAGTACACCAACTGCCAAAGAGTTAGGGATCTGTGAATATCAGCCACATAGGCCTTTCGATTCAGCCATTCTATTCATACCTGGGCAGCAGTGATGGGAGAAGGTGTTTGCTGGGATATAAAAACCCAGGTTATTTGGTACCTTAGAGGTGTATTCACCAAAGTCTGCATTCTGCCACCTTACAAAGACACATCTAAACCCGATGGGAAAGAAAGGAGGGTGAAGCAGTATAATGTAGATAAAGAGGTGAAAACTCCCAACAATAAGGGGCCCCCATCCCCTCCCCTTTCAGTTCAGTATTTTATTTCTCCTGGCAAAATATAACGAAACAAGTTATCCACTGTAATGGGAATTTCGTGAGCCCTGGGCTGTGCTTTCATCCGCTAGTTCATTTTAGAGAAACCCACTTACAAAATGAAAGTGAGTCCAGCTCTTAGCTTTCAGCTTAAATTTATTTGCTTATAGCACAGGTGGCCACAGGGATATTCAGTTAAAAACAACAACAAAAACAAACAAAACCTCCTTGCCACCTGTGTTTGGACTGTCTAGTAAATCACGGTTACAACCACGTGGTTGGAGAGTGGACCTTGTTCAAAGGAGGATCAGGGTGAGTTTCATAAATATGGTTCTGTGGCCAGCAGCTTCCGGCTGCGACGGGCTCCAATGTCACGGACATTTCCCGAGCACTGAGCACAGGCTGGGCACAGGCAATGAAGGACCCACAGGCCATCGCTTATCGGAGAAAGCGACAGGTTCTTTTCAATGCTCCTTGATTAAGAAGGAGTGCAGTAGTTTAGGGAGAACGTAAAACAATTCTATAAGCTCATAGAAAAGGTTTCTGTTAGCTATCGGAAGTGTTTGCTAGTTGAGAAGGCTGTGAGCTTGCCCCACGACACAGAAAGTTCTAAGCATGGAGGAAATAAATGTCGTCTCTTTGGTATAATTTAGTCCTGGGGCTTAAATGACAGAGGATGGAGTGGAAGCAACACCCCAAATTCCTCCCAGCTCCAGCCTTCAGTATCGTCCTCTAGGACAAAACCAGAGAAGTCACGCACCTCGCCCTTCTGAGGACCGGCAATGCGCGCGGGCCGGCCTCCGGAGGATGCCCTGTTCCCTTGGGGGACCGCGGAGGTGGGCCACATCCCTGTTCGGCTGGCCTTTGAGAATCATTGGCAGAATCCAACAGACGCTACTGATGTTTATTTTTCTGGAACTCGAGTGTGCTGAGTAAACGCCTATCCAGACTTGATAGGTTTAAGCTCTGGCCAGAAGGCACAGCTGCTGAAGGTCACAATGTTACAGTTTTGGAAATAGGCCAAACAGCCACCCACTCATTCAAAACAATTCATAGCCGTTGAGGTAGAGTTGGCTCAATGGACTAAGCAAAACAATTAGGCAATAGCTGTATTTTCAACTCCTTTACAGGTAGCTTCTGGAGAAGTTAGGGCTGGAGTTATATGCTATTTAGTACAAAATCTGGTTTCATTGTCCTGACCAAGGAGCATTGGAATTGACACTTAGGAGCTTTGAAAATAGCCTGGGCAATAGGAACTAGATCAAGTGATGTGCCTGGCTACCTCCAATTGTGAGCACACAGTCTAAAGATTTCGGACACCAAAGACACGTGCACATATGCAAGCACACCCATACCCACACACCCCCCTCCCTTGTAAGAACCAGTCACAGCCAGGACTGTGAAAAGTGCAAACACAGAGTCCCTTTCCTAAGTCACCAGCATCTGGTAGAGATGTTGGGTTCTTACTCATGTTTCATGTTCGCAGTAATTGATTTTCACCTTGAACGTGTGATGCCTGAAAATTTAATGCGTTGCCTTTCAAAATCGAGCTCAAAGCTCACGTCTCACAAGTCGATTTGTGTCTGGTGTATCAACCGTGAAAATCTGCATACAGCTGGCACAGAGGCAGCTGGTGGGGGGGGGGCGGGGGGGGGGGACTCAGCCAGTGCATGACCTCAAAATGCTTCAGGTGTGCCCTCTCCAACAGAGTCAGCCTGACAGTCCTCCTTGATTAGCCCTTTGGCATTAAAGAAAACCTTTGATATCTGATCTGATCCTTCCTGCTTCTGTGACATCTTGGGACTATTAACATTCTCTTTATCCTCTGCCATTAGGGCAGCGAGGAGTGGCCTCAGGGAGGTGCCCCACAGTGGAGGGGCTGGAGGGAGACTGGTTTCTACATCCTGTTTGGCTGGCCTCTCTTAGCCAGTGCCTGTGCTGTTCTGACGTCTCTCGGCATGGCCCTCGGATTGGGTGGCCTGGCTGGCTTCCTGCCCTCACACAGCAGACGGTGTCTCACCAACCCTGGCCTGTGGGCTTTACTCGCTGGGGGCTTGGGAACGTCAAGCCAGCCAGCTGGTGGGATTCTCTTTGCCCTGGCGGACAGACTCAGTTTTATAAGACATGTAACGGAGGCACCAGCTGGATGGTCACACTAGAAATAAGTGGTTCTGGCTCTGGTTTCCTGCTCACTCAGAGGTCTCCACAGAGACCTGAGTTCAGCAGAGGCTCCGAGCCAGGTCCCTAGCAGCTGTCCTTCCCTCCCAGGGCTGGGAAGAGCTTGTTTCCATGGAAAGCAAGGGGACTGGGGCTCAATCAGACAGTGTGGCCTGCAGAGCTGTGATGACAGCGCAGGGGTAATGATACAAGAGGACACTGATGCACGACTGGCCCCTTGGGCTTCTGCCGGTGTCCCACCTGCCCTCGCATGCTGCGTCTTGGAAGAGAGGCCCGTGGGCTGCCCAGGCAGTGCCGGGACTCATAGACAAACACACAATGGACACGGGGTGGAGGCCATGATGTTCTCAGACTGAGAAAATGGGAGAGGAGATGCGTTTTCAGACACGGAAGTTCTCTAAGGCCTCATTGGGTGCCACCACTGCTACGGGATCGAGGGGACAGACGAAAGCCAGGTAGGAGGTTTTCTCCCTGCTTTGGGGGTAATGCAGAAAGACAGACATCACGATGCTGTAGGCTGTGCTGTGCTTACCGGGATCCCTAGGGCTTTAAGAATGTTCATCTTGCACATGGGACAGGTGCGGTGGTCTAGGAGCCAGGGGTCAACACAGGACTTGTGGAAAAGATGCCTGCAATGAGAACCATACAACTTAGAGTGGCGGCAACTGCAGAGACTCCCTCGTCCACTACCGCCCAGACGCTCGTCCAAGGTCACACAGCTGCTCAGTGGCAGAGCCAAGACTCGAACCTCTGTCTCCTAACACCTGGGCTAATGTGCTTCCTGTTATCCCCAGTGGTGATGCAGTCAAAACTTGTCTGGGTCCCAGGAGGGTCCTTCAGGAGTCCAAGTTTCAGAAAATGTAGAGGATGTAGAAACAGAGTGATGTTCCTCTTTCTCAATAGGAAGCATTTTACTGTAAAGAATACAAGGAGAGGAACCTGCACAGGCCTTTTAGGACAACTTGATAGATGTTACATTTACATAACACCCGGATTTCTTTTCCCACAGTTGGAAGACAGCTGCAAAGCAAAGGCTCATTTCCATTAACATGTGGGGTCTAACAGAAAGGGCAGAAGGGCTCTGGGAAGCATTTAATGACGCAGATGACCTTTTAAGTTGTTATGGCTGCTGGGTGTCATCCGGAAGCCAGAGTGAGAGGTGTTGTCACTTTTACTGCTGTACAGCTGATGCGCTCAACTCCACTGACACCTGCCTGGGCCAGTCCTTGGGCCATCACGTGAGTAGCAGGGCCAGGGGGCATTTGGTAGATGTGGGAGGGCTCCTAACGGAACTCCCTCTCCCCTTGGCTCTCAGGACCCACTCAGACATATCAGAGACTGTTTGTTGGAGCAGAAGCTTGTCTTCCCACTCACAAGACTGCAGCCCACAGGCAGAAGCAATCAGAAGTTCCTGCCTGGGGCAGGAATGGAGAGAACTATCTGTCGTAAGTGTGCGGGCTCCCCAAGAACACTGCATCCACGCCTGACTCTCTCTCCCCAGTGGTGCCCGACACCCGGGGTACATCTGCTTTCTCCTCTCGCTTTCTTCTTGTTTTAACCGTTCTCTCCATGTCCTTTGTGTTAGCTTTAGGCCAGAAGGCTTAAAAAGGGCCCCCCAAATTAGAGACGCATGCAGGAAGGGGACACCTTTTATGTTGAGCTTGGGAAGCACCCTCATGCCAAGGATGGGATTAGCTGTATTCAGGATATGATCAGCCTGGCAATTAGAGAAAAGGAGTGTGCCACTGTGTTTGCAGATTATTGCTTAGGATGCCCTGCAGATGTGCTGCTCAGAAGGTCTGTTCCACATTCAGTCCCTCATCCCTGTGTTCGCCCAACAAGTCGTGTCTGCCAAGAATTGTGCTCATCACTGGGAGTCGGTGTGATAGATTTGGCTCCTTCCCTTAGGAAGTGTAACAGCAGAGGCAGACGTTCACAAAATGATAATATAAAGGAACTGCTTAATGACAACAGAGCTAAGTACCACAGTTGAAGAGCAGGGAGTTGGGAGGATTATAACGAGGAGAGTTTCCCCGGTGAAGTGCCAAAGCTAAGACCTGCGAGCTGCCCAGACATTATCCACGTGAAGGGGAGGGGTGAGGAAGGAGGGTACTCTAGGCAGAACCACTGGCTGGAAAAAAGCCCTGAGCTGGGCACAAGCCCTGAGCTGGGCACTGGAAGAAGGCTGTCCCAGCGCAGTGAGGGAGGATATGGATAGAGTCCCCAGCTCCTGCCCAATGACCCCCATGGCCCTCCCTGCCCCTAAACAATACCTCCCTCCCTCTGTTCAGGCTCTACATTGGGGAAACAAGTCCCTGATCTGAATTTGCTCACCACCTGGTGTTTCTCCTGGGCACCAAGTCAAACACTCTGATCCTGTGACCGTCCCTGGGAGGCGGGCTCTGCCTGAACACATGCTGGAGTCAGAATGAAGGCAGGACCCATCATGAGCTGTTTGAGTTTAAATAAGTCACTTAATCTCCGAGGTTCATTTGCCTCACCTGTAAGATGAATGGTACCTATTCACATGGAGAAGAAGTCCCTGTGCGTCATCCCGAAGAAGTCAGTCCTTATTCTCTAACGCCTAAGTGATTTCTCTCCATGTACCAGTCTTTCTTACCACCTCTGGGATGGTTAGGGTTAACTCTATGTGTCCACTTGGCCAGGCTATTCAAACACTAATCTAGGGTATTCTGTAGGTGGGATTAATATCTACATCAGTTGGCTTTAAATAAAGGCTATTATCCCAAATAATCTAGGTGGGCCTATTCTAATCAGTTAAGAGGTTTTAAGAGCAAAACCTTTTAAAGAGAAGACATTCTGCCTCAAGGAGACAACATTAGCTCCTGCTCAGAGTGCCCTGCAGATTTCACCCTTGTCAGACCCTACAATGACAGAACTCAATTCCTTGAAAGTTCATAGTGCTATATAGTGGTTTTCCGGAGAACCCTGACCGATACATCCTCCAACGAGACTATAAGCTCCACGAGAGCACAGCCCTTGTTTGCCTGATTCACTGTTGTATCCCAGCAGCTAGAATAGTTCCTGGCACACAGATGATACTCAAGAAATCTCTGCTACATAGAACGGGTATGTATCCAAGGCCCCGGCACTCCTTGCTGCCTGCACATGGTCATCGAAGCCCACAGACTCACTCCTCCAGCTCTTTCCCATTTGTCGCTTTTCCTTTCTCAGGGCTGCTCCCTCATTCATAATCTTAATGCCTTGTTTTTGGTATTACTCCAATGACATCCACTCTGGTCTCCATGCCACCAGCCTGTCCCCGTTCTCATCATCCCGCTTTTCCTTGCCAGATTTATCTTCTTAAAATAACGCAACGCATGAATTACGTCACCCCCTTGTTCCATGCTGTTCTGTGCTAGGAGCTGGGTACAAAGAGAATAAGAGGGTCCTTCCATTGCAGGCAGTGCCACAGCCCTTCGGTGGTTCCCTGGAAGCTAAACGGGAAAGGCCACTGAAAGGCCACACTCTTGGATCCATTTCTTAACTTTGAAAGCAAGTAACTGAAAATTTTAAAACATCAAAGGGAGAACTAAGGACAAAAAAAAGAAAAAGTGCTGAAATGACACATAAGGTGATTATGCTGATTATTAATTCACATTTCTAGCCCCAGATTTCTTGTGCTAACCATCAAATACAAAGACTATATCCTTCCAGTTGCAAAACCATTTTTTCCCTCCCAAATAAAAAGAAAAATAAAAGTCACTGGACTGAATAAATAAACAAACGAATAAGGGAAGAATCTGGAATTTAGTGGCATGCACCAACAGTTTAGTTAACATTTCTAAGGCAAAATCAATCTCAACTCATCCTGTTTGTAGGACTCTCAGCCGAGCACTGCTCCCCGTCCCCCCATGTTTTAACAAAGGCTGGGTGAGGAAGTGCATACAGAGGAACAAAAGGAGAAGAGAGTCTACCTCTTAACCAGTCTGACAAGCTGGAAATACAACAAGCAGTTGACCAAACTCTTCTTATTCTTTATTCACCAAAGGGAAGCAAACATTTAGAAAATGTTCTTCAAACACTTGACAAAACATGAATAATAAAATAAGCTCTCACATTTGTAGCAGTCCTGAAAACCCAGCTCCACCCACTTCCCCATCTACTCATTCTGGTTTGGGTTGTCCTTTCACCAGTCTGTGTGAACCCCACCTTTTCCCCACCTGCAGGAGGAAGGGCTATTTTGGCCTTTGCATCTTTTTCTCTGCCACCTGCCACCAAGATCAGGGTACCCCGGCTTTCCTTTTGGCATCAATGCAAGCTGTTTCATTCCCCTCAGTGACGTGGTCACCCAGGAATGAGAGTCACGGGGAGTTAAGCACCCCATCCTCCCAGACAACAGGAGCTATTTACATTAGACATAGCCAGCGTGTCTATGGGGAGTTGAAATATTTGCAAAGTTGTCAATGAACTAAGAGTGAGTTTTTAATTAATAACGCTAATTTAATTAAATTAATAAACAATACCTACCGGTTACCAAATGCCTACTATGTTCCAGGCATGTAACATACATTATTAATTCACAGCAGCCCTCTAAGGGAAAAAATTATTCTTCCCATTTTATGGAGGAGCAAACTGAAGCCCAGTAAAGGAAACTACCCCAAGAGCTCATAAGCTACAGAGCTAGGACTCAAACCAGCCTCAGCCCAGTTTCTGCCCAACTCTACACTCCATTCCCGCCCCCCCCCCCCAATAAGCTGTCATGGGCAGGTGTGAGGGAGTTGGAGAAATTCACATTTTTCTTATTTCCAAATGTATTTTTGTGTTCCAGCTTCAAGGGGAGGGGGACCGTATCTTAGTTACAGAGGCTGGGGATCAGGCAAAACCAAAGGAAAAAGTGATCTGCCTTCATAGTGTCTTCACTCGGCCACTGAAGGGAGAAGCTGTCAAATCGGGGCGTCCTCAGGCCTTACCCTTAGATAATAGCCTGCTTGGCTGACAGGTGAGCAGGATAACACTGGCCTCTCAGGCTCTGCCCCCCATTCTCCTTGCCCAACAGACCTGGGAAATGGTGAGTTGGCAGCCCAAGCACCTTTCCACCGAATTTTCAAATTTGGAGCATCAAGTGCTCTGGAAAGTAACACCCACTTTTTTACTGGTGCTCTTCTTGACCTGGTCTGGCTTCTCTTTCTTGCCTTAGCTCTCTAAAATGCAAAGAGGATATCACTCCTCGGACTTAAAATGCTTCAGCTGCTCCCACTGTGGAGAGCACAAAGCCGCTCCCCCAGTCTGACGGTGTCACACCTGCTAGCTCCCTGTTCACCAAACACTCTCATCAGAACTCTGGAACACCCTCCTCGCATTTTTGCTTGTTTGTTTGGTGTGGCAAATCTTGCTCCTATGTCAAGTCACAGCTCAGAGGTCCCTTCCCTTCCCTGACGATCCCACTTCTTTTCTCCAAACTCTACCGAAGGGAATTAGTTTCTCTTCCTTTTCTCCCCGTCGTTCCCCCACATACGTCACGGCAGCTGAGAATGTGCTCTGGTGTTCAGGGTTCAAAAGCCAGGCCTTAGCTTAGCTTTGTGACCTTGGACGTTCTATGACAACGTTTACTTTAATTGTCACAACAACTCTTTGAAGTATTATGATTGTCAGGGACCTTTCCGAGGACTGTTATGACCATTCACGGACAAAGAACATAGACACTTAGAATACTCCCTGGCACTTCAGAAGCCAGAGTATCATGTTGTTTTATGGTTTTTTGTTTGAATCCTTTCTTTATGTATGGGTGAAACTAAAAATATTTAAACTAGTGGTGCAGCTCAGGCATTGACCAATCAGAGTGGACACTGGCTACGGTCACCCTGGCTTAGTGGCCTACTTCCTGAGTGAGCTGGGACACCTGTGACAGCAGAGATGAGGTGTTTCTATTTCCAAAACCTATATTGCACCTGGAGCAGTACGCACTCTCAGTGTTGTGTGCTGGAAAACTGAAGGGTGGGAAGAGCTGTGAAGAGTGGAGACTGGAGGAAGAAGGTCCAAGGGGAAGGGCTGATGGGATGACAGGCACGGCTGCGTGTTGTGATGTGGAAGAGACGCTCAGCTGGGTGGGAAACGGGATGATTCTAGAAGAATGTGAAGTACACTTGAAAAGAATGGGTCCGAATCAGCATTCTGAACTAATGGAGATAGATGGAGTGGAGAAGAGGAATGAATGGCGAGGAAGACTATCACAGACCTGAGCCAGACTTGAACGCTTTCCTTGGGATGATGACCTTCTGGTCATCAAGTCCCATGTTGCTAGGTTTCCTCCACAGCAGGTCCTTGCGGTGGTCACCAGGCTGTGTTCCAGGGCTCGGTGTGGATCAGGACAGCTAAGGAGACACAGGCCCTCCTACCGCACACTCCATCCGCTGTGGGGGCGACCCTGCCATTGGGCTTGGTCGGAAATGTTTGGACCAGTTATGAGAGACTGCATATCCCTGATGCCCTCTATTTCGGCTGTGCAAACTTAAAATAAAAAGGAGGAGAAGAAGAAAAGGAAAGAGAAAAACAAGCTGTCCCACAGAACTAGTGGTGATCATGTTCTGGCTGTGGCTGTAAACATGTGACTGCATTTAGGCAAGCTAGGATGCCGTCCCAGCGGGTTTACCCAATGGAGACAAAAAAGGATGCAGTCAAGTCAGTGACTGCTCACCTACTGGCATAGGCCCTGCCCTCTGTGCAGAAGGCGAGGCTGGTGTCAGGCCTGCAGTAACCAGCTTGGAATCATGGTAGACAGAGTGAAATCCTTAACGCTGGGCTGGATTTGATGTGCTTGGCTTGGGGTTCTCAGACATTTGGCTTAGGGGGAGATGGGGATCTTCGAGGTGGACTGTGAGCCAAAACCATATTCCCAGAGAGGTGAAAGCACAGCAGAGCACCCTCACGGGGCGGGGAGAGAATGCGGCTAAGGTGTCAAATCCATAGCCATGGTACAGTGGGAAGACTGGCTCAGAAGTCAGAAGACCTGGCTTTGCTTTGAGTCCCATGACCAACCTCTCTCGGTGAAGGTTTTTGTTTTTCAAACTAAAATAATGCGGGATTAATGGTATCTGCTCTATATTATAGGCTATTGTGAGGTACCAATTCGCTATTATATAGAAAAGAGCTTGGTAAGCAGTAGAGAGCTTTTCAAAGCTAAAGCATTATAACAAACAGCCACTTATTTCACCAGGTTGTCCATAGTATTTTTTTGGATTTAAACAGCAGTAAAGAAAAACCAACGAAACTTGAAAAACGAAGACACTGCATCAGATCCTCTTGCTACTAAACTCAATTTCTTTTTCTAGCTGCAGCGGAAGATATCGATCCTTTGGGAATGCACGTTAGGAGGGACTTGCCAAGCCGTAGTCTCGTCGTCAGCCTCACTCACTCCTCTGGCTTCTGGGGGAGGGAGCCCTGGGCTGCCAGCTTGACCCTGGTCTAATTATATCGTTTGGCTGGGGCAGCCAAGCTGGTTGGCATGCGTCCTGTCTGTCTAGTTGATTAATATAACCAGGGATCAGGACATTTGAAG
This sequence comes from Furipterus horrens, assembly GCF_987537825.1. Lineage (NCBI taxonomy): Eukaryota > Metazoa > Chordata > Mammalia > Chiroptera > Furipteridae > Furipterus > Furipterus horrens. The sequence goes on from NW_028327180.1 coordinate 11,982,347, forward strand.
TCAGAATGCCATATTGAGCAAGGTTATTACAGTTCAAGACTTCTTTCCTAACGGTGGCATGTGCTCTGTTGAAAATACGGTAGAAAGTAACACATCAGACATCATTTTCCAGGAGGGCCGTCTCCTTTCATGTCTCCTTCCTTGAATCCCTTGGATTAAGTGATGCACTTAATTTTTGGCTGGGTGCACACACACATCCAGAGTAACCAAAGAAAGATTATTAGAAAACACCATCTGCACACTTTGAATTTAAATCTTATGTAATTTTGACTAAGGCACAAAGTGAGCTGGGGTTTTTTTCTAAGTCTACAGCGTAGCTTCTTTGGTACTTATAATTTTCTTTCCATTGTTTTAAATGTCGGTATGAAAATTGCTTAAATCTTAAGAAAGCTCGATGAGTGAAGTATATATACATTCATGTACACACTACTCAGATGAAGGTATATGGTTTGCATCACCCCAGAGAGATCTCTCCTGCCTCTTATCAGTCAGTACTCACTCCCTGCTGTGCACCTGCCAGTATGACCTCTGTCAGCAGAGATGAGCTTTGCTTGTGACTGAATTTCATATAAATGGGATCAGAAAGCATGCATGCTTTTTTTGCTAGGATTTCTTTTGCTCAACATAATGTTTTCAGGTTCATATCTGCTTTGATGTATACGTATGACTATACATTGTTTTTCAATGCTGAGTAATATTTCATTGCATGTATGTAATTTGTTTTCAAATTGTTTTGTTGTTAGACATTTGGGTTGTTTTCATTTTTTTGGCTATTATGAATAAATGTGCTATGACAATACTTGTACAAGTCTGTCTGTGAGTGCATGAATCCCTTTTTCCTGGGTATATATGTCCAAGAGTGAAATTGCTAGGTAAGAGGGTAGTGTGTGTTTAACTTTAGTAGAAACTGTCAGCTTTCCGACTATTCTATATAACTTTTAATTTGGCAGACTATATCAAGTTATGTTCCTGAAAGAATGAGTTTTCTAAATAATGATTTTCATAAACGATGACTATTGAGTGGAATGCTTTACAACATAAATTTAAGATAGATTTTTGAAAATGTAGTTAATCGATGTTATTTTATTTCTTGATAGGGAAGCATAAAGAGGAAGACACAAAATCGAACAAAACAAAAATTCATAAATGTTATAACGTTTTTACTGTTGATCAAAAAGTATCAAAACAAAGTAAAATATTTAAATGAGAAAAAAACACTATTTACTAAAAAACATGAAAACACTTAAAAATAGTATCACATTCTATCAATTCTAGGTCATACCATTTTCCCCCAACAGTTTAACATCTTTAAAATTAGTAAGCATCTTACAGCCAATGACAACTTAGTTTAGATATAATACGATCTATGAAGAGCTTGTGTTAGTTAAGTTATATCTCAGAGAAATCAGAGACATGGGAATTAAAGCTAGTGCTACCTTTACCTTTGCTATCAGATGAGAAAGATGCTTCAAATGGTACTACTTTATGGTTCCAAGGTGACCTTCACATAAGCTTTCTCATATCCTGCTAGTGGGGTTTGAATCGTTACCACCTTTCAGGAAAGCAATTGGACAAACCTTATAAAGGTCCTTTAAAATCTTTTCTGACCCAGTAAGTTCACTTTTAGGAATGTATCCTAAAGGATATATATATATATATATAAACAATTAAGGTAATGATTCTATAATGATGAAAACTGGAAGCAATTTAAATGCTGAACAATAGAAGGGCAGTTAACTAAACTCCAATAACGGGCTACTCTGAAACCACTAAGATATCTAAAAATAATTTCTAATTATGAAAAAATGCTTCCTTTTTAATGTTAAATAAGAAAGCAGAATAAAAATTGCATGAATGGCCCGATTCTACAATGTTTAACATATATGTGGTATATATTGAGCAACGTACAATGTATAACAATATATATGGTGTTGCTACATGCTCACTATAAAAATTAAATATACCAATATTAATAATGATTATTTCTGGGTGGTGACATTTTTGTTTACTTCTTTATACTTTTATTTATTATCAAAATGTCATAATTAGCAAGGAAACCTTGAAAGTTATTTTAAAAATTACATCTATATACAAACAGAATGCACAATAACCTAAACGAGAAGGCTCAGTAATCTACCTTACATAACTTGAGCTTGAAAGAGTAAGTCAACCCTTATGAAAACCAGCCAACATTTATCACTCTTTCCAAAAAAGGGAACTTGGAAAAAAATCTGTTCCTAATCAAGCCTATGTCACAGGCATGCAGGGTAAAGTCAGGACAGACATTTCTGCCCAGCTAGAAAGCACCTCTTTGTTTTCCACTTCACGAGTTGCAGGACTCATAGTCAGAATCCTGATCACATTTCAGCATTTTGTAATTTTGTAATTTTTCTTTTTTTTACTCATAAAGAGGTTGGATTTTCCTGTCCACACATTCAGTTCATTTGACTCACCTAAAAATCAGACTGGTCCCTGGGGAAACATCTTAAGGGGCTAGTGTTTCATTTCAAGGCTTCCAGTAAAAGTTGATTGTGATGCTTTGAGTTTTCAAATATTAAAATGATGTCCATATTTACACCAGAGTATAATTCTTCTTTATGTCATCTTGTTTGCAATGATCATGTCATGTCTGGCAAGGAGAGAGCATGAGAGTCCCTCTCCCCCGCCCCAAAGGGAAGTTCCCAGATGAGTATCAGCATTTAACTGTGATGTCACCTTGGGTTGTCACTAAAGGATGCAAGGCATGAATCCCGCATGAGTTTCAGGAGAGCAGGGGAGGCTATGGGCTGTCCAGGTGGGTTTGGTTGGAAGCAGCCAATGAGGACAAGGAAACTCTCTGGGACACACTACACTGAGCAAACAGCCACTCGCTGGGTGTCTTACTGTGCTCCCACCTACATTAGCTCAGTAAATCTCATTAATTTGGTTTTGACAAGGCTGGGCCTTGGCAGGCAAACCACTCTGGTAGGCTTACGATACGTGCTTATTCTGAAGGTTCTAAAAATGGATCCCTTCACTGTTTGCTAGGTACTTTAAACTAGATGTCTCCCAGAGCTACTGCTCTGGTAGAAGAAAATGTCACCTGTCTTTGGGTCACATCAACTGAGAAAGAAAAGGAGCTGGCTGCCTGAGTGGTTAGATCGACGGGGATGATTTATGAGTGTTTGTCAATTGTAGACGCATGGTACATAACATACCTTCAAAGAACCTATTAAAACTAATAGACCAAAACTGGGCTTTGATTCAGTAGCCCTCAAAAAATTCTTTTTCCAAATCTTCAGGTCTATTGTTGAAGGGCTTTTAGGTTTTATCTGACTCAGATATGGAAATGTCATTAGAAATTCCTTTGCAAGTTTGGACGTCTGTGACCCCAGTTGACACCTACAGGCTTCCTTTGTCCCTTCACTGTTAATGTGTATGGCACTTTAATAGTAACCACCTAATTCTGTTTTTGATTTTCAGTTTGGCATGTTACTGTACTGAAATCTCCATTTCATTTCTTTCCACAGGAATACTGTTAGTCATGTTCTGATCTTTGTAAAAATGTAGGATTAAGTTTCAAACAACCCCGCCCCCCAAATACTATATATTGTATATTCTGAATTACTTAAGAGAGCTCTTAAACAGATACAACTGACATTTAGCCTCAGTCCTAAAACAGAGAGGAGAGGAAGAGGAAGAGGAAGGGTAGTACAGCATTTACACACAGAATCAAACAATGACCAACCCAAGATGGAACTGTGCCTTACTGACGCTGTTAATGGGGGTGTTCTGGGGCTGGATGACACAGAAGAAAGTCTCCACGAGATAAGCCAAAGTTGGCCCTGAAGTGTTTTGAGAAATAAAGAAAATCTATGTCAGTGCTTGAAATCTGCTTCTTCTGTCAGGTTTTTGAGCAATAGTGTGCTAGCTGCCGGATTTTTTCCTATTGTTTAGAATTCGAATGAAAAGCTACGAGCATGTTTAAAATACAGACAAATACAGATGTATCTACCAGGCACCAACTGATGCAGCAGCAATTTTCAACTGTTCCCAACGCTGACTCATGCCGGGCTTTCCTCCCGAGCCTCTCCCGACTGGGTCCTTCTCTCCACCTCCCCAGAGCCAACGCTCCCATTCAGGCTTCCAGCACTTCCTACCTCAGCTTTGCAGTAGCCTTGAGGAAAGAGTGAAGATAGGAAATACATAAAATGGAATCGCTGCCACTGCCCCATTAAAATGATTAGTGTTACAATAGTTGTAGCATGAGGAAAGACTATTCCTGGTCTCACCAGCCTGGGAACTTAAAACTTTTTTGAACTTTCCAGTCCTCTGTTAATGCCTGGATATACATCTGGACCTGCAGATAACTTAACACTCTAATTACCCCCTGAAGGACTCACACGTCCATCCACCTGATATCCATTATCCAAACCATTGGACGTGACCAGACATCCTGGTACCCACCTTCTGGGTCACCTGATATCTGTCACCCAGACCATTTGACGTGTGACTGCCAACCATCCTGGACCAGCCCTTTAGGGCTAAGAATGCAAGGCTGATAATTTTCAATGATGTACTTCTTACTATAAGAGCTTTTAATTTTTCTTTCTTCTTTGGAATACTATTTGGGTTTCTGTCTGAATCAGTGTTTGCACTGATGGAGTAATTATTCTTTTTGATTTCAAATAAACGCCTGTTGCCTTTGGCTTTTGCCTTTTATTTTTAGGGTAACAGTCTCTTAACTGGTCTCCCCAACTCCAGTCAGATTCCTGCAAGCCACGTTCCACACAGTGCCAGCGTGCTGTGCGTATCGCACAAGCTGAGCACCTCAGACTGTCCCTAGCCCCTGGCTGCAAGTCAGGGTCCCCAGCTGTGCATTCAGGTCCTAATTGACCTGGGCCAGCCCACTGTCCCCCATCATCCTGACTTGTGCATTACAAGCTAACAATTCCTGCTTCCCGCTAGTTGTCTTCACTTGGAATATTCTTCTTAGCTCTGACGGGAAAACTTTTAGTATGGCTTTATGAGAAACAGGTAATCTGAATACCTAACCTTAGAAAAAAGAAACTCCAGGATGTGAACTAAGGTCTACACACATAGCTATTTATCACCGCCTTATTTATAACAGCAAAAAAGGTGTGTGTGTTTGTGTGTGTGTGTGTGTGTGTGTATGCATGTGTGTGTTGGGGGGCAACTTAAATGTCCAAAAATAATCAAATACATTATGGTGTATGGGATATTATATAACAATTAAAAACGATGTTGACAAACTTTTAAAGATGTGGAAATGTTTATTCTAGAAAGGACTTAAGATGGCTTGGAAGATGCAGATATCCCAAAAGATGCCATACAAGCAAACAAAGGAAGAAAAATAGGAATAAAGACATAAAACAGAGTCAGAGATGAGGCTACAAAAACACCGTTTGGCTACATGTGGGCCACGAACCTGGCTCTTAGCTTTCCATCAGTGAGCACAGAAAAAATCTGACAGAATCACCATTTGGTATCCACAACATATAAACATCCCCTTGTGGGGAGAACTGCAGTTATTCCACATATGAACTTCTGTGGCCAGCCTCCCAGGAGGAGAGTATGAAACACTAAGAAGACACATCTGGCAGGTTTCCTAAGGGCGATTTATACTGAAATCCAGGATTAAAGCAATGGCTATTGCACCGGCCAACTCAGTTCCCTTGTAAGGAGCCAGGAGGTGATAATGCTCGTTTTTAGTTTTCTGTGAATCTACCTTGTTGCAGAAGTAGAAGTTAGAGAAACAGAAAGGCTGAAGTACATTTCAGTTAATCTTCCCCCAAATATCTTTTTTTATACTTCTGATACACTTAATGAACTTAAAGTTGTACTCACTGAAAAGTACCTGGAGTCAAGCTAATCTAGCTGTACAATTAAAAAGAGACTTATCAGGATGAATAATTAAGGGGCAGGAGTAGAAGCGGAGAGCTTAGTAAGAAGGCTATTGCAGAAAGACAGGAAAGCAGCGAAGTTCATAATGACGTAACAATAGTACTAGGAACAGCCATAGTCCTAATAATGAGTAATGTGACATTATATTGTAATAATAGCAATAATAATAACAACAAGACTTCCGGCCGAGATGGAGGCCTAGACAGACACTCTGCATCTCCCTTCACAACTAAGAAGGAATACAACTACCTCAAAACTAGAAACAACCAGAAGTTCCAAAAAATCAAACTACACGGAAGTCCAGCAAACAAAGATATAAAGAAGAAATACTCATCCAGACAGGTAGGAGGAGTGGAGACGACACAGTGTGGTGGTGGCAGTGGCAGCAGCGGCGGCAGCGGCAGCAGTAGCAGGCCGGCAGAAAGCACAGTCCCACGTTTTAAAAGTCAGGAGGGACAACTGGGGAGTGTTCCCAGCTCCTCACTGGACCTTGCAAGCCATGGTCCCAGTACTGGGGAAAATCAAGCCTCATTGCTTCTGACTGTGCAGACCAGTGGGGGTTGTGGTGGAGAAAGAAACTGCTGGTCTCTCAGCAGAGTCTGCTTGTTTAAAGGGACCCCAGGGTCCTAGAACATCCACAGACCCACCCACTCTTGGAATGATGGCCAGGGCAGTAGCTAGAGGGGCGCCAGTTCCATATGGAAGTGGGAGAGGTGCCTGGAAAAGGGGAGAGTGCTGAGCAAGCAGCACTGTTCCCTCTCAGGCCCCTCCCCCACATACAGCGCCACAACGTGGTGAAACAGGTCGCCCTGTACTGACAAATCCCTAAGGCTCCGCCCCTTACAATGTAACAGAAGCGACAGCTCTACCTGGGACGCGGAGGCAAACAAACACAGGAGCCTGTCAGAATGAGGAGACAGAGAAGTATGGCCCAAAAGAGGGAATGGATCAAGGTTCCAGTGGGAGAACTAAGCAACGAGGTGATAGCCAACCTCACAGATGAGGAGATAGACAACCTAACAGATGCAGATTTCAAAACACTGGTGATAAAGATACTCACAGGCTTGACAGATATGCTTGAGTATGGCAGACACATAAGAGAAGAAGTGAAGGTTATGCTAAGTGAAATGAACGAAAATCCACTTAAAACCAATGGTGAAGGGAAGGAAACCGGGGTTCAAATCAATGATTTGGAACATAAGGATTAAAAAAACAGTCAACCAGGGCAGAATGAGGAAGCAAGAATTGAAAAAAATGAGGAAAACTTCCCAAATTTTGCAAAGGAGATGGACATACAGGTCTGGGAAGCATGGAGGGTCCCGGGTGAGCTGGACCCAGAGGGGACCACACCAGGACACATCATGATTGAGATGTCAAAGGTGAAAGATAAAGACAGAGTCCTGGGGGCAGCAAGAGAGAGGCAGAGAGTTGCCTACAGAGGGGTAACTATAGGATTATCAGCTGATTTCTCAAAGGACACTTTGCAGGCAGGAAGGGACTGGCAAGCAGTATTCAATGTGATGAAAAGCAACCTACAACCAAGGTTACTCTATCCAGCAAAGCTATCATTTAGAATGGAAGGGCAGATAAAGTGCTTCCCAGACAAGGTGAAGCTAAAGGAGTTCATCATCACCAAGCCATTATTATATGAAATGTCAAAGGGACTTACTTAAGAAAAAGATCAGAAGTATGAACACTAAAATGACAACAAACTCACAACTATCAACAACTGAATCTAAAAAATAAAAACAAAATGTAACTAAGCAAACCAGAATAGGAACAGAATCATAGGTATGGGGATCATTTGGAGGTTATCACCTGGGAGGGGGTAGGGGGAGAAATGGGGAAATGGTGCAGGTGCTAAGAAGCATAATAGGTTGGTACAAAGTAGACAGGGGGATGTTAAGAATAATATAGGAAAGGGTGAAGCCAAAGATCTTATATGCACGACCCATGGATATGAGCTAAGAGGGGTGGGATTGCTGGAGGGAAGGGGGTACAGGGCAGAGGGGAACAAAGGGGGAAAAATTGAAACTACTGTAACAACACTTAAATATACTTAAAAAAATAACAACAGTATAAATATGTACAATGACCATTACTTGTCAGGTTTTGAACTGAATATGTAAAAACCAATTTTTAGTTAGATAAATTAGATTCCTGAGTCAAAATTTAAGTTCTTTCATTGACATCTTCTTTTGTTAATAAAAGTTAAGCCTAAATTAAAAACACAACACACATAAAGTTGGTCTCCTTCCTAGATCCTAAAAGTTTTGGTGACACTGTCCTATTCTATTCCTGTTACTAAGAAGATTAAGGGAAATGGACTCTACCCATTAGTGATCATATTCCAGCTACCGATCCCTTCATGATCACTCGAGAATATTTTAAAGATTTATTAATTTTTGCTTTGTAAAAGCAAGAATTGATTCTATCATAGGTCTATTGTTAAAAAATACTCGTACTTGGAGGGGGTAGGTGCATGACCTCACTATAATCATCATCATGACTACAATAGGAGGGGGAATCGAAATCATTTATTAGTTCTTCTTAACCTGTGCAAGGATCTACAAAAGAAACAAACAAAAGAACGGTTTTGAAACTATGGTGGTGCAGAAGCATCCATTCCTGAGTAATGGAAAGACACACTATCCATCAACAACAGAGCAGAGATGTACCCAGAGTGTCAGGAGTGAGGAGGCCACAGGAAAGAATATCAGAGAAGGATGACAATAAACTGGAACATTTTTTGAAACAGTTTCTACTCCAAGGAGGTACAAAGAATTCTGTGAATGAGTCAGCATGGAGATAATGGGGAAGTCTATGAAGTTCATAGGAGCAAAGGCTCAATAATACCCCAGAGGAAATTAGCCAAAAGCAAATGCCAGTGCATTTGTCTGATACCCTCCATTAGTGCAAACTGTCTGGCAGACAGCAGCAGCAGACATAAAAATATCTTGGTTTTAAAATCAGCACGGAAAAAAATGCATGAGCTCCTCAAAGCGTGAGTATGTGTGGCGAGTCTAAACTCAAACAGTCATTAAGAATAACCCATGTTTGGGACTGCTCAATGCTTTCTGCTATTTGAAACAAGACAAGGCCCACAGTAAGGAAATCAAAGCAGACGGACATCAAGGAGCTTGAAGCAAAAAGAATCAAGGGATGAGCTGAAAACCAAATAATTACGTAAAAATGACAAGCTTGAGGCGAAACTGAACCGGCCCTGAAGTGTGTGTGTGTGTGTGTGTGTGTGAGAGAGAGAGAGAGAGAGAGAGAGAGAGAGAGAGAGAGAGAGAGAGAAATATTAAAATGACATTTTTTTCTGGCTTAATATTCCCAAAACATTTTACTGTAAAAGATCTGGCCTGATATATCATCTAAATCTAAATACAGCTAAAGCCATATAATTCATCATAATTAAAAATTACTATCAGCCAGATGCTACACAACCGGCTGTGGTGGAGGGACTGGGATGTATGTCTGTGGCTGGGATGTCATGCAGCCTCTAGCGAGTGGATGCAGTAACATGGAGGAGCTGTAAGGGAACAAGCTCTTTTATCCCGCATCCATTTCAGAGCTCTGGGAAGGTGGTATCTAATCTTCAAAACATTTTCTCAATTACATTTGTAAAGTTCTTTGGAGTCTCAGGAAAAAGTTGCTATTTAACTTTAATTTGCTTTGGAGATATATTTATATATATTTATTTAGTAGAAAGCCTCACAGGCCTCTGAACAATCTCCAATAAATAAAATAAAGGAAAGCACTTTCCTTGCTTATAATTATCAGGCTTTGCGAAATCCCGAATAAAATCTGCAGAGGTGACAGGCTATGCCGAGAGGCTCTCTGTGGTCCACCTACTGCCATTCTCTGCCGCAGTTTCTGGAAGTTGCCAAGTAAACACCAAGTAGCGTGTCTAGAGAGAGAATTTATGTATTATATCCTCTTTGGAAGGAAACAACCAAGTCTTCCCGTGTCCAGTTTACGATTTCATCTTAGAGACAGTCAAGCATCTATAAACCAAGGGAAGGAATCCCACTTGGAGGCCTTGGCTAGGTGACCCAAGCACACTGGCCTCCTGCCTGGTTTCCTAATGATCAATCTGCCTAAAAGCATGTCAAGTGCGATCCATTCCCCTTGTCAGTTTCTGCATTTATTTGAGTATCTTGGTGGGTTTTCTTTCTTTCTTTCTTTTTATTTTATTTTTTTTGGCACTTCTTTGTCGTTTGGGATTACTCAACTGATCCCTCTAATGGCATACTTTATCTCTTTTGTATTTCTAATAAATAGTTCTTAATGACACATTGTTTTAGAATAAATGGATCATTTTCTATCTTTGTGTATTCTTCTACTTTATTTATTTAAGTACTTTAAGACACTTTAAAGCCAATCTTTTAAAGTGAGGGCCATTTCTTCAAGGCAGAATTTAATTTTTATTTTTAAAACAGTTGCACAGATGTAGAAACACTAAAAAAAGGTTTTTAATTACAAGAGGACAGCTTTTAAGGCAACTTTGAAATAATTCAATTAAACAACTTCAATTTATTTAATTTTAACTGTACAAAATGAATTCAGACACCGTAACAGCAAATTTCCATTAGGGAGAGGGGATGGGAATTATAAGAGTCACCTGGGGAATTTTTCCAACTCTGCATGCTGGTAGTTTGTCCTATAGGCTCTAGAAGTTTGGGAGGGGGGAATATGACATTCTGTTCCTGTTAGTAAAAACAAACAAACAAACAAACAAACAAACAAAACCCCAAAACTAGGGAAATGGAATTTGCCTCCGGGCTTCCTACTTATTCCTGACCATATTCTGGCTACTGTTCTCTTCATGATCATTCATAAAACATTTTAAAGATTTTCTTTATTTAATTAAAATAGAACTGTAAGATTGAGAATTGATTCTGAATGTCACAGATCTATTGTAAGGAAAACCTTTACTGGGGGCCATGTTATCAAACTGTATCATGTGGTTCTAGTTCACCGCGGTATACTCTTTTGGTGCAAAGAGGATCAGAAAAATATTTCAAGGAGAAAGGTTACACAAAAAGAATGAGTTTTCGGTTGTTTGATCCTGAAACACAGAAACATCTGGGCAGACGGGCTGGACCAGTCTGAGCCAGAGGCCGGCAGGCACTCGCCGCACCAGCCCCAGGCCAAAGCAGGCCGCCCTCATGACTCACCGGCAAGGTAGGATCCGGACCACATCGCTGGGCTTGTAGCCTTCGATGCACACAGCACAGTTGTCAAAGTCGGGCTCTGTTTCCTGCAACAGAGAAAGCAAACGTGAGCCTACCCTTGTAGCTTCACCTCCTGAGAAAATGCCCAAATAACGTGCCAAAGGACAGGATGCTTTGGAGCCAGGCTTCAACAGTCTGGGTGGCAGTTTTCTTAATAATTGACTGGATATTGGCTTAGTGTTCATTCCTTCTAATCTCCACTTTTTGTTTCTGAGTTCCACTGCAAGTGCTTTTCTGAGGAATGAATGGTTTATGTGCCATTGCTAATAATGCTATTTATTCCAATTAGAGGTAACGTAGCAAATACTTGAAGATGAGAAATACTATTTATGGAGAAATATCTGAATGGTATTTTATCTATCTATTCATTGGAAATCTAATGCATACAACTCTAAAACAGTGCTTCTAACTTTTTTCCCCCAAGTAATAAATCCCCTTTGATACTCCATAAAATATTACTTATATAATAGTCCTTATTCTTTTATTATGTTATGTTTCAGGAGAAAAATAAAAAAAATACTTTAAATTCCATAGTGATTTTAAATGAATGTTATCATATCAATAAGCTCAACAGCCTTTTTATATAGTTGAAAAACAGCAGCACATAATTAAGGAGACAAATCAATCATTCAGACTAGGGACAACACCAGGAACACATGTGAGTCATGAATCCCTTACAAGCTCCCAGGAGCCCCAAATCCACGTCTGCGATTCACTTCTCTAAACTTTCTCTTGGGGTGAAGAGAGACCTTTGGAGGCTGCAGGGGCGGACGGCACCACTTTGCTGTCCCTCCTAAGTGTGCTTCTGCTTTTGGCTTTATGTCCTCATTCTACAGCGAGGGAGGGCTGCCGGGGAGACTGTGGGGTTCTAGACATAGCACTTCAGGGGCACTAAATACGCTCCCTGCATTTACTGTAGATGCAAGCGGAGGGCATCACTCAGCACCTAACACTGTCTTCCCTGCAAAGATTCACGGGAAAACTTTTTCAAGTCCTAATACAGCAACAGTCATGAAAAAAAACCAAAAAACAAAAACAAACAAAAAACCCTTCTGGGGCACTGGAATAAGGTAATTAGCTACCAATTGAAAACTGAATATAATTTCCCCCTTTGCATTGGCTATTAGAAAGCCCCAATAAAAATTCAATTATATACTTTAGGTAATGCATTTGTATACTAATTTCATCCTAACTTTATATGTTTTTCCCACACTTTCTTTTTAATTTCTCATATTCTATCCGAATTACTCTGTTGTCCTATTGTATGCATTTCATAACGTGCTTCAAATTACATTCAGTAAAGATGGGTATAATAACAGATGCTTAGGGGAGAACTATTAGCATCCTTCTCTCTTCTACCCCGGTGGCCATTAAAGCCAGGAGCTTGTCTGAATAGCTCACCCAAAGGAAAAGAGGCTGTTACCTTGTCACCCTTCTTGATGGTCCTGACCTGGAGCTTGCTGATTGCTTTCTTTGCAGCATCTCCCAGTCGGCGCTGAAACATCAAAAGCTGCTTGTTAGTAATGAAGGCCTGCAATGCTGGACTTTGTTTCTGATAACATTTAATAAACCAGGGCGCCTATCTCTGTCTGGAATCATACACAAGGGGCGTGACTGTTAATGAAGAGGTCTGGAAGAGACGGGGTGGTGATATCTGTGCAAAGTGGCCCCAGGAACTGAGGTCTGTTAGAGGAAGCTCTTCATGGCCAATGTTAAGCCAGTGGCACATGACATGGAGAGACCCTGCTCTACAGTGACTTTAGTGCAGTTTACATCTATGCCATCTAGCAGAAAATAAAGAAGTTTAGTAATGTGCTATTCCAGCCACTTAATTTGGGACACGGAAATAATCACTCTAGAGTAGTTAGAATAAACTTCATTTCCTCTTTTTTCACAGACTTTATTGGTGTATTCCTTACAATTTGAAATTTTAAGAAATTTACTTTGCTTATGTACATCCAAACTAGGTTTATATTTAGTCTGTACTATGCTGTTACATCACATCCTTACATGACAATTTTGCCTCCTTTGTGTATGTTTAAGTGTTAATATGGGTATGGGGAAATAAAAATACATGTTTAATTTAACAAATAATGATAAAGCAAACCCCCTGGTTAACCACTATAGCCCACATCAAGAAATAGTGCATAAAATAATGTTACTTTCTAATAAGTGCTACGATAATGCAATGAGGAAAGTTGAGAGACAAAGGGGGTGGGAAAAGAATTACGTTTTAATCTGTGAAGGGAAAATGGATTGCTTCTGTGCTTGTGATTTTTTTTTTTTTACATGTTATATCATCTTCCTAGATACATGTACTATTTGTTATAATGTATATTTGCAGCACTAAAAGATATTCGAAGGACTGAGGTAAATGGAACAAACATTTAAACAGAATAAGCGTTTGCTTTCACTAATTTTGTTCTTCTTAGAAATAACATCAAGCTTCTTTCTTGTCTTTAAAATAGTCAACATATACGAGTGAACACTTCATTTATCCTAGGTACCATGCTAAAGCTGTATGTGTAGTATCTTTTATCTTTACAACAACTCTATGAGAAAAATGTAATCTCATAAAATGAATTGAGACTGATAGAGTTCATGTAAATCGTTTTAATATTATAGTATTAGTGAAAGGTTATTAGAATATGAATAAAATTAAGTCAGACTTTAAAGCCAAAGCAAAACTACCAAACTACCATTCTTATTATTCACCATCCACCCAACTGACCAATCATCCAGTTAGCCAACCAACTAACTTTTGCCCAGACAGCCAACTAACTAATCAGCCAGCCAGTCAATCAACTAACATTTGGCCAATCAGCCAACCACCCACTCAGCTAACCAGTTGGCAAGCCATCTAGCCAACCAACCAATGAGCTAGCCAACCAACCAACATCTGGCTAGCCAGCTAACCAGTCTACCAGCCATTCAGCCAACCAACTAACCAATTTGCTGGTCAACCAATCAAAATCTCTTAAGTACCTATCATGAGACACTTCCCTTAACACATAGTAGTTACAGTAAATAAGTAGAAAAAGAGATAGTCCCCTTGTTAATTTACTTCTCTCTTTGATATTTCATTTTTAGTTTTTAAAATAATCACTGGCATTTTTAACAGGAGAGTAAGTTCTGGCTGTTTCCTAAAAGGACACCTACCTATATACACTTGAGGTCTATGCAGAAGTCATGAGTAGCTAACAAACTAAGGTGGCAGGAAAAATAGGAAGAGTCTATAGTAATAAACACCAGTGGGGGACACAGAGTGAGAGGAAAAAAAGAATTGAGGTAAAACTAAACAGGATGCCACTCTCTTTTCTCTTCTCTTCCTCTAGTTATTGACTAATTACCCCTTTGTCTCAACCCAAGCCATTTTGAGGGGAGCCCATTCTAGATATCTTCCAGGAGAGAAGCTACCTCTGGTCTGAACCCTCACAGCACTTTGTCCCTCTGCTTCATGGCCCTGTGACAATATCTGCTATTTTTAAGATCAATCCCAGTTACTCCTCTCTCATGTATGCTCCCTGAGGACAGGACTGTGTTCATGTTTGCTTCCCATTAATATGAACAAAGCTGCCTTCAGTAACTGACACTGGATCATTCAACATATATTTCAGATCACTTACTTTGTCCCAGGCACAACTCTGGGTTTTGAGAAAAAACGGTAGTGAAAATACACATGCAAATTCCTGCTCTCTGTAGTGTACTATCTAGTGGAAACTCCATTAATGGTTGATGAGTGAATAAAATCTTAAACCAAGAGATTTTTTTTAGCATGGAAAACAACCTGAGATATTTAGCCAGTTAATGAAAAAACACGTGAACAAACCATAAGTAAAACATGTGGTTAGGTAAGCAAAGCTATGGTCCTGACTTTGGCAAAACCGGCCTGTCTCAACTAAGAGCTGCTTTTCACTGAAGAAGCCGGGGAGCAAGAATTGAAAGGCATGGAAAAGGGGCTACCTTTTACAGGGAATAAATGCAGCAAAACTGCAGAATATTATATTTACAATAAGAAATCTGGACCTAAAGTAAACAGGTATTAATTGTTTTAATTTTAAGTTATGAGCTCAGATATTTCTGTAATGTAATTGTGTTTAATTGGTATTATATAATATCTGGCCCCAATTCAATAAGTTAAATTGCTTTTTATTTTCAAAAGCCAAGCAGAGCAATTAGGCAGCAAAAATTATTTTCAAACAATGGTCATATAGTATACTCAAAGAAAGACCAACTTTTTAAAAGGAGGTGAACCAGAAATAATAATGTTTTCAAAATTTAATTTATTTAAAATAATTATTTCAGCAAATGAAACATGCCCTTCTTAAATATGAGCGTGTAAGGTAAATTCAAGGACTACTTCCTATCTTGTCCATATATTTAACTTTACTTTAGGCTATATGTGAATACAAATGCGGTATTTAAAGGTTTTAAAAAATTTTTATTTATTGATTGAGAGAGAGAAGAAGGGGTGATGCAGGGGGGGGAGTGGGGGAGTAAACTGCCTGACCGGAGATCGAACCTGCAACCTTGGCATATTGGAAAGATGTTCTAACCAACTATGCTACCCAGCCAGTGCTAAGGGTGGGGTATTTAAAATATATATACCTTTCTCCCCTCCGGGGTGGGGGGATGAAAGCCCTTTCCATGTCCTTTTAAAGGAAAATGCAAGCTGCCTTAAAAAAAAAAAAAAAAGAAAATGGTGTGTCTCTTCAGGAAATGTAAAGGGATTATGGCCAGCAGCAGAGTTAATGGTTAGTAATTCCATTACTGGCATTCCAGTGGCTGGGAGGTTAAAGGAGTTCAAAGGAGGACAAAGTCATTTGGGAGGTGGGCTTCTCAGATGAGCAGAACTAACAGCTGGAGAAACCAGAGTTAAAAAGAAAGCGATGAAGTCCTCTCAACATCAAGTCTATAAAGTCTTCCTCTCTGGGAGTCCTGAGAAATCAGATGAATCACAAAGGAAGAGAGACATGTTTTCCTTGATCATTCTGAAAAAAGTGGTATAATGCTACTTCTTTCTCTTGAAGGGCCTTGGGGCCAACCTCATTTCACATGGTCATTCACTTACACCTCTTTTCCGGAGGGGCGGGGCAATGTTTTGTGAGTGGCTAATGAAGGATAAGACCATCTGACCTGCCAGAGGCAGAACAGATGTTCTAGATGCCCTGGAGAACCAGAAAAAACCCACTCGGAGATACATATGATGGTGATAAAATGATGGCATGCTAGACTTTTCAGTAGGAGTCTAGATTAACAAAATAAGGGGAAAAGCACCATAAAGGTTAAAAAAAACGCTATCTGCACGTAGTCACATTTTGTCAGTATATGCACATCTCTATTTCTTTTTGACCTGAAAATGACACACTGAAATACTGACTTCTGAATAAAATAAGGACTCACTTTCTAACTAGTATGATTGGATCTCCAAAATGCAAACTAAAGAAATAATGAGTAAAAACATAAACAGTCTTAATAGAACAGCCCAGGTACAGCAATTGTAGCTTTTGTAGTTGGTCTGTCTCGTCTTTGGGTTTTTAATTGCACCAAGTATAAACGGGAGGAAGACCACAGGCCCTGCTCAAACAGAGCCTTGTATGGAGCCCGAATAGAGGACCAGAAATCTGTCACAAAACACACCCTTTCCTTTGAGGTTCTTAGAAATGCAGACTGCCCTGGCTGGTGTTGCTCAGTGGCCTGAGCTCTGGCCTGTAAATCAAAAGGTTGCTGGTTCGATTCCTAGTCACATGCCTGGGTCGCAGGCCAGGTCCCTGTTTGGGGTCGTGTATCTCTCGCATGTTTCTCTTCCTCTCCTTGTCACTCCCTCCCTGCTTTTCTAAAAGTAAATAAATAAAATCTTAAAAAAAAAAAAAAGAAAAGAAAAAGAAAGGCAGACTAACAGGATACTGATGGAAGACTAACTCCTCAGGTGGAGTTAGGGATCACATCGGGTTACAGAGGCCTTCTGTTTCAGGGGTCTCTCGCTCATCCAGGGGGCTTCTACAGATTTTCTCCAGTCCAACTAGATCCAAATCATGCTTTTCACTAAAGTTTATCAGGAACTGGGCCATCTTAGTAATTAGATTTATCCATCAATTTAATCTAAGTGAGTATAAGAAAGTATTTACTAAGGTTATTGGTTCCTTGACAATACTGAAGATAAACAGCTTCAGGGAAAATAAAAACACAACCATTTATTAAAAGAACAAAATCCTACATAAATGCTGGCAAGGAGGGCAAAAAAAAACCCAAAAAAACCCCACACTTCAGTTCAACTCAAGACATAGAAATTAGTGACCTGAATATTTAGGAAATGGAGACAAATAAGACACCTTGCTCTTGTCCTTTTCTGTTATAAACAAACATGCAGTGAAGATGACTTAAAAAACAAACAAAAAACTAGGAACTGAAGGACACCAAAACAGCATGAAAATCAAGTTTATGTTCTATCTCATTTGATTGGATTATTCTGTAATTACTGGTAGTTGTATTTTATAATCATGGTTATCATCACCACCACCAGGTGGAAAAATAACAAAGTGTTCTTATGTTCTAGGTGAAGAGAGGACACTGTAAACATAAACAAAGTTGGTCCCAGTCATCTGGAACGTCACATGACCATGGGTGATGATGCAGACACCTCCCTCACTCGCTCTAATACATAATAATGATCCTCATAGGGCCTGGCTGAGGCAACAGAACTCACTGCACAGCTGTCCATCAATTTCTACACAGTAGATCACCATTCCATAAATCTAGAAAGATGGATAAGAGACCTAGACTGACCTCTCTGACAGCTGTGGTGACCCCGTACAGTGATGATGTCACGCCGTTTGGGCACATGTGATGCGAGATAAAAACATCAGGGTTACTTTTCATGGGAGGTGTTGTAGAGAAGGCAATGGCTTAGAAGTTAGAAGATCCAGCTTTTAGCCCTATTTCTGTCCCTAACTGGGTGACTTTGGCCAAGTTGCTTAAATATTCTGGACCACAGTTCCCCTTATTAGTAAAAGTAGGTATGTAGAGTCAGGTCATTTCCAATTTTGCCAGCTCAGGATTTTCTTCCATACAGGACAGAGCTGGAAGGCAAAGATCCTTTGAGACTTGAATTATCTGAACACAGCAAATCAAAGGCTAACTGCCGCACTGAATACTTCACAGATACAACACATACTTCGCCTTTCTGTCCCTGAGAGGGCTCTGAACTTTCTCCAGGGGAATGTCACAGACTGTTTTGGTTCTCGCTCTTTTGGAGACAAAAGCACCTCTCTCTGCCTGATCTGACCCTGCGGCACTTGGCATACTCCTTTCCCTTCCCTTCCTCTTTCCCTGTGACATTCAAGTTTGTCTTAAATTCCAGACAAACTCGTTCCAACATAACTTCAGGACCCACATGTGCAAATGTAGTCAAAGGGTCATGGGCCATGAACATGCAAATACTAGGAGAAAGTATTCACAGAGGGAACTCTTTCAAGAAAACTTGATTGAATGTCATTACCAGGCCTCAGATAAAACAACACAAAACAGGTCTGGTTTCCTTGGATTAGCCTCAAAGGCAATACTGTTTGCGAACAAGAAAGAGCCTTACGCAGCTTATCTGATCTGCCCACATTTGAAATAGCCGCTGATCTGCCCACATTTGAAGCAGCCGCCATCCGCTGAGAGTCCTGCGGTTTTCAGGACACAGACCCAGCCTTGTGTCTGAGATGGGATGTCCCAGGAGACCGTGAGACGATGTCCCAGAGCATCACCAGAAGGCAGGCGCACCGGCCACAGCCACAGCAGGAATGCTGCTTGCTGGCGTGGCTCTGCCATCGGCAGGGTTTCTAAAAACAGGAGAGGAATGAGTGAACGGCGGCCAAAGTGGCACATCTGGGGAAGGGGGGCAACCTGGCCTCTTAAACTCCTGGGGGACAGGGAAGGCCGCCCACGGTGCACATTGGTGTTCAGGTCAGGCATCTGTCATGCACCTGGCTCTCTGCCTCGGGGTTCAAGGGGAGGTCACTAGGAGGGAGGTGATGAGTTAGGTAGAATGAAGAAGAATCTTGAGCCTCCTCTGTGGAGCCCCGAAGATGGGGAGCCTTAGACTAGATACTAGAAAGGACTTAACAACCAATCCTTAATTCTAAAGCCAGAAAGGATCAAATTCAAACAGTAGAATGTGCTCAGTGTCACTTGTGCATTTTTTTTTTTTTTTTTTTTTTTTTTGGTAAGAGAAAACATATCCGTTAGTAGCAACTGATTTAATAAATGTAACATATCCAGAAAAGGAAATGTTATACAGTCATTGGAAATAAGAAGGCACCTTGGACTGAGTGTTGATATAAATTAATCTCCATGGTACAGTGAGAATTAAAGGCAGAGAGTTAAGTGTGCCCTTATTTGTTTATATACACACATACATGCAAACACACACATGTTTGCAAGCACATAAAATGTCTCTAGAAGAGAAGAAATTCCAGGCAGAGAATCTGGGTAACTAAGGGGCACACATGGGAAGGAGATTACTTTTCATGTTCACCATTTTACACCCTTTGCAAGTTACACCAGATGTATGTATTATCTGTTCCAAAATTAATTGCTTTTTGAAATAGCTTTTATTTTTTATCTCCTTTTCATCCACCACAAGAAGGAAATTCTGGCTCTTCCCAAATTATGCTGCCACTATTAGCAAAATCTCAGCTCACGTCCCTTTTCTCCTTTTATTATGTGCTAAATAAATAATTGCCCCCAAAATGAACAATAAGGAAGTGGGACAAAGCACCTGCAACTTACAGGACAGTGCTAGTAAAACATCAACATACGTGGGTTTGGAAAAGATCTGAAAAACTACAGAGCAAATATTAAGTGCTTATCTTGAGTGGGGGTCTAAGAGGTCATTTTGGTTTTGTCTTGGCATTTTCTGTGATTTCCAAAGTGTATACAGTAACCTGTCTTACTTTTGTAATAATTTTTAAGTTAAAAAACAAACAAACAGAAAACCTTTCTGCGACTCACCTGGTTCCTGTCCCTGGCATTTGCATATCGAAACCTCTGGATATAGTAGAAGACCAGCCACGCGAGGGAGATGATCATCAGGACGATGAAGGAGATGGAGACAAACACAACCGACGTGCGGCTCACGTACTTCTGCAAGTTGCGGGTTCCGATGGTGATGTACATCGTCACGGTGATGTTTCTTTCCAGCAGGCTGACGATCTCCTTCCCTTTTATCTCGGGAATCATTATGGCCACGATGTCTTCTACGCCTGTTGACAGGGACAAGGCCATATGGGTGAGAGGGGAAGAGAGGGGGATAGAAATAAGAGTGAAATGTCTGGACAAAGGAACGTGCAACCAAATAACGACACTATTTTTCACAGTTCTTTGCCAGATCTAATAGCTGGGTCTAATTCTCAGATCTAACAGTCAGAAACTGAGTCCAATTTTCTCTTTCTTCCGCTTCCTTGGGATGCTACTGTCTTGTATGTGAGAAAGGAACCTAAAATGAATCAAAAGCTGGGTACCAGTGAAGTCATGATCAAGCTATCCTTCGACTGTCCCAGGGGTTGTTGACCCTGGTAAAGGTAGACCCTTCCCAACTAGTCCAAGTTCACAGTATTATGTTACATTTCACTGCAACCCCCCTGAGGAGGGATAACGGTACTCTGTGCCCCACGTCACAAGGGTAAAATGCAGTTCTATGCCACCCGTCTGCCGGCTTCTTCTCTTCTTCTACAATTCGGACACCATGCCTACTTGATCACAGATTTTTATTTACCATTTTCAAGGCAATTTTCTCCTATAGTAAGTACCCAAAGCAACTCCAAATATGGTTTCTTAATGAGCTCTAACATGACTTGACAACATAATGGTCTCAGAACTACGTTCTTCCACTTTACCTAATTCAGTGTGAACTGCTGGTGTATCCTCATACTGAGCAAGGAAAGACGGAGGCTGAACAGATAAGCCCAGGATGGTTTCATCTCCACTCCCAAACACTCCCACCACAATGCCCCATTACTGGACAGCTGGCAGCAAGAATGGCAACCTTCTTGGGTCTGAGTTATCTGGGTCATTGTCCCTATTCTTCATGACACTATGTGAGGCATAGGTTCTTGCTGAGGAGTTCTGGGCCTCTACAAGGGGTCCTTAGTAAGGATATGATACCAGCTTCAAATGAACCAATTTGACATGTTGTTGTGACTGATCCATGGACTATTGTATCTGTTTCACTGGGATAGGTTCTCAGGGGTCACCCAATTCAAATTTATGCCCACAAGGCTCTTTAAGAGCCCCAGTTCCATATGGATATATCCTATTATCTGGGGTCACTACAAATTAGACAGCAAATGTACAATCAGGATGTTGTAGCTTAGGGACGAAATTAAACACCACTATAGTTGCTTAAAGCTGGCCTTATCCACATGCTGAGGTCAGCCAGTTAGATGGAACCTCCAGATTATATTTGCTCAGGACATTGCAAGTCTCTTAGAAGCTATTCAGGGCTTTCACTTGACCTTGATCTCTATGCAGGTTTTCAAACCTGCATAGAGATTTCACTAAGGCTGAATAAATACTTTAAAAGCTAACTACAGACAAAGGTGTCTTTGTATGATGCATCAACTATATATTTCTTAAAATTCCAAAAACCTTTGCATTCACCCAACTGTAAGATCACAAAGCCACACAGGGTTTAGATTTAGCTGTTAACTTCTGGGAATTACTGAAACTGATGGCTTGAATTTCAACTCTGAAGAATTTACTGACAATCCCAATGCTCTTCTTTCCATGTTTACTTTGGCTAATGGCTGCATGTGGTCTGAGGTTTTGTGACGTGCTGATGCTGCTGGCAGGTTTTGTCTCTACAGAAATAACTTCTTTGTATACTGGACTAATCTGGCCTAGCGAGGCGCACCCTGGTGCTGTAGTCATTTTAGAGATATTTAAGTAATGGTAGAACTGTAACTTTTCACTTAATTTATTCCCTTATGTATATTTTTTAAAGCATGTCTATTCAAAGCTCTAGAATAAGATGTTTTCTGACAGGGGGATATTGGGGTTAGTTATGAGATTTGTATGCTCAGACTTGGCATAGGTTTTCTATGTTTTAGTAGCCAAATTTTATTATTATATTCCTTTATGGCTTGTGGTTTTGACACTCTGCTTAGGAAGCTTCCCACCAAAGAGGACAGTAATACTCATTTAAAATTGCTTTTCAAAACCTTTTAGTTTTACTTTTTGCATTTAAATCTTGAACAACCTAAATGTGATTTAATAACAACACAACATGTATTAAGCTCTTATAATGTGATGGGCAGAGAGGAGACAGAGAGGATGCAATTTCTTTCCCCCCTAAATTCTTAGACATATTGGGATCTACTATTGGATTTTATTTTACTGTTATGTTGACCTATCTTTTGCTGAACCTACACCAGGCTATTTGAGTTGTTTAGACTTTCAACATATTTATTATCTGGTAGCCTAACTCTTCCTTCACTGATTTTCTCCTTACATTTTTCCTATTATATACTAATATTAAAGCCCATAGGGTCTGACGGTAAAGAGTCAGGCTCTGGAACTGAGCAGCCTGTTTCTAACCCCAGCTCAGCATTTTAAAAATAGGGAACCAAAGTTTGGATATCCATGAAGTTCTAAATTACTCATCATCCACTTCCAGGAACCGGAGAAAACATTTTCTCTTCCTGTAGGGTAAAGTATAATTAACTATTTTAAACACACTACCTGTGTTGCTCATAACCACTGTTGTGTCTTCATGATACATGACTTCCACTCAGAAAGACCAAAAATGGCAAAGGAGACGTCGTATACACCTGGACTTGAGCCTTCTTCATTGTCAATACTGATCATGAAGTTCTAGGGTTGATGATGGTAAAAAAAAAAAAAAAAAGATGGGATTCTGGGACATTTCTCCATGCACTTTAGACTGTATATTGTGCATTTATCCCAGTAGAAATAGTCATTAAGAACTTAGGTGCATAGGGTACCCTAAAACAGCACCAAGTAAAATGGATTTGGATGAATTACCTGGCTGATCTGATCGATGCACAAAGTCCAGAGCAACACGCGACTGTAGGATTGAATCTGTTTCAATGAGACGCGTGCACCAGTGCAAGTTATCAGACGATTTCCTGATCTTTGCTTCATCTTGGCATGTGCAGCCAGTGTCAGGGAGAAGCCAGCAGACTCGCCCCAAGTTCACTGTGGTGTCCTGGCTTTTGAGGGTGTGTGAGGGAGGGCGGTCGGGGGTGGGGGGAGCAGAGCAGGGCTGAGGAGGGCAGAGAGAGCTGAGAGCCCAGTGGAGCCATCTCCTTCAAGCTAGTGCTGCCCTATGTATCTGACCTGCGACCCACCTGAGGCTCTGAGACTCCGGGAAGAGCGGTAAACAAGCAGCATACTTTGTATGCATAAATGCTACACACAGGTCTTGCTGTTTGGGCAATTCCATGTTCACTGTGATGCCTAGTCTATGATCAATTGTGTCTTTTTGCAGAATGATGTCAGCTGACCATCACTTCACACTTATGACTGATCAGTTATGTAATCATTGTGAATTCTGGAAGAGCTCCGTAACCCTGGAGAGAGTGAGTGACCAGGACACATGGGACTGGCCGCCAGACAAGTGCCCTGTGTATTCAGTGCCTCCTTTTCCCAGGAGGGAGTTCGATGGCCATTGCTTAATTTGATCTCCGCAGACAAGTAAGGAATCAGAACAAAAGTTCAGAAAGAATGTTTACTAACCAGGAAATCCTTTACCGATAAATTCAAAACCAGGTTGTTTAAGCATCGCATTGATAGACTGTCTGCAGCCCCAGCACAGTGCTAGCCATTTAAAGGGCCAGCAGCCCCATTCCTCCCTGGGCGTCCTGGAGGGTGGTAACGCCCTCCTACTGGTTCACACGAGCAAAAGCCCCTTTTCAGCATCCTCTGTCTCCCCTAATCTTTACTCACTCACTGATGGCCCTTTAGCATTTAGGCAATAATAAGAGAAGGCAGTTTCCATTTATAGATGTTTTCTATTTATACACTTAGTATCTACTGTTTTTTAATAGTCAGCTCCTGATAATCATTTCTTCTCAAGTAAGATGATAACATATGTGAAATAATTTCAAAAACTGCAAAGTACCATATAAATGTCAAGTATTACCATACTGTGCATTAGTTTAAAAATATTTTTCATAAACATAGATACCAAAATCTAAAATAAAACATTCACAAATAGACTCCAAAAATATAGTAAATAAAAAATAAATCTTTTTTACCAAGGTGAGACTTAGAAAGATGATGGTGATTTAACATTACAAAATATATTAACGCTTTTTAGAGCATTAACAAATTAAAGGAATAAAGCATATGATAATCTTGTGTGGCTCATTTTCCCCCAATATTTGGCCTCTTATATGTCTAATAGTGTTCGTGTTGTCACCAAGTACATGCTGTCCACTGAAGTGTTAAACCTCAGCCTCCCTTGCAGCTAGCTGGGGCTCTGTGATTAATATTTGGTTCTCAGATGTGAGTGGGGATGATGTTAAGTACTCCACAGTCTTACCCATATAGGGCTAAGTATGTGCACTCCAGGCCCTTTATATTGATCCTTAATTATCTACATTTTGGGGGGTATATGTTCCATTTGTATTCAGAAACATTGTGTCCAAAAACATCCTTTGTTGGTGAAGTGCATTTCAATATGAAGTGCACTGGATCGTTTAAGTGGAGATGGGTCATTACAGTCAGAGGCAGACACTCAATAACAACTAACTTTCATGAGATCAAAATATCCTGAAAGGAGACGCTAACAATAGCCAATTTTATTTTTCTTGAATGGGTCCTCAGCTACATTTGAGGTGACCAATGATTCATAGTTTTTAAAAATATTCATTATTTTTTCTGATTTACACATGTGCAGAATATTCTATAAATTTTTGATAATTGTAGGAGGAGTAATAAATATAAAATAAGGTCTTTTATTTAGAGACTCCCTGGTGGCATTTTCTTAGAACACAGTACATCAGATTTATAAAAACCCTTATGTTTAGTTCTTGTGAGAATTTAAGTGGTTAAAAATAATATAATAGAGTTCAGGCTGATATAAAGCAAATCACTGAATACTATATTGATTTTTTACAACAATTCAGTTTTTACTAAAGAAAATAATCATGCTTAAAGAAACTTCTGCTTCCATATAAAATTCTAATTTTAGTTTGGACAAAAACCAATATTCATGTAAGTCTCAGGATGAAGTGAACTAGTGGAATCACAGGATAGGATGCCATGTGAGACCAAAGTCCCTCAGTATTTGTCTCTTCCTAATAATCTGATAAATGAAATAAAATAGCAGAATCATTTACCATAACTTCTAGCTAAGTGACCTTGGAAAATTTTCTAAATCTTTAAAATTCAGATTCATTATCCTAAAAACTCTAATAGTAAATGTACCTGGCCCCAGGGGTTGAGTGAGGATTAAATGAAATAGTGCATATGAAGAACACAGAACACAGTAAGTGCTCAATAAATACATAAGTTCTTGTTACCATAACATCACCTATCAAATAATTATTTAAAATATTCCAGGCAGTATAAAACTTGCACTTTGACCGACAGAGCTAGTGTAGGGGTGAGAAGGAGCACATCAACCTTGGCTTCCCCTGGCACCCAGAAACAAAGATGGAGCTTCCGGACAGCCTGCAGCACCTGAATGCTACAGAGACGCCTCTGAACAGCTGAGGACCATGAGGCCCAAACTGAGCCAGCTGCCATTTCTGCATCATGAAAGGGTTAACTTCCACTGCACATTGGTCAATGAAAGGAAACTCCCAGGCAGATAATTAGAAAATTAATGTCCAAAGGAAAAAAAATGAACATAACCCGGTTAACAATGAATGGTTCAACTCCTATTTTTCTTCTCTTAAAGGTGCAAAAAATAAAAATTGTTTAAGTTTTCATTTGAAACAGTCATATAATCTAAGCAAACCTGGATTTGTATTTTGTTTTGCTTTGAACTACTGGGGTAATATTACATCAATTATTCTCCACAGACTATTTTAATCATGCATGGCAGGAACTTAAAACTACAATTAAAAAACAATCATAATATCTTAGATCTAATGAAGTTATAGACATTTATGGCATACTATTATGTACCATTGCACAGAATAGGGAAGTATACATGAAGCATCTCTTCTCACAATTTTTGCTCATTTGTTTGGCAGAAGTGATCCAGAGGTCCTAATTCACTGTGTCAAAATTTATGACAGAGACCTAAAACTAAACAGGAATCAGGAGAGCCTGTGGGGGCAGCTGTCACACTGTCTGTCACTGCCAGAGCCCTACCGGAAGAACTCTATGTTTACAACATAGCTATATGGTGGCAGCCACCCCGCCCTTGACTTCCTCTTCCCCTCTGTAAGGTACTTCCTCTTGTTCCAGGCGGAATTGGCATGTGGCTCACCATGCGCGCACTTTCCGGATTGCAGTCTTTTCTTTTTCTCAAATAAGTCCTTTTTGATGATGGCCTGTGTAGCTGACCTTTGTTTTCTGGTCAACACCTGTATAATTATTACATGCCACATTCCTTGAGCCATCTCTGCTTCTTTTTAGACAATTCTCCGGAGTTGTCTTCTCTAGTCTTTGAAAACTAGAAGGGAGATCTCTTGTCTATTAAAGATCCAGATCGGAAAATCCCTTTCTTAAGAGCAATTAACGTTTACTGTTGTGGTTTCTAGAAGCTGGAAAACCCCACATAGCTTTCCCTATGGCAAGATGATAGGGGCTACAGATTCAACAAAAACTATGAACATATGAGAAAACATAGCAGAAGAGGGACAGACCTTGATATAACTTGGTGGATATAAATAGGCTTCTCAAGGATCAGAGTTCAAACTCCAAACAAGTGGGAAACGCTGCATTTCCATCATTGCAAAGCTCACATATTCTCACAAGCGGTTCTCAGATGTAGCGATGCTTCTTGATACTTCCCTTCATAATTCCTTCCATATTTCTAAGTAATATGATTATACTGATATTTCTTGGATTATCAAGTTTGGACATTTCCTATTGACATCTTGCCATAGTAGATGAGGACTTAATTCACACTCACTCTACCTGTGTCCCCACCTCCTCCCTCACTGGAGGAATCAACAGTACTCGATACAAAGACTGTTCACAGGAGAGCCAGGTAGTACATTACAATTACGCCCATTTGCTTTGTTTTTCTTGAAGTAAGTCATTGCATCATTCCTTTATTTGCCTGGTTTTCCATATTTCCATTGTTATTTTTCCCACAAATGCTCCTACCTCTGTCATATGCTCACCGATAACATTTTCTACATTCCTCAAACACATTATAGTTCCATTTGTCTGTCTGACTGGGACACTTCCCTCCTGGACCCCACTGTTCTGCCCCAGTGTGGACTGGTTGCCGGGAAGCCTGATAGGCAGCTGTCGCTTGGGGGCTTGTCTTACCCGGTGATCTAGTGGTGGCAAAACTTGACTTCCCAAGTCAACTTTTAAAACTTATTTCTATTTCGCAGACATATAGTGTATTACGTAACAGCCAAGCTATATGACCAACACCACAAAGAATCAAACATTTGGCACAGTTAAAATACTAATGGGTAGTTCTTAAGAATATTGACAGTAGAAAAAGAGTGTCCTTATTGGAAGCATTTTGACTGACCTCCCGGCAAATGCTATCGCCAGCCATAGAAGCCTTTAAGTCTCACTGCTGCCCGAACCTGGTGGCTTTCACAGTGACCCTAAGTCTGGAGTATACAGGTGCTGGTGTCAGCAATATGCCCAGGATGACTTTTGTTAAACCCCTAACTTTCAAGCTCATCACTGTTGAAAAATGGGACTAAGAGGCCTTGTCTCAGGTAATGCAGACCCAGGGCTGATGGTGATGGCCTTCTGGCTCCTGCTTATCTGATCTGTGCACCCACGGACATCGGCAGTTGCTGGCTGACCACTGAGAGAGGTCCCAGGTGTGGGCAGGGCCATGAAAAGCTGCTGCAGAGCCACAGAGTTCTACTTCCGGGAGCCACCCAGAGATTATGTGTCAAGTCCAACCTCCACATTTTACAGCAGAAAAAAACTGAGGCCTAGGGACTGAGCCAAGACAAAAAGCGGGTTGGTGGCAGCTTGACAGCAGGCGTTTAAAAACATTCGCAAAGAGGAAACTAACTGATTGCTAACAGATCAGTTATGATCTTGCAGATGGGTGTTGTTATTTTGCATAAGCTAAGCTTCCTGGAAGAAGTAAGATCATTTAAATATTCATGTTAACAAGGAGAACATTCTAAAGTGTCCTAAATTAAATTACAGCAGACCAGAGGGTGGAAGGAAGAAACAAGAGAGATTCTTCAGTTAGCTGTAGGCTGAAACCAACAAAAGACTGATAACATTCCTGAATGTACCTCTAAGCTTTGAATTAACTTCCTTCCAGGCAGGTATTTCTGCAATTACCCAGACAGGGTAGTCAAATAGCTGACCACCAGGTGCGGACGCATTTTGCTTATGTGTGATATTTCCGACTGTTGCCCAAACCAATCCAAAAAGAGGAAACACACCTCCCTTATTATAGACTCTGCACCCACCCCCGAACACGCCCCTTCACCTTCTCCCACCCCTTCATCTAGAGCCAGTGTAAATGCTTTCAGAACAACTCACAGATCCTCCTTCCCCAGCCTCTCTGTAAGAAAGCGTGATCAATCCCAGGACGTTGGACTGTCTTCTCCAGCCAGGCCTGTGGCTGGTGGTTCAGAATGCATGCCCCACGACCTGGTCCTTCTTCTGCAGAGCGTATCGCTCCATAAACCCTTTCTTCCAGAAAAGCTTTCGGCTTTGGAAGCTTTGGTTTAATGATACAGATAATTCTAACCTTTGGGCATTGATTCTGTAATACTATAACAATATATTACACATAAATGTGTAAACTGAAGCATCCAACTCACCATCTTCCTATTTTTTTTTTAACCACATGCAAAACAAACCTTGAGGGCCTTTTAATTATTTACCATCTGGCTTTGGAGATGATAGGGCCTGGAGCAAATCATAGGTAAATGCTGACAGTCAGGCTGGTTCTAGCAAGACCCGGCCAGTTATGGTTGCTGGTGCACTGAGAAATTACAACCATTTTTACTTCCTGTTCAGACACAGAGTCCTTAGACTTCGGACGTAGGTCACTGACTTATTTGCATAAAGAGACTGGCCACTAACAACAACAAAAAAAGACAACGAATGGAAAAATGAAAACTAACTGTCATTTCCTTCTTTTGGACCTGGTTTTCAGCATGTGTTTGTTTTCAGCGTGCATTTGAATTTTCCAAATTATAGCGAGGCTATTCTAAGAACCCCTGCTAACACACAGTCACTTTATCATTTATATCCACTGTGGAACACAGGTACACAGCGTGCATCCTAACCACCGGGGAGCCACGGGCCTTCTCTGACACCCCTCCTGGGCTTTCCATATGCTGCCTTCACACCACACAGAGGGATCGTTATTCGGGGCTAATTATTTCCTTTTGCTGACTCTAGAAATGACTACTTGTTCTCTCTTTAATAAACAACTCTGAAGTGAAAGCAAAGGATAGCTTTATTGATCAGATTTACAGTTTTTATTTGGAAAATCATTTGCAAGTATTAGTTCTGGAGCCTCAGAACCATTCTAACAGATTACAACCATAAAACTTCATTTCCTCACGAGAAACATTCCACTCGGAATGTCAAGACTTCAGCCTTAAATAAGATTCTAATGAAGTCAAAAGACAGTTACAGATTTGGGTTGCTGAGCAACCGATAAAACAGCTTTGCAAATCTGAAGCAAGTAAATGTATTCTAACTGAAATTTAAGAACAATAATTTCTGTGGAAATAAAATTAATGAAAAGATAAATTTTGAGAGTAAAGAAAAAGCACATTGATTGCTCCCAGCATAGTGATAGAATAAATAATTTTAAGTGTAGAAAGACTAGAACCGTGTTAGTGCTCCTATCTGCAGATGGGGTCATTCAAGAACTGAAATTCTTAAAATAATGCAAAATGTCATCTGAAAATCCATACAATATAGTAAATCTGTCTTGCTCCTAGGAGGAAGGGTTTTACGGACATGAAAAATTCTGCCAAGTTCTCCGATTCCTTGTCACAAAAGAATGTGCAGTAATGATTCCAACTTCAGTTCCAGTTATTTACAATTTTAGTATACTTGGGGGTATTTTCACGTGCCGTCTTCTTAGCCTTCAGCATTTGCATCTGAGTACATAGGCATTTTCAGACAAATTCACTGGGGATGAGGAGATCAAGAGTTCACCAGGGATTGGGAAGAAAAGAGGAAGACAAAGGAGAAGGTTGCACAGTGAAGCGGTATCTCGGGGCAGGCATGGGAGACA
Source organism: Furipterus horrens (assembly GCF_987537825.1). Classification (NCBI taxonomy): domain Eukaryota; kingdom Metazoa; phylum Chordata; class Mammalia; order Chiroptera; family Furipteridae; genus Furipterus; species Furipterus horrens. The sequence continues at coordinate 12,012,875 of NW_028327180.1, forward strand.
TAAACGTGCTGCAGCACCATCAGATAAGCCTTGGCCTTGGCCTTACCCCCCATGGCTGGTAGCAGGAGAGGAGCCTGGTCAGTACCAAAGCCACTGAGAGACGAGCCACGATGTGCTCCACCTTTACTGCTATAAGTCATGTTTTTCTCAGCATGACAAGGCTCTCTGACCCTGGTCCTTCCTGGTGAGGAGGAGGCACTCAGATATGGCTGTTTCAAAGGATGAGCTGGTCAGGGAATGAGAAATCCTCCTCCCTGTCCCCCACTCCCGGACAACTCTGGAAGCTGGTGTCAGTCCTGCATGGCAAGGGGGTCTTCTTCCTGTTGGGGGAAAGAGCTGGGATTGGGTGGACGGTCGCCTCTGGCATAGGAACGGAGGGATGCCCCTTGAAGCAGAGCAGCAGGGAACCAGACCAGGTGAGAGGAGGAAAGATGATGCTTCCCTCGGGGTGTCAAAAGCAGTCTGGTGGGTGTAATTAGTTTCCCATTGCTATGACAAATGACCACAGATTTAGTGGCTTAAAACAAGACTAATTTATTACAATAGCTTATTGATGTAGGGCTCAGAAGTCTGAAATGGGTGTCACAGGCTAATATCAATATCTGGGGGCTTGAGGACAGAAACCCTCTCCTTGGCTTTTCCAGCTTCTAGGGGCGGTTCGCATTCCTTGACTTGTGGCCATGTTGCTCCCACCTCTGTTTCCCTCGTCACATCTCTACCTCTCTCTCTCACCTCATGCCTCTTTTTTTTTAATAAGGATCCTTATAATTACATTGGCGAATCCAGGTTAATTTCCTTACCTGCAAAGTCCCTTATGCCATACAAGACAGCATATTCACAGGTTCTGAAAATGGGGCAGGGGGCAGCATGCTGCCTACCAGACTGAAGGGGGAAGTAAGACATATTTCTGGAATAGGCCTCCCAGGGACAAGCAACTAGAGCCATACGATTATAGTGAGGGCCCCTGTTTTTCCCAGGTGTTGACATGGCTGGAGAAGTACAATTATTTATGATTTCCCTAAGGCTTTCATTCTGCTTGAACAGACAGACTTCAGCCGGGGGCCGATTTCAATAAACATTGAAGCTATTATTTCTCAAAGTTGAGAAGGAGAGTTAACCCCTGTCTCCCCTCTCCTTTCCCTCACCCCACTAGTTGCTATTTCACACTCCACACCCCAAACCCAAATCCTAACACACTAGCAGGCGTCCAGCCATGAGCAAGATCCTGGGGACAGAATTTTAAGGAAGGCAGCGACACTCTATAAAACACTGGCCAGGAAGGTAGACAGGCCTGGTCCATTTTGGCATGAAAATAGTTGCATGTGTCAGGGTTTGGTGGCGTAACAGTGATAATTTGCTTTCTAGGCCCTAGGAATAGCATCTGAGAATGTAAGAGCTTTCCAAATAATTATTTGCTCCATCTCAGCTCCCTCTAGACCTTTGCAAACCACGTGGAGGCATGCATGCACGCTTCCAGTCTCTCCAAGAGAACTGCTCACGGAAAGGATAAAAACAAGAGCCAGCAGAGTAACCGCATTTGGTGTGGAAATCCAAGGTCGTACCTGCTCTGAAACAGCCCAGCCAAATCCTCAAAGATTTGAAAAAGGGTCGTGTTTCCAGCTGAAGCCCAATTAACATCTCCTCACACTGGGAATTACTGGGTTGTCCTGAAGGCAAAGGCTGGAAGAATCTGAGAGGAGAGGTAAGTCTAGGACCCAGCTGACCTGTGTGTGTATCAGACCAAGGGTTGCCAGCTGAAGGCGAGAATAAAACTCATTAGGAGGTGTATGTACAATAAATGTTGGTATTGGTTGTGGAGCTGCTGCTCCAACTCTCTCTCTCTCTCTCTCTCTCCACTGCCTATTTAATCAGCCCTAACAAACCAAAGCCACAGGCTAATATTGAACAGTGAGTGACCTTATGGTGGTGGCTGGCCACACAGCAAAAACCACAGTTAGAAGGCATTATGACCAAAAAAGGTAAGGCCACAGAGTGAGGAAATCTAGGTTACGAAAAAATGAAAAAGGTTTGAAGTATTCCCTGAAGATGAGTAGCCCTGAAGGGCAGGATGGAAGTGCTGTTTAATCCACCTACAGCTCTTCACTGAGGGCTCAGCATGACCAACGGGTCGCAGAGAGTGCAAGATCATGGGAAGTACGTGTGATCTGGAATAGTTAAAACTGAAGTCCTGCCTTTGCCATTTCATAGCTGTGTGGCCTGGGCATTTAATTTCATTTTGTCTCCGTTCTTTTATCTCTACCATGAAATAATAATAGTATTATGAATGAATTATGCATTAATTATATATTATAATTCTACATTGTTAATAATAATTTACATGAACTTGAGAATTTATTATTATGGTTATGCTCTGCCTACTTCAAAAGGTCCATGAAAGAACAAGAGTTCTTTTTTATCCTATTAAATGTTATAAAAATATATATTGCTATTATAGAAGCAAGGTAAACTTTGGTTTCTCCTTAGGGGATTTAATTAGAGAAATAATATATGCACAGAACTATTTAAAGAGTAACCTGTATTTAGCAAAGCATTAGAGGGTCCTGTAGTCAATTAGATTTCCTAATCCCACGCACTAAAGGTCCATTGTGCGGGATGGACCAAGAATAAAAGTGAGAGAAGTGGTCATCGGGAAAAAATTCATGGAAGAGAGAACAGTGTGAGCTGGGTACAACGAAGAGAAAGGAACTTGGAGAACATTCCAGAAGAATGTGAGAGATTCGTCAGCCAATTCACAGAGATAGTGAAAAGCCAATATGCATAATTTCCTTGTTTCCAGGAAACTGTCACATTTCAGACCCACTGAATACCCTCTTCTACAGACCGTGATGGGGAACAATATGGTAATATCTATCAGAACATAAGCTATACAGACCTTTGACACAGCACTTCCACTTTTAGAAATCGATCCTATAGGTGCATATGTATATACATATGTGAATAATATTTATAAAGGTATTTTGTAGCCAAATTTGTATATTTGATAGAAACAGAATTTAAAATCTAGAAATATAACCTCAGACACCATCAACAGGAGACTGGTTAGAAAACTGGTACATCCACAATGAAATATTTCACAGATTTTATAAAATGTAAAGTATATAATAGGTTCCATAGGCACTGATTTTAAATAATTGTCAAGATTTATCAGCCCTGGCTGGTGTGGCTCAGTGGACTGAGTGCCGGCCTGTGAACCAAAGGGTCACTGGACTGATTTCCAGTCAAGACTTAAGCCTGGGTTGTGGGCCAGGTCCCCAGTTAGGGGTGCGTGAGAGGCAACCACACACTGATGTTTCTCTCCCTCCTTTTCTCCCTCCCTTCGCCTCTCTTTAAAAATAAATAAATAATTCAAAGAAAAATTTATCAAGTAAAGAAGTAAAGTATAAAACTGCGCACACAATGCTATTACTTGTGTAAAAACGAACAGAAAGACTATGACAGTATGTTTGTCAATTCAGACTACCTGCGTCAAAATCAAGAAGTCACTAGCAACAGCTTAGGAGAGTGAGAGGGAGCTGTACTTTTCACTATTGATGCCCTTTGAAGTCTGTATCGTACTTAGGTGTTCCCTATTCAAAAATTACTTTAAAGGTACCATCTGGTGGCCCAGTGCTTTTAAAGGCTCCAAGTAATTTTGCACACCCTGATTTCAATTTAGGAAGCCCTGATAAACAATGTTCCCTGGAGAGACTCTAATTGAAATTGCTTCCAATGCAAAATAAAGTTGTCCAACACAGAGTCCAGTCCAGTTCCCTGTGGACTTTATTTAACAGTTAGGTTCTCTGACCGACTGAATTGTGTCCCGCCTCCCACTGTAAATTCATATGCTGAAGCCTTTACCCCAATGTGATTGTATGTCTAAATAGAGCCTTTAAGGAGATAATTAAGGTTAAATGAATCATAAGGGGGAGGCCCCGATCTGATGGGACTGGTGTCTTTATAGCAGTGGTTCTCAACCTGTGGGTCGTGACCCCTTTGGGGGTCGAATGACCCTTTCACTGGGGTCGCCTAAGACCATCGGAAAACACATATATAATTACATATTGTTTTTGCGATTAATCACTATGCTTTAGTTATGGTTGGGGGTCACCACAACATGAGGACTGTATTAAAGGGTGGTGGCATTAGGAAGGTTGAGAACCACTGCTCTAGAGGAAGAGAGAGAGATACTGGAGTGCTCACTCACACACCCACTCTCTCCCTTTCTCTCTTTCTCTCCACTGTGCAAGACGCTGTGAGAAGGCAGCCATCTATAAACCAGGGAGAGAGCCCTCACCACCAACCAACTCTACTGGCAACTTGAGCTTGGACTCTCAGCCTCCAGAACTGTGAGAAAATATTCTATTGTTTCAGCCACCCAGCCTGTGGTATTTTGTGGTGGCAGTCCTGGCAGAGGCAGACAGGTGCCATCACGGACTCCAGCCAGTGTAAGCTGAGCTCAAGTGGTAGCTGCAATGCCTGGCCCGCAGAGGAAAATGTTGAAACACAATACCACCCCCTACCCCTGCCCCCAGGAAAAATGGAAAGAATGTGTGTGAGTAGCCCTGGGTCCTAGTTCCAGGGCTATCCCCATGACTGTGACCTTGAACTATCAACCTGTGTAGGATTTGTCTGAAGAATCTAAGTTCCTTCCAGCTTGTGGGTACCAGGATCTATGACACACAGACAGCAAAATATGCCACTGCCAAGTCTCAAGTTCCCATCCAAAGATAGTGCAGTTTCATACTTGTGAAAGATAAATAGCAGATTGTAGCCCGGGAGCTCACAATCAGTGGGAGCAGGTCAACTTAGATCTTAAAGCCCCACAGAGGTGGCTGCAGCCCCTGCTGCTGCAGACCAAGAGCCTTCTGCAGTCAGAGTTTCGTTTGCCTCCTCCGGGTAGGGAAGGCAGAACATGCTCAGCTCTGAGAATCTACTGCTCTGAAATCCACCTCTCAGAACACCCAAAAAGGGCAGCAAAGGGGTATTCCATGTCACCAACAGAAAAACGATGGCCATTCCTATTGCTGTCAAAGCAAGAGATGTGGTGTTAAACCAATAACAACACACACGTTGCTCAGGTATCATTGATAGTAAAGCCGAACGTGACTGCTGACGGGCTGATCCATCACTTGACAGAGAAGGACCCGGGAGTACTCTTATGGAAAATCAGCAATATTGAAAAGCCTACCTGAAGCGCTGATTTTTTTTGGGGTCTAAGATTTGAATTCTTATCATCAAGGGTATCCTTGACATAGCCACACCTAGGAACAAATATCCTTATGGTCTGGGCATGGAATAATTTCTTTAATGACATTGGGGCTGAACGGATGGCAATGTTGTTTGTTATCAAGATTTGGGAGGTGTGGCTCCAGAGAAAATAGGAACCAGGAATGTGGGCAGCGATTTCATATGATTGAACTCATCCTGAACTTTAGACAGAGCACATTGAAAAGTACAGTAGTCCCTCTCTATACCGCGGTTCACTTATCACGGCCTCACTGTTTTGCAGGATTTTAAAAAATATTATATTTAATTATTTATCGTGGATTTTTCCCTATACTGTGGGATTTTGCAGTACTGTATACGTATGTTGTTAAAGTTACGTAGGTTTAAGAGTGTAGAATATGTTTAAGAACATAAGTAGTGTTTATAAAAGTGTGGAAAAGGTTAATAAGGGAGTGGGAAAGGTTAATAAGGGACTGGAAATGGTTTATAAGTGTGTGGGAAGGGATTATAAAGCCTTAATATGCATGGGCAACAGCAGACCCTCCATATCACCCTGCCCAGGCTCTGTAGCTTCAGCTTCACTGGAGAGGACACTCCAGCGTCATCGCAAGATATCGATTCAACACGGGAGGAGACAGATACCGTGTCACTCCCGAGTCGGACTGCACAACCATTCTCAGCGGTGCAGATAGACTCTTAAGAAGCTACACCATCGTCTCTCGAGACGGACGGCTGCCGGAATCGGAATCGGAATATATATATAAATACTAAAATAAATGTAAGGTTCCTACTTCGCGGAGTTTCACCTATCGTGGGTGGTGGTGGTGTCTAGATGGTAATACCCACAATAAGTGAGGGAATACTGTACATCAATTTCAAGATTAATATAATTGAATACATTGATTTAAAATTTTTGACTTTGTTCTCGCCACACACTTAGGTCAAGACAGAGGTAATAGGATTTTTAAAAAATTTGCCTCCTCGCACCTTGTATGGGGAAAATTTTTTACAAATATCAAAAAGAATGAATCAAGCAACCAAATAAGTTGTTGCTTAAAATGTTGTATTTTGACATAGATTTTGTTTGGAAGGTTTCATAAATATTAATCCCTGGAGATAGGCATCCTTATTCAAAAGGTATTTCAACTTGCTAGAATTATAAATGGCACCAAATACAAATAAGCATAACAATATAAAAGCTTTTGAGCTGCATTACAAGTCTTTTGCTATAGTAACTATCAGAATGACTCACTCAGTACTAATTTATCTGTGACCTTTTTGAAAATTGCTACACAGAAAAGGAGTGAAATAAATTAGCCTGATTTAACTAATAATTGAATAATTATGTTGGAAAAATGTTTGAGGTGCACAGACTTAACCCATTAAGGTACGGGCCAGGTATTTCGCATATCTACATTTGATCAGGTTTATGAAAAACTTTCTAGAGCTTATATTCCTTCGCTGTCTATGTTAGAAAATGCAACACATCTTTAAAAATCGAACTGGAAATCCCTCAAAATAAACGGAATTCTGTGTTAGTCCATCAAAGCCTGTCAATCAGAGTATCTTTCTCTTTTTTCTTTAAATGTGTTTTATGGCTCCTTCTCCCTATGACCATTTTCTAGCTTCTTTCTGCCCAGTTCTTGCTCATCCTTGTCATCTTCCTCATTTCTCTTCTCTACTCCTTTCTCTTTGTCTTTTCTGTTTCAATTATTATGCAATAAAGATTTGTTTCCCATTCTCAATGGTAAAATGTGATGAAAGGAACAGTTAATATAGTCTCCTAGGAGAATTAAAAATACAACCAAATGTAATGAAATGTTTATAGTAATAAATAACATTAGTGAAATAAATTTGACCTGAATGATGTAAGTGTGTTTATATCTATATGTGTGTAAGTTTCTACCTGCAGTACTGATCCAGACATCAACTAAAATCATTTTGTGGTATAAGTTCCCACTTTAGCTTGGGAAAATACAACATTTCAATTCTGCTTAGAGAAAGCAAATAATTTTAATACAGATTCTTATACGGGGCACGGAGCATTAATTGAAGAGGTACAATTCTGAGTATGAGAAAAGCTTTTTACCAGGGTGTTCCTGGAGTGTGTTTATTGTGAAAGCCTCATGCACAACACAGTCTTGACTGGATTTGATTAAGCTCACACCAGGGCAGGTTATCTGACTCCAGTCATAGTTCTATCAACACCCTCTCATTCTAAGAACAGATCTGTGATGTCAGCCCTTAATCCAGCCCCCTCCCCCACCACCTTCCTCCCCTCACTACCTTACACGACGCCACGCTGAATGATTAAGACCCTGGGTCCAAATGACGTGGTTACATAAACACCTGCTGTTTCTGTCTTATGGCAATGCTTCCCTTGTGAGTTACTCAACGCGTCTCAGCTCGGAGAACGCACCTCTCCCGGGGCTCACATTGAAAGTAATACCGTTTGGCCTAATCCCACCGACGAATTGCTGAACCTTTTAAGCAGGGCTGCTGCATGCACCCAGTGGCGTGACTGGGAACGGGGCTGGCAGCGTATAAGCAAGTCGGATGTAGTGCAGAGGGGAGGCGCTGCCGAGGGGGGCTGGGCACTGTCCCTGAGCCACAGCTTCTCGGTCAGGAAGTCATCAGCTTTCATGATTTCACAGGGCTCTTCCGGTGCTGTCCTTCAAGCTCTTCAAGGAGCGCTCTCACCATTCCAAAAGGGGAGGTCATCACCGGTAGTAGTGACCACCGTGTACTCAGTGCCTCCAGCACTGCCTGACGCACAGGACGCAGGCGCTTGACAGACGTTTGTTGAAAGAATGAACCAGGCGGCAGGTTTCCCACCACCACTCTCAAGTGACTGTCATTCCCGTAGGAGACTGGATTCTCTCTCCGCCCCGATGGAGATATACTGCTGGGGTAGACACATCGTCACTTGCTACTTACTGGGCCAAGTATGAGCGGTAGAAAGAAACAACTAGAAAAGAACTGAATGTTGAGAAGCAAGGAGGGAAAGGACGGTGGGAATAATGTTAGGGCGCGGCGCACCGTACAAAACCAGGCTAAAGTGGGTGCTAGCTTTCAGGATTAATTCGCATCACAGAAAAGAACATATGCCCTGAGAACAAAGTCTCAGGAGACTTTGGAGAGGGACCTGGGCAGTGTCCACCCCCCCACCCCCCAAACACACCTGCTGATAGTGAACTACAATCTTGGCACACTGCCAGGACGACTGGTCCCTGAAGCCCGCTGAGGGGACTGAGGGGACAGGCAGAAGGAAGGTACACTGGCCACATTCCAATACCCAACCCCGCATGTCCGGTCTGTTCTCCCCACAACGCCTGAAAACGCAGGGTAGGGCAGGAAGCCCACAGCCTCTCTGCCGACCCAGCATGAGACGAAGGAAGGTCAGCAAGCTTGAATGTCTTCCATTCAAGACAGAAGGGAGGCTGGGCCTGGACTGCGGGTGATGGAAGGAAAGGGGCGGTCTGACCACGAGAGCCTTTGGGGAGCAGGGAAGCCCTCTTGAAGGTTCTCTGTGAAATGATGCAGCCTGCACTGCTACGGATTTTAGCCCCACACTCGTCCAGTCTTATATTTCCATTCTGTTGCCCTTCCAGGTCTTTCCTCACTCTCACCTCTCTGCTTCCCCAGCCCTAGCTCTGGGGAGCCCCCATCCAGGCCATGAGAATCCCAGCCCCTGTTTAGATATCAAAAGTACCTGTATGTAGGGGAGCTCCACCAAGGTTAAGGCAGAAGGGTGATTCTTCAAGTGAGTAGAAGGAGTGGAGTTGTCACCCAGAAACCATTAGGGTTCTGAATTCAGTTTCTCAAAGACACGGCAGATGTTCTGTAGCGGCGCTGCACCGTGTTCCAGTCATTCATTCGGCAGCACTCAACAGGTATCTACTGAGCACTTACAACATGCTGAGCTGGGCTCTGGGGCGGTAATGAGGGCGAGCACAAAAAATACACATTCCCTACTTCCATGGGGCTTCAAGGTTAGTGGAGGACACACATATTAATTAAAAATTCTCCAGCAATGAAATACATGTATATACTGAGATAACTATCAAGAAGGGGGGAAAATGAGATACTCTTGGGATGTTCTACAAAGGAGCCTGGTGTAGGGCTAGGAGTCAGGAGAGGCTTTCTGGGGACTGGTACTAACGCTGAACTCTGAGGAATAACTGGGAGATTTCTCAGCAGAGGTAGCAGTGGGAGCAGAAGAAAAATAAGGAGGCAGGAAATTCTCACCCCTTGAACTTGAAGGGAGTGTCTTACCATTTTCTACATTAACTTATTCAGATGTGGCTAATAGTATTATGTCGGGAAACTTGCTAAAAGGCAGTTGTTCGTGAGAATACTCCAGTAAGGTAACAGGTTACAGACCCAGGTGAGTGCGGAGACAGGATTCTGAGAGTGACCCTTGTGTCACTGATTCTGTAAAACTCATAATAGAGTCTCGTCATAATAATTCTTTTGTATACATGAGACACGTGGACTTCAAAAGTTATTGCCTTTCTAATATACCCATTAATCCCGTTTGTCACAAGACATTGCTCCCTACCTGGCATTTAATAGGAAAACTTCAAAACTTTTATTCTTCTCCTTTTAGACCCGAATGACTCGACAAATCACTGACTACAGCAGATGACTTCTTTTTTTCTCTTTTTTTTCAAAGAAAGCTCACGTGAGGGCTTTCTGTCCTGACAAACTGCACAGGCAAAGGCCCGTGTGGCAAGAAAGAGCACAGCATGTTCAGAGTATTGGAGAGAAATGGGAGAGTAGGAGGTACCATCCACAGTGCTTGTAGGGGCCTGAGGGATAGGAGGGGTGGTGCTGAGGATGACTGACCCCAAGATTTCTGAACTACCCACCTGGACAGATAGATGGTAGGGCCATTTCTGAGTGGGCGGGGGCATGGAAGAAATCAAAATTTGGGAGAGAAGACATGTTTTTAGATATGCTGCATTTGAAATGACTTTGAGAAACCCTAACAGAGATACTACGGGTGGGTGATCAGTGGAGGAGTTCAGGAGAGGAGATATAAATTCAGCAGCTGTCAGAGCATGGATGTGGACAAGGCACACAGAGAGAAGCAAAGGTGGTCTATTGTCAAGCGTTGAGGAATTCCACATTCAGTGCTGGGCAAATGAGAAGGAGCCCATCAGTCATAAAATCAGCACCCAGGAGACCGGAAGCAACCCAGGTATGACCAATGCGACAGTTATATCAGGTAAGAAAGGAAATGTTCCATCAGGTACTAGAATTCTTGGAGAAGTAGGCTTCTCTAAGGTGGTATGAGAGGCACAGTACTTATACTAGAAAGTTTTTCCTGAATCGAAGACAAAACCTGTGAGAAATGTAGCTACACTAAAACGAGCGGGAACAAATTAATTTTTGGTACACAACCCATTTGTAACTTGAGCACATCATGCGCAATCATAGAGGAACACATTTTACTTTGGTTACATCTTAAATATTTTGAGCAAAGAGGAATGTTTCTTTTATTTTTTAAAAATAGCACTTTATTCCTGGAATTTGCTAAAATTTGAGTTTCTATTTTTAAGGACTAGAATGAAGAGTAGGGAGGAATGAGCCATATGAATACATACACTGCCCCACTGTGGTGCATTTTTCTTTGGTATCTCTGACTGGTTAGTTTAGCTGTCAGGTTTGCAGCTAAATGTTCCCTTCTGTGTAGCAGCAGGAAAAATTGACCAAGATGATCCCCGGCAGAGTGACAGCAAAGAGCTGGGGAAGAGAATTCAGCTAAAACTAGAGACAAATGTCAAGTTCCTTTATACTGAGTCCTCTCAGTAATACATGATTGAACTTTGGACATGCTCGGTTAGGCAATAGATGCCTGTTTGTTTTGACATTTGGAAACGGAGGCTGTGGCTCTATGCAAATCTTATCTACTTCCCAGGGATGAGGGGCTGCACTGGCAAAGCGTGGGTTCTGAATTCCTAGCTGTGAGGTTCGTTCACACCCACAGTCTATTTGGATAGCACATTACTTCTCAGTATTCAGAAGTGCTTTGAAGATTAATAAATCTTTCATTTATGCAGTTGTCTTAAATCCGTGTGTTTAAGTTTCAGAATTGCATTTGAGATTATAAAACACAGGAGAACAAACCAGATTTAGGTATTTCTTCCTTTAAAGCAAAATGTACGTATACTTGAGTTTATACTGTATTGAGAATAGTGTTGGTCTAACATACAGATGTTTCCAAGGAAAACTGTAGATCTCTGAGAGAGTTCATTCTTAATGGGGGTGAAGGGAGAGTTCTATGTTCTAGGCTAGCTCCTCAAAAACATTTCAAAGTTTCCAACCGTTGCTAGTTTTATGTTTTATTAACTTTTGGTTTTCAATGTAAAATATTCATTTTCAAAGGTTAGAAAGGAACTGAGGCATTAATCCATCACCACTTCTGCTTTTAATAGTCTGTTTCCTGTACAGTACACTGACTCATATCTACAGCTCTGAAATATAGAGAGAGCTCGAAGACAGCTTGGATTCATCCTTGTTTCAACATAAAAGAGATTTATTGAACATCAAGTTTATCCATGCGGGAGAATGGTGTTGGGGTTGTGACAGTGTTCTGCAAGGACCCTCTGAAAATACTCCTCCTGGAAACTGAAAGGGCCCTGGGCAGAGGTCTGGGGACCTGGGTTCCTGTCTTGTTTCTGCACTTATGATAAATGTAGGACTTTAGTCTGCTTAGTAAATGTCTCCTCTCTAACACATTGTGAGTGGACTACATGGATAAGCTTTAAAATATCTGCCAGGTCTATGTTTCAGTTGATTCATGGCAGCTTTCGTACATCTAATCATCTTGGGTAATTGAAGAGCTGTCTGATTTTTTTCTTCATGCATTTAAATTTTCTTATTTTTTAAAATAAAACTGCATATTAAAGAAACAGACTCATGGATACAGGGAGCAAACTGAGGGTTCCCAGATGGGAAGGCGGGGAGGAAGGGCAAAAAAGATGAAGGGAGTGAGAAGTTACAGAAGAGTCCTGTGGATATAAAGTACAGCATAGGGAATATAGTTTTAAAACAACAACAACAAACAAACGAACCCACTGGATGTTGAATTAGAATTCCCCAACTATCACACCAAATAAAGACCTGAAGATTTTATTTGACCAAACATGGATTCCAGTTGATACGATTCCCATTCCTCGGTGTAACAAGATTTACAGAAATGAAGGGCCGTTCATTGCAACCTGCGTATTTCATACCGCGCCACCTTCCCGGAGAGTGAATGTCCTATATACTTTTGGATTGAGCTTCAAAGATAACTTTGTTCACATACCTGTAAAGTCATAGGTTCCATCTGGGGCTTAGAAAGTATAATACAAGCTAAAACTCAGGTGGGAATGTGAGAACACCCTTCCCATTTAGCTGCCAGAGGGTAGACTTCACAGGTTTTGGTGGGTTTGGTACATGCTCAGATCTGGCTAATTCCTAACTCCATCTTCTCCCCAATACAACACTTTGCCTCTAAGACATTCAGTTAAAGACTGGTAATTCCTTAAATTATTATAGGGAGAAAAGCATTCCATTACTTATATGTCCCCATTTTGTAACATAAAGTCTTGCTTGCATGAGTAAGTTCTCAATGAATAATTTGGGGAGACGAGAGGGGTGAAATATCTTCATCGCCAAAGTCCTAGACTAGGTTATGTAATTTGTGGATTGTATACGGGACCAGTTACAACTTCTTTTTAACTCACAGAGGTCTTTGTATATGTGGACCAAAATGGCTACATCTTCATCTTGGTATTTAGGATGTTTGATGTTCTGAATCTTGGTATTTCAGCTGCAGAGCCTTCAGGAGTTTTATGGTGTGTGTGTGTGTGTGTGTGTGTGTGTGTGAGAGAGAGAGAGAGAGAGAGAGATCTGGCTGATTTCAGTAAGAGATATGATCACCATCTCTATTCCTATCTCCAAAGAGAAGCATCCCTGCAAGAAAGAGTCTTCACATTTTTGTGAACGTAAGTCCATTTTCATTTGCCCGAGGAAGTGAGGGAAGGCTCTCAGTGGGAACCCGGAGAGTGAGAACCGGGAGGCGATGCAGCTCCAATCCTCCAACACAGACTCCAGTGGCGCTCAGCCATCATGGCTGAGTTCAAGGTGTACGGGAAGATCTGCATGTACTTGGTAAGCGCTCCGGTTATAAGGAAATATGCTCTCCCTTATAGCCATCTGACTTGGAGTTTCTTGTCCTTGGATTAGTGCATAATTAAAGAGATGAATTATTTTTTATTTTATTTTATTTTTTTTTATTAAAGAAATGAATTTCAATATATATATTTGAAAATTCTATTAGTATCATTTGAAATGTTTTTTGATAACTTCTTATCCTCTTTTATACATGCTAATTTTTAATTGTGTTGGTTGTCTTTTTCCTTACTGATTGGTAGGACTTCTTTATTCTAAATATGTCTCTTTCATTGGATATATGTATTACAAATATCTTCTCCTCTCTTAATGGAGTCCTTTAATGAGCACACATTATTAATGAAGTCCAGTTTACTTTCCTATTTAGGAAATTTTTGTCTATCCCAAAGTCATAAAGATATTTCCCATCAGAAACTGTCTTCCCCGGCAATGGAATTGAGTGCTCTACCCTCACTCCGGATTCTGCTCTTCTCTTAGAAACATGGATGTTAGACCATCAGATTTATTTACTTACTCTTTCTGAGAAAAACCGAATCTATAATATATTCCCTGTTTATAGACAACATGCCTCAATGACTAAAAAACAAGCTTTGCAGTCAAGTAGAGTTGATTTCCATTTTAGCTCTGTCACCGTGTCACGGTGTTTCATGGCTTGGTTAACACCACAAAGTCTATAAACTGTAAGGATCAAACAGAATCATTTCTATAAAAGGACCTGGCACAGTGCCGAGATATCCAACACACATTCTCCTTTCCTCTACACTTCTCTTCACTGCATTCAACTCAAAAATTTCAATTATCAAAAAAGTAAATCAATAATGACAAATTAGAACCTAAGTGGCTTTCATTCACTCAGCGATTATAAATTCTGTATTAGGACATAAAAATCAAATTGCAGATTCACACACACGGAAATCTTAGAGCTAAAGGAATTTTTGTAGGCCTATCAAAGGATGTACTGGTGGTTCTAAAGAACAAAGAACATTCTTGGTATTCGACAGCGCTCCACGGCTTCCTATGCTAAGGTTATGGCTGCACGTTGGTTAACCTCATTCTTTTTTGAATAAATTTACTCTTTTTAGACGTTACTTTTTCACTAATCACTGCCAATCACATTGACGTTATTGCAACATAAAGGATCTTTTCTTGTAAAAGCCACAATTCAAATCATAACAAGGAACCCCACAAAGAGCTATAAAGGCTCCTGAGGAGGCCGCTTCTAGAGAGATGCTGGGCAGCTGTCTGCACACAAGCTCAGAGGCTGGCTGGCCCTGGGCGTCTGGAGGGGGCCGCTGAGCCCGCCCTGGCTGTGACGCCACAGGAACTCCATTTCCTTGTTCCTTCCATGTAACAGCTGGGTATTGATGAGCAAATAAATTGGTTTTCCTCCTTCTCTCCTCTTGCATTATAATATTATAACATTATAATATTTTGAGTTTATCTGTGTGTGTGATGTCAGCAATATGCAAAGATACACATAAAAAATGGAAAATAGGTGTACATATATACATAGAAGTGTTCTAGCTTTTACTTTTTATGTGTAAAAGATGCACTAACATCTTTACTCAAGGATACAACTCAAAGCTGCTGGCCACAGACACGCCAACGTCATATATTCAAAGGAAACTGGACGGACACGTAAACTTCTGTTGTTTTTGTCAGCAAACAAATCACAGCAATAACTCACTGAGACATCACTCCCTGCTAAGCCCTGGAGTAGAAGCTCCCGGGGAAAATAACAGTGTTTTAAAAGAAGTCCTTGCCATCAGGAACATACTAAAGCGAGGTTTAAGGCATTTCTAAGAACATGTGAAAAATATCACAACGCAGAGTTTCTGGGTTGCTTTTCACTCAAAGTGAATCCTGGGTTGTCGGAGCTACTGCTGAGCCACAACAGCGACAGGACTGTGAATCCACAGAGTTGTCCTTTACACAGATGTGCATCTCACACACAGACACAAGAAACCAGGACAGTCATAAACCCAAGTGTGCCGTCCAGTAGGGAGAAATTTTTTTTTCTCAATAAATTTAAGGATGATAAGAAGCGAGAGACTCTGATAGTGTAAGTGCTTTGGTGAGGTAAGCAAAAATAAGCATATTAAAAAAAAATCTTAGAAGAAGAATGCTTGGCTCTTCAAAAACAAACCTGGCAAAAATGGTTATTAGAAGCAAGAATGATGTGGCAGAGAGAAGAGGAACTGATCGCCTTTGCTTAGTTTCCGCTTTTCTTCCTCCTAAAGACACCCTTGGGAAATGCCCCCAATTCTACACCCCCTTGCTCTCGCAGGCAAGTTCTTTCCCTTCCCAGCAAGACGGCCTGCTCACTCCAGGGACACTCCTGGCTCTGTCCTCCTCAGCATGCCCCCTTAAATGCTGCTGGCCCCACGCACGGATCCAACCGCTGCCCTTCCACTCCCTGCACATTTTCTGTATCAGAAACAAAATAACACCCTGGGGCTTACCTCCCCTCCTCTGAGGTTCCTGCTAGGCAAGCCCCTCCTATGACCTTCACTGAGGGGTCCAGAGACTGGTAGCACAGAGAGAGGATGCCAAGAAAGGTCCCCACTGTCCACTGCCTGCCAGTGCAATCGCAAAAGGCTATGGGGAGAGAAAAGGGGGCACACGAGACCCAGTCCCAGCATTGTGCACTTGTGCTCATGCACATATATATATATATATATATATACATATATATTTATTTTTTCAAAAGAAGGGAAATTGAAATTGCCACTAAAACTACTGACCACATACTTCTTTAAGTCAAAGAAATAAAGTGGGAAGGGTAATTCGTTTACTGCAGTATTACACAGGCCTTTTTTTAAGGGGTTGTTCCGGTTATACAACACTGCTGGGGTGTTCCTTCTATATGCAGGTTGGACAAAAGCAGGTTTACAGTTGTTTGTATGGAAACTAATACAATGATTAATAAATAATAATGCAAGAATAAACTGGTTCATGTACTGCAACTGTAAACCTACTTTTGCCCCATTCTCTGTGTGTGGAGTTATAGAAACATCCTTTGAAGGCAACCTTGCCACAAAGAAATATATGAAAAAGGAACTTTACCCAGAGTATATTAGAAGAAGGGCACTGCAAATAATAAAATTAATTTAGGATTTTCTGAAACATAATTTCTGGTTCTGTATAGATCATATTAACATTTTAATCTTGTTTACAGGTACAAACTCATTAATCTCAAAATGTAAATAAAATCAATGGTCTAGAATGAAAAGATCCATGTCAAATGTGAAATACCTTATAGTCATCAAGAAAATAATTTTAGGTTTTGGTGCCTAGTTCTCTGTGATTGATTTAAAACAATTTCTTCCAAGTAGAGAACCAAGGTTTTTTAAAGTATCGCTGTCATGCTTTGAAAGAGTCTGAATGAAAGACTATATTTAGTTCTTATTAGATGAAGAAAATCCACAATTAGATCGCTTTTATTTTAGTGGAAATTTTTCTGTAAGAAAATCCGAGAATAAGACATATATAGGGTTTTAAAGTGGCTTCTCAAGTGAGCTGTGCTCAGGATTAGAAATAGGTGCTACTTTGTCACAGTCATGATCATTACCTCTCCTAACCCCCACTGCCCAATTCCCCAGCATGCATTTAAAAACTACACTAAGATTTAGACGTCTGCCATCTGTAAATGAATATGAAAATCTTTCTACATTTCCAAGTTGGGGAAGAGCAAATGTTTCTTTCATGTCTTTAATGCTAACCAATTCAAATGGTTTTCTGAAGAAAACATTAGTCTGGCAAACCCCTGGCATCACCCATAAGGTAAAATATAAGTGGTTGGTTGGTGTAGCCTGGACCACCTGCTTGGCAACTTGATCACCTCCTTTAACTCTTTGACAATCAGAGCTCTAAAGACTTCATTATTCAGCTTATTCATCCACAAAGCACTTTCTTCTCATTGAAAGATTTTTTTGGGGGGGCTTGTTGGTTTGTTCTCATTTTATTTCGCTTTATTGGTCAATGGCAAAGAAAAAAAAATCTTCAAATCTTCCATACATACGTTTTGTAGGTTTTTCTGTGTTCAACTTGACTGCTCCTTTGCCTATGGTGGACCCTCACTGACTCTGGTCCGTGGGAATATTTAAAGATCTTTTTTCTCTTCTTTCCCCTCCCCTTCTCCCTGGTAACTAAGAGTTGCATTTTGGTAATTTCCACGCACATGTGATAGAACTACATTCTCTAAGGTAAGACAGAGGTTGAGGGCATCTTCACCCCAATCTCTCTAAATGGTCAGGACAATATGGCGAATGCTATGAACCATGGCCAACCATACATTCATTCCTACTTACTCAGCTCAGCCGGCCAATCACAGTTAGGCCTTTAGCTAGCTTTACTAGAACACATCATTTCAGGATTTTTCTTTTTTTTTCAGAAGCTCTTCAGGAGCTAAGCTGTTACATTTAATTCGATTATTGAGTAAGATCCATGGAGGCTTGAAGATGAGATCCTGGTTAGACTAGACCCTTTGCACTCACCATGAAAATAAACACACACTGTGGTTAAGGTCCACTGAACAGGTAAAACACTTTCTCCCTCTCTAGTTTGGCCACTCCACTCCATGGCAAAGCCCAGCTATCTTACGCGCACAGACAGTACTGAGTGGCATCAGAAATCTAGCAGTCAAGAGTTACGGGAAGGAAAGAGGCATAATCACTAAATCTGTCTGTTCCCTTGGCGTTTGGAACCCTTTGTTCCTCTGGCCAACAACGGAGGCAGCAAACGGGCAATTTCTTGCCTGCGAACTGGAACACTAAACATACGGAGAGAATCAGGACGACATCTGATAAAAGTTACAGATAATTCCACTTCAAAGATAGCTGTGCTCTCCATTTCCAAATGCTTTAATCATGTGGTCCACATGCCTGTCTCCCCAACACAGGCCCTGGGGGGAACAGATGTGTCCCACTGTTACAGGTAAAAGCCCATCAGGCAGGAATGGAGTTGTCAGTAACACCTCAGGACAAAGCCCATCTGTCCCTGGTGCCCCACACCAACACTCCACATGGGGAGAAACTGTACATGAAATACACTTTTGTGGCCATTGGACTCAAAGGGAAAGCATGAGACCTTAGCTGGGTCACACAGCTTGCTAACTGCCCCTGCGGCCAGTGAGCAAAGGAGATTTTGCATTGCAACTCAGGCTCCATTCCTCATCCGGGCAGAATCCTGGGATGGCAGCTATGGTGAGTACAACTGCAGGCTCAGCCCACGTGCTAAGACTTTGGTGCCAACTGTAGAGACCACAGGGCAATGAGAAAGGAAGGGCTCTTCACGCCAGCACAAGGGGTCTCTGGAGACAGTCAGCTGAAACACAACTTGGAACCGAGGGTTATGACCCCTTTGCCCCAGGGTGGTGGGACAACAGCTCCCTGGAAGCCTCAGCTCTTCTAGCTTATGATCCTCTTCCCTAATTTAACTTCCCCTCCCTGACTCCTTCGAAAAACACACATGGACTTTGTTAGAGAAGGTTATTGTGAAATGTATAGAGTGACAGAGACAAAGTACGGCAAAACACCCTTAAAATGTCACACCACTGGCTTAATGACTATTTACAGATGAAGAGTGCAATGATGCCTTTGCAAACTTTTTGTTTGCTTAGCTGACATACGGCCTCAGATCATTTCTCAACCTTAAGGCAGAACAGCATTCAGCGACCAAGGAAGTTCAATAACCCTGGTATGAAACACACGCTTTGAGTGTCTGGTGTTTCCCACACTCCAGTACCCTCTTTTTCATTCTGTATACCCAAATGACAAATGAATGATAACCGATTTAGGGAGGTAAACTGGCTAAAATATTAGAGGAAACAAAAGAGTATCAAATTCAGAGGTTTTTTTTTTTTTTTTTTTTTTTTTCAAGGGCAGTGTTATTTTATTTTATTTTATTTTTTTTCCAGAGAGAAACTTTTTATTGATTATGTTGTTACAGTAGTTCCAATTTTTTCCCCTTTACTCCCCTCCACCCAGTATCTCCCTCCCCCAGCATCCCCCCCCAAGTCCATACCCATGGTTCGTAAAAAATAACTATCCCTCCCTCTCAGATATTAAGACCCTTTGTAATCTTGTAAAGGACAATGGGCGAAGGTCTCAAGCTCCTCTAGCTGCTTCAAGCTGGACATGGTCGTCGTCCTACCTACCCTTGGGTCCAGAAATCCCTAATAACAGTGGGGGTGTGGAGTGGAGGGTGGCCTTCCCACATGGGGAAGGATTGTGCAGACTCCAGGTCAGTTGGCTGTCTCCGGACAACGGCGTGCTTGGTTTAGCAGGCTGGCATCCTTGTTGTGTTCGGTCACGTTGTGATGTAGCGGCCTTTTCTGTCTCTCCGTGGTTATAAGACTTCTTTCCAGCTAGTGTTCCGTTGGTTATTCCAGATGATTTCTCCAAAATTAAGTTGTAAATCCAGACTGGTCCTGGGAGGAGGTTAGTGTAGCTTCCACTTACTCCTCTGCCATCTTGGATCTCCCAGAGGTTTTGTTTTATTTTACTTTATTTATGTTTTAGATTCCCTTGCTTAAGTGCTTTTCATTCATTATATACTGCGTCAAAATTTTTTTACATCACCTAAACAAAGTGTGACAAAACATGAAAGACTATTACTAAAGCCAGGTGTGTTCTTCTACTCGAGTGATGGCCAAAAGCATTTCTCTAAGCTCATTTTGCCAAACCACTTTCTGCCTAAATGTGCTACACTGCAGAGAACTATTCTATTTCTCTCATCTCATGCTCCCTTAGCTGTAAGAATCGGATCTATAGTAGATCCAGGATGGGAAGTATTTTCAGGTATTGTGAGACTCATCATAGACCATGTTTAGGAATAATGAGAGACAATTTGAGTGTACTAAGTGTCTTCCTTTATTCAGCCAGTACTTATTATGTACCTACAATGTACTCTAAAGCGGCCAATAGAAATAGGGGAGCCATAAATTTAAAATTTTCCAGTAGCCACATTAAAAAAATGGTGAAATTAATTTTAATGTTTTATTTTATTCTAGATACCAAAACATCGTTTAAATACGTTATCAACAAAAAATTGAGATATTTTACATTATTTTCATAGCAGGTCTTCAAAATCTTGTTTGTATCTTATACCTTTAGCATGTCAACTCACTGTCCACATTTCAAGTGCTCAGTAGCCAGAGAGAACTAGTAGTTACCAAGTTGGACAGCATCTGTCTAGACAAACTGAATAACAAACCACCTCTATGCTCTCCTGCCTCTCTGACCTGTTTGCTCTGTTCTTACAGATTGTTTTTATACTTCATCCACAGACCCATTTACTACCTTAATGTGTATTAAAAGTTTGCGGCAATATGGCAGAATAATCATCCTGTAAACCCATCTCTCATAAAACCCTAAGAAATGAGGTGGTAGTCCTTGGGCTGCTAGTGGGTTGATCCCAGGCAACTGAGAAGTTGGCTTCCACATAACAGAAAACAAGGCTTGGCAGAGTCTCAAGACAGGAATTGAAATCCATCTCCAACAATGGGACCACAGGACATTTTTCCCACAGTAAAACACTGAGTCAGGGGAAACAATCTCCCTCAATCATAGGGGATGACAGTAAGGATTAATGGGGGAAAATGTCTCTTAAAATTCATACTTACGGATCTCTCCTCAATTAGGCTTGGGGCTCAAATTTAAATGAACACGTTATGTTGCAGTAACTTCCAGAAAGACTAACAGGTGCTTCGCAGAAGCAAACACAAAACATTTCATGGGTGCTATATCCTCATCCCAGGGCAAATAAGATTATAGCTGGTTAAACTTCACCAAACATGAACTTACGACCCCAAATTATAAACCAAACGAAGAAGCAATGCATCCTGGGCAGGAGTGAGCCAACAAGAACCAAGGGCAGGATTAGACCTCCTCAAGAAATTTTGATCATAGAAGTAACAAAGACAGCTTGTAAAATAAATACACCCAAAATAGTAAAGTCATAAGAGGAGTCAGCTAAAACATTAAAAAGAATAAAGGTCATAAAAAAGACCAGGCAGATGAAAACAAATAAGCAAATCGTATTTGAAATGATGAATATAGTCATTTAATAAAACACTCCGCAAACAGTTACTTAAATGCAATTTGAAGGGCAGGTTAGTGAGCTGGAAGAAGATGATTTATAATTCCATAACTAGATAAAGTATCGTTTAAGAATTATGTTGAAATAAGGGCATTCTCAGGCAAAGATTTAAAGTTTGCCACTAAAAAACGCTTGCTAAAAAAATGTTCTAAAATATATTAGTAACAATGTATTTATATATAAACAAGCATCAATGGTTTAAAATGGGTATAATTATCATAGAATTCAGGGAAGAATGAACAAGAAATCCTAGAGTAGCGCTGTCCAGTAGAAATAAAATATGAGATGTAGGTCAAAATGCCCAACAAGTTTTTGTGACTAGTGGTGATCACATTGGACCGCACGCATCTAGAGCGACAGTGTCCAACTTGACGTTCTGTGTGGCCCTGTGCCCAGGGACACCTAGGGAGGCTGTGTTATGCGTTTTCCGTGATCAGCTGAGTTTGGTAAATTCCAGGATGAACAAAATTAGACAAGCGTCTAAGCTGCATACCTTCTCGGAACACTCAGTGCATGTGTGTGTGTGTGTCCCCCACCCCCACCCCGCCCACAGGGAGTGTGGCATGCCGTACAAAGTTTCACAACTGCATCAGTACTTGTACTAATGTACATTTTGTCTAGGGCACAACCTGCTAACGCTTCCTGGAAACATATCTGCTGTTGAATATCTGTGTGAGAAGTAATGCTTCTGAGTCTCAAAGGTGGCCGATAAGCTACCACGGGCGGTGGCTGTCTCTCCCTACCCAGATCTGAGGTTTGGGGGGCGGGGGGTGGTCAGTGACTGCACTAGGCGCGTGGTGGATGCTCTTCCCAAACACGGGCGAGGCTAACTTCCTTCTTGTCAGGCAACCACACAGCTGTTCCTCTTCAGTGGGCCTGCCAATTGGAATGAGAAGAAAAAAAAAATCCCCAAACGGTAGTGAACCAGGTCACGGAGAGATGCGCCCTGAGTCCGGAACCAGCTTGTTCCAAAAGGAATTAGAACGTGCTCATAAACCACGATGAATAACAAAATTCTCTGAAGTTCATCATTTATAATTAGGATAGGAGCTCTAAGTGTTATATTGACTTTGTTTTTGGGTTTTCCTGAGAAATGTATTTTATTTTATTTTTGAATAGCTCATCATATACATTTTTTTTCTTTTTTTTTTCTTTTGGTTTTTCAATTACAGTTGTCCCCTTTTCCCCTAATTTCTCTCCCCCACCCAACCCACCCCCTCTCCCGCAATCATATCCCTCCCCGTTGTCCATATACATTGTTGAAGTCACACACACCTATATAATGAAATGCCTCGATTCTGCTCCTCTTTTATCTAGCGCACATCACCTCTGTAGCAGAGACTGGGCAGCCGGTGTAGAAGCCTGCTTCTTCTTTGTCTTGGCACCCAGACTGCAATTCTCAGCCCCCCTTGCAATGGGATGTGGCCACATGATTACATCTTGGTCAGGGGAATATGTGTGGTGCACTTACCTGCCAGGCCCACAGCCTTCCACATTTATCCTCCTTCCCTTTTCCCATTTGCTCACTGAAGGTCCACACAGACAGCAACCTTGGAAGCTGATGGTGAGGAAGGTGAGGCCTCTATCAGCCTTGGCCCCTGAATGACCGAATGGAGCAGAGCACTTCTCTCTGCCACCGTTGTAGAGACTGTATGGGTACATTCTTGCTTTAACCAGCCTCTCATTCATGGACATATGGATTAGAAACTGATTGTTAATCTCCTCTCTGCTAACATTCTTAAAGATCCTTAGTTATCAAGCTTAGGTTTTTTTTTTTTTTTTGGTCCAATCCTGTTGCATCAAGATATATATCTTGCAGAGCAAATCAGGCAGGAATATAAAG
Source organism: Furipterus horrens (assembly GCF_987537825.1). Lineage (NCBI taxonomy): Eukaryota > Metazoa > Chordata > Mammalia > Chiroptera > Furipteridae > Furipterus > Furipterus horrens. Next base: position 12,036,228 of record NW_028327180.1, read on the forward strand.
CTAGAATATAACACATGATGAATTTCCAAAGACTAAGAATACCCTGCTACTTATGGATCCACTGTTGAAATCTCACTTTGCATACTGAGTACACAGTGTTGGGACAAGCAGGAACCCCCAACCCCTCTTTAGAATTAATCACATTGTAGAGCACTAGACAACCGCTCCATTCAAATGGGGCTGATGTCATATGAAAAAAGGCTGATGGGTTCACATCTGGCATTCATTACGAGGTAGTGGCTGGAATTAGTCAGAATCCTTGACGATTAATCTTTGACATGCGTGGCCACAAATGGAGTTTAGTCACTTAGCCAGATGTTTCTTATGGATCCTTCTGAAGGACTGGGGCATGTCTCAGAAACCATTTGCTTAGTCATTTAACTAGAGTGCTTGCTTTTGCCAACAGCTTGACAGTTTAAAAAAAAAAAAAGAATAAAAGCCTGTTTCCCACTGGAAAATTTTGGAATTTTGCCATAATCATTATATACAGTGCTCTTAGGAAATTCCAGCTTTATGGATTTTTAGACAAATGGAGTATGAATTTTACTGTCAGTAGAGAACACTAAAAACAAAGCAATAAAAGCAATCAACAACACAGCACATATTCCTTAATATCCTTCTTTAAAACTAAATATTGATTATGATTTTGCAATTTATTTAAAGCAAGAACTATTGAGTATTTGAAGCTCTGGACTTTAGTGTTACTGCTGGGATGACAATGAAAACGAAGTGCTTTTTAAATATAAAACACAATAAAATTTCCAAAGATAATCTTGACGTGCTTTATTTCATATGATTTCCAAAATTAAAAATACCATTTCAAATTAAAAATAAAACTTGTCAGTAAAGTTTATATCCTAAAAAAATAACCTATTATTTCTTGGGCTTTCTCTCATACAATGACATTAATTTAGGAAAGATTCAGAAATTAACAATGAAAAATAACATTACTATTCACCCAAGCCCACGTCACTTATTAAAATATGCCATCATCATGAACGATTACTTGTCTTCTCTGTGAGTACTTAGGAAGCATTTGATTCTGAGAATGGGTGGCCTAGATACTGTCACAGCTATTCTTGCAGTCACTCAATATATGACTGCACTTTAAGAGAGAAATTGACTATATATAACTTGTGAACACACTGATATTCTGTGAGATGAAAATAAAAGGTTCTGCAGAAACCACAGATTGTACACATTTCCTTAAAAAGAAAACACTGTCCCTGGATTCTATCCTGGTTACTTAGTATATCATTTCCTTGATGATTTCTAGAAACAGGCTCTGTATCCCCACGCACCTCCAAATAACTTCCCGATCGTCCCTATCGGTACAGCTCATGTTTTCTCAAGCACCACGGAAGTGGCTACACAATACAAACCAGACATCCTCCTTCACAACCTTGGGATCAGACACACCAGACTTACAGCAAAATGGCCTACCTGTGCCTCCCACGTCAACCCTTGTTCAATTCATGGAGAACTTAAATCAAGAGAAGCCTTAATACTTTCCATACTAGTACAGTTACAACAAAGGAAATGCTAAGTTTTAATCAAAGCCTTAGTGCACAGAAGTTTTAAAACATTGCCCTTACTAGTGTTATTAATTTTATGGAAGTTGGGTAACCTTAACACACATCTTAACCTCTTGGTCAGCTGTACTTATTTGGGCAGGAGAGATTACTGGTTATGTGCCAGCAGACCAGCCATAGATAATTTCTGCACAAATTTATGGCATCAAATATTAAAGTCAGTTCTATCAGTTAAGAGAGTGAAAAGGCAAACTACAGAATGGGAGTAAATAGTTGCAAATCATATGTCTGATAAAAAGTGAATATCCAGAATATATAAAGAACTACATGTTAATAACAACAACAAAAAATAATCAAATAACCCAGTTGAAGATAGGCCTAGAACTTGAATAGACATTTGCTCACAGATGATATAGAAATGGCCAACAAGCATAATGAAAAGATGCTGAACATCACTAATGATGAGAGAAATGCAAATCAAAACCACGAGATCCCAACTCACATCTGCTAAGATGGCTATTATTAAAACAAAACAAAACAAAATTAGTGCTGGCCAGTATGGGGAGAAATTAGGACACTTGTCCACTGTTGGTGGTAACGTCAAACGGTGCAGCCTCTATGGGAAACAGTACAGCACATTCTCAAAAAGGTAAAAAACAGAATTACCACATGATCCAACAATCCCACTTCCAAATTGAAAGCAGGATCTGCAAGAGATAGTTGCACACTCATGCTCATAGTAGTATTATTCACTAGAGCCAAGAGGTGGAAGCAACTCACGTATCCATCCACCGACGAACAGACGAATATAACATAGCATAGACATACAATGGAATTCTGTCACACGCTACAGCATGGATGAACCTTGGACACATTATACGAAGTGAAATAAGCCAGTCTCAAAAACACAAGTGCTATATGATTCCACTTATATAAGGTGTTTAAAGTAGTCAACTTTATAGAAACAGAAAGTAGGGACTGGGGGAAGGGGAGAATGGGAGTTACTGTTTAATGGGTACAGAGTTTCTGTTCTGCAAGATGAAAACTTAAGAGATCTGCCGCCCAACAGTGTAAATATTCTTGATGCTACTCACTGTACACTTAAAAATGGTAAACTTTATGTTGTCTACCATAAGTAAACCTTTAAAAAATTACAAAACAAAACAAAACAAAACACAATCCTTGTTATTCGAAGACACCATAGTTGATTTTGTGCTCCCCAAGGCCATGCTGGTTGCTTTGCAGCTGATTAAAGCCACTGGTAAGATGGTGACAGTATCTCTTACTTCAACCAGCTCTCTGCAGTTTAACTCAGAGAGCCGCAGCTCAACACGCTCGTAACTCCTCCTCCCAAAGCTGACTGAACAATAAAGGGACATAACTGAATTCAGCCAAGAGAGTAGAACTGAAATGTTCTCATAAAAGAAAACAAAAAAAGAACATAAATATACTCATATGTGGTGATGGACATGGGACTCCTTTCACAATGTATATGTTTATCAAATCATGAATGTACCCTTTAAATACCTTACACCTTTTTATGTCAGTTATGCCCTAATAAAGCTGAAATTAGAAAAGGAATAAGTGACAATATTTACTTAAAATTAGACATTCACTCTGGCTCTGGGGAATGCAGAAACTTTTGGTGGGAGCCAGAATGCAGAAGGCTCCAAACCTGAACCCCGCTCTGCTGCTGCTCCCTGGTTGACCTTCACAGCCTCCAATGTCATGAACATGGGAGGCCTGATGACAGTTTAACAAGAATGGCACGGAACGCTTAGTGGGTAAATGAGGAAGAGGGCACCAGAGAAGTTCATCATACATTTAATAACAATGGGGAGAGGTACATGTATTTCTAAGCCCCAACCAGTACAATCCACCCAAATCCCATAAAATGGCACTAATGCTTCAGGAGACAATACTGGTTGGAGCACAGCATTACAAGAAAGTGACCCTCATTCATTACTCTGCTGAAGGCTCTGTCCTTGCTCTGATTCAGCTCCTTCAGGAGACATGAGTCTTAAGTACATGAGATAATTGTCATAAAGCATCTATGGCATTTGGTGGTATGCAACTGAACCTTTAGATCCCAAACCAGAAAGATGATAATTATAAACAAACAAATGTTAACTATAAATATGTTTATATGTAAATAAATTACAAACTAAATATAAACGTAAATATTCCAGCGATGAAAACAATGTATTTGGTATGTATTAAGAAAAGAATTTGAGATATTTTAATATATCACTTCATTTGACAAACCCTCTTCTGTGTCTGTTACATACAAACCACTGTGCTAACAACCATTGGGCCAAGCCTGGGGGAGAAGAAAAGCTAAATACCACAACCTGATACTGCGGCCAAAGGAAGAGCTTTATCTTTGGGTCATTTTTAATGGTTTCTTAAAAGACAAGAGAACTGTCAACAGGTTTAGAAAGAATAAGAATTGAGGCCAGTGGAAAGCCAGGAGGACATTCAGGACTAAGACAGTCTGATAAACAAAGCCACAAAGGTACACAAATGTCAAGTGTATAGGGAGAGGATTAAAGAACCATGGCAAAAGCAGAAGTAACAAGAATACAGCAGCCCTTGCCACTCTAGCAATACTTTATTTTAAAATTTGCATGTGTGTCTGTGCCTTCTCCATTGCTGTACTTTGTGTTTTTCTCACATATACTAGGTGCCTGAAAGGATTTGTTGACTGAATGAATAAAAGATGATGCAAGAAAGACAGTTGAGAGGCCCGATCATGACTGTCCTTAATATTTAAATTTTTTTTATTGTGGTAAAAAACACATAACGCAAAATCTACTCTCTTAATCATTTTAAGTGTACAGTTCAGTAGTGTTAAGTCTATTCACACTGTTAACATCTCTAGAACTTTTTGTTTTGCAAAACTAAAACTCTGTACCCACTGAAGAACTCATTTAGTATTTTGTTCTGTGAGCAATAATATGACTCAAAGTTTTTGGGCAAGACTCCTGCATTCTGGGAAGTAACTTGTAAGTAATGCTAAGGGTGTGCTGGAGTGTTGACGGGTCACATCAGGGGAAAACCATTAGCTGGTTAATGAACCTCTACAGTGAAAGGGCCACATTTTCTATTTCTGTTTTGTTAAGAGAAATCCCAATTGCAACATATTTGTGAGAATTATTGACATATAAATTTATCTGAAAAATACTAATGATGCTTGCTCTGATGTCACATTGAATTAAAAAAAAATCATTCAAATAATACCCTAATATCAAACAGCACAGCATAGTTCAAGAGAAGCATATTCTTGTTTTTTCCCCCTCCTTCCCAATCTCATTTCTTTCTACAAATCCCCCACCTTTCTTTCTCTAGACAGTGAATTCCTCAAGAGAGGGAAGACATTCTCTTCTAATATAAAACATCCTTGGGTTGTCCGAGGATTAGACTGAGTATCTCAAGGTAAGCATATCCTTAATTTTAATCTATTTATCTTACCTAAAAGGTTACGTTGTTTTGGTTTTAGTAAGTGAGATCACTTTTCCTCATCATCTTTCTACCCCTTAGCTTTTTAGAAAGAAGAAAATGTATCACTTGTAAGTTTATTGCATATCACTCAAACTGCCAGTGTAAATTAAACTACCCAAATTTAAGTCAATACATCATCATTTATAAAGACTTCAAGACACCAGTGAATAATGTTTAAGGGAATACTTTAACATGAAGATAAGCTGATAACAAGAGAAATCAATTTCATTTTGAGAATTTGGGAGAAGACAGAAAACATAAACATAATTTGATGAGAAAATTATATCTTCATTTTCTTCTGAAGGAAATGAAATAATTCAACAAGATTTGGAATTTCCAAATTACTGTGAAGGCATTTTAATCCCAGTTTCCCAATAAAACAATGTAATTTATTTTCTCTTTTCATCATGTAAACAGAAGCCAGAACCCTATTTTTGCAATAAACTAATAGATCAAAAAAGCATTTTTTTCCCCAGAGAGAAAGTTAAGGAGCCCAATGCCAAAGACTAAATTATTTCCAGCTGTAGAAGTTTATTTCATTTTTCCTGGGAAAGCGGGTAGTAGCTGAATTTGATGTCATTTGTATAATATTTAAGAAAAGATATTCAATGGAAGATTAACCATGCAAATCAGTCGGTTGACACCATGTATACACACTTACAGAATTAACCATAGTCACCAAAAATTTTTTTTAGGTTCCCCCTTAAGATAGATCACCATTAGAGAAACATATATTTTAAAGTAACCAACACATAAGCAATCATATATACTAACATGTTGAAATATAATTATTTGCTAAATTCAAATATTTAGAGTTTACAGAATTTAAATTATATATAAAATAATTCTAACACATGCAGAATTATTTTGTTCCACCATCCTGCGAAATTTGGGACATTGAGACTACATCTTAGAACGTGACCTTCCATGGTACCACTTAAGTATCTTTTACCCTGTCCAGAGGGTTTAGTCCAAGAAATCAAGCAGGCTGAAAAATTAATGGAGCTGGCGACTTCTTTTGGGTCTAAGGTCTGAATGTTTGTGTCCTCCCCAAACTCACACATTGGAATCTTAACACCCAGTGTGATGGTGTTGGAAGGTGGGGCCTTTGGGAGGTGATGAGGTCACGAGGGTGGAGCCCTTTACTGACAGGTGTAAAATAACGCATACCCATGGCTTCCTGCCTATGAACAGTGAACACTGGGGTCGGAGTGAGGAGGCACGAAGGTGCTGCAAGAAGTCGACAAATCTAAATGCTCAACAAGGACTGTCAGTAGATGGATTCACAATATACACATTTATATATGGAGCATTGGTTTCAAATGTCTACACAGTATTTTTTTAAAATGCTATGTTATTGATTATGCTATTACTGTTGTCCCGGTTTTCCCCCTTTTGCCCCCTCTACCCTGTACACCCCCCCCCAGCCCTCAGGCAATCCCCACACCTTTGTTCATGTCCATTGGTCATGCACATAAGTCCTTTGGCTACTCTACTTCCTATACTGTACTTTACATCCCCATGGCTATTCTGTAACTACCAAGTTTTACTTTTTAATCCCCTCACCTCCTCACCCATCCCTCTACACCCCCCTCCCATGTAGCAACCATCAAAAGAGCTCTCTGTATCCACGATTCTGCCTCTGTTCTTCCCGTTTGCTTAGTTTGTTTTATAGATTCAATTGTTGATATGTATTTATTGCCATACACAGTATTATGTTCTACAAAATTCAAGCACATTTCAATATTACAAAATGCATCATAGATTTTGATCATTATGTATTTTATCAATCAGTGGCTCCTAAAAATACTATTAGCCTCATGTGCCTGGCTGAGAGAACTCTTAACTTTTAAAAGTGTTGCCAACTCATTCTTTGGGTCACTATTATCCAAAGCATTTACCCAACTGTTTAGTAAATATTGGTTATTATTGTAATTCATTATTAAAAAAAAAAACCCAACTAATTGAGCTCACCTATATCTCACCTATATAGTGGAAGCCTAAAAATCTGAACGTGGTTTCTATCCTTGAGAAGCTCAGAGCCGAGTAAAGGAGATAGAGAAATAATTAAATATAGCCTCTTGCGGTAAGTGCTGTGACATAAATACAAATGAGTCCTATGAACGACTTCTCTAAAGAGCTCAATCAGAACATCCCACTGCGAAGGTCATCGGAGGCTAAACAAAGATGGCGGAGTGATCCAAGGGAGAGTGGAAAGGAGGGGCATGAGGGTAAAGAGGAGGATACCTGAGGAGGGAGAAGGAAAGCACATCATGAACAAAGAAGACAGTGGAATAGCACAAAGGAATGGCATGTGGAAACGATATCCTCACTTAAACCTCAAATCACAAAAATTACGCTTCCCACACAAATACAGAACTGCATCTGGCTAAAAGTCCCAGCATGCCAAGACTCTATAAAGTACAATTTGAAAACCTTTGACCAGGAGCAGAACTTTTCAAATGTATTTATTCTGTAGGGTGTCTTGGCTAAACAAGCAAACAAAAAAAAAAAAGTTTTATGGATTCCTTTTGCTTGCTCCTTGGAAGGCAATTACTAAAGAATGAGGAAACCACTCTAGAATGAATGGTCAGTATGGTACTACTTTTGATGAGATGCCAGTAACATGATATTTGCTTTGAGTTGAATATAATGTATGAAAATACATAAGGACTGAATGAAGTTTCCACATGTACATTATATTACAGAAATGAGTATTATAAATAATATAATAAATTAAGCCTTAAACCATCTGCAGAGCCACAATGAACTATATATAAAGAGCCAATTATTGGTTGAAAAGATCTTATTCTTAGGAAATGACCTGCCTAGGGAAAATATAAGTGCTAACTTATTTTTCATGAAGCTGCATCTTAATAAGTAAAGAATCATAGAATTGTAGGTCTCAATTGACCAATACTAGAAAGATAGCTACTTTCTCTAGGGAAAGTTAGGGATTCAAGAATATGGAATTACCAGTAAAAATTAAACATGCATTTATTGGCCATGTTCTGACAGTTGACATTTGCAGCTCACCTGCCTACAATAAAGTGAGAAAAAAAAAAAATCAATAAAACCCAACAACTTCTAGTGAGTCAGAGATTCAATTTACTTAACAGTGTGTTGAAGGAAACATTTTGCATCTGGAGACTGTCAGTCTTATTGCATAAAATGCGAACCTCATTTCATCTAAAGAATCAGCTTGCTCAAGACAAGGTTTAGAATAAAAAAGATTAAGTAAAGGGCAAGTCAACACCTCGGCTCTCTCTACTTGGCCATCAGATACTTCGGACAGCATTATGGAGGAATAAACTACCACAAAGTTCCAAGGCATTTTAAAAACAGGGTACTTTTTACATTTTCAATTTGATTAATTCAAGTTGGGTTTCCTTCCTTGAGGCTCTTTATATGCAAGATGAGGTGGGTCTGAAAAAATGCAATTTGGCTCCATGATTGCATGTATAATTTTTTTACTACGTACTAAAGATAAAAAATCCTAAAATACCCAGGAAAACAAGACACTAGCAATTGCAACCAGTGCCAAACAGAAAAATAAACACCAGACTATGTAAATTGAACACCAAAAATGAGTGGTAACTGGCAATTTCTACTGAAGGTAGCAATTCTTATCTCCAGCATAAATGATCACCTTCCTTTCCCGATATTCACATATTCATCCTCATTCTCTCCCTCCCCCTCTCTGTGTGTGCTGAAGGTAGAGGGGGTGGCCTAAAATGCCCTACAGTGAAGTTTTTTCAAGTCCTTGACCTTGTCTCCAGCATACATTTCCAGGTGAACCAGAGGAAGGGTTAAATAGTTCAGGGAAAAATTGGTAAGAGTTCTGCGACAGTCTTCTCTTCTCAGATTCAAAATGTGTTTCAGTGATCAAGTCATTTGGGGGAAACGCTTTGACTTTTTATTGGAAAATATTATCTGAGTATCGGTATGTAGAAAAAGATCCAAACATAATTGCTTCGTGGGCCATGAGCCTGCAAATAACACGGACTGATTTGGAAAGAAAAACTGGAACTCTTTCCAAGAGATAGGTCCTTAACAAAGGGAAGAGTGCAGGTTTTAAGACTTAAACATGATGTGTTTGCGAAGGCGAGATGCAGACCCTGCGGGGACTGACTTGGGAGCCCTGGCGAGCAAGGCAACATGCCAGTCTACACAGAGGACAGCAAAGAAGGGTTTCTGGAAGGAGTTTACCTATGAATATGTCAACGGATCCCTGTTTCTTTATGCAGGAATTCATAAAACATAACTCCTACACAAGGCTGAGCAAAAACATTTGTTCCAAAATGCTCAGTAACGTTAGAAGGAAGAGGCCCAGTTCTAGGCATATCCTGTCAAGTTCACATGATACACGAGTTTTAACGTCTTGTTTAAAGAAGTGTTATGCAGGGAGACTAAAAATAGATAAATGCTTTCTTCTTACCGATAAGTTCTTAGCGCCTGAGTCCAGGTTTGGATTTCTGTTCTTTTGTATTATTGGCCAGACTAGTCATGGCTACACCTGCAGGGTTAAGTCATTTTAGGAAGGAGGAAAAGTGGTGGTTGGTATAACGGGAAGGGAAGCTACTTTGACCAAGAAGGCTAAGCAGGTCAGTGGTTGGGTGACTTAATTATCAGCCAGTTTCTGAAATCAGGGAACACAGTGGCTTGACTGGCCATCATTCCTTTCTGTATTACGGCACAGAGTAAAAGAGGCCATCCTACAAGTGAAAGGATAAGCAGATGTAAAAATAATACTCAGGATTCATGGACCACAACCTTGACTTCAGATCCCAAAACAGATAATCTCCCCATCCCAAATACACATGCAACAGTGTTAAGTTTATCTGGAAGGATCTCAGAAAATCCAAAGTAACACTTACCAAGCATTGTATGTAGGTTCTTTATATTACCCTATTTAACCCTGATAGTATCCTGTAGGGTGTGTAGTAGCGTTGAAGTGAATTTATCCTATTGGTACCTATCAAGATTCCTCCTCTTTGCCATGTAAATTAAATCACACATGCGAAGTGCATATTTAAGGTGATATATCAACACATTAGATAGGATGCCTTTTAGAAGGGGGAAGGAGTATACATACACGATGTTCGCAAAATGCCTCATTAATTTTAAATTTAAATATTTTAATAAAATCATATCCTTCAGGCAATAGGTATAATCCAAGTCTTGACCACTGAATAGCTCATTAGCAGATTAGGTTAGTGATAGTTCCTAGCAGCAGATTCTATACATGAGCACTAACCAAATATTCAAAATGTTGATCTCCTTAAAGGAGCCTTGGGTTTACATCCAAATCCTGGGAAGGGAGAAGAAATGACCAAGTTCATGTAATCTCATCAGAAATATATGAAAAGTGGATACATAAAATTTCAATGGCTATTCACATTCTCTTAACCTCCTCTGCTAACTATTTATATAATGATTATTCATACTGAAAAAGAAAAAAGAAAAAAGATCTTGTCTTAAACTGGAAAATATTTTTTTGCATCTAGATATAATCAAAGAACATTAAAACCATTTACACAGATAAGAAGCTTCCTTCAACTAGTTCAAATTTAGCATATCCAAAATCTAGCATTTAAAGCTACTCTCTCACATGTTCAGGGACTTTTATTTTATTTTTTACGAAGGCAAGTTATAAAATGTTGGAGCAGGAAAACACACACATGCACACACACACACACACACACAATATGTTCACATGAGCCTGGGAAGGTCTGGACTGGATTTCAAAACTCTGAAAATCATCAGTTAATGTCCATATTCATTTTGGTTTAAGAATAAGAGTAAATGTGTTAATCTATCAATGTATTTATAGCTATTGTTTATGAAGTATTTACTATGTGCCAGGACACTAAACTAAGTATTTTACAAGCATTATCTCTTCTAATTCTCATGATGAGTCCTAATGAGTCTATCCCAATAGAATTTCCACTCTATAGATAAGAAAACTGGTAGTTTTGAGAGGTTAAGAAATTTGTGCAAAGGCATTTGGCTAAAAAGTGTTAGTTCCAGGAATGCAAGCCACGTTCTGGATCATTAGACTCCACCCACTTCTCCACACTGTGGAACTGGTTAGAATGCAGCAATTTTAAACCAAAATAGGAGAATCCACAGACACCTCTTTCTGAATAGAGGGTCACACCAGCCCTTTCATTCTCCAAAGTGTTACAGGTGCGTGTCAGAGAAGTTCGATGAGCATCGCTAAAATCATAGTTTTAAATTCAACAAACCTTACACTCAATAAATACTTAGTAGGGCCCCACCGCATTCAAAGCACCCTACTTCGAATTCTGGGTTATAAACATTTATAAGTCAGGCCCCTGGTTGCAAACAATTATACTGACATGGTAACGTAAAGCGTGTTGGCCCTTTTTTGTTTAGGAAAATATCTTTATCTATTATTATAATCATGCTCAGATAAGTAATCTCCCCCCAAAGAATTCTCCTCATCCTTAAATAAAAATATTTGTGCAATATATGTCATATGCAATTGAAATTCAGACACAGTCAAGGTCTGCATATATAAAGTCAAATTGAAATAAATGATAAATGTAAAGGAAAAATGACCATAGGAAAGCCACAGAGAAGGGTGTAATTACATAGGAGTTGAATAGAAATGGGTAATTTTTCAAGTTATGAAAGTACTAGAATTAATTATGATCCTAAGATGGCATTTGTTGCAACAGGTAAAAGGCTGTCCAATATCAGCTGGGAGTGAGTGATTGCCGATAAAGTGTTGTCTCTCCTTCTTATAACCTCAGATAGGGCCTGGAAGAACAATATTTCTATAAAGCTTTCAGATTTTGTCCCCTACCTAAATAGATACTAACGCTGCTCTGTAAACAGAACGCATTCTTTTCTGTTACTCACATTCATGCCTGGGCTAGAGCACATACACTCTTTGGTTGCCAAAGCTTGGGACATATGTAACCTCGGTAGTGGAGCATTCTAGGAAGTACCCAATCAGAGGCCCGGGAGGAAGTTGCAGAGTTGACCGCTTTCATACAACTGCTATTTACGGACACCCACCGGGGCCCAACTGAAGCTTACACTTCAATGAGTCATTGACTTCGGATCTTTGGAAGCATGGTGTATGAAGAATCCTTTTCAAACTGCTGACGGCTTCCTTAGCTTCTGAACATCTGTGCTGCTCTGTTCCCATGACCATTTTTATTATTAGTATTATTTTGCCAGCTGAAGATCAGTCCAAATCAAAAGGCAATTCATCATGCTCAGTTTCTCCACACTGAGTCCGTTGGTGAGGGAATTCCTGCCAGACAGGACGTCCCGTGGCCTCACAATTACTGGGCCCAGGTAAGAGGAGGTATGTTTGTCATTTATTAGCAACACGTGTGAGGATAAAAGAAGTTATGTTACTTGTTTCATCTTGTTTGCAATACATTTTTGGATCAATTTCTTTGCCTTTTAAATCTTAATGTTTGCCCAGGAAAACTATAAAACAACATGACCCCTCCCCCCACCAGATGTAAAAAAACCAACTCACACTCAGTTTTAAGCCCAGTCCTGACCTTCCCAGGCTCATGGGAACAGAGTGTGTGTGTGTGTGTGTGTGTGTGTGTATCCCAGGCTCATGGGAGCAGTGTGTGTGTGTGTGTGTGTGTGTGTGTGTGTGTGTGTGTGTGTGTATACCAGGCTCATGGGAGCAGTGTGTGTGTGTGTGTGTGTATCCCAGGCTCATGGGAGCAGTGTGTGTGTGTGTGTGTGTGTGTATCCCAGGCTCATGGGAGCAGTGTGTGTGTGTGTGTGTGTGTGTGTGTGTGTGTGTGTGTATACCAGGCTCATGGGAGCAGTGTGTGTGTGTGTGTGTGTATCCCAGGCTCATGGGAGCAGTGTGTGTGTGTGTGTGTGTGTGTATCCCAGGCTCATGGGAGCAGTGTGTGTGTGTGTGTGTGTGTATCCCAGGCTCATGGGAGCAGTGTGTGTGTGTGTGTGTGTGTGTGTGTGTGTATCCCAGGCTCATAGGAGCAGTGTGTGTGTGTGTGTGTGTGTGTGTATCCCAGCTTTAATATTTCGCAGCTTGCCTACATCTCAAAAAGTTCAAAAACCATGTGTGAGGGATTGGCTTTTCAATGTTGCTAGTTTTTACAAATGTTAAAATGCTGTGACAGTACCCCGAACATATCAAATGTCTTCCGTCTTCCCTCCTGAAGGGATTTGGACCCCTTCCTGCGCGCCCACAGCTCTGGGCTGTCAGCGGGATTTCCACGTGCAGCAGCAAAGGGCAGAGGCTGGACCCGATCAAGAGCCTTGGCTGCTGTGACTAAGCACGCTCCCCAAACTGATCAAAGACAGACGCCCACACAGAGGGTGACTCACAGGGCAAACTTCTCACCAAAAGTAAGTACATTCAAGTAATATATCAGTGGACATGGGTTAGAAGTCATTTAACCTTGAAAAGCTGAAAATGGGGGCCAAATAAAGATTTTTTTATAATGCCCAAATGCCCCCCAAACACAAGGAATTCTATCAAATGAAGTTAAAATGGACACCACACACTACTGACTTTCTATAGGGATTTTTAAGACCAAGATCTACTCTGCATCCGAGCTTCACTTTCATGGCATCTTCTTCTGTGTCACACAAACCCACAGTTTAGAGCCCATGAAAACCAAAGTGTTGAATGGAACCAGTGAAATACTGCTCACTGTAACACACTCTCGCTTGGCTGAGAACGTGCGGGGAACAGGAGGCCTGGTAATTCACAGCATCTGTCACACCGTGAGCTAAAAGAAGCTGCTGTAAGTACAATGAACGGCAGGGTCTCCGTTTAGCTATGTTCTAAAGGAATGCTACAAATAAAGTGTTACCCAGCAGGGGACCTCTGGGCAGCAAAGCGCACAAGAAGACCCAGCTCTGCCTGCAGCCATCAGGATGCGTGGAACTGCACGTACGTGAGAAGCAATGGGCTGATGCAGCTACATGCTGAGGAGGGGCGCACCTTTCCCGGTTGCCCCTTTGCTATGCATGGAGCTTTGCGGAAGCTACCTTGATATACCAAGCCGTCTGAAATCCACACAATTCTCCTCTCATTCTCACTGTCCCTCCTGATAAAATCTAAGGACAGAAGCAGACTTTCAAAGCAAGAGCAGCAGTCAGGCCTGATAGTCAGCCTTGGTGTTCAGTGATTCCACTGTTGTTTGACATTTATCAATAGTGAGTATCATGCTGCAATCAAAAAGAGAAGCATAATTAATACACAAGATGAAACACTTATAAAAATATTAAAGGACGCGTAGAAAGATACATACACAGATATACACATCGGCACACATATATTGCAATTATGAAAAATCTACTTATATGTTTGAAGCAAAAATCAGAAGGGAGCACAAAGAAATAAAACGGATGGTGGAGTTTGGGATTTTTATTATGGGTAGATATTTTTCTAATTACAACTTAATTTTTTCTTCTGTTTTGTTACTGAAATAGATTTAAAAGAAAGGGCTCTTGAAACCTAGAGAAAAGTATTTTTCAGCCAATGTAGTCTACATAATAAGAACCCACTCCTCCCAAATTATGATTTTTTAGACCTATACCTTTCAGAAAGGGTGAGTTCACAACTTTATTCAAGGTCACTGATATTCAGCTTGTATGTAATCCCTCTCAATGGGACACTAGTCAAGAACAACCTCAGGACTTATCATTTTCCTTTTTCTTTATTAGTATGAAACTCCAAAATTGATGAGTATTGTACTTAATGGTGGCCTATAAGTAAGTAATATATATGCAGAGAGATGGTTCTTGAGTGGCAGTGACCAAAATTATATGTGTGTAGCACATGATTACATATGTACACACACTATACACATGTATCCTATACATACACACATGTTCAGAGTGTGACAGTCATTTAAGTGAAATACACACTGTTAGATAAGAAAGCTCTCCTGAAAGCTGCGGAGCTCTGCCTTCATTCCTCTGCCTGCCCAGCCACACTGGCCTTGGCCTTGAACACTGGATATGCTCAGCCTCAGGGGCTTTGACCTTGCTCTTCTTTCCACCTGGAGCATTATTTCCCCCATATATTCATATGGCTCAGCCAGAGATCATATGCAAAATATTCAATAACTGGACCACTTTTAGGAAACAACCAGGTAGTCCAAACATGTGGGCAGTCAGAAGGATGCTGGATAAGGATCCCTGAGGCTGTGTGAGAGCCTCCTCGCTGAATGTCAGCCTCGGTGCCCACGCGTTTGTCCTTCAGGTCTGGGCTTGAACATCCCTGCTGAGGAGGTAATCCCTGACCCCTATCTAAAGCAACATCCCTGCCTTCTTTTTTGCACTCCGTAGCCTTTATCATCACCTGACTGTATGTTATATATTTCTCTGTCAAACTCTCTACTGTCTGCATTTCTCACTAGGCTGTAAGTTCCCAAAGGGCCTGTGAACGGTCAACTCTTACATCTCATCTCTGAGTTATCATTAGCAGCTGATCACTCCTTCTCCTTTGAATGCTTTCCCCATAGCCTCTAGAACATGAAAAGAGCCCATTTTGCCTTGTTTTTCTGGGCTGCTCCTTCTCAATCTCCCTCTCACCTCCCTGACCTCTAAGGACCAATGGGAACACTCCCAGGCTCAGAGCTTTAAATGACATCCATGTGCCGATGACTCCCAAAGTCCTACCTTTAGCCTATCCTCTTCCCTGAACTCCAGGCTCACTTACCCAACTGCCCGCTTCACTCCCTCCCTGGATATCTGACATCTCAAGTGTAACTTGTCTCAAACAAAGCTCCTTGCGTGCACCCCAAACAACCTCCTTCCATATCCTCCCTAGCTCAGTTAATATTAATTTTTCCAGGTGTTCAGACCAAAAACCTAAATTTCATCGCCGATGCTCTTCTTTGCCTCATGCCCCCCATCCAGTCTGTTAACCAACTACGGTGATCCATCCTTCAAATGATACCCAAGATCTTATCGCTTGGCACCACCTCCTTCTTTTTAAAACTATCATCTCTTGTACAGATTATCGCAAAAAGCTCTTAACTGATCTCCCTGCTTCTCTCCTCCCTCTTTTCAGTTGGTAACTGCACCAGAACCGGGATGATCTCGTGAAAACATAAGTCAGATCATGTCACTCTCCTACCTAGAACCTCCAACGGCTTCTGTCACCTGAATGTCCTTATTGTGACCTAAGGGCTCATGACCACCAGGCCCCTTGTTATCTCTTTTATTCATTCTGTCACTGCTCCCTCCTTCTGGACTGTTCTCAGGCCTCAGACACTCACTGAGGGCTGCTGCCTCAGGGCTTTTGTGCCCCGAATACTGTTCCCTGGCTCTGCTCTTCTGATGGCGCCTTTATATTGCTCAAAGTCATTTCCTTGGGGAAGTGTTACCCAGCCAGTCCACCTGTGTAATATTTACTAGATATTCCACCTGTGTCATAATTACTTGATGACATTTCCAGTGCCCCTGAGGCCTGAGGACGAAGCACAGGCCAGACCACAGAGCCCTGGGGAGCCACACAGAGCTTGTGACCTACTCCAGGTGCGGGGAGGCCATCGCAGGGCTCGTGATATCATCAGAGTCATGTTTTTAAATGATTATTTTGGTAGTGCTGATTTTTTAAAAGCAAAGCATAGGGAATATCAAACCATGGCATGATAAGGAGAGCAACAGAATTTTCTTGGAGATTTCAGGCAAGCCTAAAATTCCCCTTGGTCAAATTGTACCCCATTTCTATATTTTTACTCTGTGACAGCCTTACACGTGAGCGGTCATGTTCACTGAGTCCGCTTCAAGGGAACTTTAATGTGAACTTCAGATGCTTGAGCCACCTGGTATTGCGCATTAATTTTCCCTGTGATGGTCAAAATTGCTAATATAAATTTAAACAATTAGAGCCCCCCCCCAAAAAAAAACCAAGATTTCACATTAACAAGAAAACCTTTAAATATTAAGCAATATAACAAAATTATAAAGGACATGAGCCCAGCTGTGGCATGCTCAAAGGGAGTCTATCTCCCCTTTAAAGGAGCAGATTCTATTCAACTCTAGCAAATGGTTGCCAGACTTTCCTATTTTTTTAAGAAAAGCCAAAACTCAGATGTTTATATGAAATCTCTCAAGTTTTGAAAAATTGAAATGAAAGCAAATCTTTCCACAATCAGGTTCAACTCCAGTTGTGGCCATTTTTGCCCTCTGATGGGTGGCTTTGGAGTCTGAGATGCCCTCTCAGCCATTTCCTTACCTACTTGCTTAGTCTCTCTGTGCCTCAGTTTCCTTAACTGTAAAAATCAGACAATAACAATCCCTACCTAATAAGATTGCAGTTAGGAATAAGTGAAGTAATCAATGAACAGTATTTAACCAACTGCCTGTTATAAAGTAAGTGCTCCAAAAAAGCTACTATTCTCTGTTTAGTTTTCCATTGAAAATAAGCCCCTGGAGTCCATCCAATTAAAAGCACTGAAGCTTCTGAGTCGGTTGACAATATTTCCTAACACACATTTAAAACAGATGACTGTTCTGAGGGCTGTGCGAACAGGTACCTGTCCTTGTCAACAGAACTGGGAGGAGGAATCAGGCTAAATGGGTCTTAAGTCAACTTGAGGACATGCACCAAAATTCACAAACCCAACAAATGGAGATTAGAGAAACCATAAGTAAAAGTGGGAACCTTAAGACAAGGGAACAATATGAGCTGCTGGATTATAAGGCAGGGCGGGGTATGGGATGTGACCACACCCAGAGGTTTCTCCAGAAAATGAGTATTTAGGCAGGGAAATAGGGCTTGGGCATTTTCCCACGCGGGGTGGTGATGAGAAACAATTAAATCTGTCAAGAATGATAAAAATGAAAAAGAAAAGAAAATGAATGTTCTAACCTCCCTTCTTCTGTTAAAGCCACCTCTCCAAAACGTCCTCTCCCCGCCAAGGATGATCTGTTGAAAATGTCCCTTTGCCCTGACCGGTGTGGCTCAGTTGGTTGGGTGACATCCCGCAAAGCGAACGGTTGCTCCCTGGTCAGGGCACATGCCATGGTTGCAGGTTTGGTCCCTGGTCGGGGCGCGTAAGAGAAGCAACCCGTCGATGTCTCTCTCTCACATGGATGTTTCTCTCCCTCTTTGTCTCCCTCCCTTCCCTTCTCTCTAAAATAAATAAATAAAATCTTTTTTAAAAAGGTCCCTTTAACATCACACGGAAAGCACGTTCTCACCACGGAGTATAAGAACTCCGCCAGCACTCGGTCTGTGAGACAACGGAGATGTCCCATCCTGATCTACACCTTTGTTCTCCACTCCTCTAAAGACTTCACATCTGCTGTGAAAAACGACATAATGACAGTTGAAGGAAATATTTCAAATAAATAAAATTACCTTTAATTCCCAAAGCTAACACAATTCTTTTCATTTTCATACTTCCCTGTCTAATTCATGTCCTTCTGTCTACAGATTTGTCAAGTTACACTCACTGTGTATATTCAATAGCATTATCTATTTTGTAGAAACCCTGGGTGTCTATCGTCATCATTATGACTTAAAAGTCTCCAATAGTTTATCAAGCTGATGCCCCCTAACTGAGTAAAATAGCAGGCATTTAAATAATGCCCTTTCTTTTCAATTTATGAACTGTTACAGAAAATGCTATGACACGCATTGTTTTGCACTGTTATATATATATATATATAATGTCATCGGCAGCCGTCCGTCTCGAGAGACGATGGTGTAGCTTCTTAAGAGTCTATCTGCACCGCCGAGAATGGCTGTGCAGTCCGACTCGGGAGTGACACGGTATCTGTCTCCTCCCGTGTTGGATCGACATCTTGCGATGACGCTGGAGTGTCCTCTCCAGTGAAGCTGAAGCTACAGAGCCTCAAGAGACGATGGTGTAGCTTCTTAAGAGTCTATCTGCACCGCCGAGAATGGCTGTGCAGTCCGACTCGGGAGTGACACGGTATCTGTCTCCTCCCGTGTTGAATCGACATCTTGCGATGAAGCTACAGAGCCTGGGCAGGGTGATATGGAGGGTCTGCTCTTGCCCATGCAGCAGACCCCCCCCTCTCTTCGCAGCTGAAGGATCCAAGGGAAAGACGGAGTCAATACAGCTTGGCTTCAGGTGCGCCGCAGGAGTTGCCGGTGTTGACTACAACGTCAAACCGCCTTAGGGACTCCGGCTCCGGATTTTCTGTCGGGGTTTACTCCCTTAGCCTTTCCCCTGAAGAGGTATAATTATATATATAATTGTTGTTCACTTACAGTTGTGTCAATTTTTTCCCCATTGCGCTCCCCTGCGCTGCCCAACCCCCCTTCCACAGTCAGTCCCCACCCCGTTGTCCATGTCCTTGGGTCCTTTATACTTGTTCCTTGACTAGACCCTTCCCCTTCTTTCTCTTGCTATCCACACCTCCCTCTCTGGTCATTGTCAATTTGTCCCTTATTTCCATGTCACTGGTTCTATTTTGCTCTTTGTTTTTGTTCATTAGGTTCTGCTTATAGGTGAGATCATAAGGTGTTTGTCTTTCACCTCACAACAGCATGGCTGGAACCGGAGAGTATTATACTAAGTGAAATAAGCCAGGCGGTGAAACAAAGTTATGTTTTTAAATGTTGTTGGACGATTTCCTCAGGCTAAATTCAAAGCAGTGAGATGACTGCACCGACAGGTATGAACATTTTTATTTCCCTCTAATCTACGCATATGAAGATGAGCATGAACAGATTACAGTGCTGTATGAAGAGGACCGGAAACTTCAGCTGCGTAACCAGACACCGAGCCTGGAGTGAGATATAAATCAACTCACACTTCAGTTGTAAAAATGCCCCATGACCTCATAAGGGTGGAAACACACGAAAAATTGGGCATTTAATAGAGTACAACTGAATGTTGAGACATTGTCTTTTCTCCCCCCTATTTTCCCCTACAAAGTTAACGTGCTGATAGTAAAGACTTAAGTAGCTACTGTCTCTCTTTGGATAACTTGCCCAGTAGAGATGTGATAGTAAATCTTCAGGCCTCGAAATCTAATAAACAAGAAGTATCTGATTCTGAGAAATATGTGTAAGGCATAGTTCTGAACCATATCAGCCACTAATATAATAAAAGGACAAGGGGAGTGTACGTATTAAATTCAAAGTATAAATCACACAGAGTACCACAAAAATTGTTAAAGCAAATGTGATACAGAATAAAATCAAGGTTTAAAAATCCGTGACATTTTATAAAACACCATTACTTAGAAATACATAAGAAAAAGGAATCTCAATGTTATCATTATTGAAGACCACAATGAAAGTGAACCAACTTTGGCCATGGTTTTTAGTCTAACACCTGGTAATAAAGAATGGTTTGAAGGAGTACAGGTGTGCTTTGATAAAGATGGAGCGCATAGGGAATAATTTCAAAATCTAGCTTCACAAAGGCAATGTGAAACAAGATGAGTTGGGTTTTTGGTTAGTCTATTAGAGGCCCTGAAAGCCAAAGTGGGTTATTTAATTTGAAATTAATATGGGATTAGGTATCTCAACCATTCAGATTCCCCAGTTGTATGTTTTTAGCCCCTCAGACGTGACAATGATGTCAGAGGCAACTAATTTTAGTGACTAATCAAGAGTAACAAGGGGACAGATTGAAAATAGATCACTGAAAAAATCATTCTCTTTGGTTTTAGAATAAAATTGTGATCCAGTTGGCAAGTACATTGTCATAATTCTGGGAGTAAGAGGTTCAGTAGCACACAGAGAAATCAAAAGAAGTTGGTCAGTATTCAATTTCTTTTTTTAAATCCACAAAGTAAATTAATTCACATTAAGGCAATCAAAAGCATGATGCTTCATTTGCTTTCTATGCATGCGCTTTAATATTTTTAAAAAAGAACATGGAGAAACAGTCTGCTTGGTGAATGTGTCTCAGGTCCTTTAAAACACAGTAAGTGTTTATAAAGGCCCTGCTGGTCAGTCACCGAGGGCTCTCCCAGCCGGCCCTCCACCTGCCCCACTGGCCGCCACCGGACTTCCCTGTGTCCTGACGTCCTCTCACCCCCCCGACAAGCATCAGCGGTCTCTCTGACAGAGTCCCTGTGTTCTAGTATGTGCCCTCGCAGCTTCACACGCAGCAGACCTGGGCACGACCCCAACATCCTGCCCTCGCAACAGGACAAAAACCCTCTCCCAGAAAGCGGGGCGCAAGAAGACTAAATTTCACTATGCAGGACCTAAGTCTAAGAGATCTTCTAATTAAACACAACATCACGTACCCCTTAATAAAAATCAAAATAATTAACTTTTTAAAAAAAAGATTTTATTCACTTACTTTTAGAGAGAGGGGAAGGTAGGGAGAAAGAGAGGAAGAGAGGCAGCAATGTGGGAGAGATACATGGATCAGCTGACTCTCGAACACCCCTAACTGGGGACCTGGCCTGAAACCCAGACATGTGCCCTGGCTGGGAATTGAACCAGCGACCCCCTGGTTCACAGGCTGGCACTCAATCCACTGAGCCACA
This sequence comes from Furipterus horrens, assembly GCF_987537825.1. Lineage (NCBI taxonomy): Eukaryota > Metazoa > Chordata > Mammalia > Chiroptera > Furipteridae > Furipterus > Furipterus horrens. The sequence goes on from NW_028327180.1 coordinate 12,057,737, forward strand.
CCAGCCGGGGCCAAAATAATTAACTTTAAGCAACAACTGAAAGCCACTAGGGCTGTGATCCCATGAAACAAACCTGGGCACCAAATAAAAAGTACATGTTATTAGTTAAATGTGTACAAATAATTAATATTCTGATCCTATTAAGATGACTGAACATCTATTTTATTTTTGCCATATAGAGGAGATGTGTTCTTACCAGAAACCTTTAATAACAGGTTTCTTATCAAATTACTAATTCATTGTAAATGTTTGGAAAATACACAAAGGAAGGAGAAAGGGAGAAAAGGGAGTACAGTGAAGAGGAGAAGGAGGAAGAGGAGGAGGAAAACCTTTATCCTTAATCTCACCATTCGAAGACAATACTGTGAATATTTTGGTGACTTTTTAAAATTGAGTAGATGATATACCCTCTGACGTTTAGTCTACCTTTTCCCACACAATGTAATGTAAACATTTTTGTCGATACATAATCATTAGCATCATGTTTAATAGCTGCACAGTGTTCCATCCTGTCAGCTCCATGTCGTGGCAGGAAGGATATGGGTCTGGAGCCAGACTTTCCTCTGTCACAGTCCAGCCTCCACTGGTTACTAGCAATGTCACTGAACTGTCCTATGCTTCAATTTTCTCATCTTTAAACCAATAACTACTTCAAAGGATGGTTGCGAAGATAAAATCAATGTTGTAGACAACATATTTAGCACAATGGCTGGCCTACAGGAACATACTTCACAAATGTTAACCATTAGGTTTTCCATCTGCCACAGTCATCCCCATTGATAAGACTGTTACTGTTGGAAGGCAGCAACTGTGTCCTTATGGGCTTTGAGGTCCCAGTGCTGTGACAGAGTTGACACCTGATGAACGCATGGCTGGCAGGCTGGCTGCTTGTGTTACCTGGCGGAGCCCAGGTAAGTTTTAGAGAAGAGAAGAAAGTCATGAAACATTTGGAGAGGATCATAATCTCAACTCCCTGAGAACGCGATGAGTTTGGTTGCATTAGATTTCCTTGCAAAGCTCTGAGAGCAATAGAGGACAGTACTTTGCTCGTACCCTGGATTCCCTGGTTTGTTCTACTTTAAACCCGTGACCTTCCTTTGGCTCCAAAGTCTGCCCCACAGGCCACATTCCTTCTTAGCAGTTCCTTTCTCACTGGGATTTTCTTGGCCACCAACAAAATAGCCAGGGGGCCAAACATTTATCCCAAGCACTTATTCCTTAGACTCCTCACCTTTATTCTAAGATCCTTTGATCATTTCCAGATACAAATTTCAACAACTTGGGTTTTGCATCATTTTCACAAAGTCTAAATACACTAGGTTTAAAAATATACTGTATTGTTGACTGGTCAATCAATCATCAAATAGAAAGTTCTCTTGCTGATTTGTTTTCAACCATAGAGTCCTGTATATATTTTTTAATCTAACAAAATGTGTGCTTCCATCAGAAGTTTAACTGTTTTACCCCAGGGCCGAATTTTTTGCATGTCTCTTTAGAATTCATCCCAGTTGCAGTTCCACATTTTTGGCAGTAACCTTTCCCCAACATTGTAAAAGTTTCTGTTGAATACCATCAATTATTCATTAAGAATTCTGGTTACAATCTGAGCTTTAGCTGTATAGACAAAGTAAGATGGAGAGCTGAGGGAATTTACCTGATTTAAAAGAATCTGGCTATTTTGAAGAAGTGCACAAGATAATTTAAAAAATCTTTTAAATAACTTTACAATAAAGTTATTATTCATACTTTAGAATAAAATAGACAACTTCAACAGTCTTTAGTGTTCATGTTTCTGGCTCCTAATAGTCTCAGCCAATTCTCTTAAGTTTTCAAAAAAGGAAAGTATTTGGTTAAAATCCACAACAAAATATAATTTTTATTTAATATTATAAAATTTTGGATATATATTTTTTTTATATGAAGAGGTAGATTTATCTCCAAATGAGTTATTTGAAAGTAAGATGAAGAAAGAAATCATGTGGACTTACAAAAAAAATTTTATTGAAGCTTTTATAGCCATCATAAAGGATTTCTAAATAGCTAAAATTTCAGTTCAAATAATTCCATGTTTTATTGCAAACACATTGCTCTTCATAAATGAGGGCATAAAATACTATTAAGTGAAATGTATCTTAGCTTAGGAGAGTCTGTGTAATGGTCAGATAGCAACCAAATCTAAAATTAAACATAGCTATTGAGAGTAAGCTCTTACTAGGAAGGGTTTTTTGGCCTTGTATATGTAAGTGTAAATTATGTTAAGATATGAGAAATTTAAAGAAAATAAAAGGTGCTCACATCACCCCTTGTGTGTTGCATGGATGTAAATCTATGTAAGACCCATGGATATCGAACTAAATTTCCACCTTTTACAGCTACATGGAGGTTTAATTATTCTTTCCATACTATTTCAGAAGATAAACTTTGAGCTATTAAACTATCTAGTCACACCCTGGGGAAAAATCAAATATATTCTTACAGAAAAGGATGTTTGGGAAAAAAGAGCTCAACAACTACCAGTAAATGTTACCAAATGCTTGTATGGCAGCAACAGAAATAATTATTGAAAATAGTCAGACTAGTGGTATGTACTATTTAAGCCCAGTATGGGTCGCAATGAAAAGAATGCAGTACAGCCTGCATTCTTTTAGTAATAATTACATTAGTAAACCAAAAAAGCCGCTGAGCTCAATGTGAAAGAAATCTGACATCTTAGAGAAAATAAGTTATAGCATATCAAAGAAAAATGTGAATACATTTCTTATCACTGCTTCGAAGGAACTCCAGCAAATTTAGGATCATTCTGCTTAGAGTACAGTGGCAACTACATGTGAAAAAAAGAAAAGAAAGAAGTCATAAAAATATAGCAAAGTATTTTATGTTACTTTAAATGAGTCATTAGCAAATTTACTTATTATACCATGTTCTACCTATTCACAAAAGGGTCTCAATTAAAGAGGCTCTACATCAATTAATATAAATAAACCAAAGTTCAAAAGGAGAGAAATACATCCCCCAAAGTATATAGGTTTAAAATCTATTGAAGCATTTAAGATATGGGAATCAATCGCATAATTTTGAGTTACAGAATTTTGATAAGGTATAAAACATTTTTCTCAAACAATTTGTAACTGAGCTATCCTCTAATTTCTTGAGATTTAAAGATTTGAGAGACTTATTTGTAGTAGAGCAGAAAAAAACACTTTTGAAAACTGAAAAAAGAAAATGAAATATATGTAAGAGATGAGAAATAAATTTAAAAGTATAGTAAAATTTATTTCCTCTTCTTTTTTTTAAATTATATTTTATTGGTTATGCAGTTACAGTAGTCCCAATGTTTTTCCCTTTGCTTCCCTCTGCCCAGAACCCCGCTTCCCTCCAGCAGTGCCATCCCCCTTAGTTCATGTCCATGGGACATCACTGTAGGTGTTTTGGCTTCACCCTTTCCTATAATATTCTTAACATCCCCTTGTCTATTTTGTTCCTATCAATTATGCTTCTTAATCCCTGCACCATTGCCCCATTTCTCTCCCTTCCCCTTCCCCGCTGATAACCCTCCAAATTATCCCCATACCTATGATTCTGTTCCTCTTCTGCTTGTTTGCTTAGTTTGTTTTCATTTTTATTTTGTTTAGGTTCTGTTGTTAATAGTTGTGAGTTTGTTGTAATTTTAATGTCCATAGTTTTGATCCTCTTTTTCATAAATATGTCCCTTTAACATTTCATATACTAATGGCTTGGTGATGATGAACTCCTTTAGCTTTACTTTGTCTGGAAAGCACTTCATCTGCCCTTTCATTCTAAATGATAGCTTTGCTGGATAGAGTAATCTTGGTTGTCGTCGTCGTCGTCGTCGTCGTCGTCGTCGTCGTCGGCAGCCGTCCGTCTCGAGAGACGATGGCGTAGCTTCTTGAGAGTCTATCTGCACCGCCGAGAATGGCTGTGCAGTCCGATTCGGGAGTGACAATCCCTGCCGCACTTGGTACAGGTGAAGGCAGATGGCCGTTGTTGCTGCTGTTGACGCTGCTTCCGCCTCGATCTTTTCTGGGCCGCCTCCTCGTTGCGCGCAGCCTCCGCGCGTGACGTACCTTGCCTGACCGCGAGCCTCCAGGCTAGGCGGTCGTCTGCTTGAACTTCCCATGTGTTGAGATTGATGGAGCATTGTGTCATGTCCTTTTTGCAGATGTCTTTGAACCGCAGTTTTGGGCGCCCTGTCATCCTCTTGCCTTCTGCTAGCTCGCCGTAGAGGAGGTCTTTGGGGATACGGCCTGCATCCATTCTTTTGACATGGCCGAGCCACCTGAGGCGTCTCTCACTAAGAACTGCATGCAAACTGCTCATATTGGCTTGCTTCAGCACCTCGGTGTTGGGGACCTTATCCTGCCAGGCGACATGCAGGACGCGTCGCAGGCACCTCATGTGGAAGCTGTTGAGTTTCCTTTCGTGCCTTGCGTAGGTGGTCCACGTCTCGCTGCCATAGAGGAGAGTGCTGAGTACGCAGGCTTGGTAGATGCGCAGTCTGGTTTTCTCAGTGAGGCTGGAATTGTTCCACGCTCGCCGGTTCAGTCTGGCCATAACTGTGGCTGCCCTGGCGATTCTCCGGTTGACCTCCAAGTCGACTGACAGAGAGCTCGAGATGGTGGACCCGAGGTAAGTGAAGTCGTTGACAACCTCCAGGGTGTATCCGTCGATGGTGATGCATGGGGGAGTCCCCGTGCCTTGAGCCATAACATTCGTCTTCGTCAGGCTGATGGCTAGTCCGAACTCCTTGCATGCGTGGGAAAGGCAAGTGACTAGCTGCTGGAGTCCCTCTTCGGAGTGTGATGTCAAAGCTGCATCGTCGGCGAAGAGCATCTCACGGATGAGCACCTCTTTGACTTTGGTCTTGGCTCGTAGACGGGCCAGGTTGTAGAGCTTGCCATCGGATCTGGTGTGAATGAAGACACCCTCGCTGCAGTCCTTAAAGGCGTATTGGAGGAGCATGGAGAAGAAGATTCCGAACAGCGTAGGCGCGAGGACGCAGCCCTGCTTTACTCCGCTGCTGACTGGGAAGGCCTCAGAGGTTGCGCCGTTGTAGGACACCGTGCTGTGCATGTTGTCGTGAAAGGACATGACCACAGCAAGCAGATGTGGTGGACAGCCAATCTTCCGTAGCAAGCTGAAGAGTCCGCTTCGACTGACCAGATCAAACGCCTTCGTGAGGTCAATAAAGGCGAGGTAGAGTGGTTTATGCTGCTCATGACACTTCTCCTGCAGCTGGCGTAGGGAGAAGATCATGTCCACTGTTGATCGGCCAGCTCTGAAGCCACACTGGGACTCTGGGTAGACGCGGGAAGCAAGGGTCTGCAGGCGGGCAAGAGCGACCCGGGCGAATACTTTGCCGACGACGCTGAGGAGAGAGATGCCCCGGTAGTTGTTGCAGTCGCTGCGGTCTCCTTTGTTCTTGTACATGGTGATAATGTTGGCGTCTCTCATATCCTGGGGGATGTAACCTTCCTTCCAGCAGAGACAGAGTAGATGGTGGAGCGGCTGTAGCAGGACTGGTTTCCCGCTCTTTAGGATTTCTGGAGGAATTCCGTCGCTTCCTGGTGCTTTCCCGCAAGCGAGGCGGTCGATGGCTTTGCTGAGCTCTGCCGCAGTAGGTGGGGTGTCTAGCTCCTCCATGACCGGTAGGTCTGGGATGGCGTTAAGAGCAGTGTCTGTTACGGTGTTCTTCGTTGCGTACAGCTCGAGGTAGTGCTCGGTCCACCGCCGCATTTGCTGTTCCTGGTCAGTGATGACCTCACCTGTCTTGGACTTAAGGGGGGCGATCTTGGAGGGGATTGGGCCTGTTGCCTTCTTGATACCCTCATACATTCCTCGTGCGTTGCCTATATCGGCGGCTTCCTGAATGCTTCTGCACGGGTTTAGCCAATAGGTGTTGGCACAGTGGCGGGCGGTCTTCTGGACTTTGTTCCTGGCAGCCCGTAGAGCTTGAAGTGTACTGGGAGTGGGCGTGACCTTGTAAGCCAGAAGGGCCTTCCTCTTAGCCTCGATCACGGGTTCCATTTCTTCCCAGTGAGCCTCGTACCAGTCAGCGTTCTTCCGCTCTTTCTTCCCGTAAGCAATAATGGCGGAGTTGTATATGGCGTCGCGGAGACGTGGCCAATTGGATTTGATAATGTCATCTGCCGCCACTCCCTCGCCGAGTGCATCTTCCATCTTGTTGATGAATTGCTGGGTCTTAACTGGGTTGCTGGCACAACTGGTGTTGATGCGTGGGCGACCCTTCATCTTGGAGTGGTGCAACCTCTTTGGCATTATGCGCACCTTGCTTACCACGAGGGCATGGTCCGTGTCGCAGTCTGCACTGTGGTAGCTGCGGGTGAGGAGGGTGCTGCCAATATCCGTTCTTCTGGTGATGACGAGGTCAAGCTGGTGCCAATGACGGGAGCGGGGGTGCCTCCATGACACCTGGTGGATCTCTTTGCACTTGAAGAATGTGTTTGTCACGCACAGGCCGTGGTGACACAAAAGCTCAAGCAGTCGCTGACCATTCTCATTGATCTTTCCTCTCCCAAAGTTTCCAAGGCAGGTGGGCCAGGCCATGTGGTCGGCTCCTACTCTTGCGTTGAAGTCTCCAAGGAGATAGAGAGCGTTACTTCTGGGAATCTTGGATAACGCTTCGTCCAGTGCATGGTAGAACTGTTCTTTCTCTTCGGTGGTGGCGCAGAGGGTTGGGGCATACGCGCTAAGAATGCTGACTGGGCCGAAAGTTGTTGACAATCGGAGGGTAAGTAATCTCTCTGTGCCTCCTGTGGGTGGCTCTATGGAGTTAACAAGCGTGTTCTTCACAGCGAACCCAACACCGTGCTGTCTTGGTTGGTCCGGAGACTTCCCTTGCCAGTAGAAGGTGTAGTTGGTTTCTCTGATAGTTCCGTTGTCGGCCAACCGGGTCTCCTGTAGAGCCGCAATGTCGATGTTTAGTCGTGCCAGTTCCCTATCGATAACAGCGGTTTTCCTGGCACCCTTGATCCACGGAAGGTCTGCAGTAAGTCCGGGGCACATGGTCCTGATGTTCCAGCTAGCGAGGCGAAGAGCCGGAGGCTTCTTTCTTGTTGTTTGCTTGGAATTAACTGGTGCGGGTGTTTTGTGGCCCACTTTTCGAGAGGCGCCTCTCTGATCCCCACACACCCAGTGGGGCAGGCGAGCCATGGCGAGACGGTAGCTGTCCAGTGAGGTGCGATGACCTCTCCCACCGTCAGAGGAGACCCCTGGCGCTCGTTTCCTTCGCCAATCGGATGAGCTTATAACCGGTATCTGTCTCCTCCCGTGTTGAGTCGACATCTTGCGATGACGCTGGAGTGTCCTCTCAAGTGAAACTGAAGCTACAGAGCCTGGGCAGGGTGATATGGAGGGTCTGCTGTTGCCCATGCAGCAGACCCCCCCTCTCTTCGCAGCTGAAGGGTCCAAGGGAAAGACAAAGTCAATACAGCTTGGCTTCAGGTGCGCCGCAGGAGTTGCCGGTGTTGACTACAATGTCAAACCGCCTTAGGGACTCCGGCTCCGGATTTTCTGTCGGGGTTTACTCCCTTAGCCTTTCCCCTGAAGAGGTATGCCGCAAGGCAGCGGAGGTTTTTTGGAGTCAGAGTTTTCCTTCTCTGATTTTAGAGATGTCCTTCCTCTTTCCTCCTTTACAGTCTTGAGGGCAGCATTTACAGGCTAAAATAGAAAACTGGCCGTGTAACCTTCTAAGCAGATACTACCAATACCCTGCTTGGGTATACTCACCCAACAATAAACATCTCTTAAATGTCCTCCAAGTGCCATGCCTCGAATTAGTAAATGGCAGTGCAATGGCAGCCAAACATTTGGATCAGTTTCACTAAGTAAACCACCAACACAAGTAGGTTTTTAAAACAATAGAATAGTGTCTCATTTTATTAAAAATAATAACTATTTTTAAGCAACTTACCAGCAACACTAAATAAAAACCTGGCTATGTTTCCCACTGTTTCAATTGCTCCTCAGCTGGCTTTAACACAGCAGTATCCTGACTGGTGGCCTGAGTTAAGACTTGAAGAACAACAGTGCTGGCACTGTGGATTTTCCTTTGTTTCACTTAGCATAGCCTTCACTTCTTCCTTTCTGCATCTGTCATACTCAAGCACGTGTGTGAAGTCTGTGAGCATCTTTATCACCAGTGTTTCAAACTCTTCATCTGTTAAGTTGGCTATCTCCTTGTTACTTAGTTCTCCCACTGGAACCTTGATCTGCTTCCTAATTTGGGCCATACTTCTCTGTCTCCTCAACTTGACCGCCTCCTGTGTTTGCCTCTGTGTCTTAGGTAGAGCTGTTGCACCTGTTACATTGTAAAGGGCGGAACCTTAGGTATTTGTCAGTGTGGGGCGACCCATTTCACCATATTGTGGCACTGTATGTGGGGGAGGGGTCTGAGAGGGAACACACACAGTCTGGTCTGGGGTTAGGATCACTCCCCAAGTATCCCTCCCAACTTTTATAACGTGTGACTGTGCTTTTCACCCGGCTGGCCATAGCCACTGCCTAGTTGCTGCCGCTGCTGCTGCTGCTGCCTCCACTACCACTGCCTCCACACTGCATCTTCTCTGCCTCTTCTCCAACCCTCCTACCTGACTGGATGAGTATTGCTTCTTTATATCTTTGTTGGACTTCCATGAAGTTCAGTTTTCTAGTAGTTCTGGTTGTTTTTAGTTTTGAGGTAGTTGTATTTCTTCTTATTGCTGTGGAGGGTGGCAAAGCATGTCTCCCTATGCCTCCATCTTGGTTGGAAGGCAAAATCTATTTCTTAAGTGCATGAAATGATGAGTTTTCCTTTTGGGTCTTTATGTAAAATTGTTATTGATTTAAGTTTCTTCATATTAGAAAAAATATATACATAAACACATGCACATGCAATAACAAGTTTGAAAGGTATACATATGTATAAAGCACCTGGGGTGAAAAGTTGCTCATTGTATTATGCTTAGCTGCACCTTTGAACAACATGGAATTCTGCCAGCTGACCTCGTTCATACTCTTTCGATAGCAGAGATTCTACCATGTAGGCAATTTTGTATTCTGTGTTTTCTTCCCCAGGTAACATTATATTTTTTGTTTAAAAAATCTTTGTAATGATAATTTTAATGACTCATAGTTTTAAGTTTACATATAAATATTGCATTAAATGAGTCATTAGCAATTTACTTAAGAGTTTATTCCATTTACTCACAAAAGGACCAAATTACATAAATACTACTACCTCAATTGTTATAAACCAAATTTCCAAACTGAAGAAATTGCCTCCCAAAAGAACATGGATTTTGAATTCTTTTATTTTTCTGTGTGGTTGCCTCTCACTCGCGCCCCCAGCTGGGGACCTGACGTGCAACCGAGTAATGTGCCCTGACTGGGAATCGAACCAGCGACACTTGGCTCACAGGCCGACACTCAATCCACTGAGCCACAGCAGCCAGGGTTTTGGATTTTGAATTCTACTGAAATCATCTATCCTTACAGATATATAGGTTGTGTTAAAGGTTTTATCTTTTAATAAGTAAGTGCAGACAAATATCTTTGTGACTAAAGCTATTTCCTTATGACAGAATCTCAAACATTAAATTAGTAGGAAAAATAATGTGAACTATTGTTCACACTCTTCATAAAAATAAGCACAGTGTTTTTCTGAACATCTGTGCCACCCTACATTCGCTGGTTTGGGGCTGACATTGTTTTTAGTTCTTCAGGAAGGGCCTGACAAAACAGACTGTGAGTAAAAACAAACTGAATAGTTAGAACATACACATACAAGTTATTATGCTAGACTCAATACAGAATAATTACAGGATTCTTTTCCTTTTCAGATTTTACAGACTCACAGTTTAGGGACACATCCACATATATGTGTCTGTGTGTGCATGTATGTCTATTTGTGATGGCTGGGGGTTTGCAATTACAAAAATTGAGTAACCAACAGTCATGCCCTTTATTCTAGCTGAAGGTTTTGACCTTAATCTTTCCTGCTCATTAAACTATAAGAACCATTTTATAATGAATCAATGACAAAAAGTCCTATGTAACTGACTGGTGGCTCCATAAACAGATTTAATAAAAAAACAGACTCCCTCATTAAACCAAATAATTTCAACATCTTTTTTTTAAGCTTTTTCAATTCTACTTGTCATACCACATATTATGTGTTGCATATCAGATGCTATTCTAAGCACTTAGCACATCTTAACTAATTCAATGCTGGTAACAACTCTCTGAGTTAAGAACTATTAATTCCCTCATTTTACATCTGAGAAGACCAAGGCCAGTAGCTAGTAAGATGCAGAGGAGGGATTTGAACTTTTTGGACTAGACAAGAAAATGCACACTATTCTCTATTCTGCCTATTATATGGTAGGTGTTTGGAAAATCTTAACCATTATTGACTTTGTGTGTTTCTATTTTGGCCTACAGGTTGTGAGTACTATAAGGTCTGGCATTATGAGTAGGATGTCTTAGACATACATGGCTTTCCTCCATTAAAAAAGTGAATTAGTTATATTTTCATTATACTCATATTAAAAAACTAATAACACATAATAAAAGACAAAAACATGGTGGTGGTATTGGATGGGGGGGAGTAGAGTAAATATTAATGAAATGAGAGTTAAGAGTCCCTCAAGCAGTATTCGTTACGTTAAAAGCAAGGCGGAAGGTCTTGACACTGATGTGGTTTTATAGGCTAAAGTTTCATAGCATGGCAGTTCTTAAACATGTTCCTCCTATGCAAAAGGCTCAATGTCTTCAGGTTTCAGCAATGAATGCTTGCATCCTGGTTGCTGCTATCCAAGGTGCAGGGTAACCACCCACTCAGGATTGGTGTATGACAGGTAGAGGCAGGGAAGGAAAATAACAGAGAGACATCTAGAACATGAAAGAAACTCCCTGAGAAGATTGATATCTGACTGTTTCTGGCTCCTCTCAAAATAAGAGAAAAGCTATTCAAAAATATTAGACACAGAAACTGTTCTTAGAATTATATATATATATTTAAAAAAAGCTTATTTGGAATATAGTTCCAGTTTTCTACACCTGCTGCTAACTGCTTAGATAACACTCAGGAGATGCTGCCTAACAAAAGGCAAAATTTAAAAGGCAATGACTTTGGGTGTATACGCTCTAGGAGAAATTCATTATAATTCACTCTTCAGAGGTAGATGGAATTCAGCAATTTAATAATAATATTTCCACTCATGAGGTCAAATATTGGCAAAACTAGCCTTGACATCCTCTAGACCACTGAGGTATGAGTTCAATGTTAACCTTTCTCTGTCTGTCACACTCCATCCCTTCAACTTGTATGCCCTCCACTAACCACACGAAGTCAAACGACTTACAGATGCTCCCCAAAAGAGATGATGTACAACTAGCACATCCATCCCTGAGCTGACGTTGAAATTGGCCAGAATCTTACACCTATACACAGTAACCACAGAAAAAGCTTTCTTTTCTAAAGCTGCTTGTGGAGAAATAACACATGGAAGGCATACTCTCTGCGAGGGTGGCTCCAGCACCCCAACCTTTCCATTGTGATTATCTTCTAACCCTTCTCAACATCATTGGATCTGTTTGACCTAAGTGTGTTCACTTTAGAAAGGAATGAATCAGCGTGAACTTCCCTTTCCTACTGTTAAATTATTTCTCCTTATAACCCTTTTTCTCTGGATGTAAGAACAATAGAGCAAAGTGCAATTGTTAAAAGCTATCACTTGTTCCGTACATGTGTAAAAATAATTAATCTATTCCTCAGTAATTTAACAACTATGAACTATACTTTAAATTTCGGAAGCGTGTTCCTCCATAATCTGTACAGACGGTTTTCCCTCTGCAACTATATCAATGTTTCCTTTCCATGAAGAGGTATCAGAGAACTGTGGACAAATGAACAAACAGCATTTCAGACACTGAAGTCTAATCTTAAAAAGGTACTAATTCCAGTTTATGTATTTTTTTAGTTATACTTCCAAAACAATTAAACACAAAATACAAATGTCTTGATACTAGAGAAGATATCTATGTCATGAATGCATATCAAGCAGAATTTTTATTTTAAATCAAATATTTGTGTTCTAATTTTTCTAAGCAAAGAGTTACCATATTTTATAAGCATTTTGCCCTGACAATTATGGAACTAAGTCTTTGCAAATTAATTCTGTCTGATAATAGTTTCACAATTTTTTTTGCAAAGCAGATTTTCCCCAAACACTAAAGACATATATAACCACAAAGCATAGATAATGCAGACTACTTGGTTGACTACTAACTTAAATTAGTGTAAAGTCTGAATTATTAACACTGAATACCCACAATATATCACATGTTTTTAAATAACTTCAGATTAATTACTTGTAAATAGATCAAGTCTCGCTTATTCGGTTTTTCTATGGCATTGCTTTCATAATAGATCAAATAATCTGTTGTTAGAATATTAATTGCTTATTATTTATAAGAGAACTTATATAGACTGACTGAGATTGTCTAAAAAATGACCCTCTTGCAAAAATTTGAAATCGTCCTTTAGCTATTTAGCATTCAAAGTCAACATTATTTTCAGAGAGAAAACAGGTCAGCCCCATCAACACTCCACAAATAGATCAGTTTTATTGTAGCCTGGCATCTCGTCGCAAGGACTTATCAAGGCAAGGTCTGTGGCTGAGTGTGTCTGTATAGTTGCAATGATCTGACCAATCTGCAAGAACCAGAAGCTCTGGGCTAAGCATTTACTGCCTGTCTTGACAGGGTCAAAACCAGACAGGAGATACCTTGATTAAAGTCAGGACACATTATTTCCTGGCTACTGAGGAAAAAAATTCCTTGGTCCTAATGATCTAGATTGGTTTTATTGATCTGTCAATATTATCATGTAATTAGATGGTTATTTGCCAAATTACTTGACTATAAATTACTAAAAGGTGGTCTTTTAGAGCTTTCAGCTTGGATTCCAGTTTTCAAGTTCAAAGAGGATAATTTCTCAGAAAGGCTTTTTTTGTAAAATGGAAAACATCTCAAAAAGGTCATAGAAAAAGCTAAATAAAAAATGTTTTGCAATCATCTAAGGATACAGGTAAAAATTAAGGATCTCTATGGAGAAATTCACAGATAACGTATAATTTTGTACCACTGGGATAGAGTCAAGATGCAGTCATCTCAGTGAACTTCGCTAGCTCTAATTATAGGGCAGGTTTTATCCCTGAGACTGAGCAAACAAAAAATATTCCCCAGTCATGACTGGTGAATTCGGTCTTTAAGTAAGGTGGGATAAGAAAATTGGGTAGCATTTCTAGTTGAACCCTTAAGAGACCTCACATAGTTTTGCATTATCGACAACAAAAAGGAGAAAGAAAATGGAAGGAAGAAAATAAAGGAAGGCAGTAAAAGAGAGAGGAGAAAGGGAAGAAACTGACTGCTGGAAAAAGCACGGAACATTCTGGCCTAGAGTTTAATTCATGTAAAATATGGCGCCAATCCAAATACGGGGCTTCTGAGAGTGATCACGTTCTCCTGGGCAAATCCAACACCCTACGGCTCCTGAACGGTCACGTGGTAGGATAATTTCACGGGTGGCAGAGCCACCCACACACTCTTGGGAAGTACAGACAGTTCAATGCAGTCCAAAGAGAGCACGATGGCAGCTTCGGTTCTTCCGGGCCCAGGCCAGACGGCGCTTCTGAAATCCGGACAGCGCTGTATCCGCGCCGTCCGAGAGAGTGGCCGCTGTAATGTCAGGGCTGGCTCTTGGTGACGCTTATTTTTTTTCTTTATGGGATAGAGAGAGACAGAGAGAGAGAGACAGACGGACAGAGACAGAGAGAGAGACACACAGAGAGAGAGACAGAGAAGAGAGAGAGAGAATTCTGCCATCCTTTCAAGCAACTTCTAGGGCAGTGGTATTCAAACCAACGTGCGTATGAACCGCCTAGGGATCTTGTTAGAATACAGATCCTGATTCAGTAGGGTCTGGGGCCTGCAATTCTGTTGGAGGTGGCGGCTTCTGCCGCACAAACACCCCGTGAGCGGAAAGACTCTAGGGCGTTAGCACTGAGGACCTATGCACCCACAACCGTAAAACTGTTGCAACAGGTAGAGTGTTTTATATTTTGAAAAGGACAATATTTGTGTTTTATATAATGGAAGCATGGAATTTTTTGCTACCCACTGACCACTTCTGAAAAGCAGAAACTGCCTTATAACAAACTTGGTAGTAACTGAAGGTCTCTGCAGAGTCCCTACAGGGGGCCATATTTTAATGGAGACAGACTGAGTGCAGAATGATGATTCTAATTATTTCTGTCGTGTTCTGTGGTTGGGGCATGCATGTCTTCCATGGGACAAAAAGCAAAGGAAGATTCACACATGTATTTAAAACTTAACTCTACTAATAAGTTGCCCTTATAGAACATTCCAACCGTATCACAGCAAGTTGATATAAGATACTGACACAGCCAAGTAGTGTATAAAAAAAGGCATTCAAAACACAATTACATTTTAAAGTAGTTTTTTGGGTAAATGTTTGAGAATTGAATGATAATACAGACAGATGTGAAAGTGCACATTTAATTTACCGTCTGTGTCAAAACTAATGGCAGTTCCATCTCACGTCTACTCAATATACTGCTACATCCTATGGGTTGGACACAGCACCATATCCAGTCTGGCTCCTTCCTGCATTAGCTACATCGCCTCCAAGAATCATAGCATCAATATTTAAAGGCAATTATTTTATATCATTTCGAATCACTATATTTTCCACGTAGGAAAACTTCCCCCTTATGCTTTAAAGTTATCAATGCCACACACTTTGCTTGGTAGGTGAGCCATCCCAGAGGACAACCCACCCTGTTCCATCGGCTGTGATTTGATTCTTTGCCTGTCAGGGCATTGTGTTGGTCATGGTACTACACCTGCGCAGCCAGGATGTCAGTCACAGCTCCTGTGGCACAGAACTAGGGACATGGTAGCCAGGGAAAAGCAGGAGCTACAGCAGTGGAATCAGGCTTGGATCGACAGGGTATATTCATGACTTTTGACTTACAGCTTTTCTATATAATTTGAATCTCATCTAATTAAAATAGGACTTTGAAGAACTTTCCATTGGGCTTTTCAATATATTTTCATTTCTAGTATTTAAAAAAAATCTTTGGTCATTCTTTCCTACTTTGTCTTATGTGAGGTTTGGTGGGAAAATCTCTAGCATAAGAACATTTTCTTTTTGAAAACATTTTTCTAGCTCTGATTGAAAAATGATGACATTATCTAGTCAGTTGTTTTCATAAAAGCCTTTGAGGACATGCGACCCATTAAAAGATTACATATCTTTCATAAAATTATAAGTTGGAACTATTAAGGTTTCTCTGGCATTTTCTAAAATTGCACAACATAAGCTGACATGCACTGCTTAACCCATTTCCGGAGCTCCCTGGGCCTTGCAAGCTTTGCTCTAATGCCTTTTGCTTTTTGCTCTTTGCTCTAAATTCATTTCTCCTTTCCACCAGCCTTTCGTTAGGCCTATTTCCCATTTCTATATTAAAACTGCTTTTTTTTTTTTTTAAAAAAAAGGACACAATTGTATCAGTCACAGTCAATTTTTCATTTCTTTTTTCTTGAAACTGATGCATCAGGTCAGGCCATGGATTCCAAAAACTCAAGCAACTCTGATATAACAGTCACTCAGGGTTGGGTTTCTCACCTTCACAGCATGTGGTTTTCTTTCCGGGCTTCAAACTATGTTTTATTCTTCATTTATTCTTCCTCCTGCAAAACTGAGCATCTTCCTGCGGGTGGACCCTGACTCTCCCTTCCTGACACCCCCTCCACCATCAACTTTGACACGTCTATCCAAATGCCGTGGCTGGCCCTCCTGAGATTTCCTTGTAAGTCTCCAATTAAATAGAAAAACACACTGCTAATAAAAGACAGTTGTCATTCCTACAACTGCTTCCTATAATAAGCACTAAATAAATTTTTTATTTTTTGCTTTGCATTCTACTCACATTGAAATATTTAATACATTCATGAGCTGGTGAATGGCATTTCTTTCCCACGGTCCACATGGTCCTGTTTGGAAAAGGACAGCTCAATCTAATGCACCACTTCAGTCATCTGCTATCAATGGAATTGCCCTGCTTGCCTCTCAACCTCCCAAATGTTGGTCCAATGGGTGCAGCTTAAGAAGCAGCAGCCCAGGACCCTGGAAAAGTGCCCGGACTAGAGCCGTGTTCTTTAACTGCACTCACCATGCTTCCTTCTGCCTGTACTGGGAGAGAAGAGGCAAACGGACAAACAAGACAAACAAACACAAACTCACACAGACACCAGCGTGGTGGGTACCAGAGGGAAGAGGGTAGGAGAGGTAGGAAAAAGTATAGGTGGTCAAAATCTATGGTGACAGAAGGAGATTTGATTTTGGGGGGTAAATACACAATGCAATATACGGATGATACATCATGGAATTGTACCCTTGAAACCTGTATAATTTTATTAATCAATATCACCCTAAGAATTTTCATTTTCTAAATGGGGGAATAAAAATTAATGAGTTAAGACCGTTCAAAGGTGAGAGGGGACCCAAGAGATGTGAAAACAGATGTGCACACAAAGACCTGCACATGAAAGTTTATAGCAGCCTCACTATAATCACTCAAACCCAACTGTCCTGTGTGGGTGAATGAATCCCTAAGATCTGGTGCACTGCACACAGAGAAACACCACCCAGGAGCAAACTATTGATACATGGGACAACGGGGATGACTCGCCAATGTATTGTGCTCAGTAAAAGAGGCCCAGAAGCAAAAGGTGGCATGCTGTACGATCCCCTTAATGTGACACCTTGGAGAAGGCAAATGAAAGGGACAAGGAGCAGAGCTGTGGTTGCCAGGGGATTGGGTTATGGGGGCAGGATTTGACCACAAAGAAGCAGCATAAGAGGATTTTGGCGGGTGATGGCACTATTCTTGATCTTGACCATGGTGGTGGTACCTAACTCTTGTCAAAACTCACTGGATTGTACGGAAAAAAGTAAATTTTACTGCATGTGTATTAAAAATGTTTTAAAATCCCACCACTGCTTAGGTAACAACCTGGGGAAGATTCTAGACGTCTTTGCCTATGTCCCCCTCCCTGGCTAAGCAGGGCCAGCCGGCTGCTTATCCTGACCTTGCACACCGAGGACGACAGACTAGCAATCCACCCTCTAGGCTGCAGATCTGGCCAGGGATGGCTCTGCGGGGGGCTTTGGCCCGCCTCTCTGCCCTCCCAGATGAAGTTGCTTCTCTACCCTAAATTACAGAGTCTTTGATTTTTCTTGCAGCGGCTTTACAACAGCACAAACAAAACCCAGCAGCTGTTGCCTGTGTCAATCTCTGAGATTTTTGGTCAGAAAAAAAAAATCTTTTTTTCCCCTTGAAACCAAAGCATCCCAAGAGAAGCACAACAAATATGCTCTCATTTCTAAATAAAATATGATCATGCTTGAAAACTGTGAAGGTCGCACAAAAGGCATACATAAATTGATTCTCTGAGAATGGATCCTGTTCCCAAGTGAGACCCAATGCAGCCGTAAGATGCCTGTAATTGACCATGGCCAGGCCAGTGAGCAAGGTGACATGTGACAGTGGCCTGAGCCCCACATGGACTTCAGTGAACAAAAGGAAAAGGCGTCCATTTTCTCCTCTCCAAAATCTCAGAAGACCTTGTAGGGTTTTTGTTTTGTTTTAAAGGTATGTCGGAGGAGAGAGCCTACATTTATATGCTTTGCTGTTCTGCGAGGGAAGCGATTTCACTCTATCCCATACGAAGCTATTACCAGGCTTGCTTTCAGAATCAGAGCAGATTATGTCTATAAATAGTTTTCAAAGGAGTTTAAGATTAAAGATGGGTTCACAGAAAGTCTCTTCCATTTCAAATGCAAAATATCTCAGCGCACCTCGCAGGGACCACATGGGGTTAGGTAGTGCCATTTAATGAAGAGTGGTTTCATCATCGTTATTAGTTCTGTCAGCTTCTTAGAGAGACAATGTGCGGATCGACTTGTCTAATCTGTTGTATAAAGAGATGAGTATTTAGCTGTTGTGGTACATTCTCTGTGCGGAGACCGCATGGACAGGTCAGCTCTGCAACAGCTGTCGGCTCTCGGCTCCCATAGCTGCAGCTACTGGCATTCAGCACATCCCATCCTCTCTTCCGTGATCAAATGAAGCCTTGCTTTATTCTGATAAAAACATTAAGCCACTTAACCACCTAAGAAAACCTAGAGGCGTCTTTGGTTTTCTTTTCTTATTTTCATTTTCATTCTTTGAGGAGAGCATATAAAGGTGTCCACGGTTAGAGTCAGACTGCCCAAGCCCACATGCCAGGTCTACCTCCTAATAGTCACGTGACCTGGGGAAAGTCAGTTTCAACATCATCATTAGAAAAAAAGGGGTGGTAAGGGAGAGTACGTATCACATGGGAACCTTTTGTAAAGGAGTCTATGTATCTGTTAAGTGCTTAGAACAGCGCCTGGCACATAGTAGGTTCTATAAAAGGACAGGCACACCTCCTTTTATTGTGGTTCACTTTACTGCACTTAGCAGATACTGCAATTTCACCAACATGGAGGTAGGACGTTCTGCCAGCGACAAGATCATGACTCATTAAAAACCTGGATGAGGGTTAGCATTTTTTAGCTATAAAGTTTTGTTGTTGTTGTTGTTTTTTAATTAAGGCATATGCATTGTTTCTTTCGGACATAAAGCTACTGTGCACTTAATAGACTATGGTATAAACATAACCTTTATATGCACTGGAAAATCAAAAAAATTCGTATGCGTCGCTTCATGGAATTCGCTTTATTGCAGTGGTCTGGACCTGAACCCACAAGGTCTCTGAGGTCTGCCTGTACACGTAGCTGTTGTTATTACGTCAACATCTGCTGAACACCAGTAGTGCCTCCTGACAATTCTGTTCTAGACAGACTTAGCGCCTGGCATTCAGCTGCTAGCCTCCTCCTGAGTGGCAGTGGTCAGACTGCAGGCTCTGGGCCAGAAGGCCTGGGAGACTTGGAGCACACTGTCCCGCCCCCGTCTTCGCGCCACCCGCCCCGCCCCGGCCCGGTTCCGTCCCTTATAGGGAAATGGCAATAAAAGTAGTGTCCTGGGTTCAGAGCATTGCTGCGAGGATTATATGAAATAAGGCACATAAAGCATAGCCAGGACTCAGTATACATTGTTTAAAATTAGAAGACAGATGCTTCTCTCGAAGGGCCAGTGTATATTATACAGAAAAATGGAAAAAAATATTCCTAGTTCAAAAAAAGGCATATTTAAGTAACATTTTAAACAAACAAAAAATGAAAAATTAGTTCCCCCTTGAAAAACGCCTCTTCTCAGGGAGGCCAGATTAGTGGCCTGTAGCAGGAAGATTAATCCCCAGTGGCACTTTAAATCTCTCCATAATCTGTCATGCAGTCCCCTGCCTCTTCTTTCAGTGACCTCTGAAATCTGTCCTTGCCTCTCCTCCCCTACCAAACAGCCAGTCTATTGCAGTTTGGTTTGTTTTTGCTACAGAAGACAGATACAAGACAAAACCTCTGGGTCACCATCAAATTGGAAACTGCCTGTCTACATTCTGGCCACTTTGCTATCTTCACCTAACCCAGAACTAGCTGCTGTCACCAATTTGAATTTTCTTTTCTCATTGTCACAGAGTGGCACTGTGACTGCTTCAGATGTGTCCAGTTTCTTCATCAGCTTCATCTTAAAATTCCTTACTCATCTCAAATATGTCATCTTCTCATAACTCCTAAGAAAAGTTCTAGACTTCCAGTCAAGATGGCAGCATAGGCAGACATGGCTCGCCTCTTCGCACAACCACATCAAAATTACAGCTAAAATATAGAACAACCATCCCTCAGAACCATCAGAAATCGAGTTGAAAGGAAGTCTGACAACTACGAAATTAAAGAAACCACATCCATCCAGACTGGTAGGAGGGGCACAGACGTGGAATGGGCTGATCTCTCACCCACGGGCAGTGGATAAAAATTCAGAAAGCATAGCTCAGGGGTGAGGAATCCCAGCCCCACACCAGGCCCCCCTTGTCCAAGGCCCCAGTGCCAGGAAGGTAAGTCCCCTCAACTTCTGGCTGCAAAAACCAGCAGGAATTCAATTGGTAGAAGAAAATTCTGAAGCCGCAAGCACTTCCTCTTAAAGAACCCACATATGACTCACCTGCTCAGACCCACTCCCTCTGAGCTCCAGCACTCAGGCAGTGGCTTGAAAGGCACCAGGGGTATACAGGGAGAAATCAAAGTGTCTGCTATCAAGGGAAGCAGGAGTCATTGTCCCTTTTCTAAACTCTTCCCTCACAGAGCCAACGAACAGCAAACTGGTGCCATATCTGAGACTCCATCAACCTACCACTGTTTAACACATATTGGAGATCCCCAGAGACTCTGCCCCACCCAATTTATGGGCCCGCCCAAGATCCTTTTTCATATGAATGGCTAGTTTTTTGGCTCATGCTTAAAAACTTCTGAAATCCTATCAAACAAGCAACAGCTGGCCTCAGTGAGCCCCAGGCCCGGCACTAGCAGCAGCCAGCTTAGATTCACAGCTTGGCTTCACCTGGGAATCTGCAAGCCCAGCAACTCACTCCAAGCAGAGTGGGTGACAGGAGAGACCCCCTCCTGTCTACTGCTAGAGAGAGGCAGTAAATGAGGCAAAAAGAAGCCACACTGCCCCAAATGGAAGCACCCAGTGACCGTTGCTTTGATTGGACAGAGGACAAGAAACACTACTGTCAACCAAATCTTAGCATGGGAGGAATTTTATGTTTCATATTTAGCAACTTTAGATTTATGAACCTTCCTTACTAAAGGAGTGAAATTTTTATCTTCCAAAATTTATTAAAAACAAAAAGCTTGAATACCAGCTAAAAGCATAATGTAGAAATGTAAGCAAGACAAGATAGAGTTGAGAGAGAGAGGGAGAGGAGAGGGAGAGGGAAACTGTGAGCATACCTATTGCCTATTTACTTATATTGAGGGCAAGAAAATAGATTGATTGAGTTTTCAAAAACCAGTTATTCCTTTACAGACAGGCAATTTTCATGTGGGTTCAAAAAAAAAATACAAACAAAAAAAACCCACTTAAACTGATTCCGTCAACAGTGTTTGCACATGCTCCTATTTAATATCAAGAGAATAGAAGAGCTTTTAGTTTTCTTTCTGATTTCTACTCCCTGTGGAGAATTCTGTTTAATTTTCAAAACCATAAACTGTTCTATTCATGCCTCAGGGTTCCCAGAACTTTATGGTCACGCTGCGTTCAATACTGACCCACTGTCAAAGTATAATTATGTATTTGTATCGAAGAAACCAAAAGCAGTTTGCTCCCAAAGCATGTGTTAGCTTAGGTTACGTGCTCAGTCCCAGCACGTGGCCTAGAAGAGCCACATCATCTCTGAGATGCAAATCCCTCTGGAGTTCAAACTCTTCAGAAAAAAGGGACTAAAATAACCCAAAGTCGTCTTACATATTACTGTACCCAGCATGGGCCACACATCCGGGAAACCATGTAACTTTGAAACCAATGCAATGGTAATTGAGGGACTCGATTCCATTTTTGTTCAGTGGTCATGTGTGCCATCAATGGTTTTTCTAGCACTTTCTGGTTGTTCTGTCTCACTGTCCTGAGATGAATGATTTAGGGACAGCTTTCTTCCAGCTGCTGATCCTGACTTTCCACCTGCTTGCCTCTGCCTTTCTAACTCAGTATAAGAAGGGAGTGTGTACCTAATAGAGCAGGCTGTCTGCAAAGTGAAGAAAACTCGGGCAAACTTCCTTTTAAGTAGTCTGTTAGCTACAGTTGCAAATATTATATTCAGTATGGTTTCCTCCAACCTTCAGGTGAAGGATCTCTACATTAAAGCAATGAGTACAATAATCACTCTGAAAAAAAGACAGTAACGCACCATTTTTCTTGTGTCTCCAACCTTTTTTAGATCCTCTGTAGATACAGCATCTAGACTAAAAATAAGCCTATCCTGTGTTTTCTGACTTTTAAGATGCTCGGTGTAAAAGGCATATTCCTCGTGACTTGTCAGATGGCTCATGAAAGAAGGTGAATCCATTAACAGTACTATAAAACTCCCCCTCACACCATAAGAAGACTTATTAAGAATCCAAAAAGCACAGAGAAATAACCAATTCTTTTGAATTTGTATAATTAGGAAATGAGATCCTTAGATACTGACTTTTTACCATAAGGAAGAAAAACATCAATAACCATACTGGAAAAAACAAATCAAATGTGTCTCTGAAAACGCTGTGCTCAGGCCTCTCTCTTGGTCCTCCTCTTCCTCTCTTCCGCTTACGAAGAGCTATTAACAGGGTTGGTATGCATGTTGGCGTTACTGCAGAATTTCAGCTCTGCCTTTCTGGAAGTTATGAAGCTGAGGAGATGTGGAACCCACCTGAGACACAGGATGTAACAGACAGGTGAGTGGATGAAGGGCACAGCGGGGACCCTGCTCGGCAGGAGACACCGGTCACAAGAGGAGAGCCCTGTTGTGTACACCTACGTTCATTCCTTCTTTTTATGCCCAAAGGCATAGAGACGCTGAGGATGTGCACAGTTGGTTGTGGGGTCCTTTCTGACAATGTGACGGCATGTGGACACACAATTCACATGTATGTGCATGAAGCTGCATAGTTCTAATCCCTTCCAGGACACTGATATCTTTTGAGACGTTGATGAAAGCTACAAAGGCAATGAACTAAAAGATGCATAAGTGAAGACTGAGCAAAAATTATAAAATACGCTCTTTGGAAGCAAACAGATTTTATAAGGGTCCCATTGCCTCCTCCGCACATATATACCTAATTTCTATCTCTTAATAGGTAGTATAATGTGGTATGACTAAGAGTGCACCCTATTTGAATCATATTTAAATTTAAGTAGAAGGTAGATGCAAACAGAATGCACCTATTCCATCCCTAGGCATGAATCAGAAATGCCTGACAAAAAATGACAGCTCTGCAGCCCTGAATATTTACCATTTTAATGACTTCAGCTTAGCAAATAACTCTTTCCATGACCTGAACTAATACACTGTCTCCTAAATAACTGAGAAGAATATTATCTTATCATTCTTCTGGGTTTGTAGTAATTGGTATGTATTCTGAAATATTCGTTCAAGCTGTATATCTAGAAGACAGTATCCTGGTTAGAATTTTCCTCCAGGAAACAAAACCAAATACAGAGTTTTACCCTCTAAAAGATGGAACCTGCAGCACAAATAGATTAACTCAACACAGAGACAAAATGATTCATGTAAAATTAACTGGTTTTATAAAGTTGCATACAAGTTTTATATAAGGTTTATATATATCAAGTTGATAGATACACACACACTTCTATTGTGTTTGAAACAAGTAAAACAAAAATATGTGTGTGTGTATGTTTATTTTTAAGGCTGCAATGTAAGGATTATAAAACAGAGTGAGGGCATGCTGTAAGAGCTTCGGGCTTGGACTGCCTGTGGGGAGGGGAGAGACATGGGTGCTGGCGAGGCCCCCAGAGGCTTCTAAAGTGCTGAGGATAGATTTTACTTGTAGTTATTTATTATTATCCTTTAACTTTACATATAGGTTACATGCACTTATGCATACATGATAAATTTTGTAATTAAAATAGGTTCTGTGATGGGGAGGGGGGAGGGGGGTTAATGGCCATGCTATTTCCTGCTCAATGCGCTTCTATTTCTGGGTCTGGGTTTCGTTTTTTTTTGGTAACACAAGGGGTAGCGTTCATTCACACTTTTTAAAAAAACACTTAAGATAAATTTTAGCTTGTAAAAACAGTGAATTATACTTATTTTAGTAATTCTTTTTTCTGCTACGAAGTACAAGTACCTCGAAAGGATGAGCATGAAATTGTTTATACAGCTTTTATCTTTCTAGGTTGCAAAACAGTCCTATAAATTATAAAATAAAGATATTATACTTAGTGAGACTTCAGAGTCTTCTTGGCCATATTTGTTCACTTCAGAAAAGATGGCATTTAAGTGTATTGTGATCAAATAATCCTTTCACTTTTAGCCTCGGCAGAGCACACAGCGATTTGTAGGACTGCGTTCTCCTTCACACCGGCAAGAGACCTAGACGTCCCGATCGGCCTGAAATTAGGCTGAAATTCCAATAAACTTCAAGAATCATCAGAGTTGTATTTCTTTTATCCCTAAGTGACTTCAAAATCCCTTTGTTGGATTAACAACGGCCGACAACCACAGTGAGAAGTTCTTTCTGTGGGACTTCACGTGCGCTCTCTAATGCTCTTGCCAGGACTAAAAACCTTCTGGGCTTCATTTAAATGCAACCATATCCTCCGTAACTGGAATATGTGGTGCAATTAGACTCTTTTCATGTGTCTTTATCAGAGGCAGCAGCCTGAATATAAACATTCTTTACCAAAGCTGACCACGATCTGCAGGACTGTGTTGTTTGGGAATCTTTTACTTCTCCCCGAATAGAATGTGAGTTCCACAGAACAAGGGACCTTGTGTGAGCATCTAGTTCAGTGCCAGCAACACCCCAGGTTCTGATAACAGTTCGCTGAGTGCATTTGCTTGCTTTGTGCCTCAGCCACCCATATATTTCACAAGACTTTACTTAGTGCCAACTCGAAGCCAATGTGAGAGTAGATACTGAGATTACAAATATGAGCCATGCACTTTCAAGCCTTCAGGAGATTAAGTCTACACCAAAATAGTTTGCTGTTTTATCTACCAGCAACAACGCAGTGCTGAGTGAAAGGTTCTGGACACAAAGGAGCACATGCTGTGTGATTGTTTATGCAAGTTCAAAAACAGGCAAAACTAACCTATGGAACTGGAAGCAGGGACAGTGGTTATCCTTGAGAGGATTAGTGACCAGGAGGGGCAGGAGGGAGCTCATGGGTTTTTTTTTTTTTTTTTTTTTTTGTGTGTGTGTGTGTGTGTGTGTGTGTGTGTTTTGTTTCTTAGTTCAGGCTTGATCACTTTTTGAAAATCCACCAAGCAGTGTGTTTATGATTTGTGCTCTTTTATATACGCATGTTCTACTTTGATAAGAAGTTTGCTTTGAAAGAAAATAACACTTTTAAAAAGCATATGGCTTATATAAGTGGATTTTTGTTACTGTTCATACTATTCAACACATTCTCAACACTTCCCCAATCTTGTTATAACTCAAAGGCCACTTCCTGCAGAAAGTCTCCAATGAGTCCCCAACTTGAGTGAATTGTTCCCTCCTTGGAAATGCATAACGTTTTGTTTATTCACCTCCATTGTGTGAAAATGCAAAACAATCTTTAACTCAGACCACCTATCACAGTGCTTTGGATATATCAGCCACTCAAGTCCTTAAGCAAATAAGCATTAAACATTCTATTACCTGTGCTGCCCACATGGTCTCTTCCTGGGCTTCTGGCTATTCTTTAGTCTGTCCCTCTACTCAGTGTCATGTATATACCATGTACTCTGTGGGAACCTACTCTAAATGTGATATCAATAAACCTGAAACACTTTCTACTGATGGCTGGGACACCTTAAAAAGAAAATAGCGTTATTCTTTTGTCCTAATGATAACTATTGTATAAAAGATTCAAACAAAGAAAAATAAAAGTCACCAGGAATTTATTACACACATTATCTTATAACGAGATGTTTACTCTCATGACACCAGAAACATCTTTTCACGCCCACACATTCAGCTCTCACTAAAGTTCATTGCATTCTATAATGTATGTATCCTACTTTGCTTAGCCAACTCCCATCTATGACCATCTGTGTTAAAAGTACAAATGTTACAAAAACTTTTTTAGGGTACATGTTATCAAATGTATGTTTCTACAACAGCAAACTCCACATTTCACAGACTCATTATTTTCCCTTTAAACTCCTATGGAATCAAAATGCTCCTTATAGTCGATGGCAAGTTAAAATTAGTGTCGGCCAGGTGGCTGTGGGGACATGGCTCGCGCCGCCTGCTCCGCCCTGCACCACCTCAGCCAGAAAACCCCTAAAGACCTTCTCAGGAAGGGATACACGTGCTGACTATCATCGGAAAACATTCTGATACCTTCTTTAAGGTTAAGAAAGTGCCAGCACTGAATATCACAGAAAAGGTGTCAGTGGCTTGGGGAGAAAACTCCCAGAGGAATAAGCAGAGCGCTCTTTTTTGGAAACGCCGCACCCTCAAAAGCCCCGATGGCGCAGATGATAACACGGTGTGAAAACACACGGTGCTGGTGTTCTAGGCTGAAAAGTGGCTCAACAGCATTGCCCTCACTGGGAACAAGTTTTGAGAATAACCAGCTCCGCCCATTTATTTTGCTTTTATGTTCCTCTAACACATGCACAGGAGTGATTTATGGTTAAAATCTATATCTAAGTACAAAAACATCTTACAGAATGACAAAACAAAATTCTGAAGGAGATAACATTATATCATCGTTTACTGGATGGCTTTTTTTGTTTGTTTCTTAGGAACACATGAAATGATGTTGGGCCTTAACACTGATGGGAACGTAAATTCCATGAAAGGGAATTCAGTGTACTAAGTTCTACTTGGTACTAGGTATTGTGCTTTTTCCAGTTTTATCTATAAATGACATAACGATTTAACTTGTATAGCTTTGATTACTCATGAGGATGGGCTTCTCCTCCCCCACTTTCTTGACCATGTGTAGTTCCCTTTGTAAACTGCCTGTTTTTGTATTTTTTTGCACATTTTATATTGAGATGTTTATTATTTTTTACTTTTTTTTTGCGGTAGTGTTTATAAATGTAAAATATTAAACCTTTCTTATATACCTCATGCAAACTGTTTTTTTCAGTTTATTCGTCATTATAACTTTGTTGGTGTGTTTTGTCATTCAGAGACCTATTCAACTAGTAAGAGATGCCAGCCTCTTTGGGATTTGATTCAGTTTTCCCAATTTCGTTCAGGTACCTTTTTCACAGACGGAAGAAAAATCACAGACGTACAAATGTCACACAGCTAGAAATAACTCCAGTTAGCACCCGCATACATTCAGAAGTGTGACACCAGAAAGGTGCAGCTGGTTTCCTGTCTTTGATCACATTTCCCTCAAAGAATGACATTTTAGGTCTTTCCAGACTAGCAGTCGCTTTGGGTAACTTTGCAGCTACTTAGTGGTAACGATGTGATCAGCAGAGGCAGCAAAAAGCCGGTCTGACAGGAAATAGCTTCTTCCAGCCACTTGTCAGAGCCCTGCGCCCGACCTTGTGTGCACAGGCCTCTGGGTGCCACAGCGCGTCATCCCTGCACCGCGCCAGTGCATGGCTACAGCGGGCTGCCGCGCGTCCCGCGGCGTCACGGGTCCTGGCCTTGGCGTTGCCCCTAGCTTGCCTGGCTGGGTCTCAGTTTGCTCATCTTTAGGCAGGAGCATGCGCAATCCCGTATCTCTAGGGCCTTTTGCAAGGCCCACTCTCTGGTTCTGTGATGTGTACCTAACTCAGCCCTGCTCATTTACTGTCTGATGTAGAAACCACAACAATAAATTCAAGTGTGTCTTTCTCCAAAGGTGCTCTTCTTAAACATTGCACTATACAGGAGTCCTCCGTTATCCGAGGGGGATTTGTTCTGAGACCCACCCAGTGGATACCTAAAACCGTGGATAGTAGTGAACCCCGTACATACTATGATTTTTTCTATAGATACATACCTGGGGTGAAGTTTAATTTATAAATTAAGTACAGTAAGAGATCAACAAGCATAACTAACAATAAAATAGAACAAAAATTATATACTGTAATAAAAGTTATGTGAACGTGGTCTCCCTCTCAAAACGATCTCATTCTACCGTACTTACTTTTCACTTTATGGCTTCTCTTTGACATATCTGGGTTGCAAGCATCACTACACTTGTACTTGGAGGTCATTACTTGAACACAAGCATGTCTATACCATGACAGTTGGTCTGATAACAGAGCCAGCTACTGCGTGACTAAGGGGCAGGAGCACACACAGAGTGGGGACGCCGGACAAAGGGATGAATCACGTTCTAAGCAGGATGGGGTGGGATGGTGCGAGATTTCATTATGCTACTCAGAAAGCACACCATTTAACATGTACAAATTGTTTATTTCTGGCCCTTTCCTTTTACTATTTTCAGGGCGCAGCGGCCTGCGGGTAACTGGAACTGCAGAAAGCAAAATCGTGGATAAGGGGGAGACTGCTGCACAGTCCCCTAAATTAGCAGACAGCACTTGTATCTGTGTTTTCCTTCCTCATTTCACAAGGACTGTGCTGAGTGAAAAGTCAAAGTTAGAAACCTCAAACAATTTTATTAGACTTCTGACCTACTCACCTCAGCCAACACACTTTGGTCCTAAGAGCATGTTGAATTATTTTTCCAGTTGTTATTAACAATCACAAGGATAGAATTCTTTAGCACTTCCTTAAAAAAATCTATTCTGTAATGACCTTACTCAGATATGAAGTCTTTTTTTCCTGGAAGGTCGCCTTTTTGGGATTCCTCCTGTTCCGCCTGTCCCCATACCTCATTATTTTTGCCCTTTCCTATATAATTAGACTAAAAAGTAATCCTAAGATTTGTTGTTTATAGTGTGATATATAATTTCTGTAATGATCACAATTCTCATTTATGCTGGTAAAAGGGTAAAAGAAATACTTTCCAAAAAGCTGGCACCAGAATTACTCTAAAAATGGGAAACATCTTTGACTGGGGCAGGAAGTGAAAGAACTCCAGAGCAGAGCACCCACAACTTCCAAAGCTTCAGGGAAGAGGCGGAAACTGCCCTGCAGCAAAGCAGGAGAGAAGCGCATTGCTCCGGAGCAGACGGTTGCAGAAGGAGGAAGAGAGGAGAGCCAAGGGAACATTTAAGTTTGCAGTCTGCACGGGAGAAGGACCAAGAGAAACTTCTGCTCAGTGGTCAAACTTTTGCACAGTGACCATGGGAAATGTACTCCAGCTTTGGGTCTTACACCAACAACGAAGGGAATGGGGCTCCGGAGAAGTCTCAAGGAACTACAGGAGCAAGTGGAAGGGCTAGCAAGAATGACTTTGACTTCTGAGGCAATGTCAACTTCAGGAGCGCAGATGGAAAAATCAGAGACCAGGGATGTCAGCTTGAACACGGGGTTATACCAGGGAGTGATCTGACAGAATGGCAAAGAACCAGAAGTCCCACTCACCCACATCACCAACGTTAAAAACAAAAAGTCAAGAACATGAATATCTAAAATGCAATGGTGAACTATACAGTACGGGATGTGAGCACTCAGATTTCCAGTAGTATCTTATACACAAAAACAAGATTGTGATTTTGTGTTATGTATTAGTAGGGTCTTTGGGGATGGAAGCAGGAGAGAGAGAGAGAGAGAGAGAGAGAGAGAGAGAGACTGAAACTTGACTAGGTTTGGGTCAATGTGGTGTAAAACAGAGCCATCAGCAAAGGTCTCATGATAACCACGAAAGTATAAGCTCCCTGGAAAGCTAAAAAAAAATAAGGATTTAAATTTGTATAGCACACTGAAGGAAGAGTCAATTGAATATAATGTAGAACACGAAGGACTAGGAATCCCCAAATGATCAACTGGATTTTACTTTTTTACCCAAATACTGTTTGTATAACTCCTTTGTGTGTTAATTACATTCTAGTCTTTATATATTTATGATCATATTTGAGTTTGTCCCATATGTTTCCTATGGAAATCAGTAATTTCCACAAAGAATTAAACATAATTCTCTCCTGGAAGAACAGGGTGAGAGATTTTCATCTCCCATTGGAGATGAAATTCTGGAAGGGATTCTGGAATTTGTTGCACATCTAGGAAGGAGTAATATTTTTCTTCCATCATATCCAAAGTGACAGTCACAAATACCGGATATCTGCTATTAAATAAGTACTGGCACCAGGGATGTTCACGCCATCACATTCCAAACTGATAACACAATGTGAAGTCAACACAGGGACATGATTTTACTGCTTCATTTCCTTTGCTGGCATGTAGCAGCTTCAGTGATCTCTACCCTGGGAGTCACGAGCATGCCTGTTACAGAAATAGGCGCATTTGTGATAAGCTTTCAAGTATATCCACAGAAGGTGTATAAACAAAACCACACTTTAGTCTTTCCAAACCATTTCTCTACTAACACTATAGCAATACTATCAACAAGAAGAAAAGGATATTGATAAGGATTTCACTTCTTAATGCACCCATCTAAGAAAGTTAGAGCGGCCAAGAGCCACAAAACGTGAGAATGTGAAGGAAAAACTATAGAGTGTACATCAGGGAACTGCCCCCGGAGCCTTTCCTTTCCTAAGGCCATGAACACGTCAGTCTGTCACCAGAAATACTCTGCCATTTAGTTACCTTCTACCTTCCCTGACGACACCCGGGAGCAGCCGGAGGGCTGCGGTTTCCACATCAAAAGAGCAGTAGATAAGGCCATATTTGCCCCGTAGCTGGGACATGCCTGCGTAAGTGGTAGTGTTCACAGACAAAAACAGCCCTGATCAGAAACCACTGAAGAGTGGGCCTGCCTGCTTTGCTAGCTCTGCTGGCCATCAACACGGTGACTTCAATGACAGGGGACCCTGCCCTGGCTTCTGAGCCTTCTAACTTCCGAATTTCTAATGCCATGGTTGAAAACATGTACCTCGTACAATGGAATGAACTGTATACCGTTTCTGAAATTGGGTCTTACAGCAAAATAAGTAGCTGAATAATAAAAGTAAAAAATAAAAACTGTAGCTAACAAGAGCGCGGTCCTGGTGTTTCAACGGGGCTTCCTCAGAAGGCACTTATCAAAATGCAGCCTGAGGGACGAGGGCGGCTGTGGCTTCCAGTCCACAAGCCCTTCCTTCTGGTCCCTCTATTCTCTATCACATGCTCGCTCACTGCCCTTTCTCAGACACTTGGAAAACGAAGGGACCAACTGCATGATCTTGATCTCGCTGCGCTCTGTGGTTTGCCCAGTGACGCACAGAGCCCTTCTCCATGACTGCGCAGCCTCTGCCAACGGAACTCACTGTTCTGCAGAATCAGGATCCTATTGGCTGGGTCACAAGAGGTAAAACTGCTTGAGACCCTACTCCCGGGTGGACACACGACCCTCTGCCTCCAATAAAGACAATCGAGGAAAAGTGTGAGCTACCTTACTGGCTAGACTTCCCTGGAAGCCATGAAGACTCCTTGTGAGGGCGCTTCCATCAGCAAACCTCTTGGCAATAGAGGGACTCAGCCTGCTCCCTAACTCCTGGGCCCGGGGGGGAGACTACACACGAAGGATCATCGTGCTGGACATTGTGGGCATTCTTTTGTTTTTTGTTTTATTTTTTTTTGCAACAGAATAAAAAAACCATGGTGAATCACTGGGATATTATCTAAGACCTTAGCTTTTCAATCCATTGTGACCTCTCACACCCATACCTGGGTGTGTAATAAAAGTGTTGCAAACAATAGCTACCCCTATTATGTGCAGTGAGTGGTGGTATTTTCTGTTTCAATTGTAAGAGTGTTGCCTAACCTTCTAAATTTGTTTTTTGAGTTGCAGTTAGAAAAACAACTAATATAAAAGGTGAACGAGACAGCTGGAAATGTAATTAAATTGATCTATTTATAGGAAGACTTAGGAACACCAGTATGAAAGTTTTAGATGTCAAGGTCTGTCCCCTTAGGCACTAGGATGATTCCACTTACACAAAATTACAAACACAAAGGTCTCAGATGTCCATTTAGTTTCTACTAAAAGACACACATAAGTAAGACTACGGGGGAGCAATAGTGTATTACCTTCATTCTGAATAAACCTATAAAAATTTAACAGGGTTACCCTTCAGTAAGGAAATACTTCATGGAGACAGCATGTTCTGATCAAGTATAGTAAAAAGAAACAAGAGGAGATGAGGTTTAGGCATAAGAGGAAAGGAGAGAAGGTCACGTTCTCTTGGTCTGTGCACATCACCTCACTGGCTCCCCCTGAACTTGGTCAAGAATGTCAGGTGGCTGCTGCTCACAGCACAAAGAGGACAGTGACTCCTGCAATTCAGAACACAGGTCACTAGTAAAGATCCAAAAAAGTACCTGCGCATCCTCATTACATGGGTTCCAAGCATAACCACAAGAGCCATCTCCCCAACTGCTTACAACACCATCGCTCCGCAAAATTCTCAGTGCAGAACCCTCTGTCTTCTATCTGTTTTGAATGACCTCCAATGAAGCTAACGGCAGTTGAAGCTGACTAGTGACTTGGCAGCTGAAGAACTATAAAATGTTTATATTCTTGAAGGGGGGAAAAGTTAATTATAAAAGATTGCAAGGTTCCAATGACTAGACGTTACCTTTAGGTCTCTTTATACATTAAGAATGGTACATTCAAGCTTGTGCAAAACATTGTTATCCTCTCCCTGAAGCCTTCAACAAATGATACTCTGTATAACAACAACAGTAATAATTTGATGATTCTATTGATGTCCCAAATCCAAATTCATTGCAGACTTAAGAGGAACCCAAATTGTCAACCTCTCTTTACAAATAAAAGGTAATGTTGCTGAAATGCCAGTATTTGCCATGGCATAAATAATGATCATTCACATACAGCGCCAACATGGTGATTTGATTCTCCCCCGCCCATCCCCCTCCACTCCACGCTACATCTATACATCAGTTGCAGTCTCCAGACATTATTAATCCCCATCATGACCTGGCATCCAAATATTAATATGATGTCTATGCTTTGCCTTCATTTTCGTAATCCCAACCCTAAATGCCTGTCGTTTAGATGGTTAAGTAAAATTTAGAGAGTTTTCTAAATTCTATACAACCCAACCATTAACAAATTTCTTTCTGGAGATTTCAATGCCAGCATTAGCAATGGTAGTATCAAATTCATACCCATAGATAAACCAGAATAGACTTCAGGTAATGATTTTGTAAAGGAAAGGATTTCTCCAAATTGGCCTATTTGTTTAACATTATTATTTGCTCTTGCGAGAATTTAGAAAAAGGTCAAAATAAGAGCCAACATGTTAACTGAATGGGACTTTTGATAGCATCTAGTTCAAGTACATCATGACACGTCAAACCCAACACCTCAGCTCTTAACCTCTTAGCAGCATCTGGATTGTTATGTACCTCATTACTGAAATTCCCTCACTTGTCAGTTTCCATAACTGGAGTCGTTTTGGCTTCCCTCTAACTAAAAAGTTGCTTTCTACTCCCAGTCCCTAAAATGCTTCCCCTGTACCCACAACCCCACCCCGGGTGTCTGTCCTCACCTCCCCCTCTGAGCGTTGGTCCCACCCATTGTCACAGTTTCAGCTCCCTGGACTGTATTAGTAATACCGACATCTCTGTCTGGCCTCAGCAATCTCAAATGTAACACGCCCAACACTGAGTCCACATTTTCCTTCCAAACCTCTCCTTTTTCTTGTATTCTATTTTTGTAAGGTCATTCATCATTCACCCATACAAATAGGTCATTTTTATACTCAGACACCAGTTTTTAGAAATTGGTGAACTCTCTATTGTTATCAGCCTCCTAATTAATATTCTATAAAACCAATCTCTTCTAGACACACACTTCAGTACAGCTAGCATGAGTAGTTTCTAATGTAGAGCTCTGACAATGTTTGCTTAAAACCTTTTAATGATGCCTATCACCTACAGCAAAGGGTCCAACTTCCTCAGCACCTCTCCATCTCAAACTTGTATATTTCACTTCACCATACAACCCACGGACTTGTCACTCTGGCCCACTCGCCTTCCCTCAACAACCAAATAAATGGTTTCCTCTGCTTAAAGTGCTGTCATCTTCTACTTTTCGCACAACTCCGCTTATTTTAAAATGTTACCACCTCTAGGTAGCCTCCCTCAAATCTTGAGGCTCTTCAATCATTCCTGGGTGTTCCTGGAGTGCTCTGTTTACACTAATAATCCCACACATCCGCTATACCTTTCCTGTCGGCTAGACGGTAGCCTGCTTTGAAAAAGTGGTATCTTGCACTTTGTATAGCTTGGGTTTAATACATCTGCGCATGTGTAAGTGCTCAATCCACAACTGCTAAGAAAGTGCGTGAACACAGTGACAAACATGTTTGAATCAAAAGTGAGAAGATGGGAATCTGATTCCTATTTTGGCTAGGACTGAAACTCTGTGAACTTCAACTCCTTCATCTGTAGGCTGGGATACTAGAATCTTTTCCATCTATGAAGTGCTGTTATAAAAATTAATGAAATCAAGTAGAGAAAAGTACTAGGTCAGAGACAAATACATTAAGTAAAACCCAAGACTACAATCTTTTAATATCTAGTCTTTCACCTAAAATATATCAAAGGTTAAAAGATGCTACAGACAATGCCCAAATGGAGGATGAATACAAATGCAATAAAAATAGGTATTTTCTCTATCTTAGCAGTCATTTTTCCTGAAATCAAAGGTGACATCAATTTAATGTGATCTGTACAGCATAATGATATTAAGTATTAGTTAGCATGTAGAGGCTCTATCTTATAGGGAAAAAGCATAGACTTTTGATTAAAATAGATGTGAACTCTAGTACCACGTGTTACTTTACTTTCTTATTGGCAAGTGCTTTTATAGTGCTTATTATATAAATGCTTTATATATATTAACCCATTTAATTCTCACAAGAACCCCATGAAATAGGTCCTATTATTCTTCTTCCTGTTTTACACACAAGGACACTGAAGCAGGGAGGCTGGTTAACTTGTCCCAGGTAGCAAAGCCGTTAGGAGGCAGACCTGCGGTTTGTGTCTGCTTGGTCTGGTCCTAGTCTGGCTCTGACTACTAAGCAATGCAGCCTGTCCAAGTAATGATGGGACAGCCAGCACAATGCCTGACCCACTGTACACTCCTGACAAATATTAGTTTCCTTCTGAATATAATGGTGCTCAGGTGACGAGGACATATGCCAGTGGGCATGAGGTCTGCCACAGCATCTGACAATAATCCCGTGCCAGCCGGACTTCATGAGAGGGGGATTTTACCTGTATGGGGCATTACCATCCTTTCCATATGAGTGGGATTTCCAAGAAAACCAGAAAAGATTCAACTATTTTAACGTCAATTCAAATGTCACACGCACATTTTCTTTTTGTTGAATCATTAAAATGCCATTACCCTGGGCTGACGCAAGAGTAGACCAGCCGGTTCCATTCATTCAGATCTTCTGGCTGTCCTTTGACAAATTCCAGCACATCAATTACATTTGCTACTGCAACCGGCGCTGTTCAGTGTATTCACTTGTTCCAGCGCTCCCTCCGTGCTCATAACCTGGGAAGCACCGCTCTCTCGGTGAAGCGGTTGCACTTCCCTCTTTAGCGTATCATTCCGGGAGGAATGGTGTGAAACACTCTCCAAACATAGCCCATGTCTCTGCAGGGCTCCTGGCTGGCACCTGTTCCAACCTGGAGAGTACATTCGGTTACAACTATTGGGGTAGATCAGACTTTTCTATGGTTCTTCTAACGTGGGTTCATTCTTACATACCCTACTCAGTACTAGCATGCTTTTAATTGTTTTCTTTAAATACTTAATAAAGAATCATGAACTATAAGGACCCGAGAAAGACTTTTGATTCATCTAGTGTGGTGGCTGTCAGCCCCGGCTGGACACTAACTAACATCATTTGAAGTGTCCCCTCCCAAAACCAGACCAATTACATCAGAAGGCCTGGGCATCTGTAGTTTCTAAACTCCACGATTCTAATGTGAAGCAAGGGGAGATAGTCACAGATCTGAACCAAGGTCTTCCCACCCCCAATGGAGCCTCCTTTAGTCACATTAAAGAAATGAGACCCAGAGGGGGAAGTGACTTGCCAACTGTAAAGCCAATCTGTGGTAGAACCACAGCTGAAACCCAGGTTTCCTAACACCTTGTTCAATTTGCATTTAACATCCTCAAGACATAAACCACAGGCAAATGGGTGCAAGGGAAAGGCAGGGTCCACCCACTGTAATTCTGACGGTTCTATCACTGAAGCTTCGTGTCTTCCAGTTCTCCACCTTCTGGGTCTTGCCCCAGTGGCCAGACCAGTTTATCTTGGTATCTTGAGCACAGTGATGCAGAAAAGCTGGGTTTGGCGTGCAGGAGCACCATCAGCAATACCCTAAGCTGCCAGCTGTCCTTTCTCCTTCAAAGGAGGGCCATCCTAGTGAGCGGGCACAGAGCTGAAGACCTCACCACACTGGCGATACAAAAATCCTGCTCTGTCAGGCGTGAACAGCCTTTGACCAACTAGGGCCATTGTCAGGAACTTGACTTAAGAAAGTCATAGCGGACATGCACCCATTCTTAGGTACCTAAGGATGTAGGTACAGCACCATTGTTTATGAGGAGGAAAAGCAAAAACATCATGGAGATACCATGGAAACATCAAGGCAATTTCAAAATATGAACCTAAGTTGTAAAGAGCTACTAAAAGAGGTATGTAACTTATTTCCAATTTGGTAAAAGTAAATATGTATCCACATAATAAAAAATACTATAGTTGAGTTATTGATGGTTATTATCTTCTTTTTCCATTTTAAGTATTCCATATTTTCACAATTTCCTATGAGGCATATTTAAAAAGACACACATATAGAGATCTATCTATCTACATCTATCTATGCTGCCGGACAATAAATAAGTGCACAGAATTGTATTTGGTTATAACTTGTGATACCATGTATCCTTCTGCTTGTTACTTAGTATGTCTTTTTCCTCTTAGACCATGAACATGAACCAGGCACCCACTTCAAGCCACATTCTACAAGATGACTAAACATTTTAATTAAATCTCCCTGGCAAAAGCTAAGAAAAATGTTTTGTGTCATAGAATATTTGTTAATGAAATTAGAGACTAACACATTGATAGAGTCCATGTGTCCGTCTCCAGACTATTTAACAGATCTATTTAACAATAAATATTTACTGAGCACATTCCACGCGCCAGGGATTTGTCTGGGCTTTGGGAACTTTACAGTGAACAACGACAACAACAAAAAGTGTCTAAAAGCTTGGCTCTTTGTGGAGCTTACATTCCAGTGGGAGGAGACATGATAAACACGTTACATATGAAGCAGAGAGCGGGTAGGGTATACTGGGGATGGGTATGAGGAAGGATGCTGCTGTTTCCAACAGAGTCTCCAGGGAGTACCTTAGTGATGAGGTCACACTGGAGAAGGAACCTGGGAGAGAGACAGGCAGCCAGTCCTGTGGGTATCGGGGAGGAAGAACATCCAAAGCATCTTTTTTGAAAAATTAAGGAGAAACATCTTTTCTCTCCCACTATTCTTTGGATCATTTGAGTTACATTCCTGATGTGGGTGTAGTCAGTTCATGGCTACAGAACAGCCAGACGATCTCTTCTGTAGAAAATGATGACCACAGAAAAGACATGAGCCAAGGGGGAAAAGGACATTTGTGTATGCTTAATGACAACACCTCTGAAAAACCTCCAACCTTTGCCTTTTCAATAGTGTTCATGTAGACTCTGTGTATAAAAAGATCATCTATTTTGGAGAGATACCAGGCTGAATTGGTTGAAAACAAAACATTTACCACATTTTATGCAGTCATTTTATAGCTTTGCCTGGAAAGGACATGAATAAGTCACACATTTAATACAAAAATACATCTAACTTTTAAAATATATGTTCATACATTGAGTATGAAAAAGCTTAACAATCCAATACCTAAGCTTCAATTTTATGATAAATGATGCCCCTTTCTACGGGGAAAAGATTTTCTAAATACCACTATATTATGCAATAGAGAAGACGTTTTTAAAAAAATAATACTTAAAAGAATAAATTTATAACCAATGCTTTTGAAGCTGCAAAAATTTAATTTTCCTCTCTTATATAGAAAAAAATAAGAAATAGATCTAACCCTAATCATTAATATATTTTGACTTCAATCTATAAAGCACACTTAGTCTATCATATGTTGAACTGCCAAATGATTAATCCTTGAAAGTTTAAAATAAAAAATTATATTATACTTATAGACAAGGTTTCCATTTAATAGAACCATCACAATTACAGGTTTAGTAGAAGAATAATCACGCAGTATGAAGTTGCCTCAGTTCTCTGGGTTTTACGTTACCAATAAAATCCTCAGGAGCTGCGATACCCTGAATAGGATTTGAAATTCATTTTAACTCAAATTTAGCCTCTCTCAATCTATATTAACATATACACAGAATTCCAGCATCACTTCAGTCAGTAGTAAGTGAAGACCCTCCTTAGAATGCATACAAGATAAAGCATCTCTTCCGGGGATAAACTGAAGACTTTCAGGGACTAGCAAAATACCAGATTCTTTAAATACTAAGTTTTATGTTCAGAAACGTTACAATAATGGCTAAGCTGCTTCTTTTCAAAAGTTGAGACTGGTTTCTAAACAAATTAACATTGCACCAGAAGCATAATCATTCCTTCTAGAAAACTGGAAGAATGAGCTGTCAAGTCGCAGGCTCTCTCTAAACCTTCCCAGATTTCATGGCCCTATAGTTCCTTCCTTTCTGAAAAGTCAGGGGATTCTTAGGACCCGCGGCATCAGGAGAGACGGGGATGGCATTCTTAGCCAAGATTAGAAGGCAGAAGATAGGATTCCTTTCAAATCCCCCAGATATGTGTTTCTATGACCTGCAGTGAGTAAACAGGGCACAGTTTCTTGAAGTGCCCAAGCCATATTGAGTTACACTGCCAAAATGTTGTTCAACACGGACGCTGAATCATGGCTTTGAATAACAGAGTCTCAAATTCCTGGCTGTTGGCTGTCTGTCTGCCAGTAGGCAGACAGGTGAAGGGGTACAGCTTAGTGCCAAATAAATAAATAAAAACAAAGCGGGCGCTGAGGCTGTTTCAGCCGAGGAGATGAAGACCAAATATAAAAGGCAGCTTTCGGTATGCATCTTAAGAGAAAAATGAAGTGGAACCCGAGGCTCCTGAGAAATGTTTCGTAACTATCTAAATGACGGAGAAGGACGGGCTCTCGGGCTTGAGGAAGCCCTTCAGGCATGACCCACTGGAAGCTCGTGCGTGACCCCTGCATTCAGCAAACAAACAATGCAAGAGCCGGCTTCACCTCCCGGGGAAACCTCTTCCTTGGAACTAGACCAAGTCTGCTTCTGTAACCTCTCCTCACTAACCCGAGGCGGACTTGGGCCTACTAACAGGCACCGTGCTCACCGAAAAGGCCAGCCGGTGCCCTGCTCCGGCTGCCCGCTGCCACTCAGCAATACGGGCCCCCGTCATCAGAGCTTCTCATGGGCTGCCAGAAATGTCCATTTTAGCAAAAATATCCTGCTTTTTGAATAGATACGGAACAAATTGTGAAGTGCAAACAGCTCTCAGAGAGCAATTAACCAAACCTCTCACTTTTTAAAGTGAGAAAACTGAGACCCAGAATAGAGACAGTGACCGACCCAAAGCCCAACGGGTAATCAGAGGTGGGTCCTTTTCTCCCATCACAGAAATGCTGCCTGTAAGTCAGTGCGTCCGGCCTGGACACTTGCTCACGTATCTGAAATAGGAATCGGCTTTAGCATTTTCCGTACCCATTACTGAGCTACCACCGTCTGCATCCAGTTTTTAGAGCATCCTTTCCAGGGGAGAGGGTACATGGAGCAGTAGTTAATATACACAGATGAAGGAGACAGCCTGCTGAGGTTTGCAAGTCCAGCTCTACCAGTCACTACCTGCTCCGCCAGATCACCTCCCCAGTCTGGGCCTGTTTCCTTGTCCATGAAACAGGGATGCTAACAGTACTCATCTCAGCAGAGTCGTGAGGATAAAGGGCAAGTGACAACCTGATACAGAATAAGCAGTACATGAGCAATAGTATTACTATCCAAAGAGAGGGTGACGAGATACTGAAAAACAGCGTTAATGCAAATAGAATATGCATACATATTATGTAAACATAACACTTACATATTAACACAGTTCATGCACACATAAAAGCAGAGGAAGAATTAAGATTCAGTCAAAAAGAAACTATAGTCATCAGGGAATTGCAAATTAAAACCACAATGGAGACACCACTTGGCAGCCACGGGGATGGTCAAAACCAGAAGGGTAAATAATGAGCATTGATGAGGACACGGAGACACTGTGGTCCTCATATACTGCTGGTAGCAATGTGAACTGGTACAGTTGCTTTGGAAAACAATCTGGCAGTTCCTCAAAAGGTTAAACCATACAGTTGCCATGTGACCCCAAAATTTTACTCCCAGGTATGTACTCAAGAGAAATGTCCACACAGAATCTGTATATGGATGTTCATAGAAGCATGATTATTAATAAACAAAAACTGAAAAGAACCTAAATGTCCATGAATGGATGAATAAATAAAAGATGGTGTATGCCCACAAAGGAAAATTATTTGGCCAAGAGAAATGCTGGATTATTGATAGGCCTTGAAAATAGTGGGAGAAGGCAGTCACCAAAACAATTACAGTGTTCCATTTATATGAAATGTCCAGAATAGGCAAACTAAATACAGAGACAGAAAGTGGAGTAGTGAGTGATTAACTAGGGCTAGGGGACTGGTGAGTAATGACGAGTAACAGCTAATGGGCACAGGGTTTCTTTTTGGATTTAGTGGTGAGGGTTGTACAACTCTGTCTGTATCATAAAAGCCATTAAACTGTATACTTTAAATGAGTGAATTGTATGGCATGTGAATTGTATATCAATAAAGCTGTCATACTTTAAATAAGATTTATAAACTGGTTACAAAGAAAAAATACTAGTCTATCCCAGGAGAATCTGTGTCTTTGTGAATGAGAAACCATAATTGCAGAAGTGGCAGAAACCCAAATCATTTAAGCAGGAAAGAGAAAAATATCCAGAAGGAAAGGCTGTATGGAAAGGTGAAGGGGAAATGATATTTATTTAATGGAATTCCAAGACAGTAGGTGTGCTGGGGTCATTATCACCCACCCTAAATGCGTAGGTATTATGTGATGGGCTGTAGAACTCTTTAACGTGGGACCTTTTCCTCACCTGAAAGCTATCAGTTCCAAAAATAAAAGGCCTAGAGAAGTGAGATTTTTTCTTTTAATGCAAAGGCTGATGTTAGAGACTGAATTTAAAAGTTCGCGAACGTAAGGATTCTCTGTAGATTGCATCCCATGTTCACAAAATAAGAATATTTGTTTAGCACCTAAAAATGTATTTCCTAAAACAAATTCAGAGACCGGACTCAAATTTAACTTGAAAAAGTAAAGCCTTATGGAGCTAAATGTAAGGCACTGACTTTCAGACCAGTGTGGGCACTGTTTGAGATTCAGGCAGAAGAATTCAAGAGTAAAGTGAAGGGTTTGCCAAGCTACCAGGTCATGTATCTACTTATAATGAGACTTTGGCAGAAATCAATGCAATCTCTGAGTAAAGTGAATACAGTCTCCTAACGTGGCAATATGTCAAATGATACTATGGGAGTTTCATGGCTATTAGCAGATACAGCATTAACACATTTTTTTGAAATAGAATAGTTAGATAGTAGAGAATTTTCCTTACAATATTTAGTCTTTAACTTCCAAACGAAGTCCTTAACTCTCACTAGGTTTTAATCAAGCCTCATTAGTGTAGGAAATCAGCTTACTGCTTTCTTTAAAAACAGGCAAGCCATTAATTGATCCAACGTGTTGGCAGTTCTGGAGAACGTTTTTAGACAGGAACAAATGATGCCTCTTAATTTGTATTCAAAGAAGCCAAGTTTAAGATTTCATGCATATGCACAAAGGAACATTTAAAGAATCCTACAAAGTTAGCCAACAATCTTCTTGGTGTTTAAAGGGAAAAAAACAAACCAAAACCAAAACAAACAAACAAAAACTCCTTCACACTACCCTGCCAGTTGAAGTTAAGATATTATATATGTTTATTTAAAGATACTATACATGACTTAAAGTGCTCTTCCAAAGGCCTCCAAGTCCTTGAGTATCATGGTTTAAGTAGTGCTCCTACATCAAGGTCAAAATACGTTTTCCCCTACAAACTGTTGAGTCCAAAAAAGTATATATAGTGTGTTTCTAAATGTACTGTTGTAACTTTTCTAAGTTTACTGCCTCTCCACCTCTTCATTAACTACCGCACTGCATTTTTTCTGGCCTTTGTGTTAGAAGCATTGAACTGTCCCCACGCCATTGTTTGTGTTAAGGTTGACGATGTCCTCTGCTAAAACAGCTGGTGACGATTACCAGCGGCAACCCAACTGTACTTTTCACTAACATCCGAGATGAGCTCTTGGAACGAACAATTGTCCCCAAAGAACGCA
Organism: Furipterus horrens; assembly: GCF_987537825.1. NCBI lineage: Eukaryota > Metazoa > Chordata > Mammalia > Chiroptera > Furipteridae > Furipterus > Furipterus horrens. The sequence continues at coordinate 12,100,084 of NW_028327180.1, forward strand.
CGCCCCACAATGTAGCCACAGTTTGGTGTTCCATTTCTAAAACTGTTTATTAAAACCTGGCTTTTCAGGAAAATGACATTTCTGCTCAGGTGACTCCAATCAGAAAATGCACCTGTCATTCCCCCTCCCACCTTCTTCCTCTGGATGTCACAGCCTCAACCCAGGAACCCCTCCGTGGAAGAAGGACGCATTGTCAGACACAGAGAAACACGTAGCAACCCTGCACTCCAGCATCCGCTAAATCTAGCTGCTTATGCTGACAAGCCTGGAAAGGACTTCTTGTTCTTCCTAGCACAGAAGCATTGCTCTGTCATTCATGGGGTAAATCGCCAGTAGTAACCTATTTCTAGTCCTGGCACCCTGTGATCATTGAGAAAAGCTTCGTTTTTCTATCCTGAAATTCTCTTATTCGCACAAGCATATTTAACCTCCCAATCAATCGAAGGACAAGGTAATACTGCAAAAGTAGGCATAACTTTACGGCGACCACCACGCTCTTCTCGGCTTGGTGAGGACTGTTATTATCTACCATCGTGCCTGCTGGTCAGCTTCTCCGGATGCCAGCTTGGCAGAGCACAGGACTTGTAATATTATTTTTTATGTTGTGCGTCAAACCAGCCGGGGGGCGGGGCGGAAGCCTCAATCTCCCATGAAGAACTGAAACCTGACTTAAGAAGCAAGTTCTAAGAGCTGCTAGCACGAGTAACCCTACCCACTTCCTGATACACAAACGCCTGCATCAGGGGTATACCTGATGCACACAGCCGGGGCAGAGCTGAGTTATCAGATCTACCTACCTGTTTCAAACAGGTGCGGGGCCAGTCACTCACCGAGAAACACACAGAGTTCTGCCCCTAAGCCGCAGATTTCAGGTCCTCGTGGGAGAAGTTAGGCCACTTCAGCTAACCCTAGTCCGAGCGGCACTAATCTAAACGGACACACTCACTATGCCCCCAATACAGTTCATCCTTCCTTGTAGACCACACCAAGTGACGCACAGCAAAACTTAGTAGGTCCAGGGAACAGAGACGCGTCTTTCGCAAAGCACATACTGCCCAGAAAGGAGCGAGGAGACAGGGGCTGGATACTTCTCAGCGCCGGCACCCCTTGGGGCCCCCTCCCACACCCCCCGCGTCCGCCGGGCCGCTCACCTGCGTGGGACATGGTGATGGTCTCGTTGGTGTTGGAGCCCACGTTGAAGATGACCACAGCGGAGGCGTTCTGCAGGAACGCGTTCCGGATCTTATCCCTGTACGTGCAGTTGCCCTTGGGGATGAGGGCGATCCAGTTCTTGCCGTGGGCCGGGGAGGCGAACTTGGTGTTGGGGTCGCAGGCCAGGCGGTCGTGGGCCGAGCTGGTCATGACCACCTCCCCGCGGGCGTCCTGCTTGGGCGAGTGCTCCCCGTAGCGCCCACACTCTGTCTTCTCGGTGTGCAGCTCCGTGCCGCCCGCCGCCCCGGGGTCCGACGAGGGTTCGGCGTAGGTGATGTTCACGAAGGCGGTGTACCATTCCTCCTTCTCGGCCACGGTGAAGTCCAGGCAGAGCAGATGCACGAAACAAAAGGAAAGCAGCCATGTTGAGAGAGCCAGACTGCGGCACGCTTGGATGAGAGACATTGCCATCTTTATCCGCCGGGATCCCCTCCCCGCCCCCCCGCGCCCTCCTTCCCCGCCCCGGCCAACCCCGGGCCGGGCCGGCAGCCTCTCCTCCGGCTCCTGCTCACTCCTGGGCCCCAGGGGCCGCGGCCGGGACGCGCCGCCGCCGCCGCGGGGACCGGATTCCGAGCGGATGGATGGCGCCGGCCCCTTCCCCTTTCAGCCGAAGCGCGGCGGTTGCATTTTGCTTCCCGGGCGCCGGAGCAGCGCAGGAGAAGGAGGCTTGCGGAGGAGTCCAGTTGCCGAGCGTCCTGCTCCTTCGTCCAGCTTCTCCTTCTCTCATAGGGGTGGCAGGGGGCCTGGGAGCGAGTGGGGTGGCGGCTCTGCGCTCTTCAGCCCTGGCGCGGGCGGACGCGGCTGCTGGAAGCACGGGGTGCCGCCGCTCCTGCTGCGCACTGGTTCCCTCGCTCTGTGGCCGCTTCACTCCTCGCTTCCTCGGTGGCCACTCCAGACACACTTGCCGAAGGCGAGGCCGGCTCCGAGGAAGTAGGTGCGAGCGGTCAGAGAGGAGTACACGGTCTCTGTGTGTGTCTGTATATGGTTGTGTGTGCGCGCGTGTGTATGTCTGTGTGTGTAACGTGTGCGTGCAAGGAGGAGCTTAATGTGATGTCAAAGACTCGGAGCTCCGCTTGCCGTGAACCCCGGGCCTTTCTTTATGGACAGCAGCGACCCCTGCTGGGTCTCCAATTCAACCCATTCTGCGATTTGCATTAGGTGGAGGCAAAAGGGGAAGCAACCCCTTGACCTATGCACTCAGGAGCAACTTCCTGCACCTCAAATACAGCGAAATGTGTGTGCCTGTGGTAAACAACGTTCCCATTCGCAGGAGCAGCTGCAGTGAGTTCCCTGAGTCCCCATCCAAGGGCGACAGGGTAAGGCCAGTTGGTAGAGAAGTCCTTCCCACGCCACGCCACGGCCGGAATACCTAGGGAAACGACCATAAAATGTAAATGGGCGCCAGCGTCACCTAGAGGTGGTTAAAACTCAGACTGATGGGTCCTGCCACAGAGTTCCTGATTTAGCTCATCTAGGTAGGGCTCCAGAATAGGGCATGCCTAGGTGATGCTGAATTCTGCCAGTCTGGGACCATTCTATGCAGGTGAGTTCAGGAATGGGTTTCTTTCCTCCCACCTGGAAGCAAACCTGTGACATTTGTTTTCTCATAGAATGAGTGTTCCCCTCTCACTTTACAAGAGAAGAAACCGGGTGTGGTAGTTCTTCACTGTGTTTATTCTGGTTGTTAGGGCTGGTAACAGAAGCCTCACAGCATCAATTGGCAAGGGAGGCTTGTTCGGGTTATTATTGTTTATGGTTGTGCAGAGAGATCGCAACCAGTCAGCAGACAGTACATCCCCTTCAGAGCAGCGTTCTTAAAACAGTGACACAGTTCCTTCTAATTAAATGTTTGACTGGTTATTACCCTTTCTCTCCAACAGTCTCCTTGGCTTGAGAGATGTGCCATATGAAGTCTCTAAAATAATGTGCATGACGGTTCTCATTCACTCACATTGTCCTTCTCACCTGGCACTTTTCAGACAGCCCAGGACCCAATTCATGATGATCACAAAAGTGCCCCTTTCCCCCAGGACCTTAGTAGTTTACAGGTTTCTGTTAATGAGACCAGCACAGCTTCTCTTTTTCAAGCAGCAACGCAAGCATCTGGTGGCTATACCCAAATTAGAAGCAGGCACAAGAAGAACTACCAAGAAGAATTTGTCTCTGTGGTATTTGACATGCTGGATTTGTGTGTTTTCATTTTAGAAAATAGGCTTCTAGGCAATCAAGACAGTGTTTTTTATAGTACCCAATGCCAGGAAGGCAAAAGTAGAGACTGCCTGGTTCCTGAAGCACCAGAGACCTGAGGGATGAGACCGTTGGCTACCCCTACCTCCCCCCATTCAGCTAGGTTCTGTACAGATACCTTAGCAAACCAAAATGACTCCCCGCCAAATGTCTCTGTGCCTTAGCAGTTCATCTCCAGCCACAACACACTTGGAGAATCTGTGTCATTAAGAATGCATGACGATTGAGGACTTCTGGCCAAGATGGAGGCCTAGACAGACATGCTGGGTCTCCCTCCACAACTAAGAAGGAATATAACTACCTCAAAACTAGAGACAAACAGAAGTTCCAGAAAATCAAGCTGCATAGAAGTTCAACAAACAAAGATATAAAGAAGTACTCACCCAGACAGGTAGGAGGGGTGGAGTTTGAGCGGAGAGGACATGATGTGGCAGCGGCAGCAGCGGTGGCAGTGGCAGGCTGGTGGAAAGTGCAATCACACATTTTAAAAAGTCAGGAGGGACACCTGGGGAGCACTCCCAGCTCCTTACCAGACCCCACAGCTCATGGTCCCAGCACCTGAGAAAATCAAGCCTCATTGCTTCTGACTGTGCAAACCAGTGGGGGTTGGGGCGGAGGCAGAAACTGCCAGTCTCTCAGCAGAGTCTGCTTGTTTAAAGGGACCCCACGGTCCTAGAATGTCCAGAGACCCACCCACTCTGGGGATGATGGCAAGGGCAATAGCTAGAGAGGCACCAGTCCAGTGCGGAAGTGGGAGAGGTGCCTGGAAAAGGGGCGAGTGCAGGGCAGGCGGCATTGTTCCCTCTCGGACCCCTACCGCACATACAGCACCACAACGTAGTGAAACAGGTCACCCTGTACTGATGAATACCTAAGGCTCCGCCCCTTACAACATAACAGGTGTGACAGCTCTACCTAAGACACAGAGACAAACAAACACAGAAGCCTGTCAAGATGAGGAGGCAGAGAAGTATGGCCCAAAAGGGGGAACAGATCAAGGTTCCACTGGGAGAACTAAGCGGCAAGGAGATAGCCAACCTAACTGGTAAGGAGATAGCCAATCTTACAGATGTAGAATTCCAAACACTGGTGATAAAGATGCTCACAGGCTTGACAGATGTGCTTGAGTATGGCAGACACATAAGAGAAGAAGTGAAGGCTATGCCAAGTGAAAAGAAGGAAAATCCACACAAAACCAATGGTAAAGGGAAGGAAACCGGGATTCAAATCAATGATTTGGAACACAAGGAAGAAAAAAACAGTCAACCAGTACAGAATGAGGAAATAAGACTTGAAAAAAATGAGGAGAGGCTTAGGAACCTCTGGGACAACTTTAAACATGCCAACATCTGAATCATAGGGGTGCCAGAAGGAGAAGAGGAAGAGGAAGAAATTGAAAGCTTATGTGAAAAAATAATGAAAGAGAACTTTCCTAATTTGATGAAGGAAATAGACATACAAGTCCAGGAAGTGCAGAGTGTCCCAAACAAGCTAGACCAAAGAGGACCACACCAAGACACATCATAATTAAAATGCCAAAGGTGAAAGATAAAGAGAGAATCTTAAAAGCAGCAAGAGAAAAGCAGAGAGTTACCTACAAAGGGGTGCCTATAAGACTGTCAGCTGATTTCTCAAAAGAAATTTTGCAGGTGAGAAGAATTCAATGTGACGAAAAGCAAGGACATACAACCAGGATTACTGTATGCAGCAAGGCTATCATTTAGAGTGGAAGGGCAGATGAAGTGCTTCCCAGGCAAGGTAAAGCTAAAAGAGTTCATTATCACCAAGCCATTATTATGTGATATGTTAAAGGGACTTATTTAAGAAAAAGATCAAAACTATGAACACTAAAATGACAACAAACTCACAACTATCAACAACTGAATCTAAAATTAAAAACAAAATCCAACTAAGCAAACCAGAATAGGAACAGAATCATAGGTATGGGGATCATTTGGAGGGTTATCCGCTGGGAGGGGGAAGGGGGAGAAATGGGGAAATGGTGCAGGGATTAAGAAGCATAATTGGTTGGTACAAAATAGACAGGGGGAAGTTAAGAATAATATAGGAAAAGATGAAGCCAAAGAACTGATATGCACGACCCATGGACATGAACAAAGGGGGGTGGGATTGCTGGGGGGAAGGGGGTACTGGGAAGAGGGGAGCAAAGGGGAAAAAATTGGAACTACTGTAACAACATAATAAAATTACAAAAAAAATAAATATGCATGACTACTCCTTACCCTTTCTGTCCCCTGGAAATTAGAGGCTGAGGAAGTGGCAGCATCAAGAACGCAGCATCCTGGCTGGGAGATTGATTATGTCCGAGGGCACTGAACAGATAAGTAAAACATTGACTATAATGGGAGCCAGGTGTCTCAATGTGGAAGGAGGAATTTACAAATGTGGAAAGGGAGAAAGTTATCAGGTTCCCCAAGGTGTTGGGTTGGATTAAAAAATGAGTGCAAAACCATCATATATAGGTGTATATATTTGGATAGATATGTCTGTATATACACCAAAGCTATTTTTACTCAGAGGCTAGAAGCAATGGCCACATCAAGTGATCAGAGGATCTCAGTTTCTAAATGCCATCCTTCATTATAAGGAACCAAGGCTGATTCCAGGGCTTGGGCCAGGAAAATGCAAAGGAACCTCTTGTAGGGAAGTGTTCAAAGCATGATGAGAACATGCCAAAAGCACACATGAGCGAGCTGGATGGAGCTCCCGCTGGACAAATCTGGGACAACTTGAGCATCAAAATAAATAATAGTAACTGATTATAAATCATCAGATAAAAGAGGAATCCATGCTAATATAAGTGGGTAAATAATGCCAGAATAGACACATAAATGGGGAAGAAAAGGTAGCTCTTCCTGTGGAAGAGTGCCAACTAAGACTGATGGAAATAGAAAGTCACCATTTGGCAACGTAGGTTGATTCAGGCAGGAGTCCTCAGGGGATGCTAAGGCTGCCGGGTGCTTGATGTGAAGCAGGCTGTTAGCCTAGACTTTAAGTATCTTCTGAAAAGTACTTACTGACAACAAGGGAGGAAATAGTTAACTTAGCGAAGAGCACCCGGGAGGACACCAAACTGGCCAAGAGGTCAAGATGAGCACCACTAGTAGTGAGACTGGTCACGCCGCATTCCTCCTGTTGTGATGTGCGAAGCAGGATGCAGCACCATTTCTGTTGCATTCCTGCTGAGAACGCATGGCCTGAGTCTCGACATGGGAAAACTTTCTATGGATGAGAGGCATCCCACAAAAATGGAAGGGCTGTGTTCTTTAAAACTCTTAAGCTTACGAGAGATAGAGAAAGAGGAAGAACTAATTGTTCCAAATTGAAGGAGGCTTAAGAGACATGACAACTAAATGCAACAGACAATCCTGGATTGGCTCCTGGACCAGACAGGAAAAATAAACAGTAGGCAAAAATTGAATGATGTCTGTGAATTTGGTGATAGTGCGTTATCAGTGCTGAACGCCTGACCCGATGTTCATATCGTAGCTATGTAAAAGAATGTCCTTGTGTGGGGGAAATATCAGCAGCCGTCCGTCTCGAGAGATGATGGTGTAGCTTCTTAAGAGTCTATCTGCACCACCGAGAATGGCTGTGCAGTCCGACTCGGGAGTGACACGGTATCTGTCTCCTCCCATGTTGAATCGACATCTTGCGATGACGCTGGAGTGTCCTCTCCAGTGAAGCTGAAGCTACAGAGCCTGGGCAGGGTGATATGGAGGGTCTGCTGTTGCCCATGCAGCAGACCCCCCCTCTCTTCGCAGCTGAAGGGTCCAAGGGAAAGACGGAGTCAATACAGCTTGGCTTCAGGTGCGCCGCAGGAGTTGCCGGTGTTGACTACAACGTCAAACCGCCTTAGGGACTCCGGCTCCGGATTTTCTGTCGGGGTTTACTCCCTTAGCCTTTCCCCTGAAGAGGTATGCCGCAAGGCAGCGGAGGTTTTTTGGAGTCAGAGTTTTCCTTCTCTGATGTGCCCTGACTGGAAGATCGAACCAGCGACACTTAGCTCGCAGGCCGATGCTCAATCCACTGAGCCAAACCAGCCAGGCATTGTGGGGGAAATATACCCTGAAGTATTCAGTAGGGATGAAGCATTCTGTCTGCACCTTGCTCTTAAGGTTCAGAAAGAAAGAAAAAAAAGATAATCTATAAGATCTTGGTTTGTACGGGTCACTATTTCAGCGAAGCTGAAACCCAAGTCACGATAAAATAAAAATTCAAAAGTGTACTATTTTAGGCATGGGGTGGGGGATACTAGTCTGTTTTCAGCTTTGTGCTAATGATTCTCTTCCAGCACTGCTACTTTGTTCTAGGAGCCTTGCTTGACCCACGGAGCCAGGTGTACAAGAGGGAATTAAACAGATAAGGGTCTTCCCTTCATGGAGTTTACATTCTGAGGTGGGAGAAACAGAAAACATTTAAATTTTAGATCATGTCCGAAAGCGCTATTAAGAAACAGGCATCAGAATGAGGGACGGTGACCTATTTTATATAAGGTGCTATTTTACATCAGGATCAACTGCCTGGTGAGGTGATGCTGGAACAGAATCTTGAAAGAGGGAGGAGACCCATGTGTATATTTGGGGGATGGGTTGTACCAGAAAGAGGGAGCCATAAATGCAGTGGCCCTGAGACAGGATTGTGTGTAACGCACTTGAAGAACAGTGAAGAAACCACCAAGGATGGAGTAGAGTCAGAGGAGGAGTGAAGGAGACCAGATCAGAGAGATGGGGGGCAGGGCAGATCCTGTGGTGGCCTTGGAGTCCAGGGTAAGAACACTTTGGTTTTCATTCTGAGTGACAGGAAAAACCTGTAGAGAGTTTTAAGGAGGGAAGTGACGAAGTCTGACATGTTCTGAAAGTTTGTTCTGATGGTATTGGAGGAAGTGTGAAAGCTGAACACAACCCAGAGCTGTAACCGTAATTCGGGAAACAGGAGAGTGTTCGTGTCAGGACAGTGGCAATGAACATGGTGAGAAGTGATTGGATCCTCATTATATGTTGACGATGGAACCCACAGAATTCTCTGGGGCAGCTGAAATGGGGTGTGAAAGAGAAGATTCCAGAGGGACTCTACAGTATGGAGTCTAAGCAACTGGCAGATGGGAGTTGTCATTATCTGAGGAGCAGAAGACTGTGGGAGGGGTTGGTTGGGGTAAGAATCAAGAATAATAAATGTATTAGGTTTCAGGAGATACCCAAAGGGCAATTTCATACAATTCGCCCCTGTATAGGTCTCAGGTGGAGGATTACTGGATCAAAGCACATGAGCAATTTTGACGTTATCAACACATCCAGAATGGCCAACTTGCTTTTCCAAAGACTGACCTCTCTTTTCTATCATGCCCCAAAGTAAAGTGAGCTCCCTAAAATAGTTTTTAAAACTATTTTTGAAGACAGCTTGGTGGTGAGTCCCAGCCTAAGGGAGGGATTTTCTTCATCAGCCAAGCAGCACAGGCCAAAGAGCATTAATAGGTGTCACAGGGCTCTTCAGTGTGTTAAAAATCATGTAAACAGAGCGATCCCAGATGAACTGCCTTGCAGGTCTTACTCCCGAAGTCTCTGGAATGTTAAAACTGGGCAAAATGATCTTCAGACTGGGCCTGAAGAATCCCTGTATGCCACCAAAATGACCACAAGAGCAAGAAAACAGATACTTTGACTACAGGGTTAAAAATTAGAGGCACTCTTTAGAATGAGCATTGCTCGATTAGCTGATCCGCACCTATAGAAATACCTGCCTTGCATCGATGTAATTGTTCCCCTTCTCTTTCCCATAAATACCTTTGCCTATGCCTCCTCATTAGAAGAGGATTTGGGCTTCTGCTTGAATCAGTGCTCCCCAAATAGCTGTTCTCATGGATCTCAAGTGCATGCTATTGCCTCTCCCTCTGGCTTTTATTTTTAGGTTAACAGGTGGAGGGAGGTGTTCTTGTTTGCATAAAGGGTAGAGGCAGATTGGACTTGAATGTGCACAACATGGAAGCATCTGAGTCAGAAGGAAGAGCAGCCCCAGCAGAGAATGGCAGTGTCTCACTTCTCCAAATGTTAGCACATTGGACTTTCCCGAAGAAGCTCTCATCCCTAACCCTGCTCTGTCATCTTGCCACTAACGTGCCTTGCATGTTCAAGGGGAACTCTATCGTAGACTTTTAGAAAATGAATGGAAACATTTGAAAATACCATTCTGCCTCCCTAATAACAGTTTAATGTGGGAAGTTTTAATATGCAGGGTTTGATCCATATTGCATTTTTTTTCAAATTTGACATTAATGGATTGATCGCAAGTTTTCAAAAGTGATGCTTATTCAGTTCTTCACAATAAGCTTCTTCATAACCATCCCCCATGACTGAAAATGGGGAAGCTCTTCAAAAATGTATCCCACTTGTCTGTGAAGGGAGAAGAATCCTCAAACTATAACGGGAGTCACATTACCTTAATGGAAGGGCTGGCATTATTACTTTAAAATCAGTTTCCCATGGAGCACCAACTTGCGGTATTTAATTTCACGTGGCCTGGCTGCAGACCCTTTCCTCTTCTCCGCCTCCCAAATTTGCTTGGAGGGCAAGTGCAAAGTGCCGGGTGGGAAGAATGGGAACCTTGGCAGCAGTGAACCAGGCTTCGAATCCCAGTGCACCAACCACACAGGCAGTTTGAACAGTGCTGAGCCACAAATTTCCCTGTAACACTGGAGTGATTACACCCCCCTCCCAGAAATATTGGAAGACTCTAAAGGGCAATGTATGTTGGACACGTAGAAGAGGGAGCAAGACTCCAAGGAGAGGTCAGGACAGGGGATAGAAGGGAACAGAGCCTAGAACTTTTACTGTCCAAAGCATTTAAAGAAAGTCAGCTTGATCATTCTGATACATGGTTGTCTCATCTGCGTTAGGCCCTGTGCTGGATGCTGGGGAATAGACAGGGCTCTCCTCTTAAGGAGTTTGGGATCTGGTTTCAGAGACAGACATAACCACCCAAGGGGGTTGTGAAGACCAAGTGGGGTCATTTTTAAAGCACATATAAGAAGAATTCAGTGGGAGCAAATACTACAGAGAAATGACGCAATGGGGGGGATGCTGGAACAAGGTCCTTCTGCATCACATTTAGCACAGCTCACTGTAGGAGGACCAGGCCTGCAGCACTCGGCCACACAAGCCGTCCTCCTCCTGCTGACACCCCGAGCCTCTGCCGCAATGTCTGCTCCACAGTGAGCGTCAATAAACGTGTTGAATAATAAACAGTTGCGAAGAGCTGCAGTTTTGGCGCACTTCATATACATGCGGGCACGGTTCTAAGCACTTCGTCGTATTTAATTCTCAGGAGGACTTTGTGAGATCGGTATCATTGGTCCCATCCCACACACTCGGAAACAGAAACTAAAGATGTGCCCCAAGGTCATGCACGTAGCTGGTGCCTGAGCGGGACATTTTTTTTTTTTTTTGATTGGCTGTCTGATTCCAGTCCATGGTCTTACAGGCTGTATTATTCAGCTGGTGTTCTCTCTGTCTTGGACATGCACCAGCGTGTGCAGTAACTTGACCCTAATCTGTACCTTCACGTCTTTGCCTCTGGCTGGTTCCTTGGCTCACGTCAGCTCCAATGCTGTCCCTCTGATCACATTTGTGCGGGATTGCTTTTTCTGAGACCAAGAACTTCCAGAGTCCAACCATTCCTGTAGCTTCTGCTGCAAGTATTATGGATGGAAATGGAAGGTCATGGGGAAAAAAACAATTTTTTTTTCTTTTTGGAGAGTATGCATGAAACTAATAACATTCATTTTTTCACTTTTTGTTCCCTTCTTAAGTTCTCAAATTTCAGAACAATACATCACTAAAAAGAACATTTCTTCTTTTTTGCTCCATCAAATTATCGAATGAATTCTTACTTATTTCAGTCTTTGATACAGCTTTGACATTCAATTTGGGCTTCTTTGCCCTTCTCATTAACCAGAACGCTTCCAAACAAGTTTGTCATAACGTTCTTTGAGAGACTAGATATGGAAAGTCAGCATATAAAAACTCACTTGGGATGTGAACCAAAACCAACAGAAAACTTTTTGACCACAATACTACGGCTTCTTATTCTCTTACCATTTTTTTTCAAATGGTTGTTCAACTTTTGTTCTACATTATTGCTTTAATTGGGTATATTTTTTAAAAACTGTCTTCTTTTTCTGTCCTTTTTAAGATCATCTTGTTCTCTTTCAATAGAAAGTTGGGACAGGGATATACATATCTATGAGCCAAGACATTCAGAGAATTGCACGCCAACTGACCGTGGCAGCTGTTACACACAAGCAGCTTTGAGCCATGTCGTCAGAATTACCAGAGTGGAGGGAATCCAGGCCGTCTTCCTGCCCCTGGTAGCTGGCTGTTTGGAAGGATGCTTTTATAAATATTTCCCCTTTGACCAAGTGCATTCCCACAGGCCTGGTAAACGGCCATCAGCACAATGGAGGGAGGCAGACAGACAGACAGACGATCTTAGGACTGAAAAGCACTGATGTCAGGGTTTTAATCCCAGCTTTGGGCCTAATTTGCTATTCAGGTCAAGACCGCAGGATGCCTGATCTCTCATTCTGCCATACTACTTTAGTTTGGGTACTTAATCCCTAAACACCTGCTGAGCTACAGTCCCCCGGACCTGTCACAAGGCCACAGCGTTCCTGGATCTCCATTGGTCGACTCTCTCACTACACAGCATGGTAGTCACTGAGAAGGAACAAGGGAGGGAAAATAACATGTATTTATTTCTTTCTCACAAGCCAGGCCCTGTGTTAGTTTTTATGTAAGTTGTCTGAATTCTTGCCACACTGTTACACGTAACAAAGGTGACAGCTCAAGTATAGGTATTTGATCGTACTTAGTGAAAGTGTAAAATCTGGGTAGTTTTTAAATTTCAAGTCACTTTACCCTTAATTGTTAAGTCTCAGCCCACACCCTCAGGTTTACCTGTGATGACTGCTGTAGGAGAGAGGACAGTCAAATCACTTCATTGAGGTCCAGGCCTCAGACTTTGGAATAAACCTAAGCCCTTGCTATACGTCTCTCTATCAGAAGCACCTAGAAAGGTACCTGCACACATTTGAATTCAGGGACCTGGGGTGGGGCCCTGAATGACAATGGTCATTCAATGGTCATTCTAAAAGCAACTCCAAAGTGTCCATGTGTGGCCAGGTTGAGAATCATAGATAATTCAGGTAACTGGCAGGGGTTGAGGGATGGGGAGTGGGGATTAAAAATATTAATGAATAATAACAGTTATTCATTAATTCTGTTTTGCACTTATTCTGGAAAACAGTTGGTAAAAACAATTCCCATGCTAGTCAAGGTTCATAATTAGCTAAATAACTTCCTGAACTTTACCCAAATTAGGTGTGTGATATAAATTTTCAGTGGCAAATAAAACTGTGTAGAATTAAAATAGTTTGTTAAATATTATTAAGGTGGCAGAAAAAAATAATAAACAGTGACCTCTGAAGAAATAAATACAAATTGAGATAGAAATATTTTCATTTAACGCGGATAAGATAAAACTAATACAAATAAGGAAAATGCAGAATGTTATGAGCCCAAGCTTAATATGAGGCAGGCCATAAAGAAATACAAAGATATTAAGATAATTTATAGAATAAGGAACACAAAGAGCTCTATGGCTAAAATATACATGAATCATTTCTAGTCAATAGGAGAGGGGGTGAGAGAGAGAGAGAAAGAACAGGCACATGCATGTGTGTGTGTTCCTGTGAATAGTATAGTTCGCCAGTTATCACAGTGTAACTTCTGTGGGCTAGCCAATGATGTGGGCTAGCCTATTTCGACTCTTGCTCTATTTGTCATGGCTGCACTAAATTGAATAATCTTTAAAACCAGACATTAAGAAAAGAAAATGAAAATCTCATTTTCTGGTGTATAGACCATACACACACACATATATATAAATCATATATATATATAAATCATATCAACTAAACAGCCCAATTATTCACCCAAGATAGAAGTCTCCCATGAGTCAAGGCCTACTTGGATGACCACATCTTATGGAAGATCTGATGCTTGGGTTCTATTATGGATCAGGTTCCCAACTTTTATACCTGTGGAGATTTTGAGGAGTCAGATTGTGTCTCAGGGTATCACTGCATCAGGTGGATGTAACAACAGCCATAGCTGCCTTGGTATGTGCCTGCGGTTCAGACATTTTCTGTGTCTTTCCACTCCTTGGGACAGAATCAGTTTTTCATTGGTTCCTTTTCCTGATACGGCAGAAGGGAGAACTTTACAGTTACATCTTTATAGAACTCAGGAAGAGAAGACGTGATCTCACCAACAATGGGATTTACTACCTTAGATTACTTAGGGATACATGTTTAATGAATCAGAAACGGGGTTGGTCCTGTTGGCTAAGTCATGACAATTTTTAAATTCACCCCGCATTATGGGTCCAAATAATAGAGTTTTTGACCCTATTTCCCTGGGGAGGAAAAAACATCTGCAGGTAAAATATTCCAGATACTGATTGAAACTTTTGACTTTTTTTTTTTATCCCAACCTCCAATACTGTATGGTTGTAAAGAATAAATTGCCTGCCAAATTTAGGTAATGTTCACTACCTCATTCACAGAAAGTTCATTTCATTCTTTAGGAGAAAAGGCAGCAAGTGCGTATGACCACAAACTATGAAACAACTATCCTTACAGCGTAGGTTAGGCCATCTCTTCCTTGTTTATGAAACTGGGTTGCCCCCTGGGAGGCCTTATGAGTGAGGTGCAACACATTCTATATTTATGAGCTATATGGCTCAGGGTAAAAAAAAAAAAGTTAACATTTGGGATAAAACCATACACTGCTCCCTACACAATGTTGCCATTGAATATTAGCCAAAATTTGGAATATTCTAGAATATGAAACCCACCAAAGACCCTGCTGGCACCCATCTCATGGGTCCTACAGCCCACTCAAGGTGACTTTTTTATCTATACAAAGAGAACTGTACAATCTATTGGAACTTTGAGGACTCTATAAATAACACTCTCTTTCCACTCCTAAGATTAGAACAAATTGAGACATGGACAAGGATTCAGAAAGACGGAGGCAATATCTTTGCTTTATTACTGAGAAAGGCTGTAGTTGTTATGATAAATAATGCTGTTTTGTCAGTAAACCACCCCTAAAATCTCAATGGCTTAATGCAACAGAAGTTTATTTCTTGCTCATTAGAAGTCTAATATGGATGTTCCTACTTGGCAGGTGACGTTCAACTTGGTCATTCAATGACCTTCCATAATGTGGGTCATTATCCCCAAGGGCTTTAGAATATTCGGCTAAACTCTTTACATCTGGCCAACAGATGGGGAAGAGAGAGTGTGAAAAATGACAGTTGGTCCTAGAAATGAGGATAAAGTAAATAAAAGGGTTGGGAAGATCTTATTCCATAATTTATCATGAGGCCCGTTATTCAGTTCAATGAAACTGAAAAAGGTTTGAAGGAGGTGAGGGGTGAGCCACGTGGACGTCTCAGAGAACAGCATTCCAGAGGGCACAGCTGGTGCAAAGGCCTGGACTGGAGGGCCATGTGGCACATCCAGGGAACAGCAGGGGGCTGGTGTGGCTGGAGTGCAGTGAGCACCGATGGTGCCAAGGGGCAGCAGGGACAGGGCTACAGGGATGTTGATTCCGGAGGTGGGGGTGGGGGTGGGGAGTCAGTTCATGAAGAGCCTTAGAGACCATTCTGAAAAACTTTGCTTGTTACCCTGGGGGGGATGGAATGCCACGGGGGAGGGGGGCGTGTTGAGCAAAGGGGTGATACCCCTGACTTGTGTTTAGCAGGGTTACTCAGGCAGCTGTGTGTGGGGGTGGGGGGGCCAGGGTAGAAAAAAGGATCATATTTCCAAGTGGATGATTTTCTTACACTAGCAGCAGCCCTGGCGTCTCTGTTCCGCTTTCTCTGGTTGATGAGATTGAGAAAATTAGTGGTGTTCAGTCCACCCAGCCTTTCCTCCCCTCTCTCCCTGAAGGCTCCTCACCCACAGAAAGGGTGCACCCAGAGCCTGTCTCTCCGCCACGCTGTGAGCTCAGGGAGGTGGGTTCTGCCCTGCGAGAAACGTTCTGTTGTTCTTCAGGAATACGTCTGCTTCATGCAGGCGTGCCAAGACGGCTATGTTTTCACCTAAATCCCTTTCCTCTGCCTTGTGGCCATAGAGCCAGACGCATTTCCTACCTCTCCCAGTCTGCCTTCGTGTTAGCGCGGGCCGTGTGCCTGAGACCCAGGAGACAGGATGTGAGTCCTGTACTGGCGCATAGAAACCTCTGCGAGAAATGGACCCTCTTTCTCTTAGAGTTCCCACTTCCTCTCCCACTTTATCTTCATTTAATATGGTATATGGTTGATATTTTAAAAAATTGTCTTTTTCTCTCCTTCACTAGAATATAAATTCTGAGAGGGAAGGGATTTTCATCCTCATTCGTTACTGCTGTGACTCCCACCTGCTGGGTCAGTTCCTGGAATATAACACACAATCAATGAACAATTCTGGAATGAAGGAATGGATCAGGCATATTTACATTAATTTTTCATTGCTTGATTTATAAATGTTTTCTTTTTTTAGAGTTGCATAAATATAAGAATAAACTTAGTTTTATGTTTGAACCTACTTATGTAATATTATTATAAAAGTAATTTAACAATGGGAGCTAAAGACATGGTTTTCTTTAAAAGAGGTTTACTTTTTTTTTTTTTTTACTTTACGCTTTTTAAAAATACACTATTCTAGCTAGGTTAATAGTTATCTGGAAGAATTAGAAAATTGCAAGAATATTGGAAATAGGAGAAAATGTAAATCTTATCTAATCTAATATTTTACCTTGAAATAGAACAATTCTAGGATTACGAGAGTTTTTTTTTTTTTTAATTCTTCTGTCTGCAAAGTTTTCTGGACTTATGAGCAAGAAAATGATGTTCCTAATCTCTATAACATTTGTATTTACAAATAATTTGAAATTCCCCAAGGAAGTGAATGTGCTGCCATGACAAAATAAAATTCTTCACAAAAATTTCTTTAATATACCAGCTTCAAATTTCATTCAGAAATGAAAAGCTGTTCTAATGGGTTTAACAGATAGATATTGTTGGGAAATATTTAGTTCTTAGAAAAATTCATGAGTGAGCCTGCCTTGTGATCTTCTACAAAGCTTTCATTGATGTCCAAAGAAAATACATAGTTTAGTAACAGTGATAAAATCGTCATTTAGTCAATTTTCACAATGGCTTTTTACGGAATCTATTAATTTCTCTCCAGCGATCTGGAGTGTATCACTATTAATCATCAGAAATAGCGAAGGTTTGAGCTGTGACATTTTATTAGCGGATCATATTACACCACAGGGATTCTTCAGTGGGTAAGACAATGTCAGGATGAGGTTCAGGTAGGAATTTGGTGACAGTGCCTACATCCCTGGAGGGTGGATTAAACACCCACACTGGAATTTTGTGCAGTCATATAAAAATGTGAGAATGAATTCTTTTTCAAAGTAATTAGGATTGGAGATGAACATGGCTACATAATTAGTGCTGGGAGGAAATAGTCTACCCGTTGGAAAAATGAACATTGGATATCTGAATACTATTTCAGCCTGTGACATGACTTTGCTATTTTAATACAGCATATTGCAAATCACAAAGTGCCATCGACTTTTTAATTTGTTTTTTTTTTAATTTGTATAAAAAAGTAACTTTTTGAGATTTTTATTTGTCAGTTACAATTGACATTCAATATTATTTATATAATTTATGAAGTAATCCTCTAATAAGCCTAATACCCACCTGGCACAATACATGGTTATTACAATATTATTGACTGTATTCCCTATGCTGTGCTTTATATCCCTGTGATTAGTAAAAAGGTAAAATTTA
Organism: Furipterus horrens; assembly: GCF_987537825.1. NCBI lineage: Eukaryota > Metazoa > Chordata > Mammalia > Chiroptera > Furipteridae > Furipterus > Furipterus horrens. The sequence continues at coordinate 12,117,472 of NW_028327180.1, forward strand.
TTTACAGGAAGCACTGCCTTCAATTTCACTGAAGTGAATAATGGGTCTCACTATAAATTATGTAATAAGGTCTTCCCAACCCTTCTATTTACTTTATTTTCATTCCTAGGACCAACTCCTCATTTTATATTGCCCCAGAAGATGTTTGAGATGTATTAACCACTTCAGGGGATAATAAAAAAAAAGGGGTGGGGGGCTTCAATCTATATTTTTGTGATCAGGATAAACCACTCATGCTACACACATATGTCATATCTTGCAATGAGAAGAATATTAAATAGGCCTATGAAAACTATTCTTTTTGAATAACCAAAAGCATATCCTCAGGAATCATTCACAACATCTTAATTATACACGTAGCTTGCAATATCCATAATTATGTTCTTCTTTCCCTGCCTTGAGCTGGGAAAGGTTTTTAATTCTTCCAAATGCTGGGGGTTTAGAGTAAATACAGATGTCAAAGGAGTTTTTGGAGGAGTTGGTAAGGAAGGGGAGTGTCATGGGCTGAGTTAGGCCCCTCCCCCATCCATATATTAGAGTCCTCACCCCCAGCAACTAAGAATGTGACTGTATTTGGAGAAAGGGCCTTAGACGAGGTAATTAAGTGAAAATGACACTAGAATGGGGTCCTAGTCCAACCTGACTCATGTCCTTAAAAGAAGAGGAGATCTGGACCCAGACAGGTATAGACAGAATGCCTTGTGAAAACGCAGAGAGAAGATGATCACCCACCAGCCAAGGAGAGAGGCCTTCGATGAAACCAGCCCTGTCGACACCTTGATCTTGGACTTCTAGCCCCCAGAACTGTGAGATGAGAAATGTTGATTGTTTAAAGCCATCCAGTCTCTTGTATGGCAGCCCTGGTCAATTAATATACACAGCACAGCAATCGTGATAAAAAAAAATCTTCAGCTGAGCATTAACCTATTCAAATAGAGTAGGGTGGCTGAGATAATAGGATAAGTCCAGAGGGATGTTGGATCTCTGTTAGCTGTTTTTCTATTTGTTTCCCGACTGGATTGTGGTGTTTCGTAGAGCAGAGGTGATGTCTCATTTGTTTTTGAGCTCCCTGCTGTGCGTGTCTCACGAACAGATCAATAATCAATTAGGGGAGGTGAGCAGTTATGAGCACACACTACAATGTAGCGTATGGTTCAGAGGGCGGGCTATGGAGTGAGATTGGCCAAGGCTGACCTCAGATCTGCCACTTACTAGTTGTCTGCTCTTGGGCAAGTCTCTTCACCTCCCTAGGCTTCTGTTTCCTTGTGAATAAAACAGATCATCATTATGCGTAAACCTCATCAGTTTGCTGGGAGTAGTAAATGCGTGCACACATGTAAAAGCACTTAGAATGATCGCAGGCACATAAAAGCACTCATTAAGTCTTTGCCATTAATCATTTCAAGAATGTCCAGAGAGTTAAAAGGAAGCTCTGCCTTAATAGTTGACACGAAACAGGATTCTGGGCTGTGGTGATAGTGCTATCAGTTCTTTGGCCAAATTCCAACTTATTTCCTTCCCACACAAGTAACCAAATTCTTCTCACTCAGGGAGAGGAACTAGCTTTTATAAAGTTAAAAAGGAACTTAGCAGGCCACATAATAAAGAGCAAGGTCATTCTGACCTTCATTAGTTCATCTGGGCAGCTCAACACCATTAAGTCAGTAAGGTTGCCAACGCAGGCAGTTCCCACCCCTTATTGGTAATGGCTATGTTTAGGTCCAACAGCTAAATATTGGGGGACGAGGGAAGAATTGAGCAGAGTCGGAGAACATACAGATTCACAAATAAGTGGAGGCCAAAATCTCTCCTTGCTTGACCTCTTTGTGATCCTGATGTGTATTAAAAGGGCAGGATATGCCTGCAGGCAGTGGTGAGCTTAAGCAGTTGTATCAAAATGTGGCCCATCATCTTGAAGGCAAAGGGGACATAAATTAACAGCTGAATTTAATTTGGGGGAAGTTTATGTGAAGCTCTGATGGATGAAAGGGTAAATATTGACAGAGACAACGAAGAGAGGAAAACTGTTCCTCAATGAGAACCTATGTTTCAGACTGAGAATCCTACTTAATCCTATTCATAAGCTTAAAGGTGGGTAGAGGTAACTACCTCTAGGCCTGGCACACAGTGAAAGGAGGTAAGAACTGTGTGCCTGACCGTTGACAAAAATAAAGGCTGGGAGATGCCAGTCTTCATCAGACATTTTACCAATATCTTCTTCAGAAAGATTCTTCTTTTGTCTGGCCTCCTGTTGTTTCACTAATATAAAAATTATGGTACATATTATATTGAATTATAACTCTAAGTATATGCTATCAATAATCAAAAGAGAGGAACCTATGCCGGTCCAGGAATTTCCAAGCCTAGAAGCCTCAGAGAGCAGCAACACCTTGTGGAATGTGTAATAATGCCTCTTCAGCTGCAAGTAAGGGAGTTTCCAACAAAAGGTGCTTAAAAAACAATGGGCTTGCCCTGGCTGGTGTTGCTCAGTGGATTGAGCTCTGGCCTGTGAACCAAAAGGTTGCTGGTTCAATTCCCAGTCAGGGCACATACCTGAGTTGAGGGCCAGGTCCCCAGTTGGGGGCGTATGAGAGGTAACCGAGCAATGCATCTCTCACACACTGATGTTCCCCTCCCTCTCTTTCTTCCTCCCTTCCCCTCTCTCTAAAGAAAATAAAATAAAACCTTAAAAAACAACAACAACAACAACAAACCAATGGGCTCAGCATCTCACAAGAAGTCCAGAGGGGCAGACAGTTCTAATGCAACATTGTCATCAAGGGCTCAGGTGGTCACTGTCATTAACCTCTCTACTCTTTACTTGGTCACTCTCGGGGTGTCAGTAGTGTCTCCTCTCCAGTTAGAGAAGTTCCCGGTGATATATGCAAACACTTCCTCCAAAACCGGGGGGGGGGGGGGGGGTTTACTTTCTATAAGCCCAACTTAAATAGCAAGAAAAAGCTTTCCTAGCATGGCTGGCCACGCTGCTTCCTCAGGGAGAATTCAGATCCCATTGACCTGGGAGGGGTCATATATCCATGGTCAGATCCATTCCCTGAGAAGAAGTGACTCATATGTACACACGAGGGTGAACCCCAGAACAAAACTAGGGTGCTGCCAGTAAGGGAGAACAGGTAAGGAAGTGGCAGGCAGTGATGCCCAGCTCAGTGAGCTCATGATAATCCGGGGGGTGGTGTGGTGGGGGGGCGGGGCGGGGCTCCACGTTTCCTTTTTCCAGTCCCTTTGGAGTTCAGGTCATATTTTAGCGCCCATTGGCAATCGATTTTCCCCTCTTCTTGGGCCTGAGCTGCTCTCTCGTCCATTTCTATATGGAGCCCCTATATCTCAAATTTATTGGCATGTTTTAAAATTCTAAGAAACTACAGGAGGTAACATATTACCATCTCTTATTTACCATATGCATTATAATACAATGAGTGTTTCTACACATAGTCTCACTGTTATTCAAAAAAGTGCTGTGAGGAGACCAAGCCTCAGGAATGTCAAAGGTGTCTTGTTCAGAGTCACATAGATTTGAGTTGTGACATCTGTCTTGCAGTTCAGGTCTCCTGACTCTGCCCGGGGCTCTTTCTGCTCTCCCGTCTTAATTCTCAGAGCAGTGCCCACAACACCATAATCACGCAGCACATATTTTCTAAATAAATATATTCACATTTAAAATCTTCAAAAATGTGCATTGTATTTCCATAATTTTTTTGGAGCGTTGGAAGAAATATAAAGCGCTATCTAAAACCAGATAGCCACTGGAGGGCGCTATGATTCCACAAAAGGAGAATTCTGGAAGGTTTTTTTGTTTTGTTTTGTTTTCCTTCCCTGCCAAAAAGAGCAGCCTGATTTTGTTATAAAATCCCAGTGAAATGATGGTAGCTGTTGTTGCATAATATTTACTGACTTCCCGAGGCTTTAGGGATTACAACTATAGGAAGCTCATGCTTTGTGTATTTTACATTAACATTTTTACCAAACATACTGCTGAACTGACAAACTGACAGTTTTGTGTGTGTGTGTGTGTGTGTGTGTGACATTTCCCCTTATTTAGAATTACCGTTGCTTTTCTTTTTCTTTTTTGCAGTGTAAAGATGGTGGGATTATTTTGTTAATAGAAAAGGTTCTTTCCTCAATTTGTACCCCCCCCCCCCACTGTTATATTCACAAGGAGGAACCATCTGTAACTTACTGTGGGTATAATCTGAGAGACATTTAGAACTCAAGCCCTTTTTTCACCTAGGCCACCTTGCAGATTCATTCACAGATGTTTCATCATTAGCTCTGCATTCCTTTTTGTTGCGTTGGCGTCCCCACGGTGAGGGCCAGTGCTCCAGAGTGGCATTTCCCAAATTGATGTTCCTCAAAACGTGTGGGTTTCTCGGTCCAGTGAGGTCAGGAAATGCTGCAAACCGGAGCTCGCATTTGGAGCTGCAAAACCGCGTTTGCACTTCAAAGCGGAGAAGTTCAACAGCCACGAACCAGCTGGCGTGGCTCTGTGTTATCAGGCTGCTTCCAAATCTTTTGACCAGAGGTCAGCAAACTTCTGCAAAGGCCCCAATAAGGAAATACTTTAGGCTTCGTGGGTCATCCTGGGTCTCCGCTGGAACTTCTCACATCTGCCACTGGGACATGAACGAGGTTATGGACAATATGTAGATGAATGAGCGCAGCTGTGCTCCCAGGAAACCTTGTTTATCGACCCTGCAAAATGAATTTCACAGCATTTTCTTATGTCCAGAAATATTCCTGACATATTTTTCCCCAACCTTTAAGAATATAAAAACTCTCATCCGTATGAGTTTTGTATGGAGCTTGCAAAGTGCCCCAAAACAGACAGCGGGCCAGATGTGGCCGATGGGCCACCGTTTGCACAAGCCCTTGCTCATTACTTTTTAAATTTAAATTTTAATTTTTCAAGTGACATCTATTAAGATTGAGGGGATTACAAGAATACAGTTCGGAAAAGGGTAGTATCTTAACTTTTGTGAATTGGTTGTTCGCCTAACAGCCTGCTTGCTGACTTCAGATATTAATAGGGGGAAAGAGAAACATAAGGGATGAAGGTCTCTTTGGGTGGGGGTCCTAAGGGAGGACCAGCTACAGTCCTCTTTCCACCGTCCATGCCACCGTGTCCCTCAGTGCTGGTCCCGGTTCAGTGGTATCTAGGGAGGCTTCATTCAGTCATGCTGCGTCTCAGCCAAGGCTGGAGAGCTGGTGTGTCTTCTCCACCTTTATCTTCCCATTCACTGTGAGCTAGCGGGGCCTCCAGAGATGGAAGCCACTTGGAGAAACATTTTGCTTGGTTTCAGTTTTTAATATTGTAAACCGTGCTGTAATCCATTGGTTATATTCCCAGATCTCTTTTTGGATAGATTGCTTCCTTAAATAAATGACCCAGGGCATATATCAGGGCAATTCAGATACCAGTGGCTCATTCGAGAAAACCTATGATTTTGCCTCTATTTCTGGACAGATAGCTTTCTGCCCTCTGTCTGCTAAGATAAAATTTCATACTCCTCTGGATGCTGCCACTCGATGGGCAGGAAAGATAAAATGATCCAGACTTCGCCCTTCTGTTCATTTATCTATCACGGAGCTTGAAGTAGGGAAGAATGTGAGGGTGGAAAAACTCTCAGGATTGGACCACGGTAGGGCTGGACCACATTGGGGGAAACAACATTAATTCCAGGAACAGACTTTTAATTGTCTGAACTACAACTTGGAAATTAAAAGATTAAAGAAAAACAAGTCTAGTAAAAGACCATGACCTTCTAGAATGACATTCTAGAAAGGTCAGGTCAAAGCAGATCAGGATAATTTTGAAAAGTGAGTAGAAAAAGGTAGATATCTTATATTGGGGTGTCCAGGTGGCAGACACTGTGGGGGTCGATTTGATAGCAGCTTCAGGATTCCTGAGGCCTCTCAATGTCCAGGAGTCTTGAGCCTTTGAAAATTATTCCAGCTCTGTCTTTCTTATTTCTGATTCATTTACTTGACATTGCAATACCAATTGTTGTTTTTTAACTCCCAAACTCCTTCCATCTGTTACAGTCTGCAACACCTGTGAACATTTTGCAACAATCCTTTGCCGTGTTGCTGCTTGCTTGTTTCCAAGTGTTCTGCAGCTGTGATTCTGGAATCTGGGTTCAAGAGCTGCAGCAGCAGCAGCAGCCATACCTTTTCCGAAATGCCGATTAGTAGGCCCCTACCTAGGGTTTAAGGAGCTGGCCCAGCAATCTGTTTTTAATAAACTCTTTAGATTACACTAATGTATGCGAAACTTTGAACAAACACTGCTCTACAGCCACTCACCAGAATGTGCTATAAAGTAAGGAAAGAGAACGTCAGAGCTATCATGGATTATTTGGCTAAGGCATATCAACTGTTATTAAGAAGAAGTATGGAAAGGAAACCTACTCGAAGAGAAAACTATGGGAGAAATTAGAAATCTGCATTTTTGTGGAAATGCTGCTTGGTATCCTGACATGTCATATCTCAAGTGTCATCTAACTGTATGAATCTAAAAGTATATGACTTTGTATAAGATATCTTTGAAACAAAGAATAAGAAAAACAATTGTAAAAACGTATCATCTTATAGAAAAAAAACCGAGGGTAAAATTAATTTCTCCATCAATATTTCTTAGGTGATTTTTTTAAGGGCTATAATTTGGTGTAAAGAATCAAGTAATTCAGTAGGAAGGAGAAATCAAAACATTCTCATGTTGAGAAGTAGGACCCTATCCAAGAATCACCATAAAAACGTTCGTGTGTAATTTTAAAGGAGAAAGTTTGGCATGAGGTCCATTATGGGGCGACAGTGAGCACACATACATTTTGAAGTCAGTTTCTCCCTATTCTCAGCTCTCTTTAAGCTTTCTATTCAGTGTTGAATCTACTTTCTGTAAGTTATTAAATTTTAGCCTCTAATTGTTTATTTACTTTTTTCACCTCTTAGGACTCACCTTTTTGTTGTAATATGTGCTATTTATTTCTTTGTTGCACTTTTGATGTAATTATAATTTTGGTACCTTTACAAAAACTATTTAACTTATTATAGTCACGAGTCATTTAATACATTCTTCTAATCTCTGTGACCTCAAAGGTCCTCACTTCCTAAAATTCCATGAGTCTACAACTTCTAATTTGTGCTGTAGTCTAGAAATCCCAAGAGGAAAATGAAAGGAGATAAATGAATTTGTTCAGAAAAGCGTTTCAGAAATAAGAATCCCAACATTAATATTTATTTTGCACTAACCTAAACATGAATCTAGATTTAGGGATGGTTCACTGCTCATATAATTAAGCTAAACGTTACAGAACTACAAAATCGTGATTTTGCAAATGAAAAGAAATGGAGATACTGAATCAAATTTAGAGTTAATGAGCCTTTTCAGGCTTCATCTTGTTAAACAATATACTCCATTATTGTAAAGGTTTGTAACAGATATAAGTCAGATAATATACAATACATTGATGAACACACTTGGACCAAGTGGCTTGTAATTTCTCAGCTACTTTGAGGAACTTTATCATATAGATGACATCTCCTCCGTGTCTTGGAGCACCTGTAGATGATTTTTAATTGTGACATGAATCACCAGCTAATGCTCGAATGGCTAAACGTTGCCTCTAGATGATCAGAGCTGTCAAAATCCATTTTCATACAACAGATTGAAGAAAAAAACAAAAAGATAGCTCCCGTAATTCAAATTTGTTATGCAGAGGTTCCAGGGAGGCTAATATAATGCAACTCTGTTTCCCACTTGAACTCAGAACCAGCTGCAAGGGAACGCAGAGGAGGCAAGGCTGACCCCTCCCCGCAAGCTCAGTTTAAGGACATGGTTTGCTCCGTTGCAAAGATGGACTTCGAAAAACTGAGTCTCAGAAGGGGGCAAACTTCCCTATCCAGTCACTGGCAGTGCTGCTTTGTTTACTTAGAAACAAACTATAATTTAAACACTCAACAGCAAAGCATAAAGCAGTCAAAAATCTGATGAAAAAGAACTTTCACCACACAAGATGCGAACTATAGTTTTAGTATCACCCAGGGATCTAATTTATAAATATTTCCTCATCTTTTATGTGGGTAACAAGCACATTCAGTGCCTTTTATTCTCAACATTTTGCAACACTAGCTCAAAGATTTTAAATCTTTTAAGTGTTCTCTATAAAACGCACTCATGTCTGCTGGTTGTATTTTAAGTCATGGATTAGTAAAAAATTCAAGCTATAAAAAGTTTAATTTTATATTACCATCAGTAGTGATCTATAATTATATTTGGAACCAGGAATGTCACAAAGGGGTAATATCCTGTATTTAACGACCTTGTACACATGAACAGAAAGATTCCGAAGTTCACTTTGAAATGTGTTTCTAATTCCCTCCAGGGAACCCACAGTGGAGTTGGAAAAATCCAGTCTTGGCTCTTTGCTGCTCATTCTGATACATCCCAAACCCAAGTGCGTGTTTCTACCGAGGCTAGCAGGGAATGGCAGCATGCCCGAATTACAGATGAGGTATACCGGTGTGGGCTGTAACCTTGATCACCCCCCACGCCCTCTCTCTCTCTCATGATTCCCTCTCATTCAGATCAGGACACAAACTATGGCACAGGGAGTTTCATTTTCCTGGAATGTCAAACTTTCCTAGGAAGCCAGTTTTTCTTTCAGGACAGTTCCATAATCTAGATGCGTGCACCAACATTCCTTTTCCTGGGTAGGTGATTGCTCACACTCAGTTCTTGTTCTGTTTTCTCTGACATTAGAGCAGAAAAGGAATGGAACAAAATGAAGAGCTCTGGCACTTTATCATCTTCACTGATCAGCAAATCTAATTGATACCTTGGGGAGATCAGGAGGCACCTGCTGATAAGCAAAGGGCTTATTGTTTGTTTGTTTCATTTGATTGTGTGTTTTTTCTTCTGTTCTATTGACCATAAAGAACCTTATATAGTGTCGTGATGCCATATAAATAATAAATACAATAGCAGATATGATAATTAAATGTCTGAAGGAAATGGGAAATGACAATTGTACACTTTTCAAACTAAACGGCAATTATTTGGTCTCCAAACATGTACGGAACTGACAAATCTGGTCATTTGATTAAAAGGAAGTTAACTAAAGATCTCTAGGTTTCATTAAAAATTCTGGAATATTTATGACCTTGAAAAGAAATATTTAGGAAGGTTGTAGAAATTCTCGTTAGGGAGGTGTCTAAAATAGGATTTCTTTATTCGGGGAGGATTAGAGCTGAGCTTTAGACAGAATATTTTCTCAATGTATATTGCAGTCTCTGTGTGTTTGTGAGTGTGTGTGTGTGAGAGAGAGAGAGAGCGAGCTAGCGAGCACATCCACATGCTATTTTCTTTATAGATGAATTCATAATGCTAGTATATTGTAGGTTTTCTATCTACTTTGAGGTCCAAAGCTGTATCAAGATTAAAAATGGTAATTTTCTAAAAGAATAGTCTTCGTGTTTCAGATTCCACTAAGTTATTTTTTCTTATGTTCTCTTTCATTTTTTGTCCATGTGAAAGATGTGTCAGAAAGAATAACTGGAGAACTTTTAAGGTGAACAGCAGGGCCACTTCTCAATTGCTCAAAATGATCAGTGGACAAGCCCACTTGGGATTCATTTACTGTCTTCAGCTTAAAGCACAGGAGTTTCCTGGGGTTGCTGGCGGGGGAAGGGCGGATGGCAAGAGACAGTGGCACAGGTGATGCTTTTGTTACAGAAACAGGGGAGTCCAAAAACAAACCCCAGAGTTTGCGGCTGGGAGATAGGGAGCAGGAAGCAGCTTTCAGGATGCCCTTGCATGCCTGGAGCTAGTGGCTGGAAACATTGTTGCAAAGATCCGCTTTACTTCCAAGACTCAGGAAGATGGGAGGGATCTTGGACTGTGGGCTGGTACGGAAGAAGCAGACAGAGCCTACGTAGGGTTCTGTGAATGGTCAGGACTGTTTGCAACACCCACTGAGCGAGAGGACGCAGCGGGAGAGAGGAGGCAGTGGGGAGAGAAGCAGCTGCGGACATTTTGGGCTGGCTCTGGCTCTAGGAGGCTCTCGCTCTCAGGCTCTCTCTGGCCCTCACGCCCTCACTCTCTGGCTCTTGTGGGCTCCCTCCATCTGGCATGGAGAAGGGATCTCCAGGCGGCTTTAAGAAGAGGCTCTTGCCAGACTGCTTTGAGAAGGAGAGGAGATCCATGCGGTTTGCAGGAAGAAGGCAGTTTGCAAGGAGGCTGAGAATCCAGGCGGGTCTGCATTGAGAGCTGGAGGGCACCACAGCACAGAAAGGACCTCCCCAATCAGAACTGAGTGATTGGCAGCTACTGGTAAAGCTGAACTGTGCCAGGGAAGTAGGGAAACGGTGTTTCTGACTTTCCTAAGACTGGCCAGGTCTGGGAGGGGGAGGCAGGACTTTGTGTAAATAAACAATTCTTTTCCTTTTCACCAAACTCTGGTATTCAGAGTTATGATTCTGGCGGCGGGCAATCGGGCCCCTAACTAAACAGCCCGTGGGTTCTGTTTCAATTGAAGCAGCCCAGGCATTCTGTTACACTTTGAACTTGTCTTGACAAGGACCAGGGCATATCAGATTCATGCGGATGCTAGTTCAGGTTCTCCAATTCCTTCTCAATGTCAAGTTTAATTTCTATATTTTGGGTTCAACTGTACTTTTGCAGCCTAAGAATTCCTGTAAAGTTAAGTGTTCCTGCTGGGAATGCTGGTCCTGCTCCTCCTTTGAGTACCACCTAGTCATTTTTCATGTCTCTGTTCAATGCCACTTTCTCTTCTATATTAGAATTCTCTTGTATTTTTCTGTCTTAGAACCCTGTTCCTTTCCTTCAGGGGAATATATGCATATGTAATATATTATAATGTAATGCATTAGATATGTCGGTTGGCAGCCGTCCGTCTCGAGAGACGATGGTGTAGCTTCTTAAGAGTCTATCTGCACCGCCGAGAATGGCTGTGCAGTCCGACTCGGGAGTGACACGGTATCTGTCTCCTCCCGTGTTGAAGTGAAGCTGAAGCTACAGAGCCTGGGCAGGGTGATATGGAGGGTCTGCTGTTGCCCATGCAGCAGACCCCCCCTCTCTTCGCAGCTGAAGGGTCCAAGGGAAAGACGGAGTCAATACAGCTTGGCTTCAGGTGCGCCGCAGGAGTTGCCGGTGTTGACTACAACGTCAAACCGCCTTAGGGACTCCGGCTCCGGATTTTCTGTCGGGGTTTACTCCTTTAGCCTTTCCCCTGAAGAGGTATGCCGCAAGGCAGCGGAGGTTTTTTGGAGTCAGAGTTTTCCTTCTCTAATTAGATATGTAATGTATTATATATCTAATATATTATGCACATAATATTATATACACATATATGTACATATATATGTGTGTGTGTGTGTGTGTGTGTGTGTGTGTGTGTGTGTGTGTGTAAAATCTCCCATTTGTTACAAGTTTCTCTCCCGTATTTGACTGTATACTCTTGCAGGGCAGGCACCATACCACCACATCTGGACAGTTCAATGCCAGGCGGCAGACAATATTTCCTGAGTGAATTAGTCCATTAATAATGCCTCCTTTCTCATATTGGACTTTATGAGCTTCTTTGTCTTTATTTCCAATTAACCTTTGATTAGCATGATCCCTTACCAGCTTAGGTTAAGAATTTCTAAGTTCTTTCTTTGTTGTGAAGAGGATTTAACATTTAAAGGAGTTCAATTGTGATCGGTTTTGTAAAGAAAAGTAATTTGATTGTATAACTATTCCATATTCTTTTAAAGGTTAAATTTGTTTTCTTAGTACTACTCCCTTCTTTCTAGGGTTTTCACGGCTGGCTGTGTCTTTTCACAGGTGCTTAAACCCACTTGTATTTCAGTAAAAGACAATTTCACCCCCCCGCCCCCCGGAAGCTCCCCAGCACAGCTTAATGGGATTTGGGGTGATCCATTTCCGTTTTGCTAGTGAATGGCCACAGGCAGTAACTCTGTGGTGGAAACTTCTAGATGCGCAATACCCGCAGGCCAGAGCCTCAGCTGCTGCTCAGTTCTTATGCCACGTGACACCCAGAGGGAAGAAGAAGCAGATTAATTAATACTAATTGCTCTTCAGCCAGAAGGTCTCCTCCTCGTAGGACAAAGTATAATGAAATCCACCTCATGGTTTCCTCCACTGGTCAGAAAGGTGGGGCTCCACCTTCCAGACGCCGGCACCACGGACACTTTCCCCTGGGACACGAAACACCGCTGAGTCAACAGAGCGGAAACCTTGGCCCTACTGTCACCTCTGGGGACCATCCAGTTTGTCTTTGTTCTCTTCCTCACAGTCTCGAACAATTCAGCCTCCATTTAGAATGTACGGCGCTCTGAATAACAGGCTGTCTGGCTGATGCTTGTTTCAACAGAAGATGATTTTTCTCACGTATCAAGAGACCTGCGTGTGGATGGGTGGGGAGGTCCATTCCGTGGCTCTCGAAGTCAGGACTTGGGCTTGATGTCTCTGCGACATTCACAGCTGTCAGCGGGCTGAGCAGCTCCCAGCAGCCTCTGCTCACACGCTCGGGTTCACGGGCAGGCAGCAGGGGCCGCTGGCAGTCAAGTCTACTCCTGCCTCATTAGCTTCCCAGCTTCCTTTTCTTGCCCTTGCAGTTTGTTGGCCAGAACTGGGTTATATGGCTACCCCTGCAGGGGGGAAAAATGAACAATAGCTTGTCCAGTCTGGAAAATGGGGAAAGGGATTGGGAATGGTTTTTGACATTAGTCACATAAGAGGCAGTAATAGATGCTAACTGGGGACACTGCCGGACCCTTTGCAAGGTGCTTTCTACAGGGCCAGAACTGCATTCTTGGGGGTGACGGTCTCCTTTTCTCTTTGGGAGTACACCTCCCATCTGAATCTTTCTTGAGAAGGTATTTGGCATAAGACCAGCAAATCACACACTCATGTGGTCTATTACGCATACCAGTAGAACAGGTATTATTTTTAAAAGGTTACATTTTTCTTTTTCTTTTCAAAAGTGTCCCCTTCCGCCAATCAGGGTGTTGTTCTCCTTTTTGTATGAATTTTTCTCAGAGACTGCAATTCCCAGAGTAATAAATGTAGAAGTCTATCCCAGGTTGGAGTCAATCTGTTATTTATAGAAATGAAGTAAGATCAGGAATTTCATGATTTTGGGATAGTCGAGCGAAGCATTATGGTGAACTTCTCTATATTTATTATTTTTTAGAAAGGTAACATGAGATGGAAGCCCCCCTCCCTCACCCTCAGCCTTTCTGAAGTACACAGTCTTAATAAAAACCTGCCCATGCTATCGATGTTATCATGTATAATAACTCAGCACTCAACCACAATGTCTTGGGTTTAGTCACCTACTCTTATCACACAATCTGCCCTGGAATTTCTTCCTACCTGTGGCATCTTAAGTCACAGGGTGCTCCTGAAGGGCAAGTGGGTTCCTATCTCGTTTTGCCAAGGATGAAGAGACAACATGCAGAAGTGTTCTTGGCACTTGTTGGTAATTCCATACATAACGCTATAAAGTTACCTAATGTGCTAACCTTTCCCATGAAAGAAAGAAACTGTAATCTGCATCATCTGCCGATAATTGTGATTAGGTGCAGAAATGGATTGACCTGAACTATTTAAAGGCTTTTCCATCTGTGTATAATTAATAATAAATGAATTCGGCAAGCTGAGCAGATTTTTGAAGTTCGTTTATTTGATAGTCTTGATTTGACCTCTTTGAAAATACCCTGTAGCCCTGCTTTTTGTTTGCTTCTTTGATTAGGCATGGGCAATTGCTCGCATATGGAAATTCTTACTGGCTCACTCAGTGACACTTTCTCCTTGGCATACAAATATTTGTTTGTTTGTGTTTGTTTATTTATTGCTTTCATCAAAGTCCATGTGACATGATCTGCAGATATGAAGACTGTGCTCATCCCAACAGAGTTCAGTGTTTAAATAAAATACATAGCGAAGCTAACCTGATGCATACAATGGTGCATATAATTGTTACTGTGCTGCATAGTAATTGGGCATAAATAGTAAACTACCCACATCACAGCAATGGAGAATATATCTCTACAGACAGACCCACCATTTTAATAATCAGCAGTGGGAAGAAGTTGAAAGTGGGGTGTGTGTGTGAAAATAGAGGTGTTGTTTGTGGAAAGCCTCTCTCTTCCCCACCATGTGAAGATGGTCTGCTTGCTCCTTGTTCCATCAGATCTGACCTCAAGGAAATGTACGTAACATCTCGGCATCTTTTCTATATTGATTTCCTTGGGAGTTAGACGGACTAGCTTTTCATTCTGCACTGGGGCTTCTTAAGAGCTTAGATGTGAGTCTTTCATGTTGATTATTTTACGAAGAAAAGAAACAGATGAAAGCACTAAAATGTCCAACAACTCTCAATAGACAAGTAGGAACAAAAACACTTCCACGTGTAATTATCTTCGCCTACGACTTTAAAAAGCCATGACCCTGGTGGTCATGCGCAAATAAAAGTTTGTGTTCTTATTTTGAAAAGGCTCTGTATGACCCGCCTAGGTGACCATGTTAACTAGCCCTATAGTAGGTATGACAGGCAGAACTCTAAGAGTGCCCCCCCACACATACAATGCCTGCTCCCTGGTGTACGTGCCTTGCGTCAGCTCCCCGTGAACGTGGGCGAAACCCTGTGAATTAGATTACGTTATAAGGCCACGGAAGCAATTCTGCAGAGGTAATGAGGTGGTGGGAAGCAGGGGTCAGACAGGGGCATCGGGAAAGGCTCCTGTGAAAAAGCAGCAGGAACCTGAGGATGAACAGACGTTGGTCAAGAAAAGCACAGTGGGAAGAGCATTTCAGGCGATGGGACAACATGGGGGTGGTTCTAGGTGAGAGAGGTGGCAAAAGTCTGGCAGTGGCTTCCTTCCCGTCTCAGTCAGGACAGAAGCCGAGTCTTATCCTCCACAACATATCACTCATGACCTCACAACACTCTGCCGTGGGTTGTTTTCCATTCCCGTTCTGACCGAATGCTATGATGTCCTTTTTTCTGTCCGGCCTTGGGCCCTACTTCTTTCCTTTTCATTCCCTCTGGAATAGCAGCACCTGCTCAATTGCTATCCCTCAAGCATGCCAGGCAACTTTCAGTCTGCCCCCAGGCTTTTGCACTTGTCTTTTCCTCTGGCTGAAGCTTCCTCTGCCATTCAGCTGTGGGACTCACTTCTCACTTCTCCCAGTGTTCACTCAGAACACTACCTCCCTCCCTAACACCTGCCTTGGCTACTTTAACTAAAATGTCAGCCCCTCCCATGCTGACATGGTGTGTCACTCTTCCCCGATTTTAGTTTTTTTCCCCAGCATGTATCAGCAGTGGGCAGGGACGTTTGTCAGTTTTCTTTGCTATTGTATTTCAGCAATGGGAATAGTGCCTGGCACGTTCTAGGCAGTCAATCAATGTTTGTGAAATGAATTAATGACTGGTTGACACACCTGTTTGCTTTTTGGCACACTTGGTTTGTTTTCCTGCCTGCCCTGTGGTGTTTGCTCTGCCTCCGACCCCTGCGTCCTCTTACGGGCTTAACCCTCTCGGCCTCAGCTCGGACTCTCTGCTTCGTGTTCCCTGGCCATCTGACAGATCTCTTGGGATTTTAGCGGGTGATCCAAATTTTGTTCCTTCCTGCCTTGAGGGCTGATTTGTGGGGCTCCTACTACGTAGCTACTGTCCTGGACCCTGGTGCTATGGTGACAAGGAAGATATTATCCCTGTCTTAGGGGGCTTAGATTTGAAGCCAGCCTTTTATTTTTCCCTCCAGAGATTCTATCTTGTGACAAATATATCACCTCTGACTCCCCTCTGCCTGCACCTGCTACAGGGCAGCAGTGACAGCTGCAGGCAGCCTGGCAGGCATCCCACTCGGTAAGTCACCAAATGTGGCACCTGGGAGCCGGATGGAGGAGCGAGAAAGGAGAGATGGGCCCATCTGCTGCAAACCTTCCAGCGGGATGTGGAGACACCTGGCGGTATCCGCGGAAGGAATGAGTCAGCTGGGACGGGGCGGTGAGGCCAGTCCCCTGGCTGTGGGCCAATGTAAGCTGGCCATCCGCCTTCCCACTACGGTTTCTCTTTCTTATTATGTGAAAAGGAGGGTCATTTCACTCTACATTTGTTCTTAGATAAATTAGAATGGCCACTGAGGAAGAAGGGCTACATCTGCGTAGGCTGTGAAAAACAATAAAGCGTTGTCGTTGTGAGTGCTGTAAGCAGATGGTCTTACAGAACTTGACCGCTCACCTTCGGACATGCCACCAGAAACATATGTATTGCACACTCTTAACTACGCACTTCCAAAGGGGCACATGGCCTACAGAACGTTAGCTGGAGATTCTGACGGGCAGTAGCTCCTTTCCATAGGAGTTCTGACGTAGTGCGACAACGACTGTGAACGACATCGGAGACACTGTATTATAAAGAGTCAAACTATTGAAAGAGAGTTGGAAGTTTCCTGGGGAGAATTAATATTCATTAGCATGTCATAACTGGTGAAAAAGCATTGGAAAATTTATATACTGATAATATGGTATTTAGTTCTTTAGACATTACATTTTAATGAATGTACAGTGTTTTTACACATAACTGAGTCTTAATAGCTAATATCATTTTCATATTTTAGGTTGGACCACATAGACTTCTTATCTCATGAAAGCCAGGTGTTTTCCATGGTAAGGTCAATTTTTAGTATAACTATAAATGGAAAATCACAAATCTTTTTTACATATATTTGACAAAAATGACTGCTACTCTGCCCCCTATTACAGTATAACGGCGAGCCCCCTCAGGGTAGGGACAGGGCCTTATTCATGCTTGCTCATCCTCACACAATGCCAGAGCATCAGACAGACCCTCACACACACACAGAATATTTGGTATGAGTAGAATTCATCAAAGAGCTGGCATGCAAACTGGTTGGCTCAGAGAAACACAATTCACGTGAAAGACAGTGACAGACATGGCCTCTGGGGCCGGGCTGCCTGGGTTCAAATCCCAGTTCTGCTACTTACTTGACCCTACACCTCAGTTCCATCCTGTATAAGATGAGGTTAATAGTAACATTTACCTCACAGGGTGGTGGTGTGGATTAAAGGTGTTTAATTAAAACACCTAAAGTATTTGGAAGTGTCTGGCATATAGGAAGGACACAATAGTATTAGCTGCTATCACATGAGATAAGCACACATCCTCAAAAAGAAAAAAATACAGGACTACTACCGATGTTTCTACTCCTTTCCCCTTTCATATTCCTTTTCCAGACACATGCACATGTGCACACACACACACACACACACACATTTACACACACGTATGCCTGCCCACAGCATGAACCCCTCATCAAAATGAAAAGAGAAGAAGTTGCTCCACAGGTTACCAGGAAAAATACTTACTTTTTCTCTGGGGAGCCTGACCCTTTAAATGAACTCAGCCTGCCTTTGTAAATCTGAGCTGGGATTATGTAAAAGTCCCCTGCAAGGCCTGCAACAAACCCTGTCCCTGGACAAATTCCAGGTCATTTTCCATCTGCCAGTAGTGCTAATCCTTGATCTTGGCGTGATTAGATAATGTTTTCAGATATTAACTTTGTGGCTGTCTCCCTGCATCTTTTCTTTTTCAATATCCTGACAACCTCTCTGTATTCCTCCCTCTCCTGTGGCCATTCATGCCGCCCCCGGCCTATCAGCTTTTTGGCTTGGAGGTCGGGGCCGGGTTGCGGGATGTGGTTAGGATGGGAAGCACTAGTAACTTGTAAAAAGTCCAGATGTTCTTTGCTCAAATTCTAAGTTGATAGGATAATTAGAAGGTGTATAATGCTGGTAGAAAGGTGAAGTGAATTTGTGAGGATAGAATGATTTAGAAGGAACACAAGAGAAAAAAATATTCCCTGCAATTTTTGTGAAGGTTATATTGGATTGTGACTGGATTTGCCATCTAAAGGTTTTACCAGTAAAAGAGACCTGAACATTGTTCCCTGACAACGTTCCAAACATGTGATGTGACTCCAGAGAGGATTGGCTGCATAGTATGTTGGGAAGTGAGGACCATAAGTACCTCATTAAATATTTCTGCATGCAAAGCTTAGGTTGAACATGGTAAAGAACCAGCAATAGGCAGAACCAGGGACAGAGATTATGGGATTCTCCAAGTAATCTATGTGGACAATAGACCAAACCCCAGAATACCCCTATGCTCTCTGCCTTGGCAAGGCAGAAAGCTCTGGAACAGTAGTAAAATGACTGTGTGTAGAGAAGCCCTGAGAAATGACAGGTATACTTTCCCACCTGTTCTAGCGGAATGGAGTTCAAAACAGAAATTAATTTGTTGTGAACAACATAAAGAGGTATAATAGTTCTGACCGGTGTTTTGACCTACCAACAAGCCTTACCCTTTTAACTGCTAACAAAACCCTGACCCCCTCTGGGAATTTATATCTTCTCCATTTAATGGAACTGTTGATCAAGTCTTCCTACGGCAGAGGGGAGAAGGCAGAAGACTCAGACTGGCTTTCTGTTGTTTTCAGACAAAAAGACAAAATCTATCGATTCATTTTTGCATCCTTAATACTTAATATATAGTAGACACTTACTAACTAAGCCCTGGCTGGTTTGGCTCAGTGGATTGAGCGTCGGCCTGCGAGCTAAGTGTCGCTGGTTCGATCTTCCAGTCAGGGCACATCAGAGAAGGAAAACTCTGACTCCAAAAAACCTCCGCTGCCTTGCGGCATACCTCTTCAGGGGAAAGGCTAAGGGAGTAAACCCCGACAGAAAATCCGGAGCCGGAGTCCCTAAGGCGGTTTGATGTTGTAGTCAACACCGGCAACTCCTGCAGCGCACCTGAAGCCAAGCTGTATTGACTCCGTCTTTCCCTTGGACCCTTCAGCTGCGAAGAGAGGGGGGGTCTGCTGCATGGGCAACAGCAGACCCTCCATATCACCCTGCCCAGGCTCTGTAGCTTCAGCTTCGCTGGAGAGGACACTCCAGCGTCATCGCAAGATGTCGATTCAACACGGGAGGAGACAGATACCGTGTCACTCCCGAGTCGGACTGCACAGCCATTCTCGGCGGTGCAGATAGACTCTTAAGAAGCTACACCATCGTCTCTCGAGACGGACGGCTGCCGACGACGACTTACTAACTACAAATATTTTTCATCTCATCTCCTTCTCCACCTTCTTTGAATTTGTGCCACTGATCCACTTGTCCCCTATGGGTGGGGAGAGATTTTAAAGGAGGTAAACTGAGGCTACTGTCAGTGGCAGAGCCGGACGTAGCTCTCGGGGTCACAGTGACAACCTTGACACACATTTTGTCCAAAAAAGATGGAGTAAAATTCTCAATAAACATAAACTGTAATACCAATATAAAGATTATATGGTTGTGCTTCCTTGCACATTTTACACTTGATGAATTGGTCCTTAGTCTTTGGTAGAATATTAATAAATGTTTTCAGGGTCAGAGATACTAATGTTCTAATCTCAGCATGACTGAAAGCTAAGACTATTTATTATTTTAAAAACCATTTTCATATAAGCCAATCCCAGGGGTATTTTAAAGTATAAAATGTTGGCAAGGCCATCTGATATATTTCTATAAATGCAAACCTCGAGGTCTGTTTCTGAACATAGTTAACCCGTTTGGGAATAAACATTCTTAAAATAAAATGATCTTACATCAGCTAAATATTGATATGCTTTTTAAGGACATTTGACATCAGACTAGAATATTAACAGGAGACTAGATTTGATTTATTGTTTCTATTGATAACTAGAATAAAATTCACTGCATTTATTTTCTAATATAAATCTCAAGTATTAACAAATCATTTTGAATTTCTGCAGCCCCGTCCTACTCTAAGTGGCCAGTACAGTTACACAGGCTAGTCACATACAATGCTTGTAAAATGTTTTTCATATTCTATTGTTTTTTTGTAATGCTCATAAACCCAAGGACCTGAGAAGATAAAACAAAATTTTTCAAGCTATTATTTATCTCTGCATATTTCATTTTTTCATTTCTAGACTATGCTGCACAGGTAATAAAGGAAACAATAAGGATGGGAATTGGGTCTGGGAGGACAAATTAGAGAGAAAAAATAGCTTCTATTATTGAGATAGATGATGGATTTATAGAGGGAGGACAAAAGTTTCAGTCATTCTTCTAATGAATATTTTTGTTCCACATCAAAGCACAAATATGGTTTGTATGCAAGGGGGTATCCATTATGATGAGAAATAATTCTTCTTGGGAGCCAAATAGCAGGGAATATATCTCATCTCACTATAAAGCTAGATCCACATTTTGTAAATTTGACAAGAGAATTGTTGATGCCATCATATCCCACAGAGAAACCTCTTAATATCTAGGTCCTAAGAAGCAATCCCTAACTCCCCATCCATGTGAGAACAGGCCTTTGGCAAAACTGATTTTAAGAAATTACTGTTTCCACCCTGGCTGGTGTGGCTCAGTGGATTGAGCGCCAGCCTGCAAACCAAAAAACTGCTGTTCCATTCCCAGTCTGGGTACGTGCCTGGGTTGTGGGCCTGGCCCCCAGCTGGGGGAGTGTGAGAGGCAACCACACATTGATGCTTCTCTCCCTCTCTTTCTTCCTCCCTTCTCCTGAGAGGATGCTTAATTAAAGATAATTAAAATGTATAATTGCTAGAGAAAGGAAGAAGTGGACCTTGCATCTTAATTTTAAAAAATAAAATTATTGGGGTGATATCTTTACAAGATGATGTTCTCTATATTACCAGGCCCATCCATGATCCCCGCTAGAGTACTCACTTTCTAAAATCACCTTGGGGTCTGCTTTGTCATATGTTGCTGTCCTTGCACTGGCTGTTCCTTTCCATCTCTCCCTTTTTTCTTCCTATGTATAGAAATGGCTAAAACCCCAAATATCAACTTAAAGAAGATAGCCACAGTCAAGGCAGGTCATAAGGTTTCAGCTGAGGATGTCACATAAAAAAGATATAACAAATATTCAAGTTTTTAGACGGTATGATAGGCAGAACGGCCCACCCAGAGGTGACCATGCCCTGATCCTGGGAACCTGCAATATGTTATGAGATTTGACAAAAGGGACTTTGTTGGTATAATTAAAGATACACTGAGCGAAGGAGGTTAATCCTGGGTTCTCTTCGTGGGCGCAGCAGAGAACCTCCCCTGCCTGGAGTCACAGAGATGCAACAGAAGAAGTCAGAGAGATGAGCAATGTGACAGACTCAGTCCCGGGAGTCTGTCGCTGGCGGGGCCACAGAAGAGCGAGAGAATGATCACAGGCAGCCTCTAAGAGCGCATGCCAGCCCCGGGATGATGGCTACTGCCCACGGGAAAACCTCGGTCCGACAACCATAAGAAATGGAAGTGAACAAACACGCTGAATAAGACTGGAAAAGGATTCTTCCTCACAGCCTCCACCAAGGAGTGCAGCCCCACGGGCCCCCTAATTCTGGCCTTGTGAAATCCTAAGCAGAGTACCCATTTGAGCCCGCGCAGGCTTCTGACCTGCAGACACTGTGAGATTAACAAACAGAAACAGAAACAAAAACACCTGAGTTGTTGTTTTACGTCACTAAGTTTGTGCTGCTTTGTTATGGCGCAAATTCAAAACCAACCCATGGGGATATAGATTCTAATAGAAGCTTTTGTCCTGTTTTTACTGTTCAAGTTTTGACAGTGTAAAAATTTGAAGACAAACCAATTTAGAGTAGCTTTTTCTTAACATCTATCTTCTTTTATCAAGCAGCATTCCGTTAGGACAAGAGAATCCATGACAGGTATTTCAAACAGGAAGGATTTAACACAAGATTTTAAGTACTTCAAAAACAAACAAAAAGAAAACAAAGCAAGAGTTGAAGAAGCAGGCAGTGAGGAAAATCACCTCTTATGAAATGTGGAAACTGAAGGAACCACAGGCAACCACCAGTGATCTTTGTAAAACTATGGACCCGAAATGAGTTATTCTCAGAAAATGCCTGGAAGTGGTTGGCAGAACTCCATTTCCACCGTCAGCAAAAGCAAATGCCTACCTTGTTCTGCAGGAGAAACAATAGCGGCTTCTGCGTCTCTCCCGCTTGCCAAATCTCATGCCTCTCACGGCTGGAATCTCACCCAGAACCCAGGCTCCAGCCCCTGCAATATAGGGAGAAGCACCGGAGGGAACAGGCCCTGGGTGACTGACACGCTTCTCTAGCTCCTTGTTTTCATGGAATCAGCTGCCCGCACGTAGAAAAAGTAAAGAAAGCAGAAGGCGGGAAGAAGAAAGGACCTCCACCCACCACAGCGCTCAGTGAGACAAGATGCAGACACTTACAAAGGGAAATTATAAAAGAGCTTTAATTCTACCCGCGAGTTTTATTTTGTCTGGATGAGTGCCTTTACTCCCAATCTCAGGATGTGTTTCCATACTCACACAATATCGAATTAGGCAGTATTTAGAGACTATCTACTTCTATCGCCTCCTTTTACATAAAGGGACCAAAAATCTGTAGAGGGTACTGAACAGTCCCAGGCAAGAGAGCTGGTTAGTGACTAAACACGGTCAAGGTCTTTGGAAATCTTTCTAGTCTCCCACTTACTGTCAAGGTTTGTGAAGTGTCTGGGATTTTACCCGACTTGCAGGCTAAATTAGCCTGCTACTGTTTATGGATGCTGGCAGAAGACACAAGACTCTTGGATCAGGGACAAAGGACTTCAGTACTCATGGCACAGCAGTGGCCGGAGTCTCATGATCATATTGATTTCCCTTGATTCTCAAATGTCATAGAAGTAATACAGAGGGGCCAGGCAGATGCTACCCTACACACAGCAGATTTGCATCCTAGCCAAAGAACATTGAGCTTGAGGAATTTGCTGCCTTTTTTTTTTTTTTTTTTGGCAAGTAGAAGCAGGCCTGATCTTTGTCCAGAGAGTCACATTACTGTCATCCTCAGGGTTGCACACTGCAAATATAGCCATGAGGAATGGGCCTTGAAAGAGCCATGCGTTCTTCTTGGGACATTCACAAGAATGTGTTCCTGAGGGTCTGTGGCAAATGGCCTCTCCCAACACCCACCAATGAAGGGAGTACTGAGATGACACACAGACAACTATTCACACTTAAAATTGAAAATACTTTGTGTTTATTTCTTGCAAAATAATATATATTGTATATATAAACATTCTATTTCTAAAATGTATCCACAATTCTGCATATTGCTGTAGTTTGTTCATTTTCACTACCACTTAACATTGCATTGGGTGACTATGTAACAGTTTATTAATCCATTCTCCTGTTGATGAACATTTTAGCTGGTATGTCGTCGTCGTCGTCGTCGTCGGCAGCCGTCCGTCTCGAGAGACGATGGCGTAGCTTCCCGAGAGTCTATCTGCACCGCCGAGAATGGCTGTGCAGTCCGACTCGGGAGTGACAATCCCTGCCGCACTTGGTACAGGTGAAGGCAGATGGCCGTTGTTGCTGCTGTTGACGCTGCTTCCGCCTCGATCTTTTCTGGACCGCCTCCTCGTTGCGCGCAGCCTCCGCGCGCGACGTACCTTGCCTGACCGCGAGCCTCCAGGCTAGGCGGTCGTCTGCTTGAACTTCCCATGTGTTGAGATTGATGGAGCATTGTGTCATGTCATGTCCTTTTTGCAGATGTCTTTGAACCGCAGTTTTGGGCGCCCTGTCATCCTCTTGCCTTCTGCTAGCTCGCCGTAGAGGAGGTCTTTGGGGATACGGCCTGCATCCATTCTTTTGACATGGCCGAGCCACCTGAGGCGTTGAAAGTTTTCTTTATGACATTTGACTAAGTGTGAAATTACCAGATTATTAATTAGGCTAAAAATAACTGTATATATTATCCACAATTTGCATTTTCTTGTCTGTGAATTGCCTGTTCAGATCTTTTAGCCAAATTGCTATTGGGTTACTTCTCTTTTAAAATTTATTTTTAAGAGTTTGTGATTTTATCTCTGATTCATGGTTAAAATGAAATCTCTCAGCAATAGAAAGGAACATTCTTTTTTTTAAATGTGTTTTATTGATTACAGTGTTACATTTGTTCCAATTTCCCTTCCCTCTGCTCCCCTCCACCCGGTGGCCCCCCTCCCTCCCCTTGTCCCCCCCTTTTAGTACATGTCCATTGGTTGTACATATAGTTCTTCTCAACCTCTCTCTGTCTATTCCATTCCCTCCTACGATGTTTCTTAATTCCTATACCATCTCCCTCCCTCTCCCCCTTCCCCTTCCCTGCTGACCTCCCCCCAATATGCTCCCCATATCTATAGTTCTTTTTCCACTCTCATTGCCTATTTAGTTTGCCTTTGTTTCAATTCCCTAGCTTCCGTTGTTGCTTCTTGTGATGCAGTTTTCATTTTAGATTTCATAATTTTGATCCTCCTTTTTCTAAACCAGTCCCTTTAACATCTCATATAACAGTGGTTTGGAGCTAATGAACTCTTTCAGTTTTATTTTGTCCTGGAAACACTTTCTCTGCCCTTCTATTCTGAATGACAGCTTCGCTGGATAAAGTATTCGTGGTTGTAGGTTTTGGATTTTCATTACTTTGAATATTTCTTGCCAGTCCCTTCTTGCCTGCAGGGTCTCCCTTGAGAAGTCAGCTGATAGTCTAATTGGGACCCCTTTGTACATGATTCTTTTCTTCTCTCTTGCTGCTTTTAAGATTCTCTCTTTATCTTTAACTTTTGACATTTTGATTATAATGTGTCTTGGAGTGGTTCTCCCTGGGTCCAGTTTTTTGAAACTCTCTGTGCTTCCTGGACCTGTAAGTCTATTTCCTTCCCCAAGTTTGGGAAGTTCTGCTTTATTATATTTTCACTTAATTTTTCAATTTCTAGTTCTTCTTCTTCGCCCTCTGGCAATCCGATAATCCGTATATTCGATCTCTTATAGCTGTCCCAGAGGTTTCTGATCCTCTCATCATTTTCCTTGCTTCCCGTTTCCTCTCTGCACTGGTTGACTGTTTGTTCCTTCTCTATGTTCTGGTTTGTTGATTTGAACTCTGGATTTTATTTCCTCACCATCTGTCTCGTATGAGGTTTTGTTCCTTTCAGTATGAGTGTTTTTCAATTCTTTCTCATCTTTTTCCAGATCTTTTGTTAGTTCTGTAAGCCACCTGATAACAATGGCCCTGAACTGAGCCTCTGACAGGTTTCTTATTTGTCTGTCAGATTCTTCATCTGTTGCCTGGTGAGCTGCGCCACCGGGATTTCTATAGTTGTCTGCCTCATTTTGACAGATGCGTTTTGCTTTCTTGGGCCGGCTATAGGGGGCAATGCCTGTGTACTCGTCACAACCCAGCGACCAGCAGCGATGTGCAACCTATTTCGCAGCACTATGGCGCTTTGTGTGGGGGCGGGGGTCCAAGATGGATTCACACAGTTATTCCGCTAGGAGACCGGGATCCGTCCTCCCGCCCCCTGGAACTCACTGTTGGAGGTGATGCGGTGGCTGCTTCTCCCAGCGTTGGGGTCGTGAGCCACCGGGGTTTGACTGCAGCCGGGATTGTCCTCCCTGCCGCTGGGACTGTTCTCCCTGCCGCTGTCCCTGGTGCGACCGCAAACAGCACCACCCACTTGCGCTCTTACCTGCCCAAAGGGCACCGCTGGTTTATAACTTTGTACGTTGGGCTTCCGTGTAGTTTTATTTTCTGGAATTTCTAGTTATCTTTTGTTTTGAAGTAGTTGTATTCCTCTCTAGTTGTAGAGGGAGACCTAGCGTGTCCGTCTAAGCCTCCATCTTGGCCGGAAGTCCAGATTTCTGTCTTCTGTTTAGTTCAGATGCTGCTCTTCCAGAACTAAAAAGAAATTCATCGAAAGGAACATTCTTAATCCACCTTCTGCTGCCAAAAAAAAAGGTATCTGTTAACACCTATTATTTCAAACATCATTGTAGTGGCAGTATGATAGAAACATTTCCTTTAAAATCAAAAGTCAGACAAAGGCATCCTCTCTCATGGCTTCTATTCAATATTATACTGGACTTTTTATCCGGCTCATTAAGTCAAGAAAAGAAATAAAAGATATAAGGAACTGGAAAGGTAGAAAGAGAAAAGTAACTGATCACAGATGACATAATTATCTACTTAGGAAAACCAGAATTATTCACAGAAAAATATTAAAAACGGCAAAAGAATGTATAAGTTGTATGATTATGTTTAGAATTATGAGTGAGAAATGAAATGTTTTTCTGCAACTAGTGAAGTGACAATGTACTTTTTTATCTTTAAGCTGTTAAGGTGATCAATTGTAGCCTTTTTTTTTTTGAGTGGTAGACCACTTCTGTGCCCATTTGTTCCCCTTCTACTGTGACCTAATGCTTGATCGATTTTATTGTGTGGATAACCTGAAGGCCTCAACTGGTGTTTCTTTCCTCCAGCGGGTATTTGTATTTGCTTCTTGGTGAAGTTGGGGACCCCAATGATCTGGGGAAACTACTGGCCCAGAACCACTTTAGCTGCCTTTCAGGACCCAGGTTAGAACCTGAACCTCTTGCCGAGCTCCTGGCACTGCTTGCTGGCAAAAGACAGTCTCGAGTGCAGTGCTGATGCTGGTTTTGGACCTTAGACAAACACCCCCTCCATGTTTAACACCCTGGGTGTAGTTCCAGCCTTTACTTTATTTTTCCCCAGGGAAAGGGAGGTGGTGGTGGGAGAGATTCTCCTTACTTCCTGTGAGATCAGCAATGCATCAAAAATTAGGTTGCATGCAAGATCTTGTTTTGTATTGAAAGAATTAAAAAAAAAAAAACAACCAGCAACACTGTTTTTCATTTTGACCCCCTGTGTTTGCTTGTTTGTTTTTTAAAATCCATCCTCTTCTCCCTTCATAACAGAACTTCTATTTTAATCAGGGTTGCAAAGTGTCCAGCTGAAAAACTACATGTGTCCGTCTTTCTGGAAGCTGGACATGCTCAAGTGGCTGAATTCTGGTCAGTTATCGGAATCCAGCCATTTGGTTCGGCTTTCAGGAGAGCCTGCTGACAGAGGCTGACTCAGGTCTAGTGGGTTCTTTTGCCTTCTCCCACTTCCTCAACTTTCCTGCCTAAAAGGTTGCTTGATGTTGATTACCCTTGAGAACCTTGACAAAAGAATCCCCAAAACTTTGTCAATGAAGTTTTTGAGCCCCCATACCTGTCCTGGACTTCTTGAAACATGAGAGAAAAATAAACTATCTTGTGGAGTCCACCGTTATTTGGGGTTTCAGTTACATGTAGCTGAATGAGGGTCCCAAACTGATATATTTTGTATCTGGTTTTGATGTAATTTTTAATCATTGTCTTAACATTTTTAAGTAGTAGACTTTAGGGAAAAACGAGAGTAATAGTGACATTTATTTTATATGTTTGTAATTTAAAGTGCTTTGCTTTATCATGGTTAATTATGAAAGCAGCTGGAGATTAGCTGCATCTATGCTTGTTATTTCAAGAAATCCTTATGGAAGTTACAATTTGATACTAATCTTTAAAAGAGTAAATGATAATTTAAGTCAGTACTTATCTGTTATCAAATATTTATAATGATTACTATATTTTACACTCCACCAAGTACAACCGTTAAGATACTACAACTTTTATCATATTGATTCTGTTTTAAAGGTATTAAAGGTTATCTATGCATTATTCTTCTACTAGTTCCTAAGTAGGAAAGAATTGAGTACTCCTTTAACTCTTTTCATTTATTTTAACTTATTTTAATCATATATATTTTTGGACATCTGTTAACTGTTGTCATCCAGATGGCTGTTGTCATCCAGATGGCTGTATTCGATAAAAATCACATTCTCTGTTCAAAGTGAACTGTAGATGACCTTTCAGGTTTGGAAGATAGGGCTGTTTGACTTTGCTGTATAACTTTTATTGTCAATATTTTAATCAGTTAAAAAAGAAACCTCATTCCACCTGAAGCTCCACGCTCAGAATTGTAATAATAATCATTCCTAAAGAGAAGGGAAGAAATTGGGGGGGGGTGTGTGTGTGAAAAAGTGGATGCTTTGACCATTGTGAGTTGACCTTTCATAGCATAAGCGCTAATACCTGATCCCACAGTGCTCAAAGACAATACCTCCCTGAATGTAACCTGGCGCAGTTATTTTATTTAATTTATTTATTTTTAGAGAGAGGGAAAGGGAGGGAGAAAAGAGGAATAGAAACATGGATCGGTTGCCTCTCGCAGGTGCCCCGTCTAAGGACCTGGCCCACAACCCAGGCAGGTGCCCTGACCAGGAATCGAAGCAAGGGAGCTCTCGCCTTGCAGGAAGGCGCTCAACCACCCGAGCCCGCCAGCCAGGGCTGGCTCGGTTATTTTCACCAGTGTAAGCTGTTCGTGGAAGAATGCAGTTCCAGAAGGCCCAGCGGAAACTGGGCACACGGAGGGTTTCCCCAGGCAACAGAAAGCAGAACTTGTGCAGCAAACAGGAAAACGGAAGGTGAGGAGTCGGGATGGCTGGGGGATGTTCCTAAAGAATTGGGTCCGCATTTTCTGTCGGAGGCAACTGATGGAGTACCAAATTTGTGAGTTCATTTGCCAATTCCTTTTAGATTTTTCTCTTCCTTTACATCTCGCCTTTTCTGAAAAAATAAGATTGAGGGGGCCTTCCCATCCCCTTGGGTCCTGTGTCCCCACCTTTCCTCTTCTCCCGAGCCCCTCCCCCTGCCTGTCAGGTGCTCCTACAGGATGCACAGCCCCGCCCCCACCGCAGGAGTGGGAGGGGCCCGGGCGGAAAGAACAGAAGTGGGCGGGCCCTTCCCTGCCGACGCGCTGCCGTAGGACGCTGTGACGTCAGAGGACATCCGGTCCGGCTCCTAGTGGCTCTCCCCTCCTTCCTTGGGTCTCAGTAGGTTCTAACCCAGAATCGTGGTCCGCGCGCCGGGGTTGCTGTCGCCGCGGGCCGGCGCCACTCCATTCCCTGCCCCCGCGCCCCCGGAGTGAGCCAGGCCTCCCCGCCAGGGTGAGCGAGGTCGGCCCGGAGCGCGCGCGCGCGAGGGAGGGAGTTACGCGGGCGGGTGACGGTCGTCAGTTTCCCGAGCCGCATGGCCCCTCCGCCGTCCCCTTCACCCCGCAGGGTGCTCCGGCCGCAGGCTTTCCCTCCAAAACCTCGGGGACCCCGTGTCTGTTGCCTCACTTGGTAACACGGGACACGCTCTAAGGCTGAGGAAAAGAATCGGCTCTTTGAATTTTCAAGCCAAACGGGAGAAAAAAAAATTCTGGCAGAATTTTCTGAGCGGATTCAACCTGGGGATGTGGTAGGAAATTAACCCGGCGGTGTGATCACCCCGCGACTGTGTTCTGAGCTCTGGGGGCCGTAACAGCGCACGATGTTGCTCACGCTGTAGATTTGTCACTTTACGTTCTGGAAGGGTGCCCAGTGCACTTGGACGTCACTTAAGGAGCCACCTACTAAACTCACTGACTTGATTTGTCCTTATTTTTAGTTGCAACTTCCCATCACTTGGCTTTTGATTGGATAACATAACGTAAAAGGTGACTCCCAAAGTAGGCAAATTTAGACTTCAGTATTGTGTTCATGGTTTTGCTGTATTACAGTATGCCCTTTCGAATAAGAAATACGAATCTCTTCAGGGTGTGTTTTCTTGGAACTCTGCCCTTGTATCACGGACACACTTTGATTTTTTGGAATCAGAATGTTTATGTCTTCAGGGAGGTGGTATGTCACGGTCGCTAGTGAAATTTGAGCCTGTCCCTGGAATATTGAAATTTTTTAGGTCGTGAGTAGGGCCTAGAAGTCCAAGTCTATTTTGGGGAATTTTTACAGTTGATTTTTGAGACTCACTCTTAGAAAAGACGACAAAAAGAAGAAAGTATTTTGAAACCTAGTAAGAAATTTGAGGTTCAGATTTAAAAGCAAGCACGCAGCCAGCTGCTCATTCGTTAGTGTCATCTCCTCACTGAGTGCTGAGTCCTCCCCGGGCAGGGCTGGGAGGCAAACGCTGTCAGGCAGGACAGGGCTGGAATCCTCAGGGAACGTGGACTTTTCAGATGGCTGAAGAGCCGAATAAAAATGTGTCATTTAGTAAAAATTGTGTTCTGCTAAAGGTGGTAGTTCTTTCAACTAAGTGATGAGAGCCGGGTTTACAAGTTAATGGGAATACATTTCTTAGGTTATCTGAAATAGCAAATGCAGCCTTGGCAATTGTTCTCTTCTCTTCTCTTGTGTTGAAAGAGGGGAAAATGCCCAAGAAAAAGACCGGCGCGAGGAAGAAGGCAGAGAACCGCCGGGAGCGGGAAAAGCAGCTTCGGGCGTTGAGAAGCACCATAGATTTAGCTAAACACCCGTGCAACGCTTCAATGGTAACAGCTTTTTATGATATCAGCTGATAGTTGAAAAGCTATCAATATATCAGTTATCCGAAAACACCTGAATAAAATTTTAGTGAATATGGTGTTGCTGGGTATATTTTATTAAATTTGAAATCTGTGTTAGAAGCATGTCCGTTGTTTTCATTAACCCTGAGGAGCAATGAGTTTTGTTTGATTTTATGTTTTTTTGTTTTGTTTTTTTAACAAGGTTATTTTATTTTTTACTTTATTTGTTTTTGGAGAGAGAGGAAAGGAGAAAGAGGGAGAGAAACATCACTGTGCGGTTGCCTCTCATGCGCCCCCAACTGGGGACCTGGCGTGCAACCCAGGCATGTGCCCTGACTGGGAATCGAACCAGCGACACTTGGTTCGCAGGCCAACGCTCAATCCACTGAGCCACCGCACCCAGGGCAATTTTAGGTTATTTTTAAAAACCTAGCATATTACCTATTACCTTGGCTACTGTTTGTGATAAATAAATCTTGACCAAGATACACACTGGGGTCTTTACGAAGAATTTTCCAGCTTCTCTCCATTTAATTCAGTTTGCCGCAAAAGTTGGAGCCTTTTCATCATTTCAGCCGTTCTTTGTAACTCATTCCTAAACTTTGCACTGTTCTTGGCATCTCTCGGTTTCCTGTTCTACTGCCTTCTTTCCCTGTGGCAAGTGGATTAGCTCTGATCATTTCTGAGTGTCTTTACTCAAAGTTGTGAAAAGCAGGAGATTATTTATGCCAGCCTTCCTCCTTTTCTTTCTTTGACCATGTTTCTCTGAGTGGCCCTACATTCCCCTTTTTCTACTTCTCTCTACTTTTTCTATACCCACTACTACCCTTTTTTCTTCTTCTTTTGTTTCATCAAACACATAGGAAATGCTCTTAATCCCACAACTGTTGTGCATCTCCTCTGGGGGGGATCCGTGGCTGAAGGACACGGTCCTGCCTCCACGGGCTTATGGATCAGTTGTTTTGTGCATAACTTAAGAACTGTCCGTTTATAAATGACAGACGCAACTTTAGTAACCCGGGAGGGAGAGAGTTTATTGCGTGAAGAGTGGGCTCACTTGTGCAGTTGAGCAGGGCGAGGATATAGCTGGAACGTGGGAACAACTGGAACCTGGAACAACCTGGTAGCTCTGTCGTTTGCGCATTAGTTCCGTTTTCTCAGGTTGTCTCGCTTCGTTGTTTGGGTCCATAGGCACGGGTAGCTTGCACGTCTCACTGGCGTTACTGTGGCCCGCAGAGAGGGAAAGAACTCTTGATACTTTGAACTTGGGCGGGTGCCGTTTCCAGCACCAACGTTTATACCTGGGGTGGGGGACGGGGAAGCAGGATTACATAGCAGGGGACAGTGGGGACTCCCTTCAGTGTGTCAGGATCATTTCTAGTGACAAGGGGTATGGGACGGATGAAACAAGAAAAGGTTCACATGAGTACATGTAGTAGTAGCCACACTTTTGTAAGTGTAGCAGTAGGGGTACAACTGGGACTGAGGGGATAGAGTTGAATGTGGATGGGGTACAGTCCACAGAAGAGGAGGGATCACCAGGACTTCCAACAGGTGAAGAAGACTGAGGAGGGACTTTTCAGGGCAAAGGATTAGGATAAGTGAGGCATGCAAAACAGAGGACAAGGCGTATTTTGAGACTGGCTGACAAACAGTGGCTTGAATCTAACGAGGATACGCAGCAAGGTTTGAAAAGTGGGTAGGGAACAGATTGTTGAGAATTCTTAATAACGTGTTTAAGATTCCGGATTTTCTGTAAGTATACTGTGTTCACTACTGTTTCTTGTGTCTATTCATTATTGGCGTGATTCGTTAAAAAATACTACCTCTGAATTCACCCTCTTGTGAATGTAGCAGTTCTTTCTCTAGTGTAGCATGCCCAAGAGTATACCTTTGTTTTGTGTAGATGCTTGTACTCTGGGGGAAGGTGGAGGGTTTGGGGAAGTGTCACTTATATTTTAACATGAAGAACAGGGTATTTATAATGCAATTAAGTTTGCAGTTTTTTAGCCAGTAGAAAATTAATGTCATATTTATATTTTACAGGAATGTGACAAGTGTCAGAGGTAAATTTTTATTTCTTTTTATATCTATATCTAATAATATAGGTCTTCTAATCTTTTATCTGATATTTACTATGTTTTAAAATTTTATTTTACATGACAAGGCGGCAGAAGAATAGAGCGTTTTGCTATTTTTGTAATTCTGTACAGAAGTTACCAATTTGTGCACAGTGTGGTAAGTATGATAACTAAGGGCACCTGCCTTTTATCAAATGTTTGTTTGGCAGTTAATTAATTTGAAGCTGTGGGTTTATCATTCTTTACAATAGTGTTATGCCTTACCATTAATAACAAAATGTTATTTGGCCTACCAAAACACTTATCAAGTCTTCATTTTCTCTTTGCTATAATGCTTGAAAACAATTCAGATACAGGTTAGATACAGATTACCAACATGTTGTTTTAAACATTAAAAGGTCAGATTTCAGACTAATAATACTTGGTGATCTTGAATTTTTAATGATACTGTCCTTAGGCTTGTCTATAGCCATTTGTTTATTTTTCTAAATTTTGATTTCTGCTGATACTGCCTGTGGTATGTTAGACCCTTGGGAATGATTTCATTCCACATTTACCTGGTGCCAGCTTTTGTGATCAGTTATTTTTCTGTTTGGCCTTCAGCATGTGATTCTTGAGTTTTCTCCCATGGATTCTCAGGTGATTGGAGTGGAATTCCTAAGCTACATGCTGGGTTCCCAAATATAAGTGGAAATTTTTATCAAGAATAAATGATCATCTAGAGTAAAACTAAATGGTAGTTCACAGAGCAAGCTTGGTGTTTGTCAGAAAGTCTTCCTCAGACTTTTTTGGTTTTGGGGTAATAGTTTCAGAAGGAACACATTTTGGGATGTGCTCATTTGAATGTGTTTATGTATGATAACATTGCAGAAAGTTTAGAGCTATATCTCTTGACTATTGCTAGTGTAGTTCTAGCTTTCAAAGCAGACATCGTTAGTGAAAGACATAATGAAAAAGAGAATACTGGCTTAGATAGACAACTTGTCTGCTAGTTTTTATATCCTTATTTTATAAAAGAAATGAATATAGAGTGAGAAAATAGTTTATGGAGATTTAAGTTCTTGCTAGGACCTTCCCATAATTTCAGTGTTTTTGAGCTTAAATTTGTAGTGGGGTGCATTTCCCACTTCCTGACTCTTACTTAGTGTTAGACAGAGACCAGTTGGGGAGCTGCTGCCCCTCATTTCCAGTTTCTTTTTCTTCCCATTTCCTGTTGCCTGGCTTTGTTCGTCGGGTAGGTCAGGATAATGAAAAACTGAGTATCTTCTGTTTCTTTCATGTCCCACTTTGTGGAGTCTGAGATGGGTGATTAATATGTTATCATTAATCTTCACATAGTGTATGATAAGCGACTCTCCTGACACTGTTGTGGGTTGGTAATTTGCTGCTGCATCCGAGTGTTTGTGGCTGTGTTGTGACTTTAGCTCTGTTACCATATTGCTGGTTGCTGTGCTCACTTGGGGACTATTTGAAAAATTCTGTTGGAAAAATGTTTACTTGGAGACTATGTTTGTAAATTTTTACATATGAATATACTTAAAATGTGAACCAGATAAGATGCATAATCACTGTTTGATTTCGTTTGGTTTGAGATGTACATCTGTGGGAAGACAAAAGCAAAAACTTTGAACCAGACTTTTTATTGTGAATTATGAAATGTTAAATTCATTTTAAGATATGTTTTAATTCATCTGAAAATTCACAAGGTTTTAAACTGCTATAATAACGGTTAGGTTGCAAAGCATAACCTGCAATTTCTGATTTTATCACAGGTAAGAATTACCATAAGTGTATAACTTTATTATGCAATATATTTTTAATACATTTCTAATCTCAAAAGGTTTGACTCAGATAATGAGATCTCAGTTATGTAAGCAGTAAACTGTCAATTTCTATCCATTTTAAATTGCCATAGGAAATTGGGCTAGATAAAGCGAAGAATAAGTGAATACTTGCATGTACTACTTGGCAAGGCTAATAGTGCAAATTTGGTTCTTTACTAGGGAAAACAAAGTGCATGATGAAGTCTTCAGACTGTGTCATCAAGCACGCGGGTGTGTACAGTACCGGCCTTGCAATGGTGGTAAGCTTCCTGTCATCCTCTCCTAGACCAGCCACTTTTAACCGGTTCGCCGCAAGAATTCTCAGGACGTGCAATACCGGACTATTTAGTCAGGGGCACTGATCTCTTTTTCCTTAGATTGTCAAATAAAAGGTGACAACCATCTGGTGTGAATGAATCAAAATTATACTTTTTTTTTTTTTTTTTTTTGGTCAGATTAGCTAAAAATAAGATTTCTGGTATGCCTCAGAATGTTAGTAATTAGTTGATGTGTGCCATGGATAAAAGGGGTGAGAATCACTGTCTTCGGCTAGTAGCTGCCCGAGGATAAGAAAACATCATTCTGACCAACGGTTATTTTTTATAACCATATAATCACACTGTTTTGTCCCTTGATTCAACCAATTTGTAGTTATCTGGATTATCTGTGGCATGTTTTTTGTATGATTTTTCCTTTTATTACCCATTTGTCTTTGCTTCCTTTTTTTCTTATTCAGAAACATACAAGGAACGAAAACTTATTTAATGTTGACTTAAACAAATTCATTTGTCAGTGATACCTTTCTAATGTGTCTTAATTAGATTTCATATAATGTCAAACTGAAAGCCCTGTTTAACCAGGGTTCAAGCTTTTGGTTAAATAAGCAACCTAGTTCCAAAAGAATCTAGGATTAATAGCTTTTTAAAAAGCTTTATATTTCCAAAAAGTCCACACTTACTATAGTTATATAAGGAAATATTGTTTTAAATAATAAAAACATGTTTTGTGTGATGTATTCTGCTCTCTCTTTTTTTTTTTCTTTTTTTTACTAGAAAGTGATCCTTTTAACCAGTTTTACTGTATTCCATTGTGTGATTTTATGCTCTGGTCCAAATTTCAGGCCACAATGAAAATAATATTGTTTTACTCAAGCAGAATATTTTATCTGTAGTAACTTTCCAAGAACACATAGTTTTTCATGAAGAGGCAGAGCTTTATTTGATATATTTTGTGTGTGCATATCTTATAGATGCAAGAAGCTAGAATTATAATCATTTTTTGAATTCCTCTTTATTTTAAATGTAGGATTTGTCAGTGTTGCCTTTCAAAAACCAGCCAAAGATTCAAAACCCATCATAATCTTCCTTGGTAGCTTGCTAATGTCTAAATTTATCACATACTTCCTAATTCACTGAGTTGTATGCATCTTTATGATCTTTTCTTACATAAAGAAAACATTTAAGGAAAATCATGAATCATTAGTTATAAATTCTAGGAAAGTGATTTATTTGCCTGTCAAGATTCCCTCTCCTTTCCCTCCTCTCCATCCTGATTTGCCCTGGGACCCTGACTGGATCATGACTTTCTTACCTTATTACTTCCCTTTGGTTCAACCAGTCAGAGACCCTGGCAGGGTACCTAAGATAGAAGGACAATACCATCTGGGTCTTGATTCTCCCAGCTCACTCCCTACCAGGTTGACCTGGTTTGGATGTGGGTCGGGCACAGTTCCTCTTCATACAGCAAGGTAATCCCCTCCATGTGGCTCTCTTGGGGTTCTGGTAACTCCCTCCCTTCCCCGTGTTTCTTCAGGCCCAGGCACGGTAACTCATCACTCTTTGATGTTTTCTCCAAGCCTTTCCCTGTCCTTGTAAATTATCTTTCTTAAACTCTCCTGCATTATCCAGTGTAGTGTGCCATCCCTTTGTTGTTAGAACCCTGAGTAATCTAAGAGACACTTGAGGATTTGGTAGCTACACTGATAATCCATTTTCACAAGTCATAAAACACTTTTCCTATTTGTTCTATACGGTAGTCCGTCTCTATATCCTGGTTCACTTGTCATGGCCTCACTGTATCGTGGGATTTTTAAAAATATATTTAATGCGGATTTTTTGCTATGTCGCGGGATTTTGCGGTACTGTATACGTATGTTGTTAGAGTTACGTAGTTTTAAGAGTGTAGAATGTTTAAGAACATAAGTAGTGTTTATAAAAGTGGAAAAGGTTAATTAGGGAATGGGAAAGGTTAATAAGGGACTGGGAACGGTTTATAAGTGTGTGGGAAGGGTTTATAAAGCCTTAAAATATATATAAATACTAAAATGTTAGGTTCATACTTTGCGATTTTCACCTATTGCGGGGGCGGTCTAGAACGTAATACCCGCGATAAGTGAGGGAGTGCTGTACTATTTGTGTTACAGAGCCTTGACTGCTGTAACACTGAACGGAGATTCAGAACACCTAGACTGAAATCTCAGCTCCTATGATGTAGCTCTGGGGTTGGACAGTCTCATGGCCCTGATCCTCACCTATGAAGGGAAGACCATTCGGTCCGTTAAGATTTGTTCTAGTTCTTAATAGTCTGTTGATCATATGTTATTGAAAGATATGGTCTTACCATCCTACTTCATATAGAATTGGAGAGTCTTACCCTATCATTTAGTTCTGTATACTTTATTTTAATTTATTTCACAAAGAAACATGGTAATTGATTTAAATCATAAGTTGCCTTAGAAGAAAAAAAGATGCTGAAAGAAGTTTTAATATTTTCTCTTTAAGTTATTCTAGAAATTTTCTTAAGTCAGAAATATTAGTATTTGAAAACATTCAATTTAGTTACTGGAATTGCTATAGACAAGAATGCTTAAACTGTGGACTCCATACTCCATTGGAATTAGCATTCAGTTTGAAGGGCAGACTTCCAGCTCCTTAACTGCAGTGGTTAATGTTAGGGTAAGTGTGTAGTTTCCCCCTTGCTGCTTTTTCTTTTGATTTGTAGCTCAGGATTGTATATTATAAATAGTTGTTGGTATAGTAGCTGTCAGCAAACCCTCTTTAATTCTGGCCTGAAGAGTAAAATTTTTTCCTCAGTGAAGCCACCCACTATCACTGAGGGCTGATAAATAGCTAAATGCGCACAACTTTGAGGGTTGCTATTGGTTAGACCAGTGATTTCCAACCTTTTTCATCTCATGGCATGTATAAACTAATTACTAAAATTCTGCACCACACTAAAATATATTTGTTGTTGGTCAGACTAAAAAAAAAAAGGCTGTGATTTTGATTGAATTACAAAAGTAATAATACTAATTATCTACACTTTTTGCTCTGAAGTGACTTTTAAAAAAATGAGGTGCATGTACTTGCATATAAGTATTTCTGGTACCAAGAATTGCTGGTGAGATGCAACCCAGTTGTGTGATACGACCAGTAAGATGCAGCTCTGTGACATGACCTCCATATTTATGGTCCAAGACAGGACATTCACAGAGTCGGCTTTTGTGTTGGCCGTTGTCACTTTTTTCATTTGACAGTCTAAGAGAAAAGAGGTCAGTGCTCGTAACTAAATAGGTAGTGTATGTTTTAAAAATTCTGTGCACAGTGGTTGAAAATTGTTGGGTTAGACAATGGTTGCAGTCATTCAAGTGACGAAGATTTAATTTTTCATGCTCCTTGGTTGCAGGGTGCAATATGTGACTTCTGTGAAGCTTGGGTGTGTCACGGTAGGAAATGCCTCAGTACACACGCCTGTGCCTGTCCTCTCGCCGATGCTGAGTGTGTGGAATGTGAGCGCGGTGTCTGGGACCACGGTGAGCAAGTGCATACAGGCAGTGAAGTTTGCTCCGAATGAAGGCTGACTTTCAGACATTCCGGATACTCTTGGAGACTTTCCGGATACTGTCACTCCTAACTACTGACACTGATATGGTTATCAGTTTAGTCAGTATCAGTCAATGCTAGTAGCTAGGATTACTTACCAAAACAGGGAGGGAGACTAGTTCTGGGAGAGAGATCTTCTCTGAGCATCGTATTATACGTGTGTGCAGCCAGGGGATAGTTGGGAGTCTGCTTCTTTATGGTTCATTTTGGCTTTTTCCATTGTAGCCTTTACCAGAACAAAAATAACTGCTGTGTCGTTTTGGTGAAAGTGTAAAGTAAACTCGCCATCCTTTTTGAGCAGTTCTATAGATAGGAGTTTTTTAAATGAAAACTTACCATATTTACATTTTTGGGTTTTGTTTTTTAATCTAATAGGAGGCAGAATATTCAGTTGTTCTTTTTGCCAAAACTTTCTCTGTGAAGACGATCAATTTGAACACCAAGCGAGCTGCCAGGTTTTAGAGGCGGAAACATTTAAATGTAAGTTTTTATATATTACATGTTCTTTATATCCAGGTTTCTTAACTATGTGTTAAACAATGGAAAAGGAATCTAGTTTATCGTGCAGTCTCTTATGGACTGTAATTTAGCTAAATGCCTATTTTCTGTCTGTAGAAAAAATGCATAACACATCCATTTTTTTTGCAGCAGGGGTGCCAGTGGTATTTTGGTTGAACTAATTCGTCGTTTTGTGGGATTGATCAGGATTTACTGGTCCTGAGTACAAAGTGTCATTTTCACCTCCAAGTTATCATAATAGCCCTCCTCGCCCCCCACGCTCCCGAATGCCCCCCAGTAAGTGATTCTACCCCTAGTTTGTTTCCAGTGATTCTTAGGAGTATGCTTCAAAAACACGTGCGGAGGTTTTGTTTGTTTGTTTGTTTGTTTTAAATACAGGTGCTCAGGCTTCATCCCTGGAGATTCTACGTGGAAGTCTGCAATAGGGGCCAGGCATATGTATATAACCCGTACACAAAATTCTCAAATATTTTCCAGTTTGAGATCACCGTTACTGACTGGGCGGATGGTATCACCTTCACAGATAGATTGCATTTTATTTCTACCCTATTGATCCTCAAAAGCTCAAGTTTTGGACTTAAACATTACTTGATTTCTACGTGTTGGCCATATGATTTTGGGCAAATCACTATCTCTTCCCAAACCTGTTTCCTTAAAAGGAAGATCCTAATTTCTTTCCAAAGAGTTATTGAAATGAGAATCCATAAAAAGAGAAGCATTAGTATAGTACCTGGCACGTAGCACTTATTAAACAGCAGATACCATCATGGAAAAGACTGGAATTCCCCCCATAGTCCCTTCTTGAATTTGCTTCTTGTTTTGGTATCAAGTGTTAATTCTTATATTCACTATAAATTTAAAGTTGATGACATACCTATATCATTATTAGATATGTGAGTACCTGCATCTAAGACATATATGTCAACTTTATATGTATAACTTACATATTTGAATAGAAATTCCTAAAGATCAAAGGAACACCTCGAAGTGTACGAGGATAGCCGTTGTTGGTTTCCTTCCTGCTGCTGGGAATTTGATCTCATTTTTATATATCCTCTGGGTTAGAGTATGAGACAGAAAAGAACTCTTAGTAATTGATCTAAGATAGCACTTCAGGTACAAATCTTTGGGAAATAGTGTTTTTATTCCAAGTTTGAATGTAGACATTATGTATTTTGCCCCACAGGTGTTTCATGCAATCGGCTCGGTCAACATTCTTGTCTCCGTTGTAAGGTAGATTTGTGTATTTTTTATTTTTAGGTTTTGTTTTTAATCCCCATTCTCCATGACCATTCATTGGATTACTTATAGCTATTCTTAATCTACAAGGACCCTTAAACGTTTAGTTTGGTTCTTTTATTTTAGAGACCGGAATTGAGGAGGCTCAGGGACTTTCCAGAGGGCACCAGCAGGCCTGCCTCTGAGTTGACACTAGTGCCCACCCCCCGAGTCTCAGCTCAGTGCGTTTCCGTCTGAAGTTTAGGGAGAACTTTCTGACCAGAGTGATGGGAGTGTATTTTAATTCATGTCAAAGTGCACTTTGTTAGAGAGTGAAGATTTCTGTCAAGTTCTCTCCATGGAACTTGTCTCCAGCGTGTCTAAGATCACTGAGTAGATGTAGCCGATTGACCTCTCAGCACATTGCCCTGGTACCTGCTGAGACTCCCGACCCTTTCCTGTTTCTCTCCCCACTCTTCGCCAGTTTTGTGTATACTGTGACCTCTGCCGTAGATTCCTCTTCGACCTTCACTGCACCCCTGTTCTCCTTCAGACCTCAGCGGAGACTTCACGTTTTCTTTCCTGAGTCCTGTATCGGGTTTAGTGCTCCCTCTGCACTTCTTTCTCCATGCAGTGCCCTGTAGTGGCCCTCGGCCTGTCTGAGTCCCTGGTTAGGGTGCATGCCATGGGAGGGTAGATAGGCTCCTTACCGTTGTTCTGCGGGGCTTGTGAACACTGATGTATTTATGAATGAATAATTGTGTGTACATACTGTACCCTGTGTATGGTTCCTGCCTTGGGTTAGGCCATAGTTCTGAAGAGCCCTGGCAAAGACCATTTCCCTTAAGGAATGAAAATCAGGAGTGTGACCAGTCCCAATAAAACTCTTAATCTCTGCCCTGACCACTCATATGTTTAAATTTTCTTGAAATATTGAATATCGTCTTTGTATATGTTTAGAATTATTTTCTTATTGTTTATTTTTACTTCTCCTGTATAGGCTTGTTTCTGTGATGATCATACAAGGAGCAAGGTGTTTAAACAAGAAAAAGGAAAGCAGCCTCCCTGCCCTAAATGCGGGCACGAGACCCAGGAGACGAAGGACCTTAGCATGTCGAGTATGGCTCTTAAAATACTGCGGTTGGTGGCAGGAGGGCAGGGGGGTGCTTTCATGCTTAGAAAAGATTTATCTCCTCCTTCTGTTTTTGTTTTTCCTCTTACTGTTTGAAAAGATGAATGTGTTCTCTTAAGGAAGTGGAATTTTACAGCTTTGGAAAATATATGGGTAAAATTTCTCAATTTAAGTTAAAAAATATACCATTATTCACTTTGATATTTGGCATTTGCCTCAGTTAATGATGTGGTGAATACTGAAATTTAAGACTGAGAGAAGTGATTTTTCTGTTTTTGCTGAGGCTTCCTTGTTAAATAATCGAGTAGCTGTAAATCCTTAATATTCAAATGCTGGTGATTTTTAGTACTTGAAAGTTGGAATTCATTCTGAAGCTGTTCGTAGGTGTGTAGTATTGAGTAGCTGTGCTTAGTATGTACTATGTTGCTACTGTAGGAAATTGCTTTCTGATTTTTATATAGCTTTTCTATGATGGAATAAGACTATCATAAACATTTAGAGTAATGCAGCTAACAATTTGTTAAAGAGAATTTTACTTTATCAAACATATCAGAATGGAACCATAATTCTAAATAGCTTTGTTTAATCAAAGATACAGCCCTATAATGAGGTGGAGCTGAAGAGTTTGCTGATTTTTTTGCACTAAACTTTGTGTTGCTAGTAAGAAGAAATGAAAGCTTTGTCTTCTAGGACATCTCAATTCTAAAATTACGACATGAAATCCACTTCTGTGATTTGAAAATAAACTTTTAATTGATCAAATGAAGGGCATTTTATTTTAATTTGTAACATGCCTTATTTAGCTTATACTTGGAGAGTGCTGTCCTTGTTTTGTTTCCTGACTTTTTCTAGATTCAATGAAGTGACACTGTCCTCTTTATGGTGTTACCTGCAGTGTGTATGTAGACTCCAAGCAGGAGAGAACTGATTGT
The DNA here is from genome assembly GCF_987537825.1 of Furipterus horrens. Taxonomy (NCBI): domain Eukaryota; kingdom Metazoa; phylum Chordata; class Mammalia; order Chiroptera; family Furipteridae; genus Furipterus; species Furipterus horrens. The sequence continues at coordinate 12,159,427 of NW_028327180.1, forward strand.
TGGTTTTTAAGGTCTTCTTTCTTTCCAATTAAATACTAAGGTAGGAAATCAGGAAAAATGTGGCTTACTTTTTCATTTGGGAGTAAGAAGCAGCCAGGCAAGTTCATGTAACTGTATATTGTGGAGGAGAACGAGGATGGAGAGGATGGGGACAAACAAGGTGCCATATCCTTATCTGTGTTTTGTAGCACGCTCCCTGAAATTCGGCAGGCAGACTGGAGGTGAAGAGGGAGATGGCGCTTCTGGGTATGATGCCTATTGGAAGAACCTTTCATCTGGTAAGTATGGTGATACCAGCTACCATGATGAGGAGGATGAGTACGAAGCAGAGGATGATGAAGAGGAAGAAGAGGAAGGTGGAAAGGATTCAGATGCTGAGTCATCAGATTTGTTTACTAATTTAAATTTGGGAAGGACCTATGCCAGTGGCTATGCTCACTATGAGGAACAGGAGAGCTAGGAGGGCTGCTCGCCCTTTGGTGGCCTTGTCTGAGGGGGCAGGATGTGTGTGCTTGACGAATTGTGTGTGGATGTTCAGAAGTACCTTCACTTAGCTTTGTGCAAAAGTCGCGTTTCCGGGGGCAGGGAGCAGGGCATAGCATTTTTATTGGAACTGATAATCAGGCTTATAGCGTAAGAAAAAAGAATTTCAAATGTAATGTATTTATTAATACAAACAATTGAAGCATTGTGGATTGGATTTTTACTGATTTCAGTAATCTGGTAGGTCTTGCCAATTAGTTACATATATAGGATAAAGGAATAGGAGGATAATATATTTGCTGTTTTTATGAAAAACACTGCTTATAAATCCATTCTGTCTGATTTTTTAATATGTAATGGATAAAATGAATTATTGTATTTTTCTTTGTATGTCCACAGGATACAAATCAGATGTTTTATGCGAAATTTTCATTAAATCTTCATGGTATCTTACCTAGTCATGATATGTATGCTTTAGCTGTTGATTCATTTATTTCGTCAGAATATATTTTTTGAACAGTACCTATTAATGCCTAAATGTATAGACAGGGGTGATACATAGCCACTTTTTCAGACACATGATCAGAAATAGTATTACACAGATGTTTTACCCAAGAACTTTCTTTTTGAATAAATCTAGTATTACAGTACATACTTTTGATATTTAATTTCTTGTTCTCAATTTTTTTTAAACTTTGGAAAGCATTCTGATATTTTTGTATAATCTGTTTGCTTTGTTTTTTATATCTAATATGCGAAATAGGTAGCAGAGATTAACATTGTGGTAGACACGCAGTCACGCAGCCAGACCCCATCATTCACGGTGGAGGTGGAGAACAGAGAGTTGTGGCACAAGGGCCAGTTGTTACAACTTACACTGGCAATGAGTTTGGATGGAATGGTAGGAAGAAATGCACTGTCAGACTGGCTGGCATTTGAGAAGTATGGAGAGAATTGTAGCTCTGAGGATAGCAGGGTTGAGTGGTTACTGCTGACCATTCTTATTCTATAGCAGCATAATGAACAGCTGAAGACAATCACAGGCAATGGAACAGCAGGTGTGATAGCCAGAGGGTCTCTGAATGCACACAGAAAAAGCTTTCATCCCTCACAGCAGCAGGATTTCATAGGCTTACTGGATGAACTTCAAAGACTTTTGCCATCAAGGCAGGTCTATTAGGCAGTGGTCAAGGCACTGCTGGGGAAACCCAGGACCCTGACTGGTGATATGGAGACATCTGAATGGCTGCTGCTGCAGATTTTTAATCCCCGGACTCCTAGCTCACCCTTCTCTGTTAAGGATGAGCGCTCCCCATCCCACTCCCAATCTGGGTGTCAATGCAGAGATGTTCCCCAGCAGCATAGGCCCCCTTCAGGATTTGCCCTATCTCCGGGATGTTAGGCCCAGAATTAGGTTAAGTAACAGAGATTAGGGTTCAGCAAAACTCAGCGGGGCCTGAAGAGAGGAGAAACCACTGTACCCCAATGGAGCTGTAAGAATCGACCATTGCGTGCTGGGAAGAGCGGGAGGGGTATGCTTGAGGCTTTGATCTGAGGGTGTTGTTAAAGGGGCTGAAGACAATTAGGGGAAAGTTTGGTAGCATCACATTGGGTCCTTGGATTGCAGGACTTAAGTTAACAGGACTTGACACCCTGCTAGGATCCCAGGAGATGGTGGATGGCTTTTAGAAATGGAAAAAGCTATGGCCAATTCTGAGCAAAGTGGAAAGGCCAGCTGTACTGTGGCAGATGGAGGAAAGGATTAAAAGGGTGAGGAAAATGGACATGCTGGAATGGATACATTACCTTTGGCTGGAAGATGCGGCAGATGATTATGTTCAACTCGAAAGCCCAGGGACAAACGATCTAAGGCCATAAAGACAAGAACCGATGGGGGCAAGGTTGGGGACAAGGGTCCTTAAAAACTTGAGTGGTGACTAGGCTGCTGCTCACAATAGAACCAAACTAATACAAAGTTTAGTTTGCTGATGGCAATGGGTGTGATAAGAGCCTGAAAATACAGTGGCCAAGGGGCAATGCCTAATTGCCAAAAGTTTGAGGGGCTGGGGGCAGGGTGGGGGAGGTCACAAGTATCACAATGACTTAAACTGAGAGTTACTAGCCAAGGACACCTGACCTTCAGAGACTTATGAAGAAGCCTAATGGAAACTGCAGCCCCCTTAGGGGTAAAGTAAGTTAACTGGGGGACATTTTCCTTCCCATCTCTAACACTGGGCTCTCCATGATTAGAAGTCTATGGCCTGAAAGGGGGCATCTTTCTTCACGTTACCCAACAAGCACTGCATTGAATTGTAAACTATGCCCGCCAAATTGGCAGGTTTGGCTTTCTATGTGCAAAGGTCAGCACTCAAGAAGAGAAAGTGCTGTCTTGGCAGATAGAAATGACTTCATCAGGAGGCAGGGGGCTGCCTTTATGTGATCGGGGCAGGGAGGAGTGTGAGTGGAGTCCAGGTGATTCACTGGGGTTGTCTAGGTGCTTCTTTGCTTACTTGACTAAACGGACATGGGAAACTACCCCAGCCTGTGACGGGTCTGATGACTAGATCCCCGTGGGATGAGGGTCTGGGGTCACGCCACCAGGTAATCCACCAAGACCAGCAGAGGTAGTAGCATTCGGGTAGCAGGTGACAATGACGGTAATATATTTTTTCCCCTCCTCTTCCTGTTGGTCATGGTTTAGTAAACTTTTTGCTGGTATACTGTAATGATGTGTGTGAAGGTGACCTTTATACGTCACCTACAAGCTTCTGCTTCTGCTGAATGTATTAATTAGTCCATTTGAGAAAGTGAATAGACCATAGAGCACAGATGCCTGTGCTCTCCAGAATGCTCCTGGTTACTTATTTGCCTGATGGGAACAATTCAGAGGATGAAACATAACATAGCAAATGCTTAATAATATTCTGTGGAAGCAGACATAGATAGTACACACGATAAATTAGACATATTGAAGCCATCTTAATAAGGAGCCAGAGTTAATGCATAGAAAAGCCAGTGTGTGTGAGAAGGGATCTCTGTGGGAAGGCAGAAGACTGCTAATTGCAATTCGCAGGATTCTATTAGTATAGATGACAAAAATCTATTTGCAGTACTGTGTCTACTTCTAGCTGTTAACTTAGTTATACATGTTGCTTTAAACATTTTTGTCAGTGGTTTTCCATCAGTATAAGAATAATTCTTATGACCAACTTTACATTTAGGTGATACTAAGTTTTAAAAAGTATATTTAATGCAGATTTAATGTAAGTACATATTTTTACTGGTCAGGAGAAATCGTGGCGGCCAGTGATCCTTGATTAAAAAAGTTTTTTAAGTTGTATTTTCATGTTCAGAGAATAGAAGTCCTAAGGCTCATTTGGTGTCAGTCCTGAAGTTCTGATGGATCTCTTTGGGAGGACTTTATTTTTATTAATTTCTATATCCTAAAAAACGTAGGCATCAATGGCTCCATGGTGACTGAGAGGAAGTCACAAAGAGAAGAGCAGGACTCTGCAGATCCTCACCAGACTTACAAAGTTAGAACTAGCCCTGTGTCATCTGGTTCAGTCTGTAGATCACTGAGCAAGTTTATCCAGCTATTTCAATACTATGCTTTTTTTTTTTTTTTTTTAACTACATACAGTTGTGCCTCTATCTTAACAGGAAATGAATGTTATGCAGAATAAAGTTAACCATATGTACTTGAGACTTAAATAGAGAGAATCATGAGATCCTGATTCATAGAATGATCTTCACAGTTTTGGCAACATTAACAATTTTAGTGTTAGTATGGTAGGCAGCATAATGGCTTTCCAAAGGTGTTCACCTCTTAACCCCAGGAAACTGTGTTATGTTACATTGCAAAGAGGAATTAAAGTAGCAGATGGAACGAAGTTTGCTAACCATCTGATCTTAAAATAGGAGAGTATTTTGGGTTATTGGGGTGGGCCTAATGTCATCACAAAGGAGGAAGAGGGAGGCAGAAGAAAAAGTCAGAGACAGGATGTGCAAAGGGTTCAAGTCTCCCTTGCTGGTTTTGACTATGGAGGAAGGGGACCATGGGCTGAGAAATAAGGGCAGCTTCTAGAAGAAGAAAAAGGCAAAGAATGAATTCTCCCCTGGAGCCTTCAGAAAGGAACACAGCGCCACCAACATCTTGGTCATAGTGCAGTGGGACTTGTGTGAGACTTCTAACGGACAGAACTGTAAGGTAATGCATTGATTGAAGCCACTGAAGTTGTGGTAACCTGTTACAGCAGCAATGGGAAACTAACACTTAGTTGTCTCCTGAACCTTAAAAGGTGAACACTTTGGCCTGTGACTGTAGGATCAAATGTTTTCATATAGCATAGTTGTTATTTCTAAACAATTTAAGTGCTCTAGGAGTTTATGGTAAAGTAGTTATTAGCTGATCCATAAGTTAGATACTAAAATTTATAGCAATAGAATTTCTCAAAAAGGGTGGGAAAAACAAAGTCTTCCATAACATTGTCTAACAGTGTTTGCATTAATGAACCGATTTTAAACTGACTCATGAAGTGCTACATTGTTCAGGATACTGTCACATGAAAACAAAAGATGCTAAATTATTGATACTGGCAGTCATCATGCCTGTTACATTTGGTCTCTGTAGTTCTTCGTTCAATACCACCTATGAGCTACACTATGAGCTTGTAGACCAATGAGGACTAAGCCATTTAATGAAATCTTGAAACAGACCCATTCTAAACCTTGGAGAAGAGCTCATTACAGTACAACTTCCCTGGGCTAAAATAGGTGGATAATTACAAACTTGAATTAATGTGAGAAATGTACCGAGAAGAAATGCTCTGACTGTGGTTTGTATCTGAGAACCTGAACAGTACTGAGAATGCAATTGTGGGCTCGCACAAGTCCGTGGGTCCTACCTGTTAGGAGGGCTTAGCTCTTCATGCAAAACCTATGAGCTAAGTAAGCACAGCTAAAAATAGGCAGAGTAAAAATAACAACAGATTTTAAATAGCTCATATAACTGTAAAGCAAAACCTATTTTTTACATGGTTAATGCTCGGAAGTAACTACCGTATAGTATAACCACAATTGTAAATATGCAGGGTGCTTGCACGCACATACATATTACTATTTTAAAGATTGAGGTTTACGTATTATGTGTGTAATAGCTCTATAAATTTATATATTCCTTATTACACAAATTACAGAAGTCCTTTATGTACTTGATTCTAATCTTAGATATCAAGTTTTTCCTAGCCTCTAAGAAGAAAAGGTTGTAAAAACACAGTGAAAGCAGGGTTCCCATAGTTCATATAGTTTTGACTTTTAAGGAACTGGTGTCTAAGCCAATGAGTATATAAATTACCTGATATGTTCATCAAATTATCTTATTTTCCTGATGGGATCTCTATTTTTAAAAAGAAATGTTGTACTTAATACTGCCAATCATAAAAAAAAAAAAAAGGAGTAATGTTATTGAAACTCTGTTTTTGTTGGGTAAAAGAAAGGTTTAAAGAAAATATTTTTGTCTCAGAATTTCAGTCTGGAATGCCACCCAGGCCTCTCAACCCAGCCTTCAACTTGAGTCTGAAAACACTTGATCTTCTGTATCTTTCAACTTGACGAAATGTCCTCCTTTGAAATCTACGTTTTTGATTTACATGCGCTTGTCAGTGTGAGTTAGAAATAAATGCACAGCTCTTAGGGGTAAGTAGGAACCTCCTTTTTTGTTTACTCTTTGAACATCCTAAGTGTCTATCTGCTCCACCAAGTTGGCATCCCAAAAATATCACTTATTAAAATCTTAGTCTTCCTATAGTGGTTCGGAAGTAATAGTAGGAGTTGTGGGCTTTAGCTTCTTCACTTAGAGCTTTTAAAAGAATAAAAGCTCTCAAAGGGAGCGTTTCGTCCCATTCAACATATATTACCTGAGTCTCTTTTGTATGGCCATAATCAATATCATTGAAAGGTTTGCTGACATAGCCTCTATGATCAAATTCTGGGGTTGATACATAAGAAACTTAATAGGAATCCATGGATTCAAAATGTTTATGCTCTTATTGGGACAAGAAAACATACTTTGTTGCCAAATGACGTTACTTGGTCCAATGAGAAAAGACCAGACTCTAGCCCTCTCATAGAGCTGCCCCTTACTGAATGAAATAAATGTACAGAGAAAAGGGGACAGTTATACTTTATTATCAGTTAGGCATTTTGCTTTATTTTCTACACACAATCAGCCTGAAATGGCCAGTCTCTGTTTCTCTTTCCTGAAGGTGCGGTGTGTTGGTGGGTGAAGAGTGGCCAAAACAGAGACCAAAAGTCACAGTAGAGAACAGTACAGGGAAGCAATACAATTTATTAAAATGTATCGCATGAATTTACACAAGATAGCAAGGATAGCCTGATCCTTGTTCTAAATTATCTTTGACTCAAGGGTCAACTTTTAGAAAGATGTGACCTTAATTTTTTGTTGAAATAAAAGAGAAGGATGTTCTAATTTTAGATCAGACAACTTAGTCCATCAGCTTCTGCTTTGGCAGAAAGCCCATTCCAACTGAAAACTCACCATTAGGAAGAATGCATTAATTGCGAAGATAGCCACTAATAAGCAAGAACATAGTCACGGATGGTTAAAATAAATGTATTTGCATAAGGCTACATCTCAAATACCAAGGCACTCATGATGAAATCGGACCTGTTTTTCTGTGGCATTTGTCATGTACTCACATTTCATTTTAGAAGGGCATTTTTGTGGCTGGCTTTCAGAGAACCCCTGACTGCTCAGCACATTGATGTCTCCTAATACTAGAGTGCAAGACCACTGTGACCTTCAGTTATATTCCCCCATGAGCTAAATCTAGAAATAGCCTATCACCCATTGAGCTTACTGCTATATTAGCAAACTGTATTAGAGGCAATAACCCTGGCTGGTTTGGCTCAGTGGATTGAGCGTCGGCCTGCGAGCTAAGTGTCGCTGGTTCGATCTTCCAGTCAGGGCACATCAGAGAAGGAAAACTCTGATTCCAAAAAACCTCCGCTGCCTTGCGGCATACCTCTTCAGGGGAAAGGCTAAGGGAGTAAACCCCGACAGAAAATCCGGAGCCGGAGTCCCTAAGGCGGTTTGACGTTGTAGTCAACACCGGCAACTCCTGCGGCGCACCTGAAGCCAAGCTGTATTGACTCCGTCTTTCCCTTGGATCCTTCAGCTGCGAAGAGAGGGGGGGTCTGCTGCATGGGCAACAGCAGATCCTCCATATCACCCTGCCCAGGCTCTGTAGCTTCAGCTTCACTGGAGAGGACACTCCAGCGTCATCACAAGATGTCGATTCAACACGGGAGGAGACATACCGTGTCACTCCCGAGTTGGACTGCACAGCCATTCTCGGCGGTGCAGATAGACTCTTAAGAAGCTACACCATCGTCTCTCGAGACGGACGGCTGCCGACGACGATGTTTCCCTCCACCCAGTGACATCCATGTCTCCAATTGTCCCCCCTCTTAGTCCATGCCCATTGGTTGTGCATATAGTTCTTCTCAACCTCTTCCTGTTTACTCCACTCCCTCCTACTATGCTTCTTAATTCCTGCACCATCTCCCTCCCATTACCCACTTCCTCCTCCCTGCTGACCTCCCCCCATAATTTTCCCCATACCTATAATTCTTTTCCCACTCTCATTGCCTACTTAGTTTGTCTTTGTTTTGGTTCCCTAGCTTCTGTTCTTGGTTGTTGTGATACAGTTTTCATGTTAATGTTCATAGTTTTGATCCTCTTTCTCCTAAACAAGCCCCTTTAACGTTTCATATAACAGTGGTTTGGATCTGATGAACTCCTTCAGTTTTACTTTGTCCTGGAAGCACTTTCTCTGCCCTTCTCTTCTGAATGACAGCTTCGCTGGATAGAGTAATCGTGGTTGTAGGTTTTTGCTTTTCATTACTTTGAATATTTCTTGCCAGTCCCTTCTTGCCTGCAGAGTTTCTTTTGAGAAATCAGCTGACAGTCTTATTGGGACCCCTTTGTATGTAATTCTCTTCTTCTCTCTTGCTGCTTTTAAGATTCTCTCTTTAGCGTTAATTTTTCACATTTTGATTATAATGTGTCTTGGTGTGGTTCTCTCTGGGTCTAGTTGTTTTAGAACTCTCTGTGCTTCCTGGACCTGTAAGTCTATTTCCTTCCCCAAGTTTGGGAAGTTCTGCGTCATTATTTTTTCACATAATTTTTCAATTTCTAGTTCTTCTTCTTCACTTTGTGGCAACCCTATGATTCGGATGTTGGCCTGCTAATAGCTGTCCAATAAGTTTCTGAGCCTCTCCTCATTTTCCTCACTTCTCATTTCCTGTTTCTGCACTGGTTGACTCTTCCTTCCTTATGTTCTGATTTGTTGATTTGATCCCTGGTTTTCTTGCCCTCACCACTAGTTTTGTATGTGTTTTTGTTCATTTCAGCAGGACGAGCCTTCATTCCTTCACTGTTTTAAGATCTGCTGTTAGGTCTGTAAGCACTTTTATAGCTAAAGCTCTAAACTGTGCCTCAGAAAGATTTCCTATCTGCTGCTTCGTTAGATTAGAAATTTGCTGTCTGGTCAGCTGTGTCACTGGGGTCTCTATCATGATCTGTGCCATCCTGAACAGTTTTGTGCTTACCTTTGCTTCCTGGGCAGGGCTGTCACACCTCCTACTCTATAGAGCGTGGAGCCCCATGCACGCATCACAACCGGGCAACCCGTCTCACCACACTGTGGCATTTTTTGTGGGGGTGGGGGTCCAAAATGGATTCCTGCCATTCACTCTCTGCTGAGAGACTGGGAGCCTCCTGCTCTTTCCCCACCCCCACGGGGCCTCACAGTCCAAGGCAATGGGGGTCTGCCTTCCCTGGCTTTGGAATCACAAGCTGACGGGTCTGATCTGCAGCGGGGGGTGCTCCCCAGGCACTTCTTGCCTCCTCCTAAATACGGATGTCTCTGCTTACTGCTGCCCTGCCGCCATCACTGCTGCTGCCATGGACAGGACAGCTTGACTTCTCCTCCCCAGCTTCGCCCCTCCTACCTGTCCAGATGAGCACCACTTCTTTATAACTTCATACATTGGACTTCCATTTATTTTCTGGAACTTCTGGTTGTCTCTAGTTTGGAGGTAGTTGTATTCCTTCTTAGTTGTGGAGGAAGACGGAGTGTGTCAGTCTAGGCCTCCATCTTGGCTGGAAGTCTCCTGTGTTTGTTTGCTTCCGTGTCCCAGGGAGAGCTGTCGCTCCTGTCTGGATGAGTATTTCTTCTTTATATCTTTGTTTGCTGGACTTCCATGCACTTTGATTTTCTGGAACTTCTGGTTGTTTCTAGTTTTGAAGTAGTTGTATTCCTTCTTAGTTGTGGAGGGAGATGCAGCATGTCTGTCTATGTCTCCATCTTGGCCAGAAGTCCATAGTTTCTTGTCATTACTTCAAACAGTGCTGATTTACAGATTAGTTATTTTTGCTTTATTTTAATGAATTTAAAATGATTATCCAAGGTGCTACAGCTGTTGGACTTAGGAATTTAGGATCTCTTCACATTTCTTACCAAGCTGTGAGAAGCCATCAAAACTTGAGAATAGATAACATTTTCAAAATAATAGTAAGACGTAAGGTGAAATGCTGGCATCTGGGCTTTTGTGCACTTTACCATGTTATGCAATAGAGAAAGCACTTATTATCAGAAAATAGTTGGAAGGAGAAAAAAGAGAGAACTCACTCCTGTCTCAAACTTATTGTATGCAAATGTTGCCACACAGAACTTTTCTAAACAGTTTGTTTTATGAATGGTCCTTAACAATGGATTCTGCTTCATCATCTTAGCATTTTTAATAATGCCAAAATTCATAGGTTTTCTCAGATGGAGAAAGTCTATTAACTCTTTCTTTCTTGTCTTTATGTATTATAAATATAAACTTAGATTTTCATATTTTGAAGAATCCAGAGAAGGTGAGACTATAAATTAAAGGCACTTTATAGAAAAAACAGGCCAGATGATACATTATGTAAGGGGATAGGACTGGCAACATTTCTGACTTTGATAATGGAACAAACACACCTGGAAGGACTTACTGACCCCTCCTTTCTGGGTTGGCCCTCCCTCTCCGTTATCTTCCTAGAACTCTACTTTGAGTGCCATATTCTACCTCCAATTTACTTCTCTTTCTGCTTCATTGGACTTTCAGATCGATGACTGGTACATCATAGCTCTAAATAAACAGTTGTTAATAAAATCCCAGAAACCATGGTTTTTAATAATCAATGGTTACTATCTTCTTCCCCTTGTTAATGAAAATGTATTTTACTTCACCATTTTAACAGCAAATCACTGATATTTTGCCCCAAATTTATAATGTGTAAATGAGTAAATGGATGGATGAATGGAAGTTTTTTCCATTGTCTGTTCTATTTCTAGTTCCTTGAAATCTGCTTAGCTGTCTGAGAACATAGACCCCATTTATAGACTGAAAGTTGACTTAAAAACAAACCGAAACAAAGCAAAAGTGCAGGCAAAGAGGAAATTAAATAAAGGGTGTATGATACCTCAAAATTGATATTCTACTTCTTAAATGAATTCAGTCTTGCAGTTGTACTCATGACTGGGTTTCCGCCTAGTCCTTGGTTTTCACATTATCTAGATACTAGATACCACTTCTGGCCCAGAGGTCCTGTCCTAAAATGAATAACAGTTAAAGAGATGTCTGTATTGATCTTAACCTTTAATTTTTATTACACATACAAGGAGTTTCCAAGTGAATTCCCATCAAAATCTATTCTCAGCCTCACACGATTAATTATTTTATTACTATGCCTTTCAAATAAATTTTTAGAAATGAGAATTCTATTTGGATTAGCCAAATTAATAAAATTTACTAATACTGAAACATTAATAAAGAGGTAAATAATGTTAATAATTTTAATATAACTATTGGAAAACTGGAGAAGTGGTTTTGGTAGAGCTGATTGGAAGTGAGTTTTGATTATGTAAACATATAAGTTTAACCAATGCAAACATAATAGGAATAGGGCAGACTAAGGAAAGAGTTCATAGTAATCTCTTAATTTCTGATAAAGCAGCTACAAAAGGACATTTGTTGTATAAAAGGAATGAGAGCAATCATTTACTGAAATTATATATATATATATATTTTTTATTTTGGTTTTTCAATTACAGTTATCCCCTTTCCCCCCAATTTCTCTCCCCCACCCAGCCCACCCCCTCTCCCGCAATCATATCCCTCCCCGTTGTCTATGTCCATGAGTCTTTTATACAGGCTCTTTGAAATTATATTTTTAAACATAATTAAAACATGTTGGGGGTTGGGAGCTGAATGTAAACTAAAGAGAAGAGCTTGAAATAACTTAAAAATAATGTTTTTATTCATTTCTACTAATTTTTAGGCTTAGCCGTGGCTCCTATGTAGAATCAGTAAAAATAACCCAATTGCATGATGGATGGACTATTAAAAAGAGGTGTTTCTGTTGCCCTGCATATCTGTCTACCTTTCAATTAATGAAGAGTAAGGGCCCTTTTGTGGCATTTTGCTTCATACACTGGATTAGAAAGTATGCCATTTATGTTTGGTATATTTAATTTGATGTTTGGCTTGAGCTTTAAGGCATCTCTATTTATTTTAGTTCAGATCACATTAGATTATTAAAAAATTCCATTAGAGATTATTGTTGACACTATGATAAAAAAAAAAAGTTTATCCAGCAAGATAAAGCCTCTGTGTCACCAATTTTTTGACTCTTCTTTGATGTATTTTTTATTTGGTGAAGTTTTAATCTCATCATGTTTTAGTGGTACCCTGATTTTGTAGTTTATGACTCAGATAATGCTATTTAATCAGTGGGTCAGACTAATAAACCCCACCTCATGCCCACTAAGATTTCAGCACAAACAGATCTGAGTGAATGTGTTAGCTTGTCAGCGCACTGCTTTCTTTGTGCAATTGCCCGTATAGTTATTGCCCATTTCATGTTGAAAGCTTTGGGGAGATACGAAGCATGCCTGGGTAACTTGATCTGAATAATTTTTAATAACATAAGAAGCTATGTTAAATTAAATGATGATGATAATAATAGCATTGGCAATAATTTTAACAATTAAATTTAAAAATTAATTTATTCCATACTTACTCTATGTGTGGCACTCTGCTAAGAATTGTATATGAATTTTCTCTACAAGATAGGTATTACTGTATCCATTTTACACCTGTGTTAATTGAGGTTCCAGAGGGTTAAATAATTTGCTGAAGATTCAGTTATTAAGTGTTAGAAGCAAAAAGCAGCAGTCTGCTTTACTCCAAAGATCATACTATTCCATTGCATACGTTCCTTTTGAAAGTTGAATGACATCTATACCATTAGGTGTGCTGTGTTTTACTATATTCTTATGACAGAGAACGCTTCTCAGCCTTTAATGTGAAGATCTAGTTAAAATGCAGATTTTGATTCAACGGGTCTGGGGTGGAAGGCTGAGAACCTGGATTCCAACAAGCTCCAAGTGATGCCAGCACAGCTGGCCTGTGGACCCTCACTTTGGGTAGCAACCTCTAGAGCAGAGATGCACATGCGTGCGGAAGGGATGGCGGGAGACATGCTCATCAGACTTTCATTGGAAGCGTTTAGAAGAACTTGTCAACCTACAAAGTTTTCCCGTTCCTGGAAGAATCTCACGTGCCCTTCTCTACCTCCTAAAATCAGTGCTGAAGTGAGCCTTGAATACTGATCAGAGTCCTGCTACATCCCCCATGTGCTGTGGGTAGAAAAGGATCAAAGCCTTGGCTGGGTGGCTCAGTTAGTGGGAGTGTTGTTCTGTAAACAGAAAGGTCGTGGGTTTGATTCCAGGTCAGGGTGCATATTAGGTTGTGTGTTTGGTCCCCTCTATAAGCAATGAAAAGATCTCAGGTGAAGATTAAAAAAGAAAAGGGAGGGGAATTGGAAATGACTGATCTGGCCAGTTCGGAATAAGCTTAGAATAGAATACTAAAAAAAAAGTTTGAGGCCTTGGTGACAGCATCCACGCTAAGGCAGAGGGGAAAGAGAAGGTAAAGACAGGGAACTGCTACAGGGGAAAGAAGAGACGGGAGAGGAGGAGGAACATGAGAACACATGGAGGAAAATTGCCAGTTACATATGGCGGTGAGCGACAGGCAGGATGATACCCAGACTGCCGGAAACAGCCAGTCTCCTGTCACTACAGAGCACAATTTGAAGAAGCCCCTCATGTCAGAAATACCACTTTTCTCATTTTGTTATGGGGCCTCCGGTTCTAGTTCTGATCCAGAGCAACCTCTAAGGTGGTATACTATGTCCGGTAGCCTCTCCTGTCCACTAGCAATTTCAGGACAAACATTTTGAGCTCTGTAAAAATAATCTTTCACCTTCACTTCCGTCTTTGACATAGCTGTCCTCGGGCCGTCTTGTCTTTAGTAACTTGACTAATGCATTGGTGGAATTGGAAGGAGTGAGGTGGAATGGGGTAGTCAGATTTCATTAGTTACTTTGTTCCTGAGAAGTGTGTGTGTGCAAGCAAGACACACACAGGCACACACCTCTCAATGTCCTCTCAGTGGATTGTTGAAAAATGGAAGCTGCTGCGTCTTGTCCTTGTTCTTCTGGTTCTCCTCCTCCTCCTCCTCCTCCCCGCTCCTTCTTTTTGCCTATGTTTTAAACAAATACAGGCATTGCTTTTATAATTCCTCGTTTGAAAAGACAACGAGGTAAAAATGCCTTAGCAGGGTTACCGAGGTAGATGCCAGATGGAATACAGCGGGCACCAGGTAGCTTATGAAATACAAATGCTATTGTAAATTTGTTTTTGCTTCTGCATAAAATAAAACCTTATCAGAGGTCCTGGTAATAGAGCGAGTAACAAGGGCAAAGGTGGGGTCAAAGGCACTATTACTTGAACACAATAATAATGAAGACATGACCCCAGATTTTGACAGTTACCAGAGAAGTCCTCATTTCAAAATGCAATAAGCCAACATCAACTGCCCCAAACGTATTGGATTCAGGCCTTCTCACATTAGCTCTTGGTAATGTGCTCTCATATGGAGCAGCAGATTAAAACACTGAACCTCACTAACACAACCCATGAAAATTTTATGCCACTGTATCTCTGGTGGGAGTTCTTTAATTCTTACAGATGTGTTTGCCCTCCTCAGCTCCTTAGTATGTATGGTTCCATCTGGATAGGATCTGTGCAATTGATCACAAAGTTTTAAAGCACTCTTCCAGATTACTGACTCATTAATTTCTGTGTTTCCAACCTACAACCTATGGCGGTTTTCCTCCTTGTTTACAGGCAAAGTGTGTGGAGTTTTAGTCACAGTTATTTCACTATTGATCATTGCTCTGCATTTTAAGACTTGGTGGAGAAAGTTAATAGGAGTGATATAAGATTGCAGCTTTTATTGGTATTTACAGAGCCTTTGACTTCATGGATAATACACGTTACAGTCTATTATCTGTTATGGTCTATTATCAGGAACTTCTAATTGAACACAAGCTTCTAATGCTTCTCGCGAGCTTCATCTTAATAACATTAGCTAGTCAGGATCAGGCCTGGACCTCTCATGAAGGATCAGAGGTGAATGTAGTACCCTTTCTGCTACATCTGATTCTAAATGCCTTGCTTTGGGATCAGCTGGATGCATGTCCCTCACCAGCAGACAAAGGAATGCGTTAAACACTCAAAATACCATATTTCAATTTTTTTCTGTGTTTACCTGTTTGAAACCACGAGAGTGAGGGCGTAGACTGAAGAAGTGGGGCAATTTTTCTTCTCAGTGTCTGCCATTTGGGTCTGCAGCGTGATGTGGGGACTCAGAGCAGGAGCAGGGTCATATGAATGTGGGTTTCTGTAGCCAAGAGTAAACACCTGCTTCCTTTCCTATAAAATGAAGATCCCACTGGACATCTAGGGACGTTGCAGACCAGGCAGGGTAGACCTTTCCCTTCATATATAATCTTGAACTCCCCAAATAGACCCCAGTGGGTTCTATGTATGACTTACTTCCTATGGACTGCATATGTGAAATTCCTACCTTTATTCATTCATCGGGTATTTATTGAGCACCTTTTACATGCTACACGCTGCTCTAGCTGCCGAGACTGCATAATGCAGACAACACAACGGGCCACTGCTCTCACAAAGACACACGCATGTACCATGTGTTATGCAGTGAATGCAGAAAGGGAAAATAGAGGAGAAAGGGTGGCAGGGTCTAGGAATCAAGGAGACCCTCTCACTAAGGTGGCAATGAAATGAAAATGTAAGCAGGAGGGTATTTGGTGGAAGAGCATTCAGCCAAAGGGATCAGAAAGCCTAACGCTATATGTTAGGAGGCCACTGTGGCTGGAGTGGAGAGGGAGAAGGCAATGAATTTAGGAAAGTAGCTAGAAGCAAAGTTACATGGGGCCTTGTAGGTCAAGGTCAGGAATCTAGAGGAGGCTAAGCAGAGGGATAACATGATCTGACTTGGGCTTCAAAGGGCCCCTCTGACAGCTGTGTAGGAGCAGGGAGACCCGTGAGGAGGCCAGTGTCAGAGTCCAGGTGAGGGACAGTGAGGGCTTAGACTAGGGTTTTGGTAACTGGGGATTTTGAGAATTGGTTGGATTCTGTGTTCTCTAACTTAGTGTCTGGGACCCCAGCTTTAAGAAGACTTAGAACTTTTCAAGGAGGTTAATTTAGGAGCCCTGCTGTGTGAACAGTAGTATTTAGCCAAGTGCAGTGTGGGCCAGCTGCACTGTTAAAATGAAGTTCACCTGGTCTTGCCTAGACCTCTGTGGAGCATCTGGCCAAGGAGGCCCAGGAGTGGGAGATTAACCTCCTCAAGTAATTCCCAGGCCGGATAGATTGAGAACCACTGCCTGGTCCTCACAAGAGAGAGAGAGTCGAGTCCCTGCGAAGGTCTGTGTCGTGTTAGACATTTCAAGCCCACGCCTTCACTCCCTGCAGGCCAGGGTGAGAACATACCGTGAGTTTAGGCATGAGAATTGTGAAAATCCATCGCGTTGCCTTCGCTCTCGTATGGGGCGCCCCCAGCAAGCTGTCGCATTCCAGCCTCCTCAGGGTCTTCACGAAACCCTCTCAATTTTAGCTTGATTTTCCTATTACAGGACCTTCTGGGTAAGCTTGATTTTTAACCTCAGATTAGAGATTATAAATACTAACATGTGGACCTACAGTTTTCTTAAGCTTGTGCCTACCTGAGCCTCAAGGTATGAAGCTCTGTGTTTAAGGGATGAGAAGGGAGATCTGGCATAACTTTCTAAGGCCATTCTGCTTTCTCATTTATTAATAAATGAGTAGTTTCTTATTACCAAACAATCAATGTAAGAAAAATAGGTTTCCGTGGCTCGCAAAACAGAACATGATGCTCTGAGACGAGGCGGTGAGGACGGAAGCAGGAAACTGCAGCGAATGGCTTTTTTCTCTCTTGCTTGCTTTCTCTCTACGCCCTTCTTTACTGCTTCACCCGTAATTGTTTCTATAGAGAAGTGCGAACACCAAACTGTCCCCAAAACCTTGTGCCGTTGCGTGCACTGGCATTGGAGTCAGAGTCTGAACATCATGTAGGATTCTGAGTTTTCCCACTGTGTCACACACGCAATGTGTATATTATAGGTGTCCCCGAAATCACGAGTCTCAGTGGCTTTATGGCAAAACGTGGTGAGGTCATGCTGTACGTCACAGAGCTGTTTCTGT
Source organism: Furipterus horrens (assembly GCF_987537825.1). Taxonomy (NCBI): domain Eukaryota; kingdom Metazoa; phylum Chordata; class Mammalia; order Chiroptera; family Furipteridae; genus Furipterus; species Furipterus horrens. The sequence continues at coordinate 12,176,628 of NW_028327180.1, forward strand.
GCCGCTTGCCCCTTGGATGTGAGCTTTTCCGGTTTTACGCCATGAAATAATGAAATACGATACTGCGCTGAATATCTTTATATAAATTACTTCATTTATTTGGGTCTTTTACTTATTTATTTTAATATGTTTTAATTTTTTTTTTTTGTTTTGGGGAAAGATTCCCAATGTAAAATCACTGGGCAAATTTGTAGTAAGAGATTTAAAAAAATTGTAATTTATTGCAAGACTGTTTCTCAGGAAAACTTGAGCTGATGTTCCATGCCACTGCCATCGATAATATTTCCTCTTCCTCTGAGCTATATAAAATTGAAGCACTTAACTTTTTTGGGGGGGCAGTTTAATAGATGGGACTTACCCTATTATTTAAATCTTTTTACCATCTTTTCTGTGGTTAAAATAGGATACTTGTAAAATTGGGACATGAATGTAGGGCACAGTCCGAGTGACAGCTTTCCTGCACATGGCTCTCTGGCTCATATTCCTGATTTTTCAGTCCCTTTGGCCCATCTTGCAAGACGCATCCTGAACCAAATGAAGGTTCCGGATACTGCACCAGGCTGTGGTTTTGCGCCGAAGTTCTGCCGTTGGGCAGAAGAGGGCACTGTTTGTTTGTGCCAAGTCAGGACAAGCCTGTCTGACCCAGTTAGAGAGCAGCCACTGCCTGAGACAGCCCTCCGCTTCGGGGTCTGCTGACTGCTGGGCTGGCGGCCTATGCTCCAGCCATGCCTGACAAAATCTGTGAAGCCTTCCGTTCGCTGCTATTCGTGGAGCTCGTGGAGTTCCAGCTGCCAGGAGGGAGACCGCAGGAGTCACCGACACTGCCGTGCTGACGCCAAGGATGTGGCACCCAGGCTGGCAGGCGCCCGCCTTGAGAGGGAGTGCTGGTTTACCCCAGGGGACATACCAGCCCAGGCTCATGCTTGCAAGACTGCTGTGGAACCACGAGGTTAAGATGGATTAGCATTTGATGAGTGAGGGAGGCCAGGACTTTAGCGGGGCTGGATTCGCAGCCAGACTGGGAACGGAAGTTCATTTCTGGTAGAAGTGGTAAGTGCTACTACAGATTTTCAGGCCAATTATATATAACAAGTCACCCAGGACATGCACAAATGCATTACTAGTGCAAAAGTTTAAGTATTAACACAGAGAGCTGAGCAACCTTTGAGTTCCCCCTTTTACCTTCTTCCACTCACGCTTCCTTCTTCAAAGACCACCATGGATACAGTTTGATAATTTTGGGGGCATATGTAGGTTCATGTACATATCTTTTTTTCTACAAAAGTGGCTTCTTACCATTCATACTTATCCTGCATAATGATCTGTGATATGAATGGCCATGAATTAATTAGCTATTATATTTACGAGAGGTGTTCAGGTGGTCTCAGTTTTCATTATTACAAACAATGCCAAGTGAATGTCTTTGTGTGCGTAACCTTAGGCACAGACTTAGTTGTTTCTGTAGAATGAATGCTAGATGTAAAATGGCAGGGTCAAATTTTATGTGCATTTAAAATTTTTATAGATATGGTCAAAATGCCCTCCCAAAGGGAGACTAACTTCTTAGGACTGTTGGTATGAATCAGGTGACACCCCAAGCAGCTGGCTCTGCAAAGACACAGCCCACAGTCACGAATACTTCTCTTTAATAGCTAGTAATTTGTTCCCTAATTGAGGACTTATCTCTCCCCACTGCACACTGCACGGTGTTTTTCTGTCCAGCTGTGGGCTGGAGAGGAGAGATTTCCTCTCCAGACCGCCTTGGTGGTGAGGAAGCCTCCAATGGAAGAGGCCTCGTGTGACTACAGGCTACAAAGTAAACGTGGGGGGGGCTTAAAACCAGGTGTCCCAACATGGAGATCCCCAAGAGACCAAAGGAGAGCCTCATTTAGGATAGAGGCTGCTCAGCACCTGCTCGCTCAGCAGGGACTTCCCTTTTGACCATCTGCCAGGTCCCAAGGTGCAAAGAAACATCCTGGGCTAGCTCCTCCCCCCTCCTCACCCCACACGTCCTCTTCTCCCACCCCCACCTTCCTGACAGCAGAATCAAGTGTGGGACAGGTGAGCAGCGGGGCAGAGACCGTGAGGACTGGACCATCACCACCTCTCCACTGCCCCAGGCGTGGGAGCTGGGCAAGGGAGAAGATCGATGCCCAGTGAAAGAGAGAAATTCAGAGGCTTGAAACTTATAAGAGATTAGAGAGTCAAAGTCCTGAACTGAGATAGAGCCCAAGGCCCTATATCATCTGAGAGTTGCCAGGAAATCAGGGACTTGCCAAAACCTCCATTCAGATCTGACCTAGTGCTGCCACCGCATCGTGGATAAAGCATGGTTCTCAATCTTAGCTGCGCTTTTGTGCCACGGGGAACTTTAAAAAATCTAAAGGGCCGGGCCATGCCCCAGACCGAATAAATTAGAGCGTTTGAGGGTGTGGCCCAGGCATCAGGATGGTTGAAGCTCCTCACATGATTTCAATGTGCAGACAAACAGTGTGAGACAAAAATGAAGCTGCATTTTGATTGGCGTCAAGAGACGGTTCCCTACACTGGAAACACTTTGGTGTATGTGCTAATCTCAAGGTCATTATAATCTTTGAACTTCTTCAAGAGCTGATAGACAAATTACAGATTTAAACTTTAAAAATATTTATATCATCTGTTACCTAACTCTACAAAAGATACTCTTAAATATATGTATAGACTAGAATGTAAACCGTGTTTGCCATTGGGTATTGAGAAGGCGGTCTACAACCCAAGCTGTTGAAGTTGAAAAATGCCTGTGGATTTTATAACTAGGCTGTAGTGGGATGAGTTTTTGGTTAGGTTTATAACGGGCCCTGCTCTGACTTACCAGTGTAGGACCAGCTGGGTGAAGATCTGAATGGCCCTGAGCTTCAGGGGCGCTGCAGAAAGTTTGGGTTGGTGTGGCTGTCTTGCTTCACTAGCGAGAGGAAGAAACTTGGAGAAAATTGCAGCTTGGCAGAAAAGGCAAGACACTCGTTTGTGATGTTTTTTTATTTTTTATACCAACTTCCTCCTTCACAGTGTTTATTGACTCCCCAAAGCTGAGTGTTTGGACTGACTATATCAGAATCACTTTGGGAGCCTGCTGAAGGTATTGATTTCCTGGCCCAGCCCCAGACCTTTAGACCAGGTGTTCTGGGGTGAAGCCTGGGCAACGGTATTTTATCCAGGGCTCCCAGGTGGTTCTGAGGCCCAATCAGGTGTGGGCAGTCCTGGTAATGAGACCTTGGACTAAGTATAAAGCCCGTGGTGGGGAGAGAGAAGTTCCTCCATTAGGGAACAAACTACTAGCTGTTAAAAAAGTCATTAATGATTGCGGGCTGTTTCGCAGAGCTAGTGGCCTGTGGTGCCATCTGAGAAATTCCTCAGTGGATATTTTAAGTCATGTTAGGAGCCTTTGAGAGGGTTTCCTGCCTTTCCAGTGGGGTGAGGTGGGAGAGGGTGACATGCAGAATTTTCATTGACATTTTCTTCATCTGGTTGTATGTTGAAATGATTAGTTTAGGGAATAGGACAAAGGAAAAATCCTGGGCTCAGCCATCTTATGGGGCATGAACTCCCTTTACATCTTTGATGAATCATTCGTCGTTTTTCTTCCATCACCTTTCTCTCGTAAGCACGGGGAGAGGGGGCTAGGCATAGAGGCCAGGCAGTAATAACATAAAATCCTGGTGTGGCCGCCCAATAGCTGGGTGAATTTAGCCAAGTTCCCTAACCTCCCTGGGCACCAGTGAATTCATCAGGCAAGGGGGCTAACTCCTTGCTGGTGTTGTGAGGACTACATGAGTTAACACAGTTAATCATGCATGCACCTGCACTGAGTACCTTCTATAAATCAACGTCCCTGGCTCCCGGGATCCAGCGATGCTCACTGCATGATAGCCAGGGATTAAAGAATGGCCCAGCCAGTAAGTTTCATGGGATCTCAGATCTATAAGAAGTGCTGAAATGTTTCTGGAAACGTTCTAAGAGAAAAATTGTCGTTACAAGAAGCCATCCCAGGGAGTATTTTCTGTGGTTGGGAAATGTGCTTTCGTACGCTGCCTGGAATGGGAGTGGAGTCGAAAAGCGTGAGTGTTGATAGGTGAGACCACATGTGTTCTTCTTTGCCTGAGACAGTCTCCATTGGTGCCTGTTGGAATAACACCCCAGCTCACTCTCAGAAGTGGTCCAGGTTGGAAACTGAATCACACGGCCGTCCTATCCAAGGACCGTGCTGTAGTGACTTTCAGTGGTCCCTGAACCCCCTGCCGGGGGAGCAGAGTGTGCATACCGGGGACTGGATCAGAGCTGCTTGGGTCCTGGGTCAGAGGCTGAGCATGGCCCCTGGCACTTTTTCCCACCTATACTCAGTGCCTCAGTGATAAGGGGGGAGAGTCATTTATCAGGAAGAGAGAGGGGCCAAGCACCAGGAAGTCCAAATGTTAGTCTTCACTATTCAAGCTATATCTGACTCATGTTTCTCAGTCACTTCTAGCCGTTGTCATGGTGTGTACCTCTCTTAGGCTCCTGATCACTTTTAATCACCCACATGTTGGCAATGAAATCACTGCACTGGATAACTGGATTTAAAATAAAAGGAAGTCCTGAGTGAGTACCCAGGGCAGGTGATTCTTCTGTCAGTTACAGTGAATACATTTCCAGACACCTTTCAGTTGCTCTAATCCTTTTCTTGTTTCAAGAATCTCCCAAATACTTAGGGCTGCTGAGTGAGTGTGGAGTAGCTCTATTGGCGGGGCGGGGCTGCGGCTTGAAGTTGCACTATGTTCTGTAACAGAACCAGGGTCATGGACGTGTGGCCTCTTCTCTTTTCTATCTCAGCGCCTTGATAACATCTTCCGGTTTCATGAAGTTCATGTCATCTCCATGTGGATGACTCCTGAGTTCACACCCTCAGTGTCTGCCTCTTTCCTGAACCCTAGATTTAAACATACAGAGGCATAGTTGACGTTCACTCTTTGTGTCTAATAGGCACTTCAAGCTGAATATGTCCAAAGTCAACCTGTTCCTCTTCCTCCTAACCTGTTTGTCCTCAAGTCCTCTGCATCTCATCGCCTGGGAATTCCATTCCTCAATTGCACAGGAAAAGCATCTTAGAGCCATCTTAGACTTCTCCGTCTCACTCATGTGACCTTATCAAATTCTATTGGTCCTCTACCTTTAAGATATGTCCACAGTTCAGTGACTTTGTATCATCTTCTTTGCTATTACTTTGCTCTAAGCCAGGTTCATGTCTGGTCTAAAGATCTCAGTAGTCTTCTCATGGAGACTCTTCTTTTCTTCCACCTTTTTTTCCCTTTTCACTCATGGTCATCATATAGTTGAGAGAAATACTATTATATAGAACTCAGATCATGTGACTCTTTTTTTTTCCCCTCAGTATCCTCCAGTGACTCCACAGTTCCCTCAGAGTAAGAGCCGGACCCTTACGATGCCCTGAAAGACTCCATGAACCATCCTGTTCATCTTCCCACCTGCCCATTGCACCTCTGTAGGGCCGTCCGCGTGACTCTGTTCCCCTTGGCTGTGCTGGCCCCATGGCTTCCTTGCTGCTCAGAGAACACGACCGACATTTCCAGGAGCCAACTTCCACCCTGGTCATTGCCCTAGCATTTGCCTCCGTCAGGGATGCTTTTGTTTGGGAGGCCCACTTGGCTCATGTCCCTCACCTCCGTCATGTCCTTACTCAAATAGCTCTCTCACGGGGAGACACCTGCCTCCCATCATGCTGGATGGTCCCCTCTCACGGCTCACTCCTCCTCCCCTGCCTTGCTTTTTGCTTCTCTCAGCACCAATCATTTCATATACTTTCTATTTCATTTATTTTACACACATACACATTCGCGCGCGCGCGCGCACTCACACACACACATTAAATATAATGCCTGGGCTCCTCAATTTGATTGTAAACTTTGGGGAGTGTCATTTCTTAATCTGTTTGGAAAACTGCTAACAACGATCCAATCTGGAAAAGTATCTGACACTTAGTAGCTCCTCTTACAGATTTGCTGAGGAGGTGAATGAGTCCTGTTGGCAGCAACTGAGATTTAGTGACCAAGGCATCAATAGTGGGACTTAGTGAGCATCTTTGTAACTGATATGTTTTTCTGTTGACCTTTATTTCCCTACTTAGAATGATATTGAATGAAAGGATCTTCAAGGGTTCTGCTGGCTAGCCCAGCTTCTCTCTTTGGATGGGCTTGGGGCCCTTTCTAGTACAGATTTATTAATCTACCTGTTATTCTTGTTTTGGTTTGAGACATGGCAGAAAGCTAATATAAAAGGAAACTTTGTCTTTCTTTTCTTCTTCTTTCCTTCTTCTTTCCTCCTCCTCCTCCTCCCCCTCCCCTTCCCTCCCCTCCCCTCCCCTTCCCCTTTCTTCTTCTCCTTCTCCTCCTCCTCCTCCTCCTCCTCCTCTTCCTCCTCCTCCTTCTCCTCCTCCTTCTTCTTCGTCTTCTTCCTCCTTTTTGTAGAATCTCTGATCTGCTTCTTTAGGTCAGCAGAGACTGCCAGTCCCCTTGGGGAACTCTCATGGTTTGTCCTGGACCCCTTTGGCACGGGAGCATGAGCTGGGTTGGTACTGGGCCTTGGGCAAAGAGCATATGGCTCCTTTTGCCATATTCATGTAAAATTCCTGTCTTCCCTTGGTTTGTAGGACTCCCAGGAAGGAGTATTAGACTAGTTTGGATAAGGGGCTTAGGGGTGTTTTGAAAGGGAAGGGACTGAGTCTCTAACCTAGAGACAGCTAACATTATCTGTTAAGGGACAGATGGTAAATATTTAGGACTTGCCAGCCAAATGGTCTATGTCACTGTAACTCAAGAAACAACTTTGCTGTTATAACATCAAAGTAGCTATAAACAGTACTTCAGGAAATAAGCCTGGTTTTACTCCAGTAAGACTGTATTTAGAGACACTGAAATTTGAAATTCATTTAATTTTCCTGTGTCATGAAATATTCTTTTTTGATACATATATATTTCAATCATATAGAAATGTAAAAATTATTTTTTAGCTCATGGGTCACATGGAAGCAGACAGTACCACTTGTGGTTTGTCAATTGTTGCTCTACTCCTTGATTTTCAAGATAGAAGTATCCCAGGGTTGCACTGGTTGAGGCTGGGGCTTATTCCAGCATACAGGAAGGGCTGTTGTGCTCTGGAAAGCATTGACCAGTGTACGCATGTGAGAGGGAACCATAACCTGGGGTCTGTGTGTGGGGTAACCTTTTGGGCTCTGCAGGGCTGGGCAACCCTGGATTGATCAGAGCCTTAAGGTGCCCAGCCTCTGGGTGGGTAGGGCCAGTGATAAGAAGGGCCAGTGGTCTGATTGGGCATCCCACTGTCTCTCCCTGCTGGGCATTTGGAAGATGGACCAACCCCTTTTGAAATCTCTGTACAATTTGGGATAGGACTGGGGAGAATTCTCCAGAGGGAGTTACTGGGCTTCCTGTGAATGTCATTATATAGGGTCACGCTAACCCTATTTTTAACCTAAGCTAGTGAAGAGGGTCGTATCTGTTATTCTTATTTATTTCTCCTTAGTCCCCAGAGTCCCATAGCTTGGCACCTCCTGAGAACTCAGTAAGTAATGAGTGAATTGAAGTTTAAGAAATAAACACCACTGCTCATTCCTTGCTTAATGTTTTTTTCAAGGATTTCTGAGATTAAAAGGAAAAGTTTAAATATGTATTGAACTACCATGTTCAAGCATGGTGCTCTGGGCCATCACAAATATTAATTATCTGCTTTTAGCCTCCCCAGGAGGTAGTTATGCTTGTTCATAGGTGATAGGTAGCCTGTCCAATGTCTTCCAGCTGAAAAGTGGTGGAGTCCATTTTTGAACCCAGGTCTCTGTGGCTCTTCACTGTCACTAACCTTCGAGTCAAAATCCATTGTCTTCTACCTACCTATTTTTTTGATTACACCAATTATATAATTAGTTTGTAATATATTAGTTTGTAGGCTTTGATAAGATACTTGAAAATGTAATGTGGGCAGAAGGAGATTTCTAGTTGTTTGCATGGAAAAATATATGTGGGTTACAATTATTAAAATAGCTTTATTATCTCTGTTTTATGTACTCCCAACTGTAAACCTACTTTTGCCCACCCCTGCATGTTCTTTTATAAGGGCAGATTCTGTTTTCCTAGCCAGCCTGAAATCTCTCTCAGAGCATCACAGACTCAGGTCTGAAATATACTTGAAGGACCCCCTTCCCCAACCCTCCTATGTCACTTAAACACTTTTCCTTTACATTCAAACACTTGAAAGCAAAAGATGCCTCTCATCTCCTTTTTTTTTTTTTTTTTGTAAATGAATCGATCTCACCATCTTCAATTGGAACTCACAGACCAGACTGCTCACCTTGAGGTCCCTCCTGCTTCCCCTCTTCCTTTCTCTCTCTTCTTCCTTGTCCCATCTCACCATGGTGTCTCGGCTGGGCGGGCCTGGAGGGCACAGCGTGGTGAGGTCGCCGTGCAATTACAGGTGTGTTCTCCCTTAAGAACTAGAGAGAAGACACTGTCCAGACAGTGTCTGGGTTTCCTGGACCACAGTCACATAAGGTGGCACTCACTTAGACAGTTTACGGACTGTGCTGCACACTCGATGTGATGTCTTCATAAGATCTTCAGGTACGACCCACCAATACCACACACCTGTATATAAGAATACTAGAAGGGTGTTTCACAGTGGATTTCATGAAGACTACTAACGGACTTACCGAGAACATGAGAATTGTCCTCTTTCAAGGGAACTATGACTATTTTTATGCACTTTAGATGTGACAAACGACAAAGGAAACGTAGTGGGCTGAGATGTCAGTTTCTGATTCCTCCTCACCAAGAAACTGGTGATAACACCTCCTTCGACAGTATGGCGAAGGGCCTACATTTTGCTGGTGTGAATCCTTGCGGTGTTTCACACTGTTCTGGTCACGTGTCATATAATTTTACTTCAGGGATCTTTCACTGAACATGGATAGTTTTAAGTTTCTGCGTTCACTTCATCCTTTCTTTTGCACCTCTTTTCACTTTCCAGGTGTCTTTGGAACTAGCGTATCTTTTGATCTGTTGTGCTCCAAGGGTGGGAGGGGTTTGAAAGCCAGCAGTAGACATGGAAGATGCACCTCGCATTTGCACCGCTACCTGGTGCTTTCTGTGAGCAGCTGCTGTAACTCCCCTGGCTGTCCTGGCTCAGACCTTTGCTTCTCAGCTTCTCCTTTTCTGTTCCTGGTGGGGCTGATGGCAGCCACGGAACTGCCAAGCAGAGGGCCAGACTCATGATTAGAGCTCAGCAAGAGTGAGTTGAACCTGACCTTCCCCAGTTCTCCCACAGGATTCTGGGAAGGCACCAAGTGTGCAAGGCTGCACACGGGGACTCCGCCTGTGCACACAAGAAGGGCATTGACTTTGGACTTGGTGGGGGCCTTGTTACAAATGCTACCCATACATGTTCAGGTGGCCAGTCCTCCCCATGTACCCAAGGTCATTTTAAGGAAACAGAGAGACTAAACTGGACTATATATCAAGAAATGGTAGGATTCTGATGAAAAACCAATTAAAGCAGACAGATGGCCAACACACACTTCTGACTTTCTTTAGATTATTTCGAGGAGTTATTTTTGTAGCATGTGAAGCAATGCCTGACAGCAGGTGCTAGTCACCCTCATTTAGCGTGTGTCTAATAGAGCCTTAGGTAGGGGAGCAGGAGAACTGACATTCTATTTTGTCATTTTCCTATTAAGATGTCAAACATACTTTTTAACAGCATTTTTAATGATTTCAGGGGACAATTTATCAGCTCTCATCTCTGAGCTAACACATTTGCTCAGATTAGGACATCCTCTCCATGTCTTTTATAAACCAAGTGTTTTATGGAAGGAATATTAGGTATGTTATTCTTTTCACATTATAAAATTTAAGTGAAGTATGGGTCTTGTGTGCCGTGTATTACAAGGCATAGTATTGAGATGAAATCACTTAATTGCAAACCAGAGCCCCAAGGACGTCATCCCAGCTATGCAGCTGAAATGGCAGGGGAACCAGACAAAGCCAGGCTGGGTTCCTGGGAACATCATTTCCCCACGGGAAAGAGTGTGCAAACAACGAGGCAGGGAGGAGCACCCTGAAGGAGAGAATGTCGGAAGATCTTTGTTAAGTTCTGACAGTTTTACCAGTTAATACTCTGACCCGCCCTGAAAAGCTGCAGGAAGTTTATATAAAGAATGAAGAAGCAACTGGGGTGGCGAGTGGGAAAGGGAAACACGGGAGAAGAAAAGTAGTTGCAGATGTCATTGCAGGAGTTTTAAGGAAGGAGGAATTGTTTTAATTTTCAAAATACAGACACTCAACATGTACGAAACAACGCAGGAAGGCAGGTGACTGGGAGTGGTGAGGAAAAGAGGCAGTGTCGCAGAGAGTTAATTCAGGAACATATTCGCCCCGAGTAAGTCCGCAGGGGTAAATTAGCAAGTGTCTGCTTGAGATTTACGGGGTTGGAGAATTGATTGCGAAATGGGTTGGATGACTCGAAAACTGTTTTGCGCCCCATTAAGGAATGTGAGGAATAGAGAGTGGTTTTGGAATAAATATCTGGAATGCAGGGCTCTTCTTGACTTAACTTTTGCTAACAGCCTGAGAACTCATTTGAACATTCAGAACAGTACCCTAAATATTTACTCAAATAAAGCACTGAAAATTGTAGGAATATATCCAGAAACACGCCCCATCTCATTATATATCAGGGTTATCCTTTTCTAAGCTTAAGATATCCTTAATGTGCCTACTTTTGCAATCAAGTGATTTTCCTTCTTTTCCATCATGCATGTATGTCTTCACCTGAATATTTTGCTCTTTTCTTCATACATCTCATGGAGTAACCCTTGCACAATTCATGTATATACTTTTACATGTGAGAGATAACAGCATATGAAATTCATCTTTAGCAACGGTGACCTCATCATTGTAGTCAGACTACAATTATTGAAAAATATTTGAGGGCAATGAACAATTTAATAATCAGAGAATGTTAGCATGCAAAGGAACTATGGAGCTCATTTCTCTTAAATATATTATTTTATAGACTCAATTCCACTCAGTAAGAATGTACTGACTCTGTGTCGGCACTGGGTTGGCTACTGGGATTCGAACATGGAAAAATGCAGGCTTGAAGCAGACCTGATGTATCCAAGGTTATGTGTTAAGCTAGATTCCTCCTCGTTGATCCACTCTCCACATTCTCCACTCAGCTCTACATCTTGGGTGCTGACTGTTAGGGATATTATAGCAGAAAGATTCCTAGTGTTTTGGCTTCTAATTGAGATTAGCTATGGGGAACACTGCCTAGAGATCAGAGAGTAAGGAAGAGAGTGAAGTCAGGTTATTTGTCTTCCTGGTTCCTTCCCTTTGGGGTTGCTAAGGGCTGGCTGCATCCTTGGACTGCCAGGGAGCCTGCTCCACACGATTCTCCCTCTCTGGGTTCTGATACGTGCTCCCTCTCTTTGCTCCCCAGGCTGAAAGTGTAGAGGCGCCGCACAGTTACCAGCCCCTGGCTCTTCATCATCCCCGTGCTTCCCTGTACTTTGCCAACATCTTTGTAAACAGTTCTTTAATTAACTCTCCTTAAATGGCCCAATTTAGCATGCCATCTGTTTTCTGCTGGGATCATGAGGGATATATAACCTATAGAATGACTTTCAGTTTTCTTAATTTGCAATGTCTCTTGAGATGTTTGTAAACTAATTTTTATTTAAGGTTCCCAAAGTTCTGACTGTTGACAGAACTTAGCCATTTTTAGGCCATTGATAGTGGAGGGAATTGCAGTGGGGACCAGATGGCAGCGTCGAGACCGTGGTGGCACTAGAAGTTTACATTCAATTTGCTCATGTTGGCATTGAAATAATCGGTGGCTCAATCACATTCTTTGATTCTGAATTCTATCAAGTGGATTTCTATTTGGTGACAGATGTGTTTTCTGTCTTTCTACTATAAGCTTTACAAGAAAGGGCAAGTCATTGTGTTTTGACTGAATTACCCAGTTTGATTGACAAAGCAATGAAATGGGGAAAGTGTTGGTTTTGAGCTGTGAAATAAAGGGTGCCTTCAGGGGACCATGGAGAACTTGATGTCTACCCTTGCCATCTAGGCTTCTATGAACCACTAGCTTATGGTTAAAGATTCTCCAATAGTAGAACCCATTCTTGAGTTTAAGACTTTGATTCTTGTTGAGACTACTTTGGTTGAGGATATTTACACTTTAAACTATTGGTGATTAAAAACGACCTCAGGCAAGAGTGTTTTAGGTCTTCCTGAGAAAGTTTTGATTTGGGAACAGAGAGAGAGATCTGAGTGGTTTGAATCCCTGAATTGGTGTATAAGTGAAAGAGGGGAGTCGTGGGAGTGAAGAAGAGACATACTCATGTGGGAAAATGTACATATATTATAAATATTCCCATCTTGGGAATAAGATATGGCTTAAAAGTCAGCTGAGAAAACTAGTGACAGAGCCAGGTGCAGCGGATGCCTATAGGGGAAGCAATGAAAGGCACTTTGAGCAAACTGGACCCACATCCTGGACAAATCGCCACCTGATGCACGTGGGGAACTACTTTCCAGCTGATAAATTTGCTGTTGTCACTATAAATTTGGAACAAGAAGAGAGATAGGGTCAGTTAAAAGTTCAGCTTTGTTTTGGCTACCAAGCCAAGAGCTGGGATATCTCAGAATTTATAAGTGCTCTGTCAGTCCCAGAGAGACGGGTGCGTTTGCGGTACTTCCACTGCAGAGCGGATTGCAGTCCCACAGGCTCATTCCTCCTCTTTTCTGTTTCCTCTATCGGAGCTCAGCTAGCAGCGTAGAGCTCTGAAATAATGCAGGGCTGCGTGCTGATCAGAATGTGTATTTATGGAAAGACGAGAATGCCCTGTGGTCAGTGAAGTCTCATGAAAGTGGGGCGGAGAGCGAAGGCGTTCCGGGAAGGCAGCCTGGGGCAGCGCGGGCTGTCACTGAGAGGCAGCGTCATTGCCAGCAGTCACCCCCGAGGTCAAGGACCCCTTCACGGCGCAGTCTTCCTGTCCTTCCACAACACCGAGCATAAAGCTCTGCACGCCCTAGTTCGTCCGGGCCCCTCGGTCAGCGCTGTCGGCTGGCCCCTGCTCTGTCATGGGATTGCATCCGCGACAGCAGGGGGGACGTTCTCTTCTCCGCTCACACCCCTGCCAAGCGCTCAGAAGCTTCCGGTTTGGCTGCTGCTACAGAAAGATCAGAGAAGAGGCAGTGCATTTAATTAATTCCTTATTTTTATCCTCTAAGTACGTATAAGTGTATGGCAACTGGTAACGATTTATCCTAACACGTCTTCATCTGACTTCCAGGACATTTTCCTAGTAACGCTCCATCCGTCCTCCAAGCAGCTTTTAACATGGACAGGAAAATGAACATGTGTTCTAGGACTCATAAACCATACGGATGCACTTAATAAGTCTAATTTTATGGAGATTGTGATGATAATTGCTCGGCCTCCATCTCGGAGCTCTCGCGGGGGCAAGCGCTCCCTGAATCAGAAATTGTGTGGAGACGCAGCGACGTGGGTGGGTCTCTTTGTTCTTGGTGTGTGTGTATATATACATATATATAATTATTGTTATATGTAATATATAATAATATATATATTAACTAGGTATTGAGTAAAGTATGGCTCCACTGAAAAGTCCTTCCTCATACCTAAAATAGTCATATTTTAACTGAAAATAATCAGTACCTCCAATTATAAATTTAAAATATGGAAGTCATTCTTATTATCACCCTGTTTCTGACTCTCTGGTAGCAATAGCTGTTAACAATTTGTGTACAGTGGCAACCATTTCCCCCTACATATATAAATATGGGTACCCATAACATATAAAGGTGTATATATTATTTTGCATCTCATTTTTGTCACTTAGTAAAACATGTTGTATTGTAAAGTATATGATTCTAAGCCATGCTTCTTAATTGCCACATACTTTTTTTTCCAGCCTAAAAGATTTTTAACCTTTCTCCTATTGATGATCATTTATGTCATTTCCAAATATGTTCATACTGCAAACAATGCTATGATAAATATTCTGATGAGTAGAAATGCTGTAAGAAATATTCCTGCAGCATTGTTTGCAATAAGAAATGTTATATTTCTTCTTGAAGATGGTATAGGTGTCTTTAATATAAATTTCTAAAGGAAGAATTGTTTTCAAAGGGTAATTCCATGTACTAGTTATTTTTATATTGCAGTTTAAGACCGTTGTCTGTTATTACTCACAAGATACATATTGGCTTAGTGGTTCTTCTTTGCTTGATTGGCTCATATGTCTGTAGTCAGCTGTGGGGTGGGTGGGCAGTCCTGCTGTTCTGGTGGGATTCTCCCACATGTCTGAGGGTTAATGAACTATTAGCTGGTCTAGAGAGCCTCAGCATTTCTCTAGAATATTCTCCTGAGTGTGTTCTCATGGCAAGACAGAGAGGAAGTGGAAACATGCAAGTATTTCTTCAAGTCTCTCTGTCAAGCTTGCTATGATCCCATTGGCCAAAGCAAGCTACATGGCCAAGTCCAGAGTATGTGGGAGAGCATTAGCAAAGCTGTGGAAAATTAAAAGCCCTTTTGCAGTCAATTTCTCCACATGTTTATGGATATTACCAAATTGCCTTCCCACAAGATTTAACTGCAAGTGGTTTATAAGAGGATTTGGGTGATAGAATTCAGTCTTCCAGTGTGAAAAGTTAGCAACACCGCACAGTTTTACCTTCATGGCCCCTGTTCCTTCCTTTTGAGTTCTGCTACTGTGTTCTAGGACTATCGACCAAGTTCTTTATGGTTATTGCCTTTTTTATTGTATGGTTTTTCTTAAAGATTTATAACATTTAAATTCTTTTTATAACTTTAATTAAAGCAATATTAATTGCTCTTTTTTTTTTACCTTAACCATAATTAAAAGGGAATTAATGTTTACTCCATTAGTCTTTTCATAAAGTAGCTTCCCCATTCCTAATCAAGTATTTTTTGAACTACATTTTAGGTGGATAACATTTTGTTATTAAGTTTGCAAAACATGGTCATGGGTGCTGTATTTTCTGGGATCACTTATATCTTACAATCCCGTTTTGTTGCTTTTAAACATGAATGAACTGAGGATGAATTATAGGATCACATTTCCCCCTGGTTTACCTATCATCTCTGGAAGAATGTTCCTATAGAGAGTTTTGAAATAGATGGTTTTTTCCTCATTCACTCATTTAACACTTGTATTTATTGAGCTTCTGCCATGTGACAGGCACTATGTCAGGTACTGAGTATAGAAATAAATAATACACACACAAATATCTCTGCTCTTCTGGGGCTTAAACTTTCGGGGGAGGGGGCACAGACAATAAACAAAATTAATAAGTACATAATTATATAGTATTGATAAATAAGTAAATATAAGTAAAACAATAAAAAGGGGCATATGGAGTGCCAGAGTGAGGGTTATCTTTAAACGGGGACAAGAGTCCGCGAGAAAGTGACATTTGAAGGCTTAAAGATATTTGGGTCAAGAACACTGTAGGCAGGGTAAACAGCATATGTAAAGGCCCTGAGGCGAACATGTCTGGCACAGTTGAGGAATAGCGAAGAGGCCTGTTTAAGTGGAGCATAGAAAGTGAGGTGAAGAATAGAGAACTGAGGTCAGAACACTAAGGTTAAGATCAGCATAAGCCGCGTAGATTATTTTAAGAGTTTGGTCTACATAAGAATGAAATGTAAAAACACCAGATGGGTTTGAACAGAGAGAAGACAAGGTCTGACTTATTTTTATTAGGGTCATTTATTTATTAACTTTTAGCTATCTGTTGTGTTCAACTTTTTTGTCACCTCTTTCTTTAACATTTTCTGTTATTTTATCTGCTCTTTGACATCTTATTTCACAGATAATTTTCTTTATCGTCTGTCATAGTGCAAAGGCTAGAACTCCCTGTGATTTCTCGGAATGTGTGTCAGTCTGGAGTCGTGTTTGCTGTGGTGGTTTTAGTATCCTGTGTTCCCTTTTCCCCCATTCTCCCCCTGCTCTAGTGTTTTTTGAATTATTGATGAGCCTTTTGTTTTTAGGCTTTTCACTTTTGAAAGAGGGCAGTAATGTCTAAGCCTTCTTATTGCTCCAAATAGTCTGGGTATATTCTGTTTTGTACCCTTCTGTATTTCCATTCAGCTTTGGTTTGGCAACAGATAATAAGACAAGAGTTGTTCAAGGACATTGCAAGTTTGTAAAACATTGAGATTCTTCTTTAAATAATGAAATAAGAAAGTCTTCAGGAAGCATTAGAAAAGCTTTCTTTAATGTTTGGCCTGTGGTCTAGTACTGAGTACATGTTAGACCCTGAATAGATAGTTATTCAATGATTGAATGGCTCTGTGACTATTATGCTGGAGAAGGTCATTAGGAATGAATAGTCATCGAGAGAAGAGGTAAAATTAAAAGAAGAATGAAAATAATTCAAACAAAAAATGAGGTCTGTGCTTCAGCTGAATGAATATGGATATTCTTGTACAATCCTTTAAAAATACTGTGATGTTTTCACATGCGCAAGGCTCCTGATTACTTTTATGGATATGAATGGCTAGAACATTTGTCACCCTATTTATTGATCACCAGGACGGATTTGGTTGATTTCCCTGGATAGTCTCTTTTCCTTTCTTTGATCTAAATATCCTCTGGAAACTGAGTTCACAGGTGAAAAATATGTCTTTATAAGATAGACAGTGTCCCTCTCTGGATCAGTTAATGTCTCTTAAGACTCAAAGGGTACAGGTATGGAGATGACAGAAACATAATAATTGAGAAAATTTGGGTGTTAGATTTGCTGAGGTCTGCATCAGCTTCACTTTACAGCTTCTTTATTATATTGTTTTATTTGCCCCTTTCACTGCTTTTCTAAAATCGTCAGTACTGGATGCCCCAGAGACCATATAAGTATTGCCTAGTTCTTTTTAAATGTTTCAAACAAATGTTTGGCTATCAGTCTAGGATAATATTAAGTTGTAATCAAAAGAAAGCCTAGGGTCTCCTGGTTTATAATGTTATTATTGACAGGATTGTGAACATGTAAGTTCAAGACATATGTCACCCTGTAATTATATAGGTGCTCATTATGGAAAACATGAAACATTGCTTGGATGTGGAAAGGGAAACCTTTATGCTGCTGCATTAAACTGGAAAACCAGTAGTAATTATAATCCTGTTTGCTTTTTGTCTTACCTTCTGAAATTTCAAAGTGTGTTAACATTTCAGCTCATGTGTTATAAAGTGCATTTAAATAATGTATTTTACTTTGCCTAAAAGCTAAAAAAGGGATGGAGGAGCCACAGGGTCACATGAAGGGCTGTGAGTGAGAGAATTGTGCTGAGGTTGTAGGCTTGGCACTGGGAGGATGCAGAGAGCTAACACTTCACACTTCTCTATCCCAGGCTCCCTGCAGATGCCTTAAATAGAGTATAGCATTTAGGACATAGAACAACTCTTCCAAGTTTTATTTAATATTTTAGGAGTTTGAACCAAATGAAATTACCAATTTTTGTGGGTAAAAAATGACTGCATTTTGGCAATTTCAAATGGTTTAACCTGATCTTTTCTTTTTTATGGAGTGAAAAAGCTGATGTGTAGTGAGATTAAGTAGTTTTCCCAAATCATGCAATACTAAGGTTTTATGACTCTCAAATCCACCCTTATTTCACCGTCCTGGGCTCCCTTCCAAAGACGCTATGTCGTTACTTCTCTGTTAATGGTGGAGAAACCATTTAATATATGCCTGCATGATGGTTCTCTCACCCCAGTGATCTAGTAATACCACCCGCATCCGTGATAGAACTGTAATTAGGATCAGATGAACTCTATGTAAAACGATTTGGGGAATATGTCCTAGAAATTTATTACCATATTTCTGTTTTTCAGTCCAGGAATGTGCTCAAAAGAAAGAACATCAACCAAAATGGAACACATATAACTTTCCTTGATATAAACTTTATTTTTATAGCCTCCCCCCTAAAATCCCTGAAATTTCTTATAATTGAGAAAGTTATCTTTTTCTATAGAAAAATAATTTCATAGCTTAGCCATATTTTGCATTTAGCAGCTGATTATTGACTAGTTGATTATTATTCGTTGAATGTGTTTACTCAAAGGAGAGAGCACCTCATCTGGCATCTTTGGGGAAGTCACTAACTTTAGACATCCACAGCACCTAGGGCAGCTTTTCTTACACGTAGCAAATGCTCAATCGACATTAAATCAACAACAGAATATGGAAAGTAAAGGAGAGAATGAGAGATTTAAAAAGCGTTTACTATGAAGTCTGCAGAATTACTAATATCAGAAGAGACCTCTGCATTTCTGAAGATCATCTGAAAAGTATAGTAAGCGTTAAGAACTATTAGAATTAATAAGGTAATTTGTTTTACTTGAGTGACGTGTGCAGGGTTCAAAGATGCATTTCTTCTCTTGAGTGTTCCTGGAGCACACCTGGGCCATGACTCTGTTAGATGGTCATGAAACAGTGACTACAGAACAGACACATCCTCACCTTTATCCAACTCACTGTGTGCTCTGGCGCTCAAGGCTCTGCCTGGGAAATTGATTTCATGGAAAATTGAGGAGGTTCTTTGAACCCCACTTAAAGAGGATGAAAGGACAGTTGTCATTTGGGTCACAGTTAAGGAACACATACAGCAACAGAAAATCGGATGCTTTCGGGACAGGCAGCCAATACTTAGCTCATGAAAATTATGATGGTTATATGCCCAGCTCCTTCTGCTTGGCAGTGAGGGTGTCAGATTCTAGAAGGGAGCACTTGCAGCACAGCAAGTCCGAGTTAGGGATGTGAAATGCAGTGGTACCTCGGTACTTGCCGTGAAAGCATTTGAACGAGGGGTGAGCAAGCAATGATCGATGACCCATTTTCGCTTGTAGGGGTGGCGCTGTGACTCATACAAATTCTAGCACATGTGAGGAGTGCCAAGCAAGCAATGAGTGCCGAAACATGTTTTCTTGTCAAAATGCAACGAGCAGCAGGCTCCAAAGCCAACGAGTGCTGAGGTACCACCGTACTGGTTTCAGGTACGGATCATCAGCCCTTGGCTCCCTGTCCCACTCTTGGGAGTTTCTGCATACCTGTCTTTCCCCAGAGTTTCAGCAGAATATTCTGTAATGAACTGAAAAACTTAGCACAGGTGGTAAGTGCTACTTGCGTGTTATTTAATCATAGAAATATTTTTTTCAAAAGTCTTCTTATGGCATAAAAACTCATAAAGGTGAGCAATTTCCTGCTTAATATATGAGATTTTTACCCACTAATGGCGGTGTGTGATGGTGGGGAGGTACCCCAATCTTAGCCCCACCCCTGTATGTTTAAGGTAACTAGTGCCTGGCACATAAACATAGTCAATAAATATTAGTTTCCCTTCACCTCTTTATTAGCAACTGCCCAGGAAACAGCGAGCTAGTTTTATACCCAGACAGAGAGGAGAGGTCAGGAAGAAAGGTATTAAGATTTTCTTTTCTTTGCTTCCAAGGGAATTGTCCGTGGAAAGGTAGAATCTGCCAGGTAAGTGTGATATTAGAGTGTGAACAGCTAACTCTCAGACGACTGTTGGATTTTAAAAATTCTGGGGACCTTGCCTTTTTTTCTTCAATAAGAAAACATTTGGACTAAATCCATCATCTTTAACCCAGGGTGGACATGAAGGTAATCGGGCAGGTGTCCAGAAAAATATAGCTCACACCAGGATGACCATGTAATTTACCATCCAAACTAGGGTGCAGAAAGCTTAAGCAGGGGAGCTAAGAATCATTAACAAGCACTAACTGTTTCACAAAAAGTGGCAAATGGGACTTGCCCCGGGGAATCTGGAATGTATTTTCTCTACACATTCCTGGAAATTCTGACTTAATTGCACTGGGGTGGAGGGTGGGTGGTGGGGGCAATGCAGAAGCTCACAGTGACACCTCCAGCCGCTTGCTTGTGAATCAATGGAATCTTCCTGAAGTCCTTTGCACTGTGTCCTATCATATATACCCTGGAGCTAACAGCTGACTATGGGTGAATATTAAGTTCTGGGTAATGGAGTTTTGTCCTACTCAGCACTGCTCACTGTTTTTTCTCTGAGCCCTCCTGCTACCCTGTCTCTTCCTTCCTATGACTGTACAGACCAGAAGAGGCCAAGAGTAAGAGATAAATTCTTGAGGCCTGTTTTGCTTATTTTTCCCTTAAGAGAAACTGAATTCTAAATCAACTTCTCTGGAACCATGACCTACTACAGAGAAAGAAGATTAAAAAATTATTGCGCCCTCTGGGAAGAACGCGTTTACCCATTCCTGAATTTAGGTCATATTTGTGAACAAAGATTCATGGCGCACCCGATTAAGATGAGAGCTAGGAATCGCGTGGGAAGCGTTGCTCTGACAATCACTGACCACGGCATCTCGGCCTCTCCAGCTGGCCCAGGGACGGCACTGAACAGCCAGCCCTATCAAATGAGAGAAAATCACATTTGTTACTTAACTAGGACTCAGTCTGGTAAGCCAGATATTTTACCTTGCTCTTTATTATCCTCTTATAAGAAACTGAACTAATAAAAACAAAAACTCTGAAAGCGATGAGCCAATCAGAGTATCTATGGCATGACCGTTGTCTCTGAAGGGGTGCTCCCTAGTCATCCATGCATCATACCATGTGGGGGCAATTATCCAGTCAGAGGCTATTGGATGAGGGTTGGCAAGGGAACCCAGAACACCATCGGCACAGCAAAGACCAAGGCAATTCAATTTCCTTTCTTTGAGTCCGTGGAGAAAGAGAGGGCCCTAACAGGTGGGGGAAGGATCAGAATGTAAGGGTTGGACTGTGAGAAAGGGAGGGAGAGCATGATGGGCCGCTCAGAACCCAATGATCTGAGGGATCAGACACGAAGAGAAAGCGGATGCAGTGCCGCTGGAAGTGGGGGTGCGCAGTGGCGCTGGCCTGCGCCCTGCTGCTACTGCTCTGTGAGAAGCCAGGGGGAAGAGAGGAGGCTGGGCTTCCAGACTGGAAAGCCATTGAGCGTTACTTGCACATCCAATGTGTGATTTTGTGTTTTATAAAATTATAGGCCCGTGATGGACTGGGGAGTGTAGTGGGGGTGGGGACGTTCCTGGACCTTGACAGTGTTCGAATCACTGGATGAGAAGCAGTGAGTGGGTCACGGTGCAGGAGGAAGGAAGCACCCGGAGAACCGCGCATGTTAATGATTGAGTTTTTGTGCAGATTCGTGAGCAGGTGTTGCTCAAGTCGTTAAGGCCACCTTGAGTACAGAATCTCCAGCCATCGCATTGCATTACCATATTCCTCCTGGGGTCTGGTTTCTGGCATTTGAGCAAGTCTGTTTCTTGTAATTAAAGACCATACATGAAAGCAAAGAAAGAAAACATCTGCAGAATGGTGGTGGGGCTTCTAATTTATTATACAATGGGATTGAGGAATGCCTTTAGATTTTTTCATTTTGCATATTGAGTTGCCATATCATTTTAAATAAGAAATGTAGGACTTAACAATTTATTGACAGAGGTGTTGCATAGACTAGTGGGCCCAAGAGGAAACCAGCTAGACAGGACGGAGGGGGACTGTATGGCCCATGAGAGAACGTCGTCATAGGGAAGGAGCTGCTGCTCACCCCGATGTTCCTGCGTTCCTTGGACAGTATTGTAAAACTGGACAAAGTGTATCATGCAACAATTCTGCTGGGAATCCCTTCCTCTTTGCATAGAGGGCTAGGAGTTTTCCTCCGGATTGAGACACAAATGCAGGGGACACTGAGAAGCTCCAGGGAGCGGTAGTGGAGAGACTGGATGCCACAGTGTTGTTGGTGGCCAAGAGCAGCTCAATGCTGAGTGAGGGGAGTCTGCACAGGAAGCGGGCCGTGGGTTTGATCGGCAACATGGTGAGGGGGCGGGGTCTGGAAAGGTTCGCCGTGGTGGGGATGAGTGACTGTGGAGTACAACCTAGAAAGATGATAATGCAACACCTAAAGCACAGGGATGCCAGGGGTGTAGGTAGCAGCACAAATTACAGGCAAGCCAATTCTACCCACCCCTGCCCCATCACCTGTGGACCAAAGAATCACAAAAATTCATAAAGACCCGAGTAGGAAGAATGGCTGCTATCTCATTGTTTTGTGGCCAGTGCTCTTGATCTATTTGATCCACAAAGTGTTTACCCCAGGAAGCAACTGAGTCACATCTGTGATGTGTTTGGGGGACAATGGAATAGATAGACTTAGGAAGGAGGGAGTTAGGGACGTCTTAGCTGCGGAGTGAGGACTGTTAGGAAGGCAGATTGGGCCATCAATAATTGAGGACAGCAAGTGCCAGACTCAGGAGCTCTGAGGAGCCATGAGGAGCCACTGAAGATGACTACAAAGTGGAATATGGGGAAAGACAATTTTGCAACATAGATTTAGGCTGATCCTAGAATGGTGTGCAGGGTGACTGAGGGTTTGTGCAAGGGGATCCGGCACGAATTTCTGTAGGGCTCGTAGGAGCCTTCGTCACGGGTGTGCAGGAAGGAATGCGAAGGAATGGACATGAGAGACATTAAGAAAACAAGTGTTAATAAGATTGGGGCTTGATTACATATATGTTTTGGCACCTTAATCACTTTTACCTCTTGTTGTCACTTTGTCATTTACAACATATATTAAGCTACAATTCGATTAGTCAATAAAAAGAATGAGTTAAATGGACCTCAAGACATTCTTCACGAGTTTCTAATGCAAATAGGCAATCACAGAAAAATATGCACTGAACAAATGTTGTAAAACCTCATTGATTTAAAAGAAATGATGGGAAAAGAGTCAGATTAAAATAGTAGACATTCTGAGTTACTAAATGTTATAAAAGAAATGCAATTTTCTTTCTGTAGAACTAGATGCTCTAGGTTAACATTACGCTGAAAAGGTCATTTTTTAATTAACAGTGAGAAATTTTATAATTAATATTATTCTTCACATGCTATGTGCTTCTAAATAATAAGTTTAATTATAATTTGGTAAACACTAAATTTGTTGAATCCATTAAAAATAGCTTTGGATTGAATTAAAGACTACCTTTAAAATATGCAATTATATTATAAAAGTGTAAGATAATTTAGGGATGCAGAGAATAATATAGACTTGTGGAAATAGGAGAGACACATTCTAATAGTCTACTAAACCATCTAGGCACCGATTCTGTCAGAGGAGGAGAAATTCAAGGGGTTTCCATAGTAAAAGAAGCATGAGACTTGTAAGCTTGAACCTTTGGCTCCTACATAGTGGTTAAATGGCTTTTGGGGGGCCATGACAAGGCAGGGCATTGAATATGAAAGTTGAATCAGGTATTTGCAGTCTCTCTTAAAGAAGGGAAGACATGGCACTCTCCTATAAGGTCTAATATTAAGGACGATGGGCGGGCTGCTTTCTAAAAGTTCTTCCCTATCCAAAGGTGTTGCTACCTAGAATCCCAAAACGAGTGGCAACTTTTACAAATTTCTTATTTTCCAAGACTAATAGAAATAGTTATAGGGTGGTAACACTCAGCTCCTAACAAGTTTCTTGTGAATTATTCAGCTTTGTTCCTATTTGTGGAGAATAGGATGGGGGTGAGGGCCTTAAGAGGAACAAGGACCCCTTAAAGCGGAAACAACGTTTTGCATGGCTCCCCAGCAATGTAGCTAGCTTTAGAGTTTGAACCTTTCTTGGCAATTGTTTTACTTACCAGAGTTTCAACCCCTCCTGGTTTTCAAGTGCAACTAGCATCTCAGTGCTTGGTGATGTAACTGAAGGTGGTAAGGTGGAGCTTTGATGTATGGATTTCCTACATTGATATGTGATCTTTTAAATCTTCCATACTGTATATAATGACACCATGTTCCTTAAAATTACTGCCTGAGTGGGAGAAAAAGAAACCTGAAAAAGTTTATTGGTTTTGAATCGGTTTTGAATGTGTTAATGTAAGACTGAGTCATAACCTGCTGTCTATCAAATCTAAAAACTTTGCTCCTCTTGAGTGAAAACTGATCTTGAGTGAGTTAATCCTCCATATGGAATAAGTACTTAAAGTACCGATGCTTGTCTACTAATATAGCACTTAAAAAAATATAATAGTAATTCATGGTTACTGTAGAAAAATTTAAAAATATAGGATAATTGAAAATAAAGATGAATTATACTATTGAGGGGTAACAGCTGTTAACATTTCCTTTGCATGAGATATGTGTGTGTGTTGGGGTGGGGTGGGGCTATCCAAAGAACTTCTTGTCTTTGGATGTTTGAGTTAGACTGGAAAGAGAATTAACAGGAAGTTGGATTATTCTCACATTGCTCCCTGAGTTCTCAAATACCACAAATAGGTAAGCCCGCTATTTTGGTTCCAAAGTATCAACCACCTGAAAAAAAATAAAAATAAACAAAACCCTAACTGGTTAGGATATGACATGATTGCTGGGTCCCTGATCTTCTACAAGGTGTTAAGTATGCTGAACAGTGTGCTTATACAATATTCCCTCACTTATCACCGGTATTACGTTCTAGACACCCTGCGAAGTAGGAACCTTACATTTATTCTACGCTCTTAAACCTACATAACTTTAACAACATACGTATACAGTACCGCAAAATCCCGCTATATAGTGAAAAATCCACGATAAATAATTAAATATATTTTTAAAAATCCTGCGATACAGTGAGGCCGTGATAAGTGAACCATGATATAGAGAGGGGCTACTGTACTCTGAGGAGGGCATTTTCCCAATGATCTCTTCAGATATGATTAAGGAAGATAATGGAAAAGGAAGGACATCCCAGATTGGAGCCAACCAAGAGCTGTGGAGAATAATGGACAATGGACTTATGAGCAATAGGCTTATCAGCTACTTATGAGGAACTGGCACGCAATCAAGGAGAATCCACCAGCTGTAGAATGTGCCCAGAAGGATGTCAGAGTTGCTATGGACCAGTCTGCTGCCTTCTTTCCATTAGTTTCCTTTTCAAATAAGAACATTAGTAGTCGTCATTCTGGCTGAATTTTACTCATTGTATATTGACCAGGTAATTATAATGTAGTTTTTTTCCAGATGAAAAGGAGCCACATTTGTACATATATGGACATGTTCACAAGATTCTAGACTTTGACCTTGATGTCATGTTGGTTTTTCTCTCTTGAGAGAAGAGATGAATGTGTTTTGTGTATGGAAGGAAGGAAATACACATTTGGGACCTAGGGAGAACTGTGGTAGATTATATGATTGTTCTCAATATTCATTGCTTCTCTGTAGCAGGATTAAACCTCCCTGTTCATCATGTCAGATGTGGCTACCTTACTTGCTTTGTAAAAGAAAATATAAGGAGAAGTGAGAAGCCATTCATTCAAGGGGAGTCCCTACCCTCCTTTTTCACTGTAGTCCCTCCACCTCAAAAAATGGTTTCTCCATCAGCCTATGTCTCAGGATCAAAAAGACCTGGAGTAGATTGGATCATGACCTACCAAAGTATAACCTTTGGGTGCTATGTGCTGCTAAGACTGTGGCCTCATTTTCTATTGCTACATAACTTAGCTAAACTGATTGATTCTCTTTCTATAACATTTGGATTGTTTTTTTAAACAAAATTTTGATTATATTTGATTATATTTGATTATATATGTAGCTTTCTTTCCTGAACTTTTCCTCCTAACTTTATTTTGTAACATTATAAAATATCCAGTAGTAGTCATCAAAACATAATGACAAATGGCTTTTCTTTCTTAAAATCAACTGGAACATTGACACATTAGAATGTATAGACAGAGGTGCTCTGAACAAGATTTTGGTAGTCATTTGGGATTTTTTTGCTCATTTTTGCCAAGTGGTGGTTGAATTTATATCATAACTTCATGAATTAATTGAACTTTGTCTAATTTAAAAGAATAGTAAAACTCTGGCTGGTGTTCAAACACCTCTGACCTCTGAAATGTTCTTTTATCACTTGTGCTCTGATAATTAAGACTTTACCACCCAGAAGGGTGCACAATGCAGGGAGCTTGAACATTCTTTCTTTCATTGCTTGTTTTTCCATTTCTTTCCCCCTTTTTTAAATTAGAGAGAATCTACTTATAACGAAAAAGGGAATAAGGGAAATATGTATTTACAGAAATAGGTAAATTTATTTTAAAAAAATCTGTCATATGGTTTGCAATTGTTTCTTATAAATATTTTTTTAACATTACATTAAAGAAGCTGACTTACCCATGGCCTTGGAACTAGGCCCTGGATTCCAGGAAAAGTAATTGAAATAGAGATATTTTATGGCAATTAGATGGCTTAGAGAAAAGCTTTTAACAACTCAGAGCCTGTCAAACAAGAAGACATTATCTAAATGTCTTTGAAAAGAAGATTTTAATTTCATTATTACTTCTTACCCATTTGAAAAAAATAAAGCCCATGGGAGAAATGCCATTATTGTGTCTATTAACATTCTAAATTTGCACAAACAATTCTGTCATCCTTTCTCTGAGCCCCATCAGTCAAAGCCTGAGAACTGGAAATTATTACTTTAAAACGGAATCAATCAGAAAAATATCTGAATTATATTTATTTGGAATATTAGTCAATCAATTAATTTCTCACTCAATAATTTAGTTATTTTCTATTTCTTTAGGCACTTATACCTAGCACTAAGGACAAATACAATAAAAACCAAAATATAATATGAGTAGAAATAGCTTAGTGTAAGTCAAATTCTTCCTAATAATTTTAGGATAAATAAGTGATTCTTAACATTTTTGGTACAGTAACTATTTAGAACTGTTGGTGATTGTAGCCTTCTCTTGGTTTTGAATTTAATTTTGCAAAGTGATGTTTCCTAGCTTCATAATAACCTAAACACTTCATTTCCAAGGGAATTAATCAAAAAGTATAGTAGATATTCATGTTTCAGTTCCTAAAAATTCCTTTAGATGTCTCTGTTTCATATCTCAAGAGAATCTGACCCTTTGGAAAGGTGCTATCTGGAGTTGGTTACCTAACAGGTGGAATATGTCCTTCAGGACAAACAAGGCTTTTTGAAAACAGAATTTGACAAAGTCAGTGGAAGAAAAAGATGGATGATGGCATGCAGGTATATCATTGCTACTTTATAGTATTTATAAGCCCCCAAATCATCTAGAATGGGGAAATGCTCTTTTCTACCTAGCTTGCAGGAGATGCTCGTGCATAATACAATTTTAATACTATTTGGCTCTGTAGGACAACTCACGTTTTCATTAGAGGATATCCATTCAATCTGAAATGACAAAAAAATAGGTCTATATATTTCTTTATCCTATGACTTGTCTTTTTAAAGGATATGAACTATTGAAATGACCCTGCTTCATTATATGTGTGCACATGTCTCTTAGAAATGTAAACAAGCTAGGATACAGTGATATGTTTGGGAAGGAAAAAAGATACCTGAAAATGTCATTAGACTCGTAGTCAAATGGGGGTGGATGCAATACACAGACTTTACCTTCCTTCTCTGTGAAATCCTGACTAAATTGATATTAAAAGAATTAAAAAATGCAGGATCCGAAGGACAAAGAGAACATGGGAAGACATTTTTTTAAAAGTCACCAAAATTTTGGCAGATGGAAGAGCAGAGCGGAAAAAGCTAAAAGGTCACTGCCTACAGATGGAGGATGATAAGAAGCAGGCCATAGCACTCCACGAAGCACCAAGTATCTCTGAAGGAAAAAAGTAGGGTGGGAATGAAATTAAGGGGCTTTACTCCTTGCAGCATTGTCCACAATGCCTCCTCTAAGCCCCATTAAGTCAAAGGTTGAGAATCGGAGAGCCTATCAGCTACTCCTCCCAACCCCTGTAGCAGACAGCTGGTTTACACCCTTGGATTTGAGGGCATCAGATATAGTAGAAAGATGAGATGGTCTACTGATGAAAGATGACTTAAGTGAACATCTAAATACTGTGTACTGATAAACCCCTTATTCTTCTCCCCTTTTCAACACATGGAAGTCAGGCAGTGATGCTTTAGATCCAATGGGTAGTATATTGGAAGATTTCTTTCTGAAATACTTGATTGGCTCAAGAAACTTAACCTACATTTTTCTGACATTTCTGGGTCCTGACCACCCTGTAATGAAGCCTGCAAATTGGAATGTTCTTCAATCCAAAGAAAGTTATCAATATGAATAGATATCCAAGCACCACTAGGTGTATGAAGGACACATCTCATATGAGTCAGAGGTGAGAACAAGATGAAAGGAACTCAGAAGAAGAAAGGCAATGTAGAAGCAGAAAAAAAAAAAGATAAGATGAAGAATCATTAATATTCATAGGGGCCAGGGAATATATCTTACCTTGAAGAAATAACAAGAAGTTTAAAAATTCATAGCACGAGAAAGTCATAAGAAGTAAAATATTTTTTTAAGCTGAAGTAACATTTAATATAAGTATGAAAGATAAAGTGAGGACTCTTTCAAAAACTTAGAACAAAAAGAGAAAGAAGACAAATAGGAAAGAAAAGCATTTTTTAAAATTAGGGGACCATCTGAGGGCAAAATATTCAACTAGTAGGTCTTTAAGAAAGAAGAAAAAGCAAATAAAGGGAGGAAAAAGATTTAAAGAAATGATGTGGAAAACTTCCAAATATTGGAAGCTATGTGTGTCTGGATTGAAAGGGCCTTTCCTCTCAGCACTCAGAAATAATTGACAGGACAATCAACATCAATATATAACATCATGGAATTTTAAAACCACAAAGACCCAATGAAGATCTGGACAGTGGCCAGACAGAAATAACAGGTCATATTTGAAAGATGGTAATCAATGAAATAGTTCTTTCAAAATCCTGAAGAAAAGTGAATTGCATCTTAGAATCCTATCTCAACCAAGCTATCCATCAGCTGTAAATGTACAATAGTATTATCAGATATGTGGGATTTCAAAAAAATGGATCATCTGTGCACTTTATCTCAAGAGACTACTGTGACTTTTCCTAAACCCTTCCCCAAAGGATGTGCCCTATCTAAAGGGAGGACCAAACAGAAAGGAAGGGAGACCATGGGTCTGATGAGTAAAAGGGGCTACAAATCAGGAGTGGGACAAAGGGTCCATCTAAGTGATGGTGACGGGAAGTCCCAGTAGGACAGCTGTATAACAGATCTGAGAACAATCAGTCCAGATGAGAAATTAGCCCAGAAGCCTTCAGGAGGTATGCCGCCAAAGTAAAAATGGAACTGGTGTTGTACATTTGACCGATGAAAATTATGCTTCCAACAAGCCCAAATCAGGGATGTAATCACAAAACTATCGTTTGTCTTCCATGTTGCTTTGCAGGTTTTTAGTGACCAAATTCCAGCCTCCCCTTTTTTCTGGATAAATTCTCCAGAAGTTCTTGTAGCTAGTTTCCTTACTCTTTGGAAGACAAAACAAAACAAAACAAAACAAAACAAAACAAAAAATACTCTGGTGGCAGAAACAAGTTGGTTGTTCAACATGCCTGTGAACAACATTTCTTCTTCCTCTGCACAAAAATAGATTGCATTTTCCAGCCTCTCTTGCAGCTAGATGTGGCCATGTGACTGGGTTCTGGCCAATGGAATTTTGGGGCATGGATCATAAAAATTACTGACTTAAGATGCTTTATATTCTTCCCCCTTTTAGCAGACTTCATGCAGAAATGACCCTGGTGGCTCAGGATGACAGTCGGAGCCATAAAGTAGAAAGAGACTGGGTCACTAAATCACTACTTGGTGTTTGGAACATAGTCACCTGTCAGTCAAGAATAAAACACTTCATGTAGTCAAAAAATAAATGTCTATTGTGATATCATACAAACTATTTAGCAAAACTGTCCTCTGGAGACTTGTAAGGCAGACCATGCTTCTAGTCAGCCTATATTGCTTTGGAGAAGGGTCTGGGAAAAGTCACAGTGACAGGCATTACCATGTGATTTCAGCAAAGTCTTACTAAAAAGAGATGAACTCAGGGAGACATTGGCAATTTGAAAGTAAAAATAAGAATGAATGGAGAAAAGCTAAATTTGAGCCCTTGAGTTTGAGACTTTCAATGTAAATTAGAATGTCCAGTCCCAGGCTATAACTGAGACTCTGCATTTGGTTTAACATTCAGGTTCCGCCCCTCCCACCTGAGGCAGACCAGCTGCTTTCAGTGGAAGAGGGGCAGGTATTTTTGTTATCCTTCATGCCCACATATCTGCCACTTGCAAGCTGTTATTACGGATGCTGTGGGTTATTGGAATAGAGCTCAGTGGGAGGAAGGGAAAAGGGGGCAGATAATTTTATACTAGCCCTGATTCTACTGTAAGATGGGCAAATGTTTGAAGCTGACTTTCCTCTTTGGGCTTCTTTGGTAATAACATTACTCCATTCCCCAAGCTCACCAGCTGCCCCTCCTGCCTTGCATTAAACCTGTCAGATCTCAGTCCTAACATCCCTCACACTCCAGGAAACACATCTCAAGTCCTCCAAGTTGTCCCAGTGAAGCCCTTTTTGCAAAGGGTAGCATCCTGCCCTTTCCCCTTGGAAAAGGTGAAACAGCCTAGCAAATTCTATATTCACTAATCCTATCTTCGTCCCCAGTCTCTTGACCCACTTTAGATCCTCCTGGAGTTTTGGATTATGTGACTGGTTTTCTGATATCGCCTTTAAAAATCTGCATTTTGGTTTGACACTTTTCTTTGGAATTTTATATTTAATGTACTGCCATGACGTGGATGGAATGTCCAATTTAACATCCTGTTACACTGTATTAGGGAAAAGTTTTATACTTCTCTGGGAATATTAGGGGAGAGAATTAGTTATAGGCACCAAGAAACCAATCACATAATATGAATGTTGAAAATTAAGCAATTTTAACTTCTACATGAAACAAAAGGTGATATCAGAAAGGAAACTGACTAACTGCCTTTTCTCTGCTGTACCTCGCACCCACACCATGGCAAGCTATTCCTTATGGCTCAGGGGATGCAGGTCATGGGGATGGGCCCTCTTAGTTCTAAATCTTCTTAGCAAATCAGCTTCCTCTACCATAAAGAAGAATGGAGGCAATGGAATTAAAAGGTACTTTTTTTTTTTCCCACAACTAACTGCCCATTACAAAATATTAAAAATAGCTAAACAAAATGCATTTCTTTGGGCAACTTGGTATCTTCAGAAGAAAAGGTTAGGCATGGTTAATGGGTTCCTTGTCCATCCAATTTCTAAAATTCGAATTCTTGTCATTGATCTTTTTCCTCTGTCCCATTCTTCCTGACAGCTAATCATTCTTCAAGCACAGTCCATCCTCGGTTGGCCCCATGGCTGACAACCTAGAGCGCTGACATGAGGAATAGTGTGGCCAGATTGTCACCTCACTCCTGAAATATATTTGAAACCAAATGTAGGAAGAAAGAGCTCATTCACAAGCAACAAAGGCAACTCTGTAAAGGTCTCTGACCTCTTAACTGCAGAACAGACATTTTGCAAGTTAGGGTTTTCTATCTGTCAGAGGGAAGAATTGGCATTACTTCTTTTCTCAGCTCACACAGACAGTCACTTGTCCCCATTCTCTGTGACTGTGCTACTGTATGGCGACTGGTTGTGAGATGGCATCTTTCGTGCTGGGAGACATTGAGGATCTTATTCATTTTCATGTGCCTGTGTTTAAGAACAGCGCCTGGGACACAGGGCTCAGTAGATGTTGAGTGAATGCCTAAATGAAAATTAGGATGAAATCAAATACGATTTACTTTTGTCGGCCTTCAGAATCTTACTGCAATTGTCTAGATGGGTATGTCCCGTCTTCTTGACTGTGAATCCTGTAAGATCTGAATCCCATCTTACTTATTCCAGTAGCTTTAGTGTTTGGCACTGTGCCTGGTGCCCTAAAGTGTAGTATTTCCTCAGTTAATGTTTGTAAAATGAATGTGGTAATTTACGAGATGTGCAGGAATGAGCTCCCTGTCTAGTCTGTGTCCACTGTGCTTTTGTTATACCAGCTCTTATCCTCATCTTTAAGGGCTCAAACTGTAGTTGTAATCTTCCCCCCACCCCCCACCCCCGCCAATAGCCTTGGGAGTCACTTCTCTACTGCCATCTTCTACAATGCCCGTTTTGTTTTTCTTAAGATAATAATATTTGCTTTTTCTTTTTTTTCTCTTCTCTTTTCTCCTTCCTTCTTCTTTCCTCCTCCTCCTCCTCTTTCTTCTTCTTTATTTTTTCCCCCCCAGTAAGCAAGATCTTGAATGAAGACCACGTTTACAAGTGCAGTTAGGATAAGCCTTGTGTAGAACTGTTACTTTGGTTTTTAAGCTCAGCTTCTTTGTGCAGTTGATGCTGTTGATGTTGGATGACTGAATGAAAATGCCCGAGGCTTACCGATAAAAATACTAAAAAGCAAAATTATTACATGGGCTTCCTTCCTGAATAATACTTCTTGCAGACTGTCCCTGGCACTAAGGAACAATAGATAAAATATTAGCGTGTTCAAAGCCCTAATCTTATATCCACACAAGCGACCCGCTCTTGTTTTAACCCTGGCTTAGCCCTGCTCCACATCAGAAGTACGCCTAATCTCCATTTGGGAGCAAAAAGGACAAATTACTCTTCCTTGTTCACGAGACAGATTGACTATCTGAAGATCACCTCGCTGTTGCAAACTCTGAAATCACTCTCAAGCCTAGCGACTGCTCCTCTGTACAAAAGACAAAATCCACTGGGAGGGTGACTTTTAAAAATTAGATTGTTATGGGTCGTTGAAAATTTAGTTTGCTTCCAGAGGAGGACTTTTTTTTTTTTTTTTTTTGGCCTGCAAAGCAGAAGCCAAGTAAAAATTTTAACACATCAAAACTGGCTCAATCTGTCATGCTCAATTGTGCAACAGAGCAAAATGAGATGAGCGTGTTACTGGCAGTTGAGAAAAATGGCTTTTCAAATTCAGTTTTGTATGAGAGTCATTTAGGAAGGATAGTGTAAGGAGCCATTAAGTACAGAATGCCGCCGATGTCTGTGTGAGTTGTTGTCTGCTTTTGTTTGGCTCAGTGAGTGACACAGCATCCCTCAACTCCCATGAAGTTCTTTTGGAGGCTCTAAAGGGGGAAGTCTTGAAGCCAGTCCTCCAAACAGCACTGCCTTCCCTGGGAGAGGGGTCCCTACAACGACGTCCGCCTGTCTTGTGAGGGGACGGGAGAGGCAAGAGGAAGCCGTGGCATCCACCCCGTGAATCGAGCAATACCCTGGGGGGACTTTCTCGGGGGCCAGCCTCAGACTGCCCATTGGAGAAACAGGACATGAGCAAGGAACCGCGAGCTTGTGGGGAATGATTTCAAGCGGAGCAGGAGCGAGAAATGAAGCTTGAACATCAGGCTGCGACAGAACGAAACGTGAGCCCGAACACAGCTGCGGCTCCGACTCCTGCTTCCGTCAGTGACTGCTTGGCCTTGGGATGAAAAGGGGAAAAGTCTCTCCCACCGCCTTGCCTCTGCCGGCCTGAAGATTTACAGGGTGAAGCGCGCGACCCTTTGTAAACATTGGTTTGAAGGTCTCACGACCTCTAGAGAGTTGAAAAACCAGGACCATGTGCTATAACTCTATGATCTCAAGGGCAAAAATATTTTTACGAGTCCATCTTTATTGAATAATTCCTGAGCCCAGTACGTTTTGACTGATGTAACCTCTCCCTGCATACTCCCTATTTCTGGCCAGCTTCAGTTCATCACCCGCCCTGCCCTCAGAACGAAGCCTCAGCCCTCCACCCTTGCACGCCTGCCTACTCCCCTTCCTTTACCAGTATTTCCCCAACCCCGCCTCAAAAGATGGGACAGCACCATCTCATCTAATCTTTGCTAGAGCTTTTCTTGAGTATTTCCTGGTCTCTTTGGATGCAGATTCCATTGTATCTATCCATCACAGAATTTTATTTTAATTTTTTCGGGGTGGGGGATGCTTTTATGTGTTATGTGTGTGCACATCTTAGGAGAAGGAAGAGAAGCTATCCTTTTCCTTTCTTTCATTTTGAAGCACACTTGTTGATTCGCCCTTTCCTCATTCTTGGCAAAATCATCAATGAGTGATCGCCACTAACCCCCTTGCCACGTCAGGGACGGTAATGGGCAGACACCTTCCAGTCTTGCTCCATTTCTCTGCTGCTTTTCTGCTTGCCTGTCCTCAGCTCGGAGATGGCGTGCACCCAGCTGGCTCAGTGTTTGCATGGCATCAGCAGAATGGCCTGCCATAGTCAGGGTCAGGCATTCCAAGATGGGCTGGGGCAGAGGAAGAGTTTCCAGGTTGGAAAACATAAGATGATAATTCACCATTGCTCTGTATTTAATGAAGCAGAATTCATTTCAGCATCATATCATTCGGTTTATGGTATCATTTTCTTTTATTCATTCCCTCCCATGATAATTCATTCATTAACTCATCTGTAATATATTTAAATCTGTTCTGGGTGAATAATTTTAGTAGGGAGGGTATAGCCATGATCAGTTGCCATAACAATGCTGCATAGCAAATAACCAGAAACCCTCAGTATCCTACAACAATATTTATTTAATTCATGAGTTTGTTCGTCAGCGGTTGTAGGGTTTTTGTTTTGTCTTTTTTTTTTTTTTTTTTTTTTTTTGTCTGAGCCAGGCTTAGCTGATCTCAGCTGGGCTCACTCATTTATCTGCCACTGGCTGGCATTTACGCAGGGAACTGGCAAGGAGGGCCTGGGCTAGGAGAGGGGCGGCAGAGATATTTTTCATGTAGTTTCTCACTGCCCGCGGGCTAGCCTGGGCTTGATCTCATCATAGTGGGAATGAATAAAACTTCTTGAGACACACCATCAAAGTCACTACTGTCATATTCTATTGGCCAAAAAGGAGTCTAAAGGAGAGCCTAGATCCAAGGTAGGGGTAGAGCAGATGAGGAATAAACTCCATCCTCTTAAGGGAAGTGCTCTAAAGTCACATTGCAAAGAGCATGGGTTCAGGGAGGCCATTTGGGACATGCATATAATTGCTCTGCCACGGGGAAACAGAGCAGCAGACCTCAGGTTACACTATAAGGTGGTAAGCACTACAACAGCAATATGTATAAGTGGTAAGGGATAAATATGTAGATACAGAATGTTCTAATTTTTTAAAGGAACAAGAGGAAAAAGGATGTAGAAAAGAAGCCAGTAAACAATTCCTGCTTTTCTTTCTTCCTTCCTTCCTTTCTTCCTTCCTTTCTCTCTCTCTCTCTCTCTCTCTCTCTCTCTCTCTCTCTCCTTTTCTTTCTTTCCATACAAAGACTTACTGTGGAGATCTCTGGTGTGCAAGACTTGCTTGAGGCAGCCACTCCAAAGAAGTGGGACTGAGCAATCTGGAAGCCGCTCCTGTCTGCAGAGGTCTTGTGAATGCATTACTTCTCTGGCAAAGACAAGGCTGCTTGGAAGCTAAGCTCTTACTGGAAACTTTAGATGCATCCCCAGGTTTTCGAGGAAGACTTTTCTGTGTTACTTTTTGTTTTAGAAGTCAGCAATGGATGCTAAACTCCACTTCAGTCTCTCATGCTTCATTTGTCACTTGATTGCATGAGATTTCTGGGTCTCACTTGTCTATGTGATTTAGACTTCCATCCATTTCCAAGGCAGAGGTGGCTGCCTGCTATTATATTTTGCAGAACTTAGTCAATGCTAGCTAGGGGTTTAAATCAATGAATCTTACACCTGCTTCTCCTGCAATTCAGAACATAAACAGCATACCAGAAACCTCTTAAAAAGTCAATTGGTGTTTACCTTTGGGTGTTGTTAGAGAAAAAGAGCCCATTAGAGTTTTTCTTGGGCATGGCTGTAGTCCCCAGCTATGAAAAGTGAAGAAGTGAAGGGAAGTTGAATGCTTGGTTGAAGGAATTAGCAAACTCCAAAGAACTGTTCTAAAATCTCGAGTTACAATCTGCTTGTCCCTTTTGAACTCCCAGTTACCCTATTCTCATAAGAAGTAGCAAATTGAAAAGGATCAAAACTTTCTGGCTCTAAGGGTCTCGTGTTACTGGAATGGCTTTGCAACAGCACATTTTAAAAAGAAATACTTAAAACTAAAGTAAACAAACTCTGATACCATATACCAGAAAGGTTTGCTTTTTGAGGATACCCATTTTCCTCCTTTTTTGCATTTGACACACACATATTGACAAAGGGTGTGAGTAAACATGTGTACATACACACCCGAGATGTTCAAATTAAGACATAAAGCTCAAATATATTCTGAAAAACCTCTGGTTCAAACCCTTTATTTCACAGGCGAGTAAACAGAATCAGGAGAAAAAGCATCTTGTACGCTCCCCAGCTAGTTGCTGGCGTGTGAGAGGGGCCCCTACCACCCAGTGCATTCAAATGACCCAATGTATAGGCACCTGGTTTTACACACGAGATGACTTAGAAGTGGTGGAGCATCGTCCAAAACGTGTACTTGAGCCTGCTGAAAGTCCCGGCCAAGTGCAAGAGCAGACAGACATACGACACAGAGGCAGAGCCAGCTACGGCGGAGGGTACAGCATGTGCTACCTACACGGCCTAATTTTGACCGTAAGTAGCTCTTTCCAGTCCCGAATGATCCCTGCTCTTCCTAGAGTGCCCATACTTCCCCTTGTTTACATGCTCCTCTGTCCTCTGTATTTCTTGGAAATTGGCAGCTGGGTCTAAAAGCCTGATCAGACTTTTTGTGTCCTCTCATCAAGAGGTAAATTACAACTGTCATTTTGCGATGTTAGCAGCCATTTAAGCTTATTGCTTAATTAAGGGGTCACCACATCCCTGTGAACCAAATCTGGCCAACTCCTGTTTTTGTAAGTGATAGAATGCAGCCAGGTACCTTTATCTAAGGCCCCTTTTGCTCTGAACACAGAACTGAGTACTTTTCATTGTGCCATGTGCCCTGGCAAGCCTACAATATTTACTGTCTACCACTTTACAAAAACAGTTGGCTAATCCCTGGCCTGATTCATTCACTGTCATTCTAAATGGCAATAATCCAGTTCTGTGTGTGTGTGTGTGTGGTTGGCTGTGTATAGAATTGTTTAAAATACAAAATACTCCAGAATTCATAATGGTACCTCCAATTCTAAAATAGGATTACAGGATTTTTACTTAAACTCTTCTATATTTTTATACTCTTTTTTTTTTTAAACATCAAGAATCTTGATTCTCAAAAATAGGAATGATGGAATTTCAATATTTCATAATTGCTTATCTGCTTAATCCCATATTATAGACTAATAGCATAGTGATAGTAAGTTAATAATTATTAATAATTTATCAACCTAACACATTTATATATTCTATAAAGTATATTATATTAAATTATACATTTGTATAAATAATGAAATTAAATTAGTAATTTTTAACTTCTGAAATTATAAATTATATATTTTATATAATATAAAATAACAAATATATAAATATTAGTAACAATAAATTATGATTAATAATTGTTTTTTAATAATAAATGGAATGTTTCACCACCAAATATGATTACAAAAGGACAGTTAAAATTTTTTTTCATGTGGTAGCTTCATTCTTTGTAACATATTTTATTCTCTACCTTCTGAGTTAAACTTTGCTCTTCCTAATTTTCTGCCTGGTGGATCATCCATTCGGAGAGATGGGTGTTGAAGTCTTCAACTATAATAATGTGTTTACCTATTTCTCTTTGCTGTTTTATAAGTTTTTGCTTCATGTATTTGGACATTCTGTGTTTTGGTGCATGCACATGAAGGATTATTATGTCTTCTTGGAGAATTGATCCCTTTCTTGTAATGTAATGCCCCTCTGTATCCTTGATGACTTTACTTTCTCTGAATTCTGTACTATCTGAAATTAACATAGTTACTTCCATTTTCTTTTGATTAATGTTAGCATGGTACGTCTTTCTCCAACCATTTACTTTGTCCCACTAAAATCCAGACTGTAGCATTTATGGAGATAGAAGTCATGAGGAAGTTTGATATGTTCTACTGGGCAAAGGAAGTAAAGGGTAGAGGCTCAGTGAGAATCTAAGCAGAAGGCAGCGAGAAGGGGAAGGATGGTCACTTACCCCATTTGTAAGGCACCTCCCTCTCAGGCTCCTGTATGACCAAGTGTCTGTTTCAACATCCACTAACTAAAAAGCATTGTAACTTGGAGTGCAGATGGAAGTTGATGTTAGGTGCTCACTCTCCTAAGAAAGAAGTAAGAACAGAAGAGACCTAAAACTTTAGCTTTGGAAAATTCTGATTTAGTGCCTTGAGGGAGGTGAGCTAGAGAGAAACGTCTGCCTAAGAATACTTTCACTCCCATAGTCATTCTTGTGTGTGGAATCCTTGATGGAAATTGCCTGCCTCCTCCATGCCCGGTTTCCAGAAGTGTGACAGAGATGAACTGTGTATTGCCTGAAATGCTTTTATAAAGACAAAATCAAATCTGGTCAACTAAAACAAAACTAAAGGAAAGAATGCTTGAGGAAAGTTGTCCCTCTTCACTAAGAATCCAACAACGCATCTCTAGTCTCATTAATCACCACAAAAAAATCAATATTTTATTATATTTCAAAGTTTCCATCTATTTCAAAGTCCCAACAGTGCCTAGATCATTTAAAATTTTTATTTAATTGAAGCTAATTTTCATAAGCCTTTCAAGTATTTATGAGAGGCTCCTGAATCAACCAGTAATTTTATAAATTTTTATTGTTACATTTAATAAAACTTGGTTCATTGATGCCACTGATGATAATACATTTTGCACAGTTACACGTGTGATGTTGACGTGTAACTGTAACACACAGTTACGGCCCGTCACAGCCTACAGTCTTACTGTGTCAGTGTGCTTAGCTCACTTGCATCTGCCAATATCAGCGTTTCTGCGTCTGAGGGTTTTTTCCAGAACCATGGAAGCCATCTCTACCATGTGCATACAGACCAGTGGTACCATTGCTGGAGAATGAATACCTCCCAGCTCTAGGAGTAGACCTCAACCGATGACTTTTTCTTAAATAATTTTTAAATATTTTTTTGAGAAAGAGAGAGACAGAGAGAGAAACGTTGATTCATTGCTCCACTTATACATTCATTGGTTAATTCTTGCGTGTGTCCTGATGGGGGATTGAACCCACAACCTTGGTGTATAGGAATGCCACGCTAACCAACTGAGCTACCTGGTCAGGGCTCGACCAGTGATTCCTGAGAGTTCCCATGTGAACATCCCACCCAGTTCCTGTGTCTTAAGGGTGGGATCATTTGAGGCAGGTGTTTTACATTGTTTTCCAGAGTTAGGCTCCAGTTACTGAGGTAGTGGGGTTAAATCATCCAATCGGGGTTGCCTTCCCTTCAGTTAGATGGCACTGAAATCCCCTTTAGGAGTAAAGACCTATCAGCACAACTGTAGGGAATCCTGCTAGCAGGTAGTTCTTAGCCATCAGCTCCATTAGAGGATTTTCCAACCCCCTTCAGCTGCAAACAACAACAACAAAAAACAAAAACAAACAAAAAAGCCAAACAAAGAAAACTTCCCGAAGAACATTATCCCTGTCCCAGGGCAACTTGCATTCAAAGAATGATTTATGCCAGGATAGAAAGTCCTGACCCTCTTGGCCCAATCTTAGACAGCTCTGGTGTGCCATTGCAGACCCAGAGTTGCCTAGAAGCTTGGCTGAGGCTTTGCCTTGAGACTTACTTGCAGCCCAGTGTCTCCCTCTGCTCAGTCCTGCAGTCTTCACGTGCCTCCCAAAGGCGTAGGTCTCCCTGGGTTTTAATTTGTTCACCTAATACATGCAGATACTGATAATATGTACCTCATTGGGATATGGTCAGTATTAAATAAGTCAACATTTGTGTAGCATTTAGAACATTTCCTGACATGTAAGTTATTTGTTAAAATAATATTGAAAAAATTTTTTTTCCTTTGGAGGGAGTAATGGGAAGACTTATCTTTAAAACTTTTTATTTTCCTGAACATTTTAGACGGTAATAATTTTCTAGCTATGTGAAAGTTATTGGCTCCTATCAACCAGGCAGATTTTTGTTAGAAATAACTCTAAAATAAATCCAGAAACTTTCTTTTTTGCTGAGTAGTGGAAAAAATATACAATGTGTTGGCTTCTATTTAATGGGCAAACTATTGGATAAGTGGGTGAATTATACTTAGGATTCATCAGGCATTGTTGGATAGACCTTCAATTCACTAGTGGGGACCCAAGTAACTTAGAATTTCACGGCAAGGTTAAATGTGCTGTGGCCATTATTAGCAGGTGCCTTCATTGCTTTAGCTCTTCAGGTCCAAGATGGAAATGTCCCTCAAGGGATAACAATGTTTTTACAGGCATAAGAAACTTTAAAATGTATGTTGGAAACCTTTCTCTAGCAGGTGATGAGATTCTATACGCCAGCTGTTTTAGAGGGATTGGGTAAGAGTCTTTAGTTAGAATTTCCCCTTTCCTAGAGCAGAAAGATACTAGATTCGGTTTTATAATTTAGCTAATTGTAGAGGCATGTGAGCAGTCAGGAACACTGTTCAGGGAAGTCTCTGTTCTTATTCATACACAGACCCAGAAAGTAAAAAAAAAAAAAAAGAAAGAAAAGAAAAGAAAAAAGAAAAAAAATCTGTCTGTTTTAAACACAAGTTTAAGTCCTGTGCCTTCAGCTGACAGTTGATAAGGTGGTTGACCTCCGTGGACATGCCCGCGGCTCAGCTGGATGTGTCATGTGACACAGGTTGCTGGCACAGAGGAGGTTGATTTGCTTGTTCTGGTTGCCTCCTGACAAGGGTTTCCTGACTCCATTCCGAGCCAAGCACCTGAGCTGCTTCCTTTGTCTGGTTGTTTTCAGGGATTCCCTACCGACGGCTTCGTCAATATGCCTTTTTCTTCTTTCGCAGAGCAACAGCCCCTTTATTCCATGACTAATGGAAAATATCAAGGTGCATGAGGACTTTCTCCTGTTTCCACTGGACTCTTCTTTCCACACTGGGACCTCATCAAGGACAGTGAAGACTTACATTCGCGTATTGATGGTAAGGCCATGATATTTCTTGCCAAGATCTATTAATTATTTTTCTGATTTCAAAAGTGACAGAGACATGAAACATGGGATGTGAATATGGAAACACATTCATTGTCCCATCCTCTGAGAAGAAGTTTTGTGTATATTATTATAGATTTTTTTTCCTGTGGAAATACTTTGAAAGGGATCCTACTGTATATTCTCTTTTGCTACTTGAACTGTCCATCATGCCCATCATGGATCTATAGAATATGTACAAAGTTTTTAAACTGGTAACTCTCTGGGAGGGTGTAGGTTAGTTATAATTCTTTACTAGGACTCCTTTGAAATGCTCTTTCCCCTTCCAAGTATGTTCACTAATTTTCAGTTATGAGAGGACATCTGATTTTACTATGGGTATTTTTTTTTTTCATTAAATTCTAGATTAAGACATAGTCCTAAAACACACATGTTATAAGTATTAAAATATTTAATAATAGTTTCAGCATAGGTCAAAACAGATTTAAGCCACAGGAAATCTGTCTTTTATGGTGACTAAAATATATTATATTAGCTGATGCACAAACATAAGAGAAACTTTTCACAACAAACAGAACCTACATGAAAGTTAACTACCCAACGGGAATATCTGGCTTCAAGAACCGTCTCAACTTTTTGCATCACAATTTATCCTAATCCCATCGTTCTCTCTTTGTAGACTGGCCAGACATGTGACTCTTATACTTAGCTCCAGTCTCGTGTTTAACATGGTTCCCAAACCCAAACTCTTTAAACTCTAGTTAACTGAGTTTACTTTATGAGAATTTTGTCATTCTCTTTACATGGTGGTTCTTAATAGCTTGTATTTTGCGTCCCAGGAGACATCAGAGATATCTGGAGACATTGTTGGTTGTCACAGCTTGGGGGAGGGATGGTGTAACTAGCATGTAGTAGGTAAAGGCTGGGATGTCGTTAAACACTGCACAGTACACACGACAACTTCTACGAAATAGAACTCTCTGACCCAGATTTACTCAGAAGCACTAATACTGAAAAGCTGCTCACGATCTCCATAGAACCATAGTCACAGAAGATACTTTCCTCATCTCAAAGTCATTAGCCTTAATCACCTGTGCAAAATCCTTTTTCCCATGTGAGTTAATATATTCACAGGTTCTGGGGATTTGGATGTGGATTTATGGAGACGGGGGAATTATTTCTCTCTCTCTCCTCCATTTCTCCCATTTTCTCTTCTTGAGATCTTAATGGGTGGATAATGTTTTTCTATGTCCCTTGACTTTTCTGTCATGCTTTCCTTCTCTTTGACCCTTTGATTATTTTATGCCTTGCCCAATTTTTTCAAATTAATTTTTTGTTTTAGAACAATTTTATGTTTTATTACACCAAAATAATACACCAGAGTTGTTTAGATAGTATAGGAGTTCCTTTTACCCTGCAGCCAGTGTCTCCTATTATGGATATCTTATATCTGTATGGCACGTTTGTCACAATTAAGGAACCAGTCAGTATTGATGCAATATTGTTAACTAA
The DNA here is from genome assembly GCF_987537825.1 of Furipterus horrens. Classification (NCBI taxonomy): domain Eukaryota; kingdom Metazoa; phylum Chordata; class Mammalia; order Chiroptera; family Furipteridae; genus Furipterus; species Furipterus horrens. The sequence goes on from NW_028327180.1 coordinate 12,219,223, forward strand.
AGCCCATACCTTATTTGAACTTCGATCATTTTTTTTCTAATGTCCCTTTTATTTTTCATTTATTTATGTCCCAGGATTCCATCTTAGTTATCGCTGCCTCTTGGCTGTGACAGTTTCTCAGACTTCCCTTGGTTCTGATGACCTTGAGAGTTTCAAGGAGTAATAGACAGCTAGTTTGTAGGATTCCCCTCAATGGAGATCTGCCAGGTGTTTTTCTCACGATTAGACTGGGGTTCCAGGTTTTTAGGAGGAAAGCCCATAAAGCGCCGTTCTCCACACACCATGTCAAGAGAATGCAGTTCGGCGTGACCTAGCACTGTTGATGTCAACCCTGCTCACCTGGCTGAGGCAGTTCTTGTCCGGTTCCTCCCCTCTGAAGTTCCTCTTTACCCCCTCTCTCCATCCTGTCATCTTCAGAAGGAAGGTGCTGTGCTCAGCTCACACTTAAAGAGTGGGGAGTTCTGCTCTGCCTCCTTGAAGGTGAAGTATCTACATAAATTATCTGGAATTCTTCTGAAAGGGATATTTGTTTTATCCCATTCATTTGTTTATTTATACAATCATTGATTCATAGTTTAGGGATTCATGGACATTTATACTTGGTGTTATAATGCTGCCATCTTGAACCTTGAGTCACATTATTAAGAGTGACTTACTTTAGGCATAATACCTGGCTGGTTTGGCTCAGTGGATTGAGCGTCGGCCTGCGAGCTAAGTGTCGCTGGTTCGATCTTCCAGTCAGGGCACATCAGAGAAGGAAAACTCTGACTCCAAAAAACCTCCGCTGCCTTGCGGCATACCTCTTCAGGGGAAAGGCTAAGGGAGTAAACCCCGACAGAAAATTCGGAGCCGGAGTCCCTAAGGCGGTTTGACGTTGTAGTCAACACCGGCAACTCCTGCGGCGCACCTGAAGCCAAGCTGTATTGACTCCGTCTTTCCCTTGGACCCTTCAGCTGCGAAGAGAGGGGGGGTCTGCTGCATGGGCAACAGCAGACCCTCCATATCACCCTGCCCAGGCTCTGTAGCTTCAGCTTCACTGGAGAGGACACTCCAGCGTCATCGCAAGATGTCGATTCAACACGGGAGGAGACAGATACCGTGTCACTCCCGAGTTGGACTGCACAGCCATTCTCGGTGGTGCAGATAGACTCTTAAGAAGCTACACCATCGTCTCTCGAGACGGACGGCTGCCGACCCGACTTGATTTGTTGTGTGCCATTCTCTACCCTTGGCTGTTGGGAACTCTCCCAGTCAGCTCCTGCATCCATGCAACGTACCTCTGTCATCGTGGGGTTTTTGTTTGTCTGTTCACTGGTTTTGGAGCACATCCTTACTTTCTGTCACTATATGGCCAGACAGGTTGATCTTGTATACTTTCTGCCCTAATCCTAGTATTAGCCATTTCTTTGAAGAGCCTTGGTTCCTTTTGTGGCAGAATGGTCTGAGTAAACAAGATCTGTGCGGTAAGGGTGCTTGCTGCTGCTGGTGTGTTGTTGCTTCCAGGCTGCCTTAGCTGCTAGAACAAGGAAATACACATGCCTGTGTATACATATATCTGTACATATTTCTATAGGTGATCATCTGTGTTATATCCGCTAATGATGATTAACTCTCTTCCATCACCACAAGGATTATTCTAGCTAACTCCTACTACTTACCTGTAACCTCCCACTCTGACAGGGAGAAGCCTGACTCCCACCAAGACCATTTTTATTGACCACTCAGCATCTAAGCTTCTTTTGATCAGTAATTGTACCCATATTTTCTTCTGGAGACCACCCTTCTTGCACTGCAGCCCATATAATTTAGTGCAGTGGATCCTACTCATTGGAGTAATGGTTGCATTCATTTACCGGCCTGCCTATTTAGCACAACTGGTTTTCCTTGGCTGTGGGTACTGGTTTTGTGTGAGACACACGGTCCGGGTTAGTCCCAATTTCAGGACTTCTGCGGGAGTAAGTGGAAAGGGAAATTTCCTTTCTGATGACCTTAAAGCTGTAATGAGGCAAATCTAATCACACAGGAAAGCATCCCAGAGAAAGATGCAGCATAAAGGAGAGCTTGGCCACATTCCTGGTGATGTCATCTGAGACCTACATCCAGTCCCCACTTCCCACGAACACTTCTATTGTGAACCAGAAACTTCCCTACTGTGCTTAAGTAAGCCTGTTTGGTTTGGGCTTATTCCATCTGTAGTCAGAATCTTTGTCCTTTACCCACCTAGACTTAACTGGCTTTTATTAAAGGTATGATCCTGAGGTACTGGAATGCAGCACACACATTAAGGTGGATAGTATCTTTCAATCCCCTGGATTTCAGTAGGCTCAAGGTTAACCTTTAATCTGTTGAGAGTTATTCCCTAACACTAGCATTTCTTTTGTGTGAATAGTAAGAAGAAGACATGTTATGCTGACAGTGTAGACAATTTTTAATTCAGGCTACTAGAAAATAAAAACCCACATTTGTCTTTAATAATAAATCGGAGCCAACTGAAAATCATCGAACTTTTCCCTACCCCCTTCCCTTACGTGCCTTTTCTTGCATCTTCTTTTTCTTCAACTACCATTTGTCTGAGAGCATGTAAGCTCTAAAATGAATCACGTCTTTCTCATTCTATTGTTTTTCAATCTGATGTCATTTTTAAATCCTGCACTTACAGAGAGGAGGTGGCAGTCTGAGTTTTTGGTATTCTTTAGATCTGTTTAGCTGCATGTTGACATTGAAGTACTTGCTTTTAGAATTAAGAAAATAATCATTAGGGTAATTAGAGTTTTCATCATCTTATTGATGTCTGTTCCAAATGTGGAATTTTTGCATCATTTGAAATTTTTGCTTGTTCGCTTATTTGAGTGTTAGAGCTAGCTCTCAACTAGAGGCAATGTTTGAAATAATTCCCCAACTTTGGGATGCTAACAGCAGGTGAGAGATTTGTCCAGCTATTTGCGTCTTTTGACCAAATAGTTTGGAAATGTCAGTGTTAGGAGGATCCATTTATTCATGTCCCCGGTGTGTCCTTCTGGGGAGAGATATCCATTGCTGTAACAACCCCGGCCTCTCTTCATGCCCTCACTCACCCCAGCCCCTAAGAGTCACTTAACAATGAGTCTGGGAACTGATAGTGCCTACGAGTTGATTGCATGCATTGCTCTTCCTTTTCCTCTGCTCTTCCTGCTAATCACAACCATCAAGGAAGCACATGGACTTTCTTATCTCAGCCGTACTTTATGCAAGTGGAAAAGTCCTTAATCCCTAACAAGCAGGCTTGCCTTAACTGTGCCTGTAATTGTCACCTCTCCTTATGAGCCTCACATGGCTAGTTTATTCCCTAAACTATTTAAAACTGTTTCTGATCTGCTACGAGTGGTAACTGTCAGATCTTTTAAAACAAATACACATCTTTTTCTGATATTAGCTATAACTCTAGGTAACACCTAAAACGGAAATGACAATAGCAAGCCTCTGTGACCCAATCAATGGTGGTGAAGTTGAGTGAACCCTTACTTTCTAACTTCTTTCCCCCGATGTGCTCCCTGTTCAAAGATGTATCTAGAAATACACAGTGGCAGTGTTTCCTGTAGACCAGGTGAGCTGTCTGCTGGGTATGAGAACATCTTATAGCTTCTCCCTTATTTTATGACAAAGGAGCTGATGATGTTGATTGTACATGATCAAGGCTTGAGAGAAGAGTAGAAGGACATCATTTTATGAGCTGAGTCAGCTTACACCAGCAGTTCTCAACCTGTGGTCTTTCACAGGAGTCGCCTAGGACCATCGGAAAACATATATAATTACATATTGTTTTTATGATTAATCACTATGCTTTAATTATGTTCAATTTGTCAGAATGTAAATCGTTGTCGTCGGCAGCCGTCCGTCTCGAGAGATGATGGTGTACCTTCTTAAGAGTCTATCTGCACCGCCGAGAATGGCTGTGCAGTCCGACTCGGGAGTGACACGGTATCTGTCTCCTCCCGTGTTGAATCGACATCTTGCGATGATGCTGAAGCTACAGAGCCTGGGCGGGGTGATATGGAGGGTCTGCTGTTGCCCATGCAGCAGACCCCCCCCTCTCTTCGCAGCTGAAGGATCCAAGGGAAAGACGGAGTCAATACAGCTTGGGTTCAGGTGCGCCGCAGGAGTTGCCGGTGTTGACTACAACGTCAAACTGCCTTAGGGACTCCGGCTCCGGATTTTCTGTCGGGGTTTACTCCCTTAGCCTTTCCCCTGAAGAGGTATGCCGCAAGGCAGCGGAGGTTTTTTGGAGTCAGAGTTTTCCTTCTCTGATGTGCCCTGACTGGAAGATCGAACCAGCGACACTTAGCTCGCAGGCCGACGCTCAATCCACTGAGCTAAACCAGTAAATACATCCTGCATATCAGATATTTACATTACGATTCATAACAGTAGCAAAATTACAGTTATAAAGTAGCAACGAAAATAATTTTGTGGTTGGGGGTCACCACAACACGAGGAACTGTATTAAAGGGTCACGGCATCAGGAAGGTTGAGAACCACTGACTTAGACCCTACAGAGAAGGTGGGAAGGAAACTTTGCATTGATGACACACAAGGAAAAAGGGACGGGACTTGATAGACTAACTCAAGGAGTCGTGAATAAATGAGGTTAATTATTTAGAGATAATGGAAGAAGAAATGTTGTAACACACTTCTATTTTCTTTGTGGATACAGGCTTTAAAATATTCTTTGGGCTGAAGAGGCTCACTCCAAAGTGTGCTTGAGACTCGCTGTATAAATTAAATTAGAATTAAAGGCATACAGTTGACACTGAGTTTTTTTCCTATTTTTATTCTATTGCCTTTGCAATGTCATTATGTAAAATGTTTTGGGCCAAAAATAGACTTGCATATATATATAAAGCAGCCAAATTAGTCAAGTGAATATCACATTTCGACTCTAACAGTCAATCTTAGAAAGGGTAATAATTATGCATTTCTATGGTCACTTCTCATTTTTTAAGTGGAGCTAGAGAGTAGAAAATGTGAAAATACCTCAAAATCAGATCCAGACATTCTGTAGGATATTGAAAAGGGGCATGTTTACCATCCATCCCCTATGCTGCTGAGGCTGTCCATCTAGCATTATCGAGAGATTCTTGGAAAACAGAAAATTGTTGCATCTCTGGGCAGCTCTTAACCCTCAGGTGAACTGGATGTGCCAACCTTAAGAATTCCTAGCAAACCCACTGCCCATTTTTGAGTAAAACTCTTCTGCCTGTCCACCCTGATGGAAAGACAGCCCTATGACCCAAATGAGTCTTATGCCTATTCTAAGAGGACAGAGCTGGTTAGATGACTAGATTTAGGGAGAGTAACTGACCTAACGTCAGTCTAAGATTGGCCAGAGTGTTGTTATCTGTGTGGTTTACTTGAAGGGAAAAAAGAAGCCAATCTAGTTCTCTGTTTTAGGGATTTGAACTAAGTTTTGGTTGGCAGTATTGTTTGAGGTTGAAAGTTGGGCCACGTGGCCATAATGGACGGCAACTCTGACTACTCAGAGAAGCGCGTTGACGGAGATTGAGGGGATATGCAAAGAAATCCAGAGAATGACATCAACTTTGGACACCTAGAGAAAGACACTATTAGAGATCGAGGAGACTGAAGGAGCGTCCAGTCTCTGGCGTCACCTCAGCTGCAGATGGTGTCCTGTTCATGTGCGTGCCGATTCTCGTCCAACAAGTCCTCTTTCCCTAAAGTTAGTTGAGCAGGTCTCTTGTCCCTTGAATCCAAATACCAAATTATATTTTCAACACAAAATGTTTATTGTTAAATGTTCCCAGTTGAGCTTTAATGTAAAATTTGTACTTCTTATGCATAAATGAGCAAGGCCACAAATTATGCTCTTATTCAACAACACTTTTTGCAATATTTTAAAATAGAGATATCTCAGCTCTTTCAGGCTATTAGAGAAGTTTCTGTTGGAACGTCCAGTTAGGGAATGTTAGATATATTTTCTTTGGCCCCAAAACATAGGGTGATAAGTGCATAATTTTTCCATAATTGAATTTAATCTGAGCTTTCATTATACCTCATGTCAGAAAACTGAATCTGGTCAGTTGTGTAAGCTCCCTTATTTGGATGTTTTCTAAGTCATTTCCAGCTGTTCCTCCTAGGTGGCTGAGGGGGTTCTGGGCTACTGTGTGGATTCCCTGCTACGTACCATGTCCTGTCTGCATTAAGGTTGTTGATATTCATTCTGGTACCCATTGAGATGCCTCTGGACCTGTGTTAGTCCCTTATGGATAGCATGCGTCCCTGCTTTTTAAACTGCAGGGAAGAATGAATTTTTTTGCCCCTCAAATTTTTTGTTAACCAATCTTGGTATGCAGCTCATATGACTTCCCTAGGCTTCATCAGGAAGGAAGACACAGGTCCCTCACCATTTTCTTTGTCTGGTGGTCCAACCTCACCTTGGGGTTTATCATGCCTAATACCCCCTGGTTTGAGTTCTTGGTTATGGGGACATCAGACCCTTCTCAGGGATTAACTATCATCAAAGCTCTCCTTTTCTCCCTATTTTATATTTGGCAATATTTACTTAGTATTGGGAGTAGAGATAGGAAATAAACTGGCTCTTAATCTCCTTTACATTTAGTCTTTAATTTATAGGATATACTTTATGCTTTTGCTTCTTTAAGGCCTAATTTTGAGAAACTAAAAGACCAACAGGAAACATCTTTTGTTTTATGCCTCAGCTCCCCTCTTTGACAAAGCTTTCTCTCTGTTGTAAATTCAAGTGTCTATTTTTAAATCCCAAAGTCAAGACTTTCCCTTTTTGTGTCTGTATTCAGCTATATTGGTGCTTGGCCAAACCAATGGAGTTACTTGAACGTATGGGGAGTGGTGAGATGCTTCAGGTAGTTCACAAAATGACTCTGCTACATGAGTGTACAGGCAGCCTCAAAAAAAGTTTCTGGGAGCTGTATAGAAGTCTGCCTTTGGCAGCGATTTCCTGCTTCTCACTTTTCAAATCTCTAGACAAGATAACCAGAATTCTCATGAAGGCATGGCTCAGATATAGAAGCCCTGACTCCAGTCTTCCTTCTTCAGCATATTCTGCATGGGGCTTGGCTTATTGACAGCTCCAGCTGCCATACCTTTGGATCCCCATGTTCACACCAGGCCATACTTTTTGGAGGCTGCTCCCAGCGAATGACTGAGCAACCTGGAGGTGCTGGATTGAGGAATTCCCGCATTAGCGCAAACCCTGCATTTTATCTGCATATTGTCCTTGCCTATGGCAGCATGTCCCGCTTCATCCTCCACAGGTGTTTCCATGAATGCATCTCCAGTGCTTATTTATAATCATGTCTTAATGTATGTTCCTCAGTGGACACAAACTGATGCAGATTGGTAGCTTCTACAGACTTTCAAAACCCCTGGGTTAGTCATGGGAAAACCCTGGCTGGTTTGGCTCAGTGGATTGAGCGTCGGCCTGCGAGCTAAGTGTCGCTGGTTCGATCTTCCAGTCAGGGCACATCAGAGAAGGAAAACTCTGACTCCAAAAAAACCTCCTCTGCCTTGCGGCATACCTCTTCAGGGGAAAGGCTAAGGGAGTAAACCCCGACAGAAAATCCGGAGCCGGAGTCCCTAAGGCGGTTTGACGTTGTAGTCAACACCGGCAACTCCTGCGGCGCACCTGAACCCAAGCTGTATTGACTCCGTCTTTCCCTTGGATCCTTCAGCTGCGAAGAGAGGGGGGGGTCTGCTGCATGGGCAACAGCAGACCCTCCATATCACCCCGCCCAGGCTCTGTAGCTTCAGCATCATCGCAAGATGTCGATTCAACACGGGAGGAGACAGATACCGTGTCACTCCCGAGTCGGACTGCACAGCCATTCTCGGCGGTGCAGATAGACTCTTAAGAAGGTACACCATCGTCTCTCGAGACGGACGGCTGCCAACGACGAGTCATGGGAAAGGTCTAGATGTAAACCGAGATATAAGCTGTGTTTTCCTTATTGGAATGAGTCTGGGTTTCTCAGCCCTGGGGGGGTTCTGAGGGTATGCCGCAGGGCTTCTAGACTCTGAGAGAGTTGGAAATCTTGGTACTTACAACTGTTGGTACAGGTGCACGAAGAAATTGTAAGGGGAATCCGTGCACTGTTCCTAACCCATCTGAGGTTATAATGCATTGGCCTGTGCTCTGAAGGAGTAAGCAGTTTGAGTCCTGATTGTCCTAATATGCCCATCATTGGGAGATCAAGCAATGGTAGCCCTTTGGGACAGAAATTCATTTGTAGGAACGAGCCTAAAATATTGCTTCCCTTCTCACGTGATGGGCAAGAGGAAGAGTTTGTGTGACATGCAGCTCATGTTATTAATGTATCAGCTAGTTTGTTTTTTAGTTTCCTGGGCTTAGGAGAATGATTGGAATACCTAGTAATCTCTGTACAGTAAGATATAATATCTTGTGGATCACAGTGCCCCATTCTTAAAGTGATAGAGAGTCATTGCTATGAAAAATAAGTTTAGTGAAAGTCTCTGAATATGATGTTGCTGTATATTTTTGTGAGAAGGAAGTCAAATATGGTTAATTTCATTTGTCAACTTGACTGGAGCACAGCGTGCCCATTTCTGGCAAAACATCATTCTAGGTGTGTCTGTGAGTATATATATATATCTGATCTATTTATTTGTATTCAAAGAAAGGGAAAGAAGTCATTGGTAAGTATTTGAAAGTGAAGTTGACCCTTAGACTTTCTTCCTTTTGTATTTTAACTTACCGAGACCCAGCAAGAAAGTGATTCAGTTAGGGAGGCAGTGGTTATCTGTGAAAAAGGAATAAGATAAAGGTGGGAAAGAAAAACACCAGAAGTGAGCAGATAGAACAAATATGTAAGGAATGAAGAGAATGGGAATTATATAATAAGTTACAAGTTTGATAAAACTGGATTATTAAGTAACCAAAGAAAATTATGAGACTGAAGATCATCATTCAAGATAAATCTTAGGCACTTAAAAATATGATTGATTATTTTCAAGATGTTCACCTAGTGGCTTAGTGATTTTAAGAATCCCATTACATTGTTTAGAATAAAAATGGATGTACTTAAATCTTCATAAGGAATGGTGTCTGTGCTCTTGGGACAGTGCAGCAGATCAATAATGCAATTTAGCAGCATAAAAAAGATCATTGAATAACCAGTATGTTCAAACAAGTAAGCAAACACTCATTCTTTTTCATGATAGAAGAAATAAACAAGAGTGTATTAACTATCTGGCTAAAATAATTTATAACGAATGCAAACTCATTACTGTTGAAATCAATGCATGCATAGCAGAAGGTACATTTATTTATTGAAGTCAACATACTTAATTACATTTGGAGTAATAAAGAGAGTAGGCATGAAGTCCAATGTCTCTTGAGCCTAAACATTAATTTTGATCTAATTTTCTTTTCCTTGATGTTGAGAAAATGGAAAGGCAAATAGGATTAGGAGACCACCTTAACTTAATTAGCTTTGTTAACAGGGGATGTAAGCTGTTTGTACCATGTGGATCCCATGTTGTGATCCAAGGAAAGGTCACTTGATTTAAAAGCCAGTAATGTGGTTATAAGAATAGAGGTAGCCATATGGCCTTTCTCATTCTACAAGAGTACAGGAGACATATATTCTGTTGTAAGAGTCACAGTGACAAGAATAAAAAATACACAGAATTTTGACACTGTGAAAGGAAACTATCTCTGTCAGCTCTTGGTGCTGTAACAGAATATCATAGACTGGGTACCTTAAAATAGACATTACTTTCTTATAGTTCTGGAACCTGGAAAGTACCAAATCTAAGTACTGATGCTTCTGGTTCTTGGGAAGGACCCATTTCCTGGGCTGTGGACAGCTGCCTTCTTGCTGTGTGCTCGCTCATATGGCTTTTTCTTAGTGCTTGCATGTGTATGTGTGGACAGAAGAGAGGGGGAGAGAGACAGAGAGAGAGGGGGAGAGAGACAGAGAGAGAGAGAGAGAGAGAGAGAGAGAGAGAGAGAGAGAGATTGGTCTTAATCTTCTAAGGACACTAATTCCATCACAATATTCTACCCCTTGATCTAATGTAAACCTATTATTTCTCAATGCCCCCTCCCCCCAATACCATCACATTAGTGGTTAGGGCTTCTACACATGAATTATGGGGTGACACAAACATTCAGCCCATAACAGAATCTACTTTTTATGACACAGACTTTTGTTCAAGGACTTTTCTCTGTGTTTTTAAACTCTTTCTCGTATCCAAATTATGTACACTTTTGTTTGTTGGTTGGTTTTACATGCCTAGATGCTGCACTCAGCACTGGGGTTTTATGATCTTGCTTAGCCTTTTAGGTATAGTTTACCAACTAAACTGTGAAAATTCCAACTCAGATGTCTTCATGGCTGCAGCATAATGTTGGGCAAATAAGTGTAAGTTTGGGTAAATAACTGTTAGATGAATAAATGTAGAGAAAACCCCTGGTATCCATTACAGAAGATGGATACCTTTGAAAAGGAGAAAATAGCCTGTCAGATAAGTGGCTGCTAATTGTTCTCCTCATAGTGCTTGGCTATTGGAGATTCAGGTTCTGATTCAGATGAGATTATTGACTTGCTGCCACCTGCCATGTCTTAGAAGATACAGCACTATAGTACAGCACTCCCTCACTTACCGCGGGTATTACATTCTAGATGCCCCCGCGATAGGTGAATCGCCAAGTAGGAACCTTACATTTACTTTAGTAGATTTATATATTTTAAAGCTTTATAAACCCTTCCCACACACTTATAAACCATTCCCAGTCCCTTATTAACTTTTCCCACTCCCTTATTAACCTTTTCCACACTTTTATAAACACTACTTACGTTCTTAAACATATTCTACACTCTTGAATCTACGTAACTTTAACAACATATGTATACAGTACCACAAAATCCTGCGATATAGCAAAAAAATCTGCAATAAATAATTAAATATAATATTTTTAAAAATCCCGCGATACAGTGAGGCCATAAGTGAACCATGATATATAGAGGGACTACTGTATCTATGAATCACTGTATCTAGTTAGCATTTTTCATACAGCTACATTCTTGGTACATAGATGTTTAGCCTCAGAGAGAATATATTTCTGTTGCTTTTTCTCAAGAATAAGCATTCTTAAGAAATTGTATTACTCATCATGGCTCTTTAGTGGGGGTCACAGGGTAGGAAAAGAGGGGCACTAGAATCTCGTCTTAGAGGGTGAAATAAAATGATTAGCTCAAATTAGCCTAGCAGAGCCAGGCTTGGACCCAGGTCTGGCTCTTTCAAAGGCCAGCCTTTATTTCATATAGGTAGTCCTCTTCAGTGCCTCTGACCATGACTGTTGAAGACTTTGACTTGAGAAACTCTGGACTGGACCCCAGCCTTATAAGCACTATGTTCTGACTAACGGAGCCAGTCAGTTGCATCAGTTAACTTTTGCTATGCGTAAACCATTCCAAAATGTAGTGGTTAAAAGAAGAACCATTTATTTAGTTTACAAGTCTGTGTGTGGGCAATGTTAGGGCTTGCTGGCCAGCCCTTGCAATGAGGGCCAGGTTCTCAACTCTTCTTTGCTGGACTCTGTCACATGTCTGAGGCCTCAGCTTCAACTCTAGAGGTGACCTCCCCTCCTTGTCTGTCATCACTCAGTTGGTAGACTGAACTTGCTCCCATGGTGGCAGGAGGGTTTTAAGAGGAAAAAGAGAAGCCTGAATGTGCTAGCAGTTTTTAAGTCTCTATTAGTGTTGCATTCGCTAATGTCCCATTGGTCAAAGCTAGTCACATGGCCAACCGAGATTCAAAGGATGGAGAAACGGTCTTCTCTGTCTGGAAGGATCTCCAGCATCATTTTGCAAGGGCATCACATCATGCAGGTGTTACATTACAAAGCTGTGAAAACAGGGAGGGGAAGACTTTGTGATCATCTAAAAAAAATATCCATCAAACTTGCTTCATTCTGCCCAGTTCTTTAAAAATTTTTGGTACTTTCCATGAGGGAAACTCAGACAAAAACTGGGGATATGTCATAGAAAACATTAATCATCACTGAATATTGACTTACAAATATGAAGCCCTGTCTGTTTGGTCAAGTGGTGAAAAATGCTCATCAGCCTTAAACAAATAAAAAAACTTAGACTTCCAAAGTCATTACTCATGTTCTTGACAAATTTCATTTTTTAATTAGAAGGGGAATTCTAAAAGTTGTTTATAAGTAACACATTTTCACAAATGACTGTTGTAAAGGCATCCATAAAATAAAATACCCTTTGTTTCAACATGTTCTAAAACCCAAAGAAGCCTGCTAATTTGAGCTTTGGATTTTTCCCATGAAGATTCAAAAGTAGGTGTTTATATAATTTCAAGAAGCCAACTCTTTAAAGGAAATAACAATGAAATGTCCCTTCAGGAAGAAAAGTTGCCATTAAATGCCAGTGGGTAAACAAATTGCTGTGAGAAAAAGAGACATGTCCTCTACTACATTAAAAAAAAAAAAAAGGGACTTCCCATTCCTCAAGATTTGCCACCTTTGACATTAGTTTGGTGATTCCATGGCATAAATATTTTCCTGCAGTTTCCCTCCCTTCCCAGTGTTCTCAATTGCTCCTGGGCATGGTTCACTCCTCCTAGAAGTGCTAAACTATTTATCTTAGTAGGGAACTGAGGATATATTCACACATGGCCATAAAAGTTGAAGCACCCTGGCTGGTGTGGCTCAGTGGATTGAGCACTGGCCTGTGAACCAAAGGGTCACTGGTTTGATTCCCGGTCAGGGCACATGCCTGGGTTGCAGGCCAGGTCCCCATCAGTTGCAGGCATGCGAGAGGCAACCACACATTGATGTTGCTCTCCTCTTTCTCCCTTCCCCTCTCTCTAAAAATATAAATAAATAAATTAATTAATTAAAAAAAAAAGTTGAAGCAGACACTCTCATCTCTCTGCAGGGCGTACTTTGTTATTCTGGGCCCAAACTCATTCCCTTGAGGGTAATTAACTCCCTCATAATCAATCTTCATCAATAGGAGAGACTTCATTGTATGAAAGAAAAACAAAAGCCCCTACTGGATGTATGGACAGTTTGAGTTATTCCTGCACGTATGTCTATGGAAAGCCACAGACAGTGAAGCAGAACTTTTTTTTTTTTTTATATCTGAAATTAGAAATGCACCCTCACAGAATTTTAAATACACTATCACAGTCTCAAACTTGGCTTTTCCAATTGTCTCAACAACTGAATATATATATTTCCCGCCGTGGCAACAGAGAGGCAAATAGTTTTAGGTTAAGCTCTGGGAATTGTTCTTTAGGCAAATATATAATATCTTTGAAATATAAGGTTTTCAGTCAAATACATTTAATAATTCATTTGCTATTCTCCTGTGGCTTTTGCAATTCACATATTATTGGCCGTGGGTCCATTTGTTGAACGCCAGTTACCAAAGGCAAGTTTTCAGAAGCTAACTTACTAACTTGTATTTTCTAAATGACACATTTGCTGTGTGGTCAGTTTCTGAACTGGCTCATAACCTCCATCCCTGCCATCACATCGGTTTTGGTTTTGAGTCCATTGGACAATAGCAGAGGGGCAAGGGAAGAAAGCTGACTGATACAGAGCTGTATCAGTCCCCCTGATTTTTGAAATCACTTCTGTTGAGGTCATCCTCTGGTGAGCATCACACAAGAAGCAAATACCTTCACAGTCTATCCCCATTCATAGAGATCTGTCCATATACCTCTTACTCAGACCTCCTTGCCGCCAATTTTCCAACTGTATTTCTTCCAAGTCCTTGATCTTTCACAAAACCAACTGCCACATAGTCCATGGTTTGCCTACTTCTAGGCAAAATGAATGACCAGGTCCACTGCTCAAAATTTTGCCCGTGGGAGTGGTTCTCCCTTCACCATAGCCCTACAACACTGTCCCAGAATGGGGTTGAAAGACAGCTCCAGCTGTCCTCTGTCATGCGGTGAAGGACCCTCTATATATAAACCAAGCCTGGATTTTTTCTTCTCTATTTAGCTGGTCATAGGGGACTTCATATGAGCCATTGGTGCAAGTTGAGAGAAAAAATGCAAATCTGTAGTAAGACTAGGGCCTATGTAACTTTGGCCTTCTCTGCCTGCTCTAGTCCATCTTATGATGGAGTGAGTGTATGCTTAACTTTGTTAGACCACACCCAGTTCTTGATTGGCAGTTTAGATCACATGCTAACTTTATGGCCTGTGGTCATGTGATCAGTCTCAGTTAAAAGCCAATTATAAGCCAAAAATAGATTTCTCAAAAAGAAAATGTTACCTACAAAGAATGGTGTGGTTTTGTTTTAATCCCTAAAGGCCGGTGCTGTATTTCCTTATAAGAGTCTGCCGAAGGCTTCCTATAGCATCTTTATATGCCACTGATGCTTCAAGCACCTTCCAATCTGTTGGGTCATATAAATGAAGAAGTGGAACAACTTTTATGAAAGTATGAACCTGTTATAGATCTTTCTTTTATACAGGACTCCAGTCAAAAGTGGGGGTTTTCAGGCCCCTCAGCAAATGGATCAGTTTAGTTTGCCCAAGTAAAATATATGTGACCTCCAAACTCCAAAAAGGAGTCCACTAGAAATTGTACCTGTTTGTTGCTGTCAGGAGGGGTCAGATGCAGCAACATGTTCTTCATCCTGGAAGGGATTTCACTGATGTGGCCGACTCCTGAGGTCTTTTAGGATTTTCTTCCCACCCTCTGGCATCCAATTGTCTTGCTAATATGTATTGAGTGGTCAGTCACTACATAGTCTAAGCAGGTCCAATCAGCACAATTTCATCAATGTAATGGACTCACATAATTCCATTGGAATGAAAAGGCAATCAAAGTCTCTGCAGACTAGATTATGACATGGTGCTGAGAGCTGATATAGCCCTAAAATAGGACAGTAAAAATACATTGCTGGCCATGCCAGATGAAAACAAATGACTTCTGATGGTCTGTACTAATAGGTATACAAAAAAAAAAAAAAAAAAGAACATTTTCCAGATCACTAGTTGCATAGCATGTACCAGGAAATGAGTTGAACAGCGGCTGCAATTGCTTGATAATATTTATGATAATCTACTGTCATTGTCTTGGATCCAGCTGTCTTCTACACAGGCCAACTAAGGGAATGTGGAATCTTTGCTTAGTGAGCTTACATTAATCAGTTCTGCTTTGGCCATATTTATATTCCTTCCACCTTGATTACACACCCTTAAGATATATTATCATACATATTCCTCAAGCTTCTATGATATAAATTGGCAAAGTCATGCAGTTCTTTTGGAGTGTCTTGCAACTCTACATGAGTCAAACCTTGAATCTCATTCTTTAGGACCCATTGAGATGTGAGTCTAGTTATAGGTCTAGAAGCGAAGGAAGGTAGTGGGAGGATCAACAAACCTGTGCAAGACAGCTCCCTCAGGGAGGCCTTTACAGTTTCTTCAGTTGATAAGCAACTACCTTAGGCAGGGATGAAGAGAATGCTTCTAATGGCAAAGAAAGCTCAGCAACGTTTAGAGCTTTAAGGCTCAAAATAGCGACTTCATTGCAATCCGATCACACAGATTTCACTTTGGCTTTGATATTTAGAAAAATTGGCCCTGGACTACGATTTCAGTAAGGGTTAGGGTATAGAATATAGGAGTTTCTTTTAGGACAAATGTGAATTTTTTTTAGCTCCCTTGTGTAAACGAGGAATTTCAAGACCTTATTTTCTTTCCTCAACTTCTGAAGCTTATTTGGAAGCAACCAGCCAACCTGCATTATACACATTGTTTTTACTCAGATGTTGTATGGCAGCAGATAATCGGTCATTCAGAATCTTGCCTGCAGGCTCTTGACTACAGATATTTGCAGATAATACTTGTGTTTGTGGTTATACTGGTGTATACAAACCTGCTGTATTGCCTTTTGTATGAAAGCACAGCACATTCAGTCACGTACAGTCCATGATATTTGACAACGATAATAATCATGTTACTGGCTTACGCATTTACTACACTGCCCTTTTCATCATTATTTTAAGGTGTACTCTTTCTATTTATAAAACAGTTTCTTCCGGCAGCGGTCTCACGGATCTGGTGTTGACTGTCATTTTCTCTTGCACTTGATTTAATCTTGTGCTGTTTTATAAACAATACAGCCTAAGTGTATAGTGTTTATAGAGCCCTACAGCGGTGCACGAGGGCGGGCCTAGGCCTTCCCATGCACTCACCGCTCACTCACTGACTCCCGCAGAGCAACTTCCCAGTTCTGCACACTCCATTCACACCCTGGTGTACTGTTTTTTATCTTTTATACTGTGTTTTTACCGTACCGTTTCTATGTTTAGATACACAATACATACCATGGTATCACAGTTGCCTACAGTATTCAGTACAGTAGCATGCTGTCTCTCCATTTAAAAATCTTCTTCATTATCTTTGTATGACCTGATAGTTTATTTACCCTTGAAGTTTAATTAATCTTAAGGGCAGCATTCTATGAACTGGGGAAAATGAACAGATGGAGATTTCAAGAGATACCATCTCAGTCTTCTCTAGTTCTGTGTTAGAACTGCCATAAGTATTTTTGGAAGAAGGCAATAGAAATAAAGAAATAAAGAAATGAAGGAACGAGGAAGAAGGAAGCAAGGAAGGGAGATCTTACTTGGTATTTTGTAGGGTTGGCTAAGGAAGCCCCGAGGGCTCTGTGAAAGCTGTGTCTTTTTACCAGGACTCTTTTAGACAAGGCTACAAAGATTTCAAACTATGACTACAGCAAGGAACTGTGGCAAAGTAGGTATCATCCCTGTTTACTATGAAAATCCCATTAAAAAGATAATTTTGACATTTATAGTAGGCTTATGAAAAGTTGAATTAATTGGTATATTAACTTATGCCTTGACCTAAAACATTTAAAGTATCTTTAAAAATTTTATTAAATATAGCAAATTAACATTGCATTCAGTTAGAAAAATAGAGTAAGGAAAAAAAGAAGGCAGTAAAGACCTTCTGTACACTACCAAAGGGGTTCATGCTACTCACACTCAGCCTTCAACTGTTTGTGAATAGCCCTTGTTTCTCATTTATCCCCATTCAAGGCGTTGGCGCAACCTAGTTATCTTTCAAATCATGCTTGCAAGGGCATTTCCCTTCAAAGGTATGTTTTTCCAGGTTAGGACCAGTGAAACCTTCAGAATTGGTCTCATTGCCATCTTGTATCTGGAGCCATCAATGGCCTAAACAGTAGTCAGGAGAGAGTCTTCTTTGTCAGGCCAGTTCACCAACTTCAATACTTCCTTTATTAGTTCCATCCTCTGAGATGCATCTGGGACAGGATTAGACATCCAAGAGATTTACCAAGGAAATGCCTGTGCAGGGTAAGGAGGAAGCAATGGGCACGGGCAGGGAGACCCTCCGGAGTGTCATGCAGGGTCTGACACCCACTGGAGAGAGGCAGAGAAAAGGCAGGTTGGGTAGGAAGAATCTCAGACTGTGGCACTGTTTCCAGAAAGTTTTTCCAAGCTCAAGGGGAGGCCCAGAGCCCAGTCTGACCCTTAGAGGAGACCCCCATCTCCTGCTGCCTGGACCTCTGTTAGTACTGCCCCCACACAGACAGGGAGAGATGTGGCCGCAGCAGAAACACAGTGGCGGATCCAGAGTGGTGGCGGTGGGGAGTGCCAGTCAGCTCTGCCTCCCACAGCGGTGTATTTCCGAGGCCCCCATAGGGGGTAAGGTCTGGCTTATGGAGTGTGTCATCTCTGGCCTGAAGTCTTCTGTATTTGAATCTTTGGTGACCACTGAACAGTCAGGGCAATGAAAGTTTGTGTGTTGTTTTGTGTTGCTACAAATAGGTCAATATTATCTTTTACAGCCTGGCTAATTATGACATGAATGGTAATGTCAAGTATGTCTGTGTTTTGCCAACAGATTATCTCAGATGAGACATGAGCCATTTTAGAGCTTGACACATCTCCAAGGTCTGGAGCTTGGTGAGTAGCAGGTTGAGTCACATGCAAAGTCAAGACAAGGGCAGGGACAGGGGTTAGGCACTGGTGAGGGGAAGGGAGCAGTGAAGGTCAGCAAACATTGGTAGGAATGTAATATACAGGATGGGGCAAAAGTAGGCTTATAGTTGGGAGCACACAAAAACAGTTTATTCTTATATTATTATTTATTAATTCTTCTTATTGCATTATTTTTCACATGAACAACTGTAAACCTTCTTTGCCCCACACTGTATGTATGAAACAAAGGAAGTGATAGAATGGACTTTTGAAAGAGGAAACTATAGAAATCCAATGAACTACCAGACACCATTAAATCTGTAAAACACTTTCCTTTTCTGTTTGGTTATGTAAGAAGCCGTGATCAGGTTTCTGTGACATTAATAGACAGCCTGGTTTTCTTTTTGCCATTGAGGCTCCTTCATTATAATTACATTTTTCTTCATTTCAATTGCATTAATTCCAACTTTCAATAAATTAACTGACATATTAAAAATGTGCTAGAGGAATGTTAATGATATAGTCTCCTGTCACAAATATTTACATATTTCCAAGTTCTGCTTTTAGAACTAGTATTTTCCCAGAAATAAAAATTTTCTGTGAATTAAGATTTTTTGTGTCACACAGTAGAAACTCCCACTGGATATTCAGAATCAGCAATGAAGATGCTCAGGTTTCAATTTTTACTTTATTCTTGTGTCCATATGAAGTTGCAAGGACATTTAGAGGGTGTCAAAGACAGAAATAAGAAAACTAAACTAATGGTAAATTCTCTAAACTTGTGAGTCAAAAGCCTGTGCATTATGTGATAGAAAAATACCAAGTTATTTTAATTTTAAAACACCACTTTGAAGCTTGAAGAAGTTAAAGATTAAAAAAATAAAAGGATAGCTCCCCTTTTCATTTTGATTTAGTTAAGAAATGAATTCTAGAGAATTAGAAAAAAAAGCAAGGTTATCATAAACTTCAGAAATAAGGAAGGTGAAATTAAAACTGCAGGCAAGCCCTGCAGCTGAATAATAAGGAATGAGCGTCCCTGCCCCCTCGCCAGAAAGGCAGTGCCGTTCCTCTGCTCGGAAACTGCTGAAGTGAGAGAACTAGAAACAGAAACAGGATGTCCTTCCAGGAACTGGGAGCCGTGTGAGAATCAAGCAATCTCAAGGTGATTATTGAACCTGGGGTCAAAGTCGTTGGAAGCAACAATTGCATGTCTAGGAGTATTGTGATCACTGTTTTGCAAAGAGATTAAAGATGTTGATTAGCGGGATAAGAGCATACTGCTTTTCTTCCCTGGAAATGGGGATCACAGGAAGTGATTTATGCCCACATTCTCATGTGCTGTCCATTTATGGGTGGACTGCTCATGATCATGGAGAGCTCTGAGGCTCCGGGACACAACATTCCTGTGTGGGAGGAGGATGACCACAGGTGGAGCCTAGCTTCCTTTCTGATGTGCCTACCAGGGTGCACATCCTTTGGGGAAGAGCCATTCGTCTTTGTCTCTCTCTCCCTCGTCTGACTCCTAATTCAGAGTAAATAATTGTTTCCTAGCTGTTTCATACATGTGGGAGAAAGTTCGAGGAATCATGGAGAAAAATTTAGTGTGATCTTTTGTTGCAGATGAGGAAGAGGAGCGGTTTGTTGTTGAGTAACTTGTCCACCATCACCTGGTTAGTCCTAAAAGTGGTAGCGAAGCGCATATTCCATTTCCAAAAGAAAAAAAAGTGGTAGCTTTGGTTGAACTAAAAAGGAGTCTTTTCATTGTTGTGCGGTATATGTATTATATATTCCTGTGCCTACAACACCTTTAATAAGCAAATGAAGTAGGTATTGGCATGATATTTGAAGCAAAGAAGAACTTGTATGCCATTTGAGCACTCACTAACAGGAAAATTTATTACCAAAGGGAAATATCCCTGAATCAATAATGAGACCCAAATAAAAGATGCATTTTAAACCTAATAATTTCTTTTATTGAAAATCAGTTCAAGATGTGAAAACTTTATTAGAACTTATATTGTCTCATTCAACTTGCCTAGAATTAGATTTGATATCCATGCATATTAATTTATATTTGCTAATTATTAGAACTTAATGAAATTCTTCTGAAATAATATTAGAACTTCTTATTTTGAAGTGTGGTATTTTCAGGCCTGCTTTAATTTTTATCTCTCTTTATTAATCAAGAAATCAACTAATACTTCAAATCATTTTTTCTGTCTATGGATATATACTTGTTCCTAACAAAAGTTATTTTATTCTCTAGACAATGTGTCCAAACTTATGCATGATAATTTTAAGTTCATATTAAATATCAGGTGCATATGAGTGGACATGGAAGAGGAGCCATCATTCATGTCTACTAAGCAGGTATATGTTTACATTTACATATACTATGTTTTATTCTCTGTCTTAGGTCCTTTATATTTAATTTCTTCTTTACAACAACATTTTTTGTTTGGGTGATTATCTCCATTTTATAAACAAAGAAATTGGGGCCGAGATAAGTTAAATAAGTTGTTTAAGGTCACATGTCTAGGGAGTGACAGAGAAAGTCTTTCTGCTTCCTAGTCCATATTTCTCTCACTGGGCCAAAAAGTGTAGGTGAGAACCGAAAAGACACACAAGGAAGTAGAAATGAGTACTCTGAAAAGCAGGCCCTGATAATCCCCAACTCACTCCCTTTAAAACATCTGACTTTCAGCTTCCTGTGCTCCACAATAACTTTTTCTTCTTATCCTGTTTATTTCCCCTTCCCTCCAGTGGTTTTAATTATCTTTTTCTGTCACCATGGATTCTCCAGAGCAGCTGGCATAGCCAGACCAGAGAATCACAGGCTGTAAGAGTAATTAGATTCTCATCCATGAAAGACCAGTGCAGAGAGAAATAGGCCTGATGCAAATAAATATCACGCATTATGGAGCAAGCTTAACAGCCGTCATAATGGTAAGAGGGATGGCTGGAGTAGAGGTGGGGGCTGAAAAATCATATTTGTGCAGATATCCACAGGTCACAAATGATTTACATTTTTGTTTTCATTGGATGGACCATGGTAGAAACTGAGATTGGCTGTGCTCTATCAATTTTATTGCCAGGTCAGATTAGATGGTCACAAACAGGACAATAAAGTCTCTTCAAGGCCTACAGCTCTTTGTCAGTAACATGCTGATAATTAATATGTTCTCTTACCAGTAAATTATCATGGTTCCAAAAATGAGAGAAACTGAATGTTGTTCTATTAGAGTGAAGGGAGATGGATGTTATCACTGAGTTTGAGAGGTGAAGGGTCAAGTTGAACAGAAGACATGAGGCCCTAGAGAATGATATGCTATAATTTGCAAGAACGGCAAAAAAAAAAAAAAGAAATTTATTATAGGAAAAAAAATGTAGGTTGGTGGAAGTGTTGCATAATGGCTGAGGGGTCCCTGCACTCACACGGCCACTTACGCTCTGCCCATTGTGTTGGGAATGACCTCGGGAACATTGCTTAACCTCCTCAGCTGTAGTTCATCCTGTTAAATGGGGTAAATCATAATTATTGTGATAATCAAATGAGCTAATTTATGTGGAGTCTTAAGACAATTCCAGGCATATAAAATATGCTTGATAAATATTAGCCATGTTTATTAAGATCAGGGGGAAGTAGTCCAGGATAAAAACAGACCCTAGCCATACACTGGGAAATTAACAAGCAGAGAGAAGGCTTTCACCAGAGCTGCTGAATTGACAGTCCTGCTTTATTTTTTTCCCCACTAGAGTCGCTGCATAGATGAAAAATAAAGGGATTTAAACAGTTGATGGCTCAGGATATTAAGCCTACTGGTTCTTCAGAACACATCCACTTCGGTGGTTTCTTTGAAAAAAAAAAAGAAATTACTATACTTAATTGAAGGTAGGTTGCTTTTCAAAGTAATGTCTGCTTACTGTGATAGTAAAAACAAAGCTCGTCACTTTGGGAGTAATTTTAGTACTTAGGGGTGGTTATTAAACACACACACACACACACACACACACACACACACACACACACACACACACACACACACACACACACACACACACACCACCGCCATCATCACGCTTATTCCTTTTACAGTGACCTATAGAGGAATAATTAGATTGGATGGTAAATGTAAATTCTTCTCAGGGGAAATGTTGATACTGGTCAAGCCTTCTAATAAAATTAAAATTTTATTAGTGCTCCTATGGCCATTATTTATGGGACTTTTGGCACTCTAGAATTAATAAATCTCTGTCCAAAGACCCACTTTGTCGTTAGCAGCTACTATCCATACGCACTGCTCTTGCTTGCATGCTGAGAAGGGAAAAAAATCTTTTAGCAAGTTTGGCAAAGAAAATTAAAGGCATATAACTTGGGCTTTTACAGGCAGAAAACAGCCTAGATTTTATTTTAAGAAATTGGGATGATTGATCTGTAAGGCCCACCTGTGGCCTGGTTTTGCATCTGTCTACTCCAAGGCAGCATAACCGGATGCGTCCTCTATGAAAATCTTAGTTCGTTAGTTCATTTTTCATTGAGTGTTGTGGGTGGCACATATTTTGATTTGCATCCTTTGTGGGCCTGAAAACATTCTGTGTATTCGTAATTAAAAACTTACGCTGCCTCCCAATCCAAGCCATGACGACCCTCGGCTAGGATTACCACAGTGGTGGGGACATGGGGGTCCCCCCTTCTACTCTGCTGCCTTAGACTCTATTTCCAACACAGCTTCCTCTAAAGGGAGATCATGTCACTTCTCGGCTCCAAACCTCCCATGTCACTTAGAACACAACTCAAACCCCACATTGATTGGGCCCCTGCAGCCCCCGACCTCTTCTCCAACCCTTTCCCCTCACCCCGCGCCCCTCCCCTCCAGCCACACTGGCTCTGTTGTTATTTCCGTTCTCTGCAGCACCATTCCCACGGATACGCCCGTGATTTATTCTCTCACATCGTCAGGTCTTTACGTAAGTGCCTCCTTAGCAAAATAAGCCTTCCTTGACCACCCAGTATACAATACCAAGCCCCAAATCCCAGCAGGCTTTACCTCCTTTTCTTTTCTTCTATGTCTAGATTTAGACCCCCTAAAATAGTCATGCAATGCACTGAAGCAAATATTTTATTGTATCTGCTAAAAAGTTTAAGTTTCTGTGCTTAATTCCCAAAGCTAGAATGTAACAGTTTATATTTCTATGTCTAGACTAAGAAAAGAAAAATAATAAAATCAATCCCAATTTTCTTTCTCCTGTGGGCTTTGATTGAAAGAAAAAATATCCTATAACTGATTTATACCTTTTTCTCCTTTCTTCTTTATGCTACCTGCATATATAACTAACAAACAAACAAAAATTTAGAAATTAAACAGTAGGCAGTTTAATGAGTATTTATGAAAAAATCTCAATCATTTTGAGATTATGAAATAATCTCAATTATTTTGAGGTAATAATTCAAAATATATATTGCTGCCAGAAACTTCAAGAGTATCTATAAAATTCAAATTCTCTGAACTCTCATTATTCTGTTTATATATTAGTTTATTCAACAATTATTTATTGAGCACATTTTATGTGAGGTGTTTTAGGTGCTAAGGAAGCAAAGAAGAAAAAGAAAAACCCAACAAACTCTGCCCTTTTCTACAGAAGTTCAAAACCAGTGAATATAAAAACTAATACATATATTATATTATTAGAAGACAATCTGCTATGGGAAAAAAACATAAAGTAATGTTTACTTATTAACTCTTCACAGGGGTCTGGAAACATTTATAAATAATGTGACAGCATCCCTCCCACCTCTCTATCATATCTTAAGGTAAATTGCTTTAATGAGAAATTCTTCCTCTCCTCCACTGAGTGTACCACAGCCTTATACAGTAGTCTCCCCTATTGTTGATAATCTCTTATTGTGCCTAATTTATAAAGTAAATCTTATCATAGGCATGTTGTGTAGGAAAAAACACGGTATACATAGGGTTTGGTACCATTCACAGTTTCAATCACCCACTGGGCATCTTGGAGTATATCCTCTGCAGGTAAGGGGGAATTATTATATTCAAAGGAATCTTAATGGAAGGTGCAGAATTAAGTCTATGGATCTAAGTGTCTTAAAATATTATTTGTGCTCAAACCCTTTTTAATTATTTATGCACAATCACATTAGTCACATCTCTGCCAAAAATATTGGCTTGAAAACAGCAATACACACACATACAGAGACCACACACACACACACACACACACACACACACACACTTTCAAAATACAGAAATCATGCAGTTAGTATAAATTATATTTAGAGATTTTTAAAGATTAAGTTATTAGGTTCTGATTATGAGGTAACATAATAAATTGTATAATATGATGAATTGCTATGTTATTGCATTTGGTACATATTTAAATTTTAGCATATTTACTGACAGCTAGATTTCAGGATGGCTAGCAGTTTAGTTATAATAAGTTTCAGTGGCCATAATAAAAAACATCTATAATTAGTTTTCTGTGTGAATGTTTGTATTTTCTTGAGTATCCAGATGCGCTGTTTTCTCTGTTAGTTTTGCCAAATTAATTGCATCTATCTAATGAGATACCAAAGTGGACTTTTATAAATGTTAGCTTTTACTCCTATTACTGCTATTAGTTTGTTATCAGCACATTATTAACATGACTATAACCTTTCCGACACCTGGAGTCCTTTGTGTTGGTTAATATTTTTCTCCTCAAACTTAAAGGAAGTTTGCGTGTGACCTAAAGGCTGGCATTGCTGATGCCCTTTCAGATTTTTCATGTACGTGAAGAAATGATCTTGCTTTAAAATTTGTGCTTTTGAAATTAATGATATTTGTGACTCTACTAGCTTGTCTCTTTAATGTTACGGTTTTATCTGTCCTGGAAAGGTTAGAAATCATCACTCCAAACACGTGAGAGCTTGAAAACAGTGCCAGTTTCTCTCTCTCTTTTAATTGTTTGGTACCTTTTCCCCAATGAGATCATGCTCTTCATGTCTCGTTTTGGCTTCCTTTGTTCAGGTCTTCCTCCCTCCCTCCATCATACCCTCCCTCCCTTCCTCTCTTCAATCCTTTCTTCCTTCCTCTCTTTTTCCATTCATCCTTATTCTCTAATTGTGCCTAATTTTGTTCTAACGGCCAGAACTACTATATTCTCGGTGTAAAAACTCAGAGCAAAAAATGTCTTTAGGAATAGGTAGCTTAAAATCTGTTTGACTATCTTGTTAAAACCATTTGAAGATACTATGATTTCATTTTACTAATTTTAGTTGTATCCACATGCATTTAAAAAAATAGCATGTACATGAGACAGGTTATTTATTTAAAGGCAATGCTTCATTTGAAGTTTCCTTGTAATAACTCTGTGCTCAAAACTCCCCTCTCCTACCCAATCTCATAGAGTCTATGAGACACAAATTACAAACCAGTGACCCAAGCCAGGGGTCAGTAAACTACATCTAGCAGACACAAAACATCTTGCTTTTGTTCAGCTCACAAGATAAGAATTTTTTTTGAAAAAAATCAAAAGAAGTATAATGTTTTGTGACATGTGAAAATTACGTGCAATTTGAATGTCCGTGTCCATAAATCAAGTTTGATTGGACCACAGCCACGTGTATTTGTCAATGTGGTATCTGCTTCCCCATAACATCAAGTTGAGTAACTGCAACACAGAAGCACGGGCCACACACCCAAAGCATTTACCATCCGGTCCTTTACTGAAAAAAAACCTGACAATGTCTTATCTAGGGAGCATTGCAGGCATAAAAACCCCAAATGATCTGAAAATTGGAAGTGGTTTCGAGTGATATAGAAAACTCACTTATAGGGAGTTGGAGTTCATTGCAGAACAGTATGTGGGGTTTTGTTTTTTTAAATATAGAAAATGTGTATTAAAATAAGGAAAGAAACAAAAGCACTTCTGCTTTTGTATATGGCGTGACCTTCAGAAGCATTCACAGGAGGGCATGAGACTGCTTGGTCAGGCACCTTCTGCTGGGAGCGACTTCTGGCTTCCCCTGAAGGGTCTTTGGCGCATGTGTGAAAGGCTGACCAATAGTCTAGGTCAGTGGTTCTCACCTTCCTAATGCCGTGACCCTATAATACAGTTCCTCATGTCGTGGTGACCCCCAACCATAAAATTATTTTCGTTGCTACTTGATAACTGTAATTTTGCTACTGTTATGAATCATAATGTAAATATCTGATATGCAGGATGTATTTTCATTGTTGCAAATTGAGCATAATTAAAGCATAGTGATTAATCACAAAAACAATATGTAATTATATATGTGTTTTCCGATGGTCTCAGGCGACCCCTGTGAAAGGGTCGTTCGATCCCCAAAGGGGTTGCGACCTACAGGTTGAGAACCGCTGGTCTAGGTGACAATCTAGGAAGCTACATCAAAGTC
Organism: Furipterus horrens; assembly: GCF_987537825.1. Lineage (NCBI taxonomy): Eukaryota > Metazoa > Chordata > Mammalia > Chiroptera > Furipteridae > Furipterus > Furipterus horrens. The sequence goes on from NW_028327180.1 coordinate 12,245,650, forward strand.
TCCTCCTTGCCAATGAAGACTTTGGGACTTAGAACGCTGTTGCAGCAGATTTTTTTTTTTTTTTTCATTTCATATTTCTTATTTCTCCATTTTCTTTTTCTAAGTTGTTGTTGATTATTTCCTCATGTTTGTCATCATAGATTCTTAACATTTCCTATCCTGAATGTTTGAAAGGTTCCTGTTTATTTTGGTTTTCACTTCCTTTTAGTTCTTTATTGTAAAGATGGTTTTTGCGTTAGGAAAATGATTAAAAATTCATTCACTGGAAGAACTTGAACTTTTGACTGAACTGGCAAATGTAAAGGTGGAAGCCTGATGATAAAAATCAAAGTGTGTTTTCCTCTTTTTAGTGATATAATATATTATTCTGAGATGCAGACACACATACAGATTTTATATATACATGTCAACCCTCGCGGAAAGTAAGCTTACCTATGTAGTAGTGGGAACGAAAGAGATTATTTTTTATGGAAACAACAATCAACTAACAAGTAACTAGTGAAGACCCACAGGGAATGAACTGATGAAATATTTAGTTGGCCAAAATTGCTTCCAGCAAAGAGGCACAGTGACTGATTTTATGAGACTGTAAATTTTTGAAAACGGTTTGCAAAGCTAACAGTTCAGCCAGAAAGATTTGGATTAGCTGGATTTTGTTTAAGGGAAATTTTACTGAATGTAATCAGATATGAGAAACTGAAATCAATACAATAAAATGACTTCATTTTCCCCAGACCCAATCACGGGATTCCTTTTCACAGAAAGAAAATGATAATGTTTGTGTGACTCACTGGGAAAACTGTGGGCATTTCAAAGCTCCCCACCAGACATTGTCTTGCAGCTTTATGCCGCGCCCAGCTACCCTGGGGGAAGAGGGCATCAGTATCTACTTGGCACTCTGGTTGGGGACTCTGGGCTAGAGAAGACATTTAATGGAATGTATCTCGTCCTTTTATGAAGCTTTCTCTGCCAATTCTTTATGATGATCCCACCCTTTTCTGAATCTCTATAATAGATACAGTCTGTATCAGATAATTGAGCAATAAAAATCATAAACAGCCCTAAAATATTATCTAGTTGTTTAACAAATGTATTTCTCATCCTCCAATTGATATTGACATTTCCTGGAGAGCAGGGATTACAGTTTTTCATGTCCTCTAAATTACATAGCACATGCTGGGCTAAGAGAAGAGATTTATTTATTTCATTTATTTATTATTTATATTCTGCTTTCTAAAAAGATTTGAGCTGGTTTATAATAGTAGATATAATAAGACCATTAAAGTAATGATTTAAAAAAAAAAAGCTAAAACCAGAATCATAATGCATATGGAAATGTGACATACCCTGGGGAATTTCATCAGAAAATTTAGCTGAATTTCCTAGGAATAGGACTCCCAAGAGAAAACTGTTACGTGCTGGCCGTAACTCAGGGGCAGATGGATCAGCAGGTTGCCTGTGGTCTCTGAATCCTGGGCAACGGTGCCCATGGGCTGTTCACCTCTGGGGCTTTGCTCCAGGCAAGAGACCTGTCTCATTATTGGGCTGCCTCTGCATGAGATGAATACAAGGGCAGCTTTGTAGGTGGAGAAAAAGCCAGTTTGCCAGCAGCCAGCTTCTGACAGCCTTTGGGCATTTCGGTAGAGTTTCTGATGGGAGGAGAAGCCTCAGGTCCAGCTAGCTCACTGCTTTCAAGCCCTTCATCCTTCTGTCTCTCCCAAGGACTGAATCCAACAGGGAAGTGTGAAGAATAACACAGTCCTCATTGCACTAAAAATTGAAGTATGAGCTTTTACCAGAAAAAACTAGGTTGTCCCTAATTATGAATGCAAGACCACTTCATTATAAATGAAAGTCCAATCCATTGTTTCTGACGTGCTAACATAGTCTTGTTGTCATAGAAAAGGTAGAGCTGATTAAAATGCCCTTTTAACATAGATTCCCCAAAGAATATTTCATAATATAATGGATAACCAGTACTTGAACATGAGTTCTATTTAAGATACAGAATTGCTCTTCAAGGGACTGAGTTAATTTTTCAAATTATAGTTCGGTAAGGAATTGCCATGATGAAATAATGTATTCAAGGGATGTAGAATTCTGATCTCTAACTGCTTACTTACCAGGACCTGCAGGCTTTAAGGACTGTCCAATCCTTGAGATTCTTCATTTCAAATCCTAACTGTGGTATCCAAGCGAATACAGGCTCTAAATTAATTCAGTAAACTTTTATTTGGCTTTTAGCCCAATATTCTTGCTGAGATTAAACAGGAAGCAATTCAGAGTTTTAGGTGCTGGGTGAGTGTAAATACTTAGTATTATTGATTTAGGTTGGGGTCAACAAACTTTTTTCCATAAAGGGTCAGACAATGAATCTTTTAGGCTTTGTGGGCCATATGTCTCTGTTGCAACTATTCAGCTGTGCCGCTCTAGCAGAAGGGAAGTAGTTTGTGACAACAGAGGAGTCTGCTGTGTACACATTATTTGTTTGACTCCGATGGCAACTTGAGGAGACGTATTTTATGATACACCATTTTATATGTGAGGAAACTGAGCATCAGAAAGCTCCGGAACAATCAAAGGATTTAAACACTCCTATTGAATGCACTATAGTTGGATCTAACGTAACCATTTCCTTTGGTGAATATTTTCCATATTTATTTTGAGATTAAGAATTGTACTGCACAGCCTAATAAGAGTCTGAGCACCCTGGCTGGTGTGGCTCAGTGGATTGAGCGTCGGCCTGTGAACCAAGTGTCGCTGGTTCAAGTCCCAGTCAGGGCACATGACTAGGTTGCACGTCAGGTCCCTAGTTGGGGGCGCAAGTGAGAGGCAACCACACACACAGTGATGTTTGTCTCCCTCTCTTTCTCCCTTCCCCTCTCTCTAAAAATAAACAAACAAACAAATAAATTCGTCGTCGTCGGCAGCCGTCCGTCTCGAGAGACGATGGTGTAGCTTCTTAAGAGTCTATCTGCACGGCCGAGAATGGCTGTGCAGTCCGACTCGGGAGTGACATGGTATCTGTCTCCTCCCGTGTTGAATCGACATCTTGCGATGACGCTGAAGCTACAGAGCCTGGGCAGCGTGATATGGAGGGCCAGCTGTTGCCCATGCAGCAGACCCCCCCTCTCTTCGCAGCTGAAGGATCCAAGGGAAAGACGGAGTCAATACAGCTTGGGTTCAGGTGCGCCGCAGGAGTTGCCGGTGTTGACTACAACGTCGAACCGCCTTAGGGACTCCGGCTCCGGATTTTCTGTCGGGGTTTACTCCCTTAGCCTTTCCCCTGAAGAGGTATGCCGCAAGGCAGCGGAGGTTTTTTGGAGTCAGAGTTTTCCTTCTCTGATGTACCCTGACTGGAAGATCGAACCAGCGACACTTAGCTCGCAGGCCGACGCTCAATCCACTGAGCTAAACCAGCCAGGGCAACAGTAGTCCTCTCATAGAAAACACTGTAATCTCTTAACAATAGCTAATTGCTTGATTATGCTTCTGTTATAAATTATTTAAGATTTGCCTACCATATCTGAGATGATAAAGGGCTTTCTCATTTTTAGCTCAATTAATTATACGTAAGAGATCCAGGGCCATTTATTGGTTGAATTCCCTATGTGTTTTTGCCTTTGCAGGGAGAGAAGAGTTATGTGTTTCACCTTTCCATCCCTGTGCCTGTCCTGCCTGTAATGCTCATGTGTTCATTCATCCAACAGGCATGAGGATAGCCTCAGTGTCAATCATCTGTGAACTTGTAACCAAGGACCAGTCGCTTGGCCCCAGCCTGCCCGGGCCGCACTCGTCTCTAGAATACTCTGGCAGCTCTCTCTAAGACTGCTTCCATGGTAAGCACTCTGCCTACTTCCTTCTCCCTTGGTTAGCGACCCCTCCTCTCCCCAACACGGCCACAAACAGGCCTGGCCAAGGGTTTGTGCGTCCGCATTCCACCACAGTAACTTCCTCATTGTAACAGATATGAGGCATGAAAATAATTGCAAAAGAAAAGCCTATCAATGCATAAGCGGAAGGAAAATAAAATATCTTTCCAACACACCCAAAGCTAGGACAAGAACTTAGGTTGTAGTAGTGATCATCAAAGCAGATCTGTCATGTGGGGTAAAGGGAGGAACAGACTTCCCACGTGCAATGTCCTTCAGAGCCAACATTGAACTCTGATGGAAGGTTCTCCTAACGTTGTTGTGTGGATGATCGCTTAGAAAGAGAGGGAAAGGCCTCAGACGCTTGATCTGTAAAATGAACTACTGGCTTATCATCTCCAAGGTTATTCAAATATTCAATTATTCAAAAATGATACTTTGTTTCCTTAAATATTAGGAATATGGTCAATGGGGACACCGAATAAAATTCATTTTTATTAACTGTGTTATAGTTATAAATTAACAATGTGCTTGCATTTTTCTTTTTTAACAAATTGAGTTAGATAATCTCAGAAATTAAAAGGAAAGGGCTTTTGAAAATTGACTAAGAAATTAGGCAAGGAAATTAGGTAGTAATTTATAATAGAACATTTTTATCTTTGCAAAAACTATAATCTATTTTAAGAGAGTCAGTCATTTCTATCTTTAATTGAACAGAATTCCCTAATATTTCGTACTCGTGAACAATTGGTTTCCTTTGTTGTTTTTTCCTTCAGAATGATTAACTCATGAATTTGAGCATCTTTAGTATGTTTCAGTTTATTACAGTTGTTATTCTTATAAATTACCCCATCTTCGGCCAGTGAAAGCTTAGTTGTGTTTGATAATGGCTTTGCTATGTGTTGTGACATGATGCCTCAGGCTCGTTTTATGAATTTCCTGCCAGGGACTTAGATTCAACCATAACTTCAAGAAGCCCTGGTTACTTTTAGTGGGAAACAGTATTTTCAAGACCATCTGAGCTGTTCCTCACTCGATCTGTCATAATTTCTAGGTGTTTTCAATGGACAGAGGTAGGACATATGTTATAAATTTTTTAAAAATCCCATAAAGATGAATTTCGAATTAAAATTTAGATACAAAGAAAGTTTTTTGAAAGCTCTACTACCTTACATCTATATTTAATTCCCCTGTCTCAAGAATCTTATTTCAAAACTGGGAATGTCAGAGCTTGAATATCACAAAATTATTCACTCACATATATGGACACATAGAAACACAATAGACTCAGAGGAATAATACCCAAACCACTGCAAATAATATGATTTGATGTTGGGTTCATGAAATGGGAAATGGTTTCCAAGTGATTGATTGAGGATTTATTCAGGAAAAAGTCAAGAGAGTAAGGAAAAGAGAAGAGCACAGGGGAGGGAGCCAGGCAAGGAGGCAATTTCCTGGGAAGCCGTGCCTTAGCCTGACTCTAGGGAGTACCTGAAAGGAGCATGAATTGCACCACAGAGAGGTTGCCTCACCTAGATGGAGGCAAGGGTCCTAAGCTATTGTGCCTTAGTCATTGGCAATAGACAAACCTTACTGGCATGGTGCATAAATTCCAAGGCATTTCTGGGCAAGGTGGCTCCCATCACGTGCAAAAACCAACTGGAACAAGCTCCTGTTCATCCTTGCAGACGTAAGGGTAATAACTAGAATAGCTTGAAATACATTAAATATATTTAAATTCATGAGTTTATAATGGTACTTTTAAAATCTCTCTTTGATCATCATTGGAGACACAAGGGGAGCAATTTATTTAGAAGTGGACAAATAAATGGAACGAATTGACTATCTAACTTTTGCTAATAAAACTATTGGCTTGGTGTAGTTGATGAGGGGAAATGTCTATTTCTAAAAGTATTCTCATTAACAAGTAGAGGATGACAAAATTAGCCTATCATCATTTTCCATTCCTTAAGAAGAAATTAATTGATTCAGGCAATGTTCATCAGTGCTGCTAACATTATGAAAAGAAAATCAGGCAGTTAGAGTCTATTTTTAGAGGTAATAACACCACCTATGAAGAAGTTTTTCACCACCCCCCACCCCCCAAAAAAAGGAAAGAAAAAAAAAAGGCCAGCAGAAACATTCAAGTACCAAATCTGTTGAATGAGAGGAAATGGAAGAGCCAGGGAACAGAATCAGTGAAATCACCGTGGGAAACTTATGGATACATGTAAATGATCGCAAAGAAACAATTTCAATGAAAAAAAAACAACAACACAAAACGGAGCTAGGAAGCTATACATTAATATAAGTGACATCTTAATCAATCCAATGCGTGGGCCTTGTGTTGAACGTGATTCAAATACACAAAATGGTAAAAATCAACGCAGTTTGGAAAATGTGAACTTTGTCTATTTGATGGCATTAAGAAAATGTCTTTTTTGTGTATATTAGTGTGTTTAATGAAAATATAACATTTTTTGTAAGGGAAGTGCTTGCCATTTAGAGATACCTACTGAAATATATTAAAAATTATACAATGTCAAGAATTCGTGTGGAAACAATCTGGGTGGAGAGTTAGGAGGAGGAGAAGTAAGAAGAATGGCTGTGAGTTGGTAACGGCCGCCTGAGTGAGGGGCACGTGTGGTTGCTTTTATTTTCCGCCTTCTTCTTCTTGGGATATGTTTGAAATTTTCCATAACAACAGGTTACAAACACAGAAGAAATATGATGATTTTTAAAACAAAAGCTCTCATTCTATCTTTTGACCTTGGCCTCAAAGTGGAATTAGCAGAGTGAAGATTGAGAGAGAAATGGTAAGGATTTGGGGTGTGCTTTGAGCTTTCCCTTCAACGATCCGCAGGTCTACCATTCAGTGCTTCACCCATTTCATGGGGACCTGACCTTATTTTCTTCAATTTCAAGTGCTCTGTGCGGCATGACCTGTCCTCGGGAATTCATGGTCAAGTGGCTTCCCTTCACATAGCACCTGACCTCCCTCAAGAACAAAAAGACTGGGCTGACTTAGATGAAATATGTTTCGAGGAAGTGGGCAGCAAAATGTCTTTTCCATTACTGTTCTCTTTACCATTCTCTGCATTTCACTTTCTCCATGTACCATAAGCAACTTCATCACTTATTTTTACCAAGTCTCCTAAGCAATGGGAAATGCATTATTCTAGCAAAGAGACCAAGTTCAGCTTTGGGTTGATGATAAGTGACTTTGTTGAACTACTCCATCAACGCATATGGTTCAAAGCACTGCAGGGATCCCAGAAAGTATCTAACACACTTCTGGCTATAAAGAAATTTATCATTTAATTGAAGAGCGATAACAAATATGCTCACATACCCAAAGAAAAGAAAAAGCAAACCATTTTATCCTAAACTGACTGGCAGTGACTTTTTTTTAAGCACAGCATGATGGCAGAAATGGAGAAAGCAGTGCAAATTAATAAATCATGAGAGACATAGGACTTGAGCTGAATTTTTACAACATGGATGGCATTTATATAGCTGGAATGGGAAAAGAAAGAGAAGAATGGAAACAAAGATACCTGGGTTGAAATGACCATGTAAGAGAGGCTTAGAACTTGTTTAACTGGAAAGGATATGGATCGAAGGGCAGCAGGGAAATGGGACTGTAGAGATTGTAAAGGTCAGATTACGCTGGATCAGGAAAAGCAAGTAAGAGGCATGATAGTAGTGACATGTGGAAGTGAGGAATGGAGTCAAACCAGAAAGTGATCCTTTCTCTGTGGATGAACATTGGGATGTTTCTACACTTTAGCCATTGTGAATAATACTGCAATAAACCTGGGGGCGCAAGTATTTCTTTGAGATGCTGTTTTCATTTCTTTGGGGTATGCATATGCCTGGAAGTGGGATTTCTAGATCATAAGGTAGTTCTAGCTTTAATTTTCCGAGGCACCTCCATACTGTTTTCCATAGTGGCTGCATCCTTCTACATTCCCGCAAGCGGTGTGCAAAAGGTCCATTTCCCCACCCCTCTGCCAACACTCTTCTTTACTTTTTTTTTGATATTACTCATTCAAACAGGTGAGAGGTGTTATCTCACTGTGGTTTTGGTTTGCATTTCCTGGGATTAGTGATTTTGAGCATGTTTTCATTACTTGGTCATTTGTATATCTTTTTTTGGATGAAAGCAATGAAAGGAGACAGAAATAAATGGAAAGGCATCCTGTGTTCATGAATTGGAAGAAATATTGTTAAAATGCCAATTTTAAAGAAAAGTAAATAGAATTTGTTAGTAGATTGAAAAAGTTGGAATCAAAGAGTAGTTCCAGGTGTCTATGCTTAAAGACTGGAAAAATGTGTTAAGGTAGAAATAACCACTTGTAACAGAGAAGAAAGACCAATTTGGGATACGGATGTGTGTTGGGATATATAGCGGGTTTCCAATTAAAAGAACTCTTCTAAGGAGTAAGGGTGAGTTATGAACCTCTGCAAATATCCAAGAAAAAATATTTGTGTCTTCTTTCTCATGTGAAAAGACACTAGAATCTACCTGGTGACAAAATTTTCGTACGTGGCATCAGAAGTTGTGAGTTTAAATTCCAGTTCTTCCCTTTGGGAAAATTATTTAATATTTCTGAGCCTTGGCTTTATTCCCTAAGAGTAGAATAAATGATAGCTCCTTCATATTACTATTTGGGGGCTAAAAAAATGATAACATATGTGAAGGTGTGTAGCAGAGCATCCAGAGCAGTCAGACTCAATAAATGTTTGTTCCAGTGAAATGAAACGAAATCTACTAAGCTCAAATTGCTTTGTAGTTCTACCAATCAGATAACCCCATTCTCTTTCCATGTTGTGACAGCAGCCCATCTATTATAGTCTCCCTTTAGGCCTGGGACTCAAGCCTGTGACCCTTATCTTTAGGACTGTAGGATGAAATATTTTTATAACTGGAGAAAGTGAATAATTGAAGGTGTTAACACCTGCAGGAAAAATGACCTGTCCCTTGACAATGCATGCCCCTGCCTTTTAGAAGCCTGCTGCTAGTACTGTTCATGTTGCAGTCACCAGTAACGTCACGTTTGTACCATATGGGGAGGTGATGTCCTCTTGATAATATAAATTTGCATAGCATTCCATGTGCCTCTGGAAGGAAAAAAGGTGCCAAGACAGAGAATTTGAAACAGAATGGTACCTCAGGGATTTGAAGCAGTGGTGGCTGTGTGGTAGTTCTGCACTCCATGAACCTGTGGGTGAGGAGACAGTGGCCTTGGGCCTCGTAGGATCGGCTGTGTGTGTTTGATAGCAAAGAGATTTCACTCAGTTTGTCTCTGAGGAAGACTGGAAATGCTTTCTCCAAGCAGGAGGAGAGGATGCTCATGGAGACTTACCACACTAAAGGGGGTAAGTCGGTTAATTGATGGAACTTAAAATCTGATGGAAAAGGTCCTTGGAGAATTTGCTTGTCGTAACTTGAAATTGGCCTGAAGCTCAGGAGAAAGAGGAGCATTTTACCACAATGAAGAAGACAGATGTAATGCAGTTCCAGCAGGGACAGTTTGGGATGATGCCTGCAGGCCAGGGCCTGGAGCCGTGGCCCAGGTGTGACCCCAAGTGGGAGCAGGTGACCATTCCAGAAAGGTCTGTGTGAACTGATTCAATGACTTCCCCTCCATCTTTTGCCAGACTTAGAAGATATGCATAGAATTCTGGGGTCTGCCAGTTAGAAGATTGATAGCTTTAGTGCTTATCGTCATTGTTTGTTCTATTTTCCACTGATGTTGAGGCAGTTTGAGACTCACACTTACCCATTTACCTTGCGATCTCCCTGTAGTTTTCTTTTTTCACTCTCAACAAGACTGAACCCATCCTTCCAACAGCCTGTGTGCACATCAGTTTTTAAAATTCTTTGTACGTTCTTGCTCTCTTCAACCTGAACACTTCTCTTTGTCTGACCCACCCCTACCTCACAGGTGGTATGTGTAGTCACGTGAATCCACAGATTCTCTTGGATATGAATTCCAGCTCGTCCATTTACTACCCGTGAGCCACACAGCCAGCTGCTTAGCCCTGCCAAGCCTCAGTCTTCTCAACACCTGCGAGTGGCCGCAAGGATGAAATGAGATTGATTTGTTCAATCAGCAATACTTATTAAGAACCTTTGATATGACATGATAAATGGTGGCCGGTTCTGGGGACACATTGACTAAAGCAACAGCAGTGACAGCAAAAACATGTCTCCTGGTGGAGCTTATGCCTTATCTAGAGAGACGGGCAATAACCAAACACACAAAAACAAAAACGAAAGGTTGGGGGGAGGGGTAGATGCTATATAGGAAAATGGATCAGGGCGGGGGTACAGAGGGGCGCGGGAGTGGTGGTTTAGATGGGACAATGTGGCAGTCCCTTCAGGAAGCACGGGTATCAGCCAAGGGCCAGACCTGTCTCAGTAGCTATCTGAAAAGAACATGCCAGGAAGGGAAAAGAAAAAGCGCAAAGACTCGCGTGGAAATGCGCTGGTCTCTCATGCCCGAGGAGCAGCAGGAAATGGTTGTAAGGCAGAACTTAACTAAATGCCTGATACATAGTAGGTTGCTAAGCAAACTTTATTTTTAATACTACGTGCAAAAAGCCAGGTTCTTCTATTAATGGAAATGACTCTGCACACAACCCATCTTAGCTTGGTATACTTCTCAGGCTGTGATATCTAAGTTTCCTTTTCTGATATTTTAAAAATCTCCTGGAGTCGGGAACTTAAGCCTGAGGCCTGGGCTCTGCCTACGATTTATACATTATCAAATTTAGAACTGAGTGAGAATGGCCTTCTCCAAGTGCCACCAAGTGACTTGGACATGTTCTTATAGGACCACATAAAATACTACAATGTAAGGTTTTTTGTATCTCATATCAGTCTGCCTTTTCTGTTTACTTTTCTTTATTTCTCACAAGCCATAAACTTCCTGAAAGGAGAGCTTCTACCAAATTCCCAGCGCAGAGCTCAGCGCGTTGCACACAGCCAGCACGTGGCACGTTTGCTGAGCGGTGGGGACAGCTCAGGTGTTTAAGACACCGGGGAGAAAACCCAGGCAGAAGTAAACCCTTTAAAGGCTTTCGTGCCCAGCAGAGAGATTTGCGGATTTGCGCTCTGGCGGCTGAGAAATTGATGTGCAACAGCTCACGGAGTAAATGTGTGTAGGAACGGCAGCCCCCCAGCCTCCGGCTGATGTCAGCGGTTCCAGTCCAGAGGTGGGTGGGGTGGGGGTGTGTCTGCGAGTGTGAGTGCATGTGTATGTCCACGCCTACGCATTGTCCAGGTGGATTTTCTCTTTGAATAGGCTCAACTTTCCATTGGCACGCATTGTGTAGATCCAAACGACAGCAAAATTAGCTCCAGGTACGATGACCACTTTCAAGAACCGTTTTTCGTTCTATAGTCCTGTCCTATCATTTCCAGCGGGTAATACTGGTTTTTCATGTAGAGTAATGTGCATTTCCACCTTTAATGAATGTACTCATGACTGTACACGAGATGTTTTTACATAAAAATAACATACGTGTTACATGGACATGTCCAATAATGTAAAGGAGGTAAGAAAGTGACAGGTTTAAGCAATGAAACCCGGAGCACTATTTTAGTAAACAAAATTAAACAAAACTATAATATTTTTATTGCTTAAAATTCACCTCCAATTCTTAAATATCTTCTGTGAATACCAAAGTATGGCTACTTTTTTTTTTTCTCTAATTGTAGTTAGATTCTAGGAAGGAGGAAAGTCAGCAAAAAAAGTTTCCAATTTTTTTTTTTTTGTAAAGAGGACTCTATATCCTATGATTTCTATTAGTGCTGATAAGAAATATTGTTACTTTGGAAATCTGACAGAGATAGACAGAGATATAGACAGAGAAAATGAGAGGGACAGACGTTCAGTTGTGTCTGTCATCATGGCTCAGCTTTGTATCCAAAATTGGTAAAATTCGGTCCCACAGATCTTGAATTTCAGAGAGACATAGGTCAGTGCTGGTGACCAAATCAATAAAAAGCACTGGAAGCTGAACTCAGACCAGAGTAAAAGAAGAAATTTGTTTCAGAGGAAGAGAAGATAATTTCTTGTTTTGATTACTTTCTGAATAGTTATTGCGGGTCAATTCTTATTTTCATTTTTAATGGAATGCACCATCTTTGGTTAATTCACCAAGTAAAAGTTGCATTTGGCCTTAGGGGTGTGTTATCAGTGGTCTTAGATGACAGATCATCCAATTGTTTTCATAGCACCATTGCCCAAGGAAGGCAGCATAGATGACCAGGTGTCGTCATCCCCTGCAGAGGATGACAGAGGGGAGCCAGTCCTAAGTCCACCTGCTTGACTTGGAATGCCTGCCCGCGGTGTTGAGGCTACCCCTTTTTTAATATATACCAAGGATACAGCCATGTTTGGAGCACAGTCCTTGTTAAATGGTGATTTCATGCCCTCTTTATTTGGTTAAGACTTAGAAGACATGACATGTTTTAGAAATTATAAAAAATTATCATAGTAATTATTAGGATAATTAAAATGAGTTATTTCCATTATGCAGTTGTATGTATAGTACCTTTCTAAGACGAATTTATCATCTTTTGGCATCTAATTACACTATAAAAAAAGGAAGAGAAGCTTCTAATCAATTAAGCAAACAAGCTCAAGGTGTAGTTTTTCTATGGCACCTTTTTCTGACTTTGATTACAAAATTACAGTGCAAGGAAGTTCAGCTCTAATCAGAAAAAAATAAAAAGCTTTCCAAGGGAGATCAGAGAAGAATGCTAATATCGTCTGGCTAAATTATTTTTTTAAATGTTCAGTTTACCATATTTATAACATCTGTTTTTAAGTTATCACCACCGTTATTTGTATTATTGGTGGCCTATAAATGAGATATTGAATCAGAATTAATATGGCTGGGCCAGTTCAAAACTCAGACAACTACATATTGGAGCAGCTTTTCCAAGTACAGAGCGCAACTATCGAACACCCTAGTGATTTTGCGAGGTTCTGCCTTGTACTGGAAACAAAGGGTCTGAGATCACAGACGGGTCAAGCAGTAAGGGAAGGGTCCAGGCTAAGGGCGAGAGCAATTACAAATTCATGCACGTGAACTTGGATGCCACCCTGTCATGTTTGGGATATTGTCAGAGCATGGTAAATTCGCAATTTCACAACATATCCACCTCATTTATGGAAAAAAAAAATCCATTCAGTTTCTGGGACAGTTGGCACTCCTTGACGATTCTCCATTTCTACATGTTTGCTTGTCTTGGGCTGGTTTTTGCAACATTTTTACAGAGTGGGATGGCAGGATCTGCAGAGAGAGTTAGAGGCTGGCTAGGATTTCTTGGCCTGTGATGGTGGCACCGTTTCAGTCCCTCTTGGTAAGGCCCATTTCATCGAGGTTAACTTGAATAGTACTCTGCTGATTCTCCCATCAATCAAGGCGGCACGGCAAATTGCTTGTTTGTAGTCTCAGCTACATATTTTTGCCTCTTGGTTAAATGAGCAGTGGTCAAAGAGATAAACACTATAATTGGCTACCAAAAGGATGCTCTAGACACCCAAACTCTTTGCCAAGGTATATTATATAAATGTGTCATGAAGTAAATTTTCCTTGAATAGTTACATAAAATCAGGATTGCAGCAATAGTCTGCTTTACTGTGAAAGCTACGTGATTTTATCTGCATTGTCCAGAGTGATATTTTATTCAGTTTGTAGCAGATGTTTTGGGCAGATTCTTTCTCTTTCAGATCATTCTTAAAGTACCTATAATAAAAACATATACATTTCTGCCCTGGTTGGGTGGCTCAGTTGGTTGAAGTGTTGTCCCATGCAGCAAAAGGTGGCAGGTTCAGTTTTGGTCGGGGCACATACCTAGGCTGAGGATTTAATCCCTTGTTGGGGCACATACAGGAGGCAGCTGATCAATCTCTCTTTCTCCCCTCCCCCCATTGCCCTTCCCTTCTCTCTAGAATCAATAATACATATTCTCGAGTGAGGCTTAATAAAAAGCATATGCATTTCTGTTCATTAGCTTGGAAAGATTGTTACTGAATTCGCTGAAGAAAATTTGGCATTTTTAAATTATTGCAAAATAAAAGTTGGTGTTCTTTACTATTGTTCTACTTTTTTTATACAGTGTGTTATACAGCTGATAAGTTTTATGCAACAAAAGTATTTCAAGCGATGCATATAATATTTTGAATTATGTAGCTAAAACTTATGTTTACATAACAGTATCACAGGTGTTACTACCTAAACAAATTAAAATCATCATGACAGAATCATAATGAGACATCATAATTGAGTCAATTGGCTATTTGGCCCTTACCATTCTGGCTTACACTGCATTTTTTCCTTGTGGAAATTCTCCAGCTGAAAGGAGCCCGCCAAATCATCTACTCTAACATATCAGCTTTGCACAGGGGGTTACTGAGATCCAGACGGATTCAGGGAATTATTCAAGGTTCCCCAGCTCGGCAGACATAGAGTCAGAACCCGAACTCTGGCTCTGGTTAGTAGGATTCAAGGGCTGTGGGCCAGTCAATCCCGGATTTGATTTCTGATTTTGACAAGTGACCTAGAAGTACTTCATTTCTTCATCCATAGAATGGGGATAAGCAACCTACTCTTTGGGGCGCCCTATGAGGTGACGGACAGACGTGCCCAGTGTGTTGCGTGGAATCCTCAACAAATGTGACTTCCCTTCTCGCCAAGGCTCTCTGTAGGATAACACGGAGAAGCAAATGTTCCCCTCAGCTGTTCTTTTACTTTCCACTGGTTAGTTCTTTGTAAGATAAGATTTCCAGGTATATTTATAGGTTTCTCTAAGCACCAGGGCTGTAAGAATTTGATCTTCTACCAAGCATTGTAAATCACTTTTTACCATTTGCGTTGCCTTGGACTTACCTATTCTAAACTCTAAAATATACCCCCATGGTGATTTAATTTAATTTAATTTAATTTTAAATTTGGCACTGGAGTTTAAGTGATCTGAGGTGATAACATACTTCTCAGAGTCTAGTTTAAAAGTCCTGACCAGTGTTATTTCTTAGTGTTATTTATTCTGTGGCTGAAAGTTCAGGGATCACCAAGATAAAATAAAGAAAAAGGTTTCCCAAGTGGCCTGGTTGTAGTTTTTGTTATTAAGACAATAAAGATTTTTTTTCAGATCAGTTAAAAGTTGTTTTTTTTTTTTTCTTATACACAGTTGGCAGGATGGACATGGGGTATAACAAGCTCCTGCCACATACCGGTGCCTTGGTATCCAAGAAAAGGACAGCTTTATTATATAATATCCAGACTCGGAGGAGCATTTCCTATGTGCCAGGTACCCTGCTAGAGAAAACCCACTCTTCTGAGGGTTACATTTATAGCTAAAGTCCTATGCCAAGTATAAGGCTAAGATAAGGTTTGAAGAATTAACATTAGACTCACAAACCAATGCTTATTTCTCTTTACCAGTTAAGTTTCCAAGCCAACCCTTTCTGTGACTCCCTTTGCTAAATGGAAGACCATGATTCAATCTGAAACACTACAGAATCAGAACTAAGAAGCCATCATACAAGTGTAGTAGAATTAAAGTGGCAGTGTTGATTTCTTTTTATTGCCCTTGACTTATGAGTTTGTAAGCTGTAAATCTGTTGGTTTTGTTACCCAGGAGAAACCTGAGTCAGGAGGCGACCCCTCCCCGCTTCCCCACCACTGCCCTCCAGTGCTTGAGCTTGTTCCTTGGTTCTTGCCTCACTTGAAACAGATGAATTTAAGCAAGAGAAAAACATGTATAGAGGAAATGAGATAGCAAGCTTATTTATGAAATACATACAAGCATAAAACTGCTAGCAGGCACCTGCCTGGTCTGAATGCCCCACATATAGAGGAAATAAGTTTGTTAGTAAGTTTGTTCTATATCTTTGAGCTGAGGCTACAAGTGAGCTCCTAGCTAATCTGAGTGTGCTGACTATTGGGGTTCAGGGGTTATGTACCTTAGTCAGCTTCTAGGATCCCCCTCATCATCCCCCTTTTAAACCTTGGGAATAATGTACAGCTACAAAGGCTTTCTTTCTCAACTAGGAAAGGCCCTTTGTCTAAGTTAGTGAAATTGCTACAGAGGTTCCCTGTCCTAACATACAGTCTCAAGGACTCCCCTCCTCCTGCGCTATCCCTGCGTGTGATGTTCAGAACACCCAGCTATCTCATCAGACCAGGCTCAGGACTGCTGAGTCAGTGGGTGAGACGTGTCTCCCTCCTCCTCCCTGCCTTAGTTCACTACCTATCCTACCTAACAGTCTTGTTCCCCCCCCCCAAAAAAATTAGTTTTTAAACAAAATTTTTTGAGCTTCTAGTTGCTTAAATGTTGGCATAATAAAGCAGTTGGAACATGGCTTAGTCAGGACAAGGAACTTCCAGCCATTTGTGGGTTGAGCTCTAAACATTCATGTCCCAGAAAACAAAGTGTGACAATATGAATACAGTTTTCCAAAATAGAAAAATAAAATAAAATTATGGTTTCGAGTCTTAACATTTCAATCTTCAATTCGTTTTGAGTTTATTCTTGTGTGTGGGGTAAGAGGATGTAAATGTTAGACTTGAAACCGTAAAAATCTTACAAGAAATCACAGGCAGTAAAATGTCAGACATTTCTCAGCAGTATTTTTTTCTGATATATCTCCTCAGGCAGGGGAAACAAAAGAAAGATAAACAAATGGGACTACATCAAACTAACAAAAGTTTTTGCACAGCAAAGGAAACAATAAACTACATGAAAGACAACCCACTGAATGGGAGAACGCATTGACCAATGATATATCTGCTAAGGGGTTAATATCCACAATTTATAAAGAACTTATAAAACTCAACACCAAAAGAACAAACAATGCAATTTAAAAATGGGCAAAGGGTCTACCGCCAAAGCAGGCAGAGGGTGCCCAATCCCGTCTGGTTTGGAAGCTAAAAATGGGCAAAGAACCTGTATAGATACTTCTCCAAAGAGGACAGACAGATGGCCAATAGTCATGGAAAGATGGTCAGTGTCACTAATCACCAGAAAAATGTGAATTAAAACCACAACGGAATATCACCTCACACCTGTCAGAATGGCTATCATCAATAAATCAACAAACCACAAGTGTTAGTGAGGATGTGGAGAAAGGGGAACCCTTGTGCCCTGTTGGTGGGAATGCGGACTGGGGCAGCCGCTGTGGAAAGCAGTATGGAGTTAACTCGAAAGTTAAAAAAGGAACTGCCTTATGATCCAGCGATTCCACTTCTGGGAATATATCTGAAGAAACTCAAAACACTAATTTGAAAGAATATACACATGTGCACCTCTATGTTCATTGAAACATTATTTGCAAGAGCCAAGATTTGGAAGCAGCCCAACTGCCCAACAGTAAATGAGTGTTTCAAAAAGCCGTGGTACGTTTACACAGTGGAGTACTACTTGGTTGTAAGAAAATAAGGACATCTTAACTTTTGTGACAGCATGGATGGATCTGGATGCTATTAAGCTAAGTGAAGTAAGACAGTCAGAGAAAGACAAGCATCATATAACTTCACTTATATGTTGAACTTAACGAACAAAATAAGCTCACAAACAAAATAGACAGACTCATAGAGACAGAGAACAGACTGACAGCTGTCCGAGGGGAGTTGGGTTCGGGGCTTGGTGAAAAAGGTGAAGAGAAAAAACTCATAGACAGATGTAACGGGATGGTGATTGCCAGAAGGAAGGAAAGGGGGATGGGAGGAAGTAGAAGAGGATAAAGGGGGATAAATGGTGACAGAAGGAGACTTGGCTTTGGGCGATGAACACACAGTAGAATAAAAAAGTGAAATGGTGTGGGAAAATTAGCTGATGAATTTAGGTCAGATTAAGAAGAAAATACTGACAATTTAGAACAAAACAAATATTTATGTATGTATGTATGCATGTATGTATTTATTTATTCATCTATTAGTATTCCCTGATGAATTCAAGACTTGATAGTTTTTTTTTTTTTTTTTCTTACTTTCTTTTTATTGTTGACACTATTACAGGTCCCCATTTCCTCTCTTTGCCTCCACCCCCTGCCATTCCCTCTGGCCATCACTGTCGTCTGTGTCCACGGGTCATGCATGTTTGTTCTTTAGCTGATCCTTTTCCCTTCTTTCACCCAGTTCCTGCCTCACCCCTCCCCTCTGACACCTGTCAGTCTGTTCCATGTACCCATGCCTCTGTTCCTATTTTGTTCGTCAGTCTATTTTTGTTCATTAGATTCCACATAGAAGTGAGATCATGTGGTATTTGTCTTTCACCCACTGGCTTATTTTAATTAGCATAATAATCTCAGTGTCCTTGTCTGCATCATTGGGGCTGCAAGAATCCGGGTGATCTATTTGGGTAATGCAGAGCAAGAAAGGAAGAGAAGAGCAAAGGAGGGGAAAGGGGGCAAAAAGAGGAAGGAGGAGTAAGGGATGTAATTAGGGGAAGGGAGACAGGCGGACCAGGAGAAAGGGCACATCATCGAACGCTCTCATTTGATAACTGGCTCAGACACTCCCTGTTTTAGCTGAGCTTCAGTTCAGAGCTCAAATCTGTTGAACTGTCTTCTCAGTAACAACTAGTTCATAAGTTTAATAATTACCTCACATCTCCTGTCCACTCACTAAAGAGAAATATGTCTTTAGAGTCCTTTTAAAATTGGATTGCTTCTGTGAACTTAAACTTACAGGAGTTTTAATTTGGACCATTTGTTTCTTAATAAAAAGGATTAGTTTTTTTTTTTTTCCCCTACATAGAACCCATAGAAGAAGTCACTCTGCCCACTCCTCATGTGAATTAGCTCGGTAGGACATTCAGGGCATGTGAGGTTTGGGTGCTGGGTGCTATTGATTTTACTGCCTCAAAAATTAGAGATGGAAATGTCCTCTTTTTCATCCGGTACATCTTTCTGCCAAAGCCAAATTAATTTTAGCACTTTTCTTTCCAGGACTTTGTATAGCTCATGTCTTAAAGCATTGGGACCATATAAATCCTGGAAAACCTGGTCTCTCAATATCCTTTATGGCAATGTGGTTAAATGGAAGGTGTGTTATGACCCATTGAGGGCCAATATATATAAATGAGAACAATAAAGATTAATCAGGTTTTGGATTCCCCTAAGATTACTAAACAGCATCTTCTATGGCATTTTGTTTGCCAAAGTATTTTTTCACGTATCGTCTCAGTCAGTTCTTGCGATGTTCCTGTAAGATAACCAAACCCTTGTTCTGTGTCCCTTTCACAGATAGAGGACTAGAGAGGTCCCAGTGGTGGAGCTGAGGCTAAAATTCATGTCACTTTTCTTCTCATCTATCCCTTTTTCCCATTCTCCTCATAAGCTCAGCAGAGGAATATTCCCTGGTTTATCTCTGAATGCCCATTGCTGCTTTGAATTAAATGACACAAGTTATATGAGAAGTAATTAAGCAAAGTCATGGAATGTGGGAGAACGAGATTTGTCTATGGTGATGGAGACAGGAAACCAGGAAAGGAATTCTAAAGTGGAAGGGCGACCTAAGCACTTACTATGTGGGGCTAAAAGATATATGCTCCTGCCAGACTTCCCTGGAAGATTAGAAACTGAGATCTGTTTCCAGCCACAAGCCTTCTTCCTTTCTAATCACCCCCTTCCCATTTTATTTGCCGTATACTTGTCACATGACAGTATTTCCATGGTAATGAACTACGATATTACAAACACTAGTCAAATCAATATGTAGAAAGAAGACCAGGGAACAAAGGACTTCCTGGTCACACAAAAATAACTAGTTAATTACTAGCTCTAAGACAGTTTAAAGGAAAGTGGAAGGATACCATAAAACAAAAGGAAATTATGATTATTCAATTTACCGAAGGGCTTAGATGCAGAAAACAGGTCAGTCTTCACACTCAGTAAATTTAACTGTTGATTCTCAACAGGCTAAACATCATCCTTTTAATTCCTTTGTATAATTTGCGAGATCAATTCAGTGTTATTTTTAAGTGGCTAAGAAGTAGAAAATGTTTTAAAGATGTTACGAACTGTGCAAGAAAAAATGTAAATCATCAGCAATAACAGCCACGTCGTCATCGGCAGCCGTCCGTCTTGAGAGACGATGGTGTAGCTTCTTAAGAGTCTATCTGCACCGCCGAGAATGGCTGTGCAGTCCGACTCGGGAGTGACACGGTATCTGTCTCCTCCCGTGTTGAATCGACATCTTGCGATGATGCTGGAGTGTCCTCTCCAGTGAAGCTGAAGCTACAGAGCCTGGGCGGGGTGATATGGAGGGTCTGCTGTTGCCCATGCAGCAGACCCCCCCTCTCTTCGCAGCTGAAGGGTCCAAGGGAAAGACGGAGTCAATACAGCTTGGCTTCAGGTGCGCCGCAGGAGTTGCCGGTGTTGACTACAACGTCAAACCGCCTTAGGGACTCCGGCTCCGGATTTTCTGTCGGGGTTTACTCCCTTAGCCTTTCCCCTGAAGAGGTATGCCGCAAGGCAGCGGAGGTTTTTTGGAATCAGAGTTTTCCTTCTCTGATGTGCCCTGACTGGAAGATCGAACCAGCGACACTTAGCTCGCAGGCCAACGCTGAATCCACTGAGCCAAACCAGCCAGGGTGAATAACAGCCACGAAACACCCGCAAAGTCTCACTCCTTTCTCAGTTTAACATGCGGCCGCCGTTGCCTTTAATGGGGCAGGCATAGTTGAGGCAGTGGTTCATTTGTTCACAATGCAGGTAACTGCCTCTGTTTGGATCTTTCAGAAGATCAATGTAGTTTTTTTGCTACCCTGAACAGATTATCACATGTAAAAAAAACCCCAAATGCTATTTATCCACATGTCAGGTAATTTATGCCATTCATTTCTTATTTTCTTTTTGAAGAATGGAATGGTGTTCTGGGCCCAGCTAACCTGTTGTTATGAAAGGAGGAGGGTTGTTCAATCGCATGTACCACTGAATTTCCAAAATAATAAACTTTAAAGTTCATTAATGCATCTATTCAGCCATTTATTCATTCAGTTGACCAAGCTTTACTCACTGCCTATCATATGGGATATGTCAGACCCTGGGATAGCTTTTAAGATCTCAAATATGATGGTAGGCTACAAGGAGAGATCATAATGAAAGCCCTATGTTTAGTCTCCCAAAGACTGTTCAATGCAAGTGTGCCTACCCTTTACATGCACAAGCACACTTATTTACACACCAACACACTGACATCCTTAATCACCCCAGAAATATGAACTAGCCTGCGAGCCCATTTAGAAAGCAGTAAGTGCTCCACAATGACATTTACTTAATAAATTATAACTAAGAACGAAAGATTCCTTAGATAAGAGGAAAAATGAAAAGACCAATGTTGGGTTGCAGGCCATTTAAGTTGTCAAGGAAATATATTGACTACTTATCAAATGAAACTCCAATTTCCTATTGCTTTCACTTCTTTAACAGAAGGATATGAAAACCCCCTCCTCCCCACAGAAGGAAGGACTAGTTCTCAGAATGAGCCATGTCATTTGAATATAGTTAGCTGGATGAAAAAAAAACTCACCATGTTGCTTTTCTTTTCTCAGTTTCCGTGAGGAACACTTGTTTCAGTTCACTTTGTACACACTTCTTGGGTGCTGACAGCAGTCCCTAAACCACATTTTGGGAACAATGGCAGAAAACACTAACGCTGTATCTCTGTGATCAGCCAAGAGGCCCAAACGTTAATCTAAATCAAGTCTCAGGCACTAATTAATGTCAGATCTTGGTCAAGTTGCTTTCCTGTTGCCCAGTTGTAAAATGGGAAGTCTAATGGAATTTGAGAGGATTAAATTATAGAAGTCATATAAAATTTTTACAGTGCCTCATAAGTAACACCATGCTGACAGCCATTGTGGCAATATATCCAATGCAGCTCTAGATGATCCAATGCCCATTCTATGCCTTTTGCATTCTATGCCCTTGCTATCAAAAGCTGTGAAGAGTCTGAGAGTTCATGCTTCCAGGCAGACGAATGAGTCTGTTGCTTTTTCATGGTTGGCTGCAGAAAACATGACTCTTGGTTCAGACACCAAGGGCAGTTACTCAGAGCAGTAGCCGGAGTATGAACATTTGTGCCCATTCCTGAGCCTCAGTTTCTGCAGAGTGATGCTAGGAAAGTGGGGGGGGGGGGGACTCTTGAAAAATACAGTGGGCTACACTCCAAAGAGGAACCCTGGGCTTAGAGAATCAGAATCTTATATAATAGGTGGTAAGTCTGCTTGCCATTTGCCGTGGAGAGAAATGTTATGTTTATTACATTGAGAAGTAAGCAACCTTGCCCTTATTAGAGAGGATGACATTATCTCTCTCTTTCAAGGCTGTTTCCTATACAAACATGTTCAAAAAGATAGTCTGGATAAAAGGCAATCAGTGCCACTCTTCCAAGAGCAGGTGCACTAGGGGTCCATGGAGAATGGTATCCTAATGCTCCCTCCTTAAAAAAAAAGTGTCTTTTAAAACTTAATGTTTTTAGATCAGTTTTAGATTTACAGCAAAATTGAGAGGAATGTACAATGATTTCTTATCTTTCCCATGCTCCCACACATGAATAGCCTTCCCTGTCATTGACATCCCCCACTGGAGTGGTACATTGGCCATAATGAAGGAAGCTATACTGATACATCATAATCACCCAAAATCCACAGTTCCCATTGGGGTTCACTCTTAGTGTGTACATTCTATGGGTTTGGACAAATATATAATGGCATGTATTCTTCATTATAGTATTATAGCAAGTAACACTTGATACTTTTTAGAAATTGTATCAATTGATTGTCCCTCTTCTTCCCTACATATTTGAATTCTTTCCTTTTTAACTGGATATTTCCTTTAAACAGTTGATAAATTCTTGAATGTCTACATTCCTAAAAAAGAAAAAAACAGGTGACAATACAGTTTTTTCAACACTGTTTATTAAAGAGACTATCCTTTCCCCCATTGAGTATTATTGGCTCCCTTGTTAAATATTAGTTGATCACATATGTGTGGGTATATTTTGGGCTTTCAATTATATTGCATTGGTTTATGTATCTGTTTTTATGCCATTATCATACTATTTTTATTATAATAGCTTTACAATATAGTTTGAAATCGGGATGTCTAATGCCTCCAGCTTTGTTCTTTCTCAGTATTGCTTTAGCTATTTGGATCTCCTGTGGTTCCATATTAATTTAAAGAGTATTTTTTTTCAGTTTCTATGAAAAGTGCCATTTGGAATTTTGATAGGGACTACATTGAATTTTTAGATGGATCTGTGTAGTTTTGACATTTTTACAATATTCTTTCAATTTGTGGATACAGTATATATGTCCATTTATTTTGTCTTCTTTAATTTTGGCAACAATGTCTTATAGTTTTCAGAGTACATATCTTTTACCTCCTAGGTTAAATTTATTCCTAAGTATTTTATTGTTTTTGATGCTATTATAAATACGAGTAAAATTTTCCAGATATTTTATTGCTAGTGTAAAGAAATGCAACTTATTCCTGTATGTTGGCTTTGTATCTTGCAACTTTACTGAATTTATTGATCATTTCTAACAACGCCTCAGTGGAGTCTCTAGGATTTTTTTATATATAAGACTATGTCATCTGCTCTCGCTCTCCGTGTGTGTGTGTGTGTGTGTGTAATCTTTCACATATATAAAAAAGAAAATCCTGTCATTTGTGAGAATGTGGATGAAACTAGAGGGCATTATGCTAAGTGAAATAAGTCAGAGAAAGACAAACACTGTATCATTTCACATGTGAAATCTGAAAAGGCCAAATTCATAGGAAGAGTAGAGCGGTGGTTGCCAGAGACTAGGTAGTGGGAGAAGTGAGAAGATGCTGGGCAAAGGGTATAAACTTCCAATTATGAGATGAATAAGTTCTGGGAGCTCACTGTAAGTATGGTGATTATGATTAACAATACTGTATTGTATACTTGAAGGTTGATAGAGAGAGGATCTTAAATAGTCTCATCACACACACACACACACACACACACACACACACATAACCGACAAAACAAACAAGATGACTCAGTAACTCTGTGAAGTGATGGATGTGTTAATGCCTCTTGTTTTGGTAATCATTGCTTAATATGTGTATACATATATGTAATCATCATGTTGTATACCTTAAACTTAGTTTATATCTTATGTCATTCTATACCAATAAAACTGAAGGGAAAAAAAGAAAACTAACCAACTCCTCCCTACTTCTCACCTTCCATCTTCTCCTAGTCACTGTTGTATTCTCTTCCTTACAACACAATTTTTCAAGATGTTTTATGCTTGGCTCCCCATTTAACCATAATCCACTTACTCTTTTTATTATTAAATAGAAAATAAATACAAAAGAAGTGCACAAATCATATGTGTACAATTCAATGAGTACCTATGTAACCTCTACCCAGGTGTAGAGACAGAAAAATATAAATACCCTTATGACCCAGTAATTTTAGTCCTAGATGTGTAACCTGGAGTACACAAACTAGGACATATGTGAAAGAGGGTTTATAGCAACATTTTTCAATCCTGAAGAAGTGAAATCACCATCTACAGAACAGGTGTAATCTTCCCCTTATTATACCCTTATAATTTTCCCCAGCAAACCTTACTTCTCTTATAGACAGTCACTGTGTTGCTTACAAGATAATAATGTTGTTACCATGCTCTAAATTTTACCAGTATATTTCAGTCTTTACCAATTTTTGAATTTTATGAAAAGTCATAATTTGCATGCTTTTGTGTCTACTTCTTTCACTTAACATAATAAGTATGAGATTTGCCTATATTCTTGGGTATACCTGGAGTTTGCTGCTAGAGTTCATTCCTTTTCATTCTGTATAGTATTTTATTGCATGTGCCTTCTACAATTTATTTACCTATTCTTTTGTAGATGTTTGCTCCCATTTCTGAAATATTGAGCAATGTCACTATAAATAGCCTCATAAATGTGTCCTATTATATGTACTGTAGGTTATATACTAGAAGCAGAGTTGATGTATTACAGGCTCTATGCATCTTTAATGATAATAGATCATTGCGAAATCTTCATTCCTATTGTACAAGCAGAGTAGTAAGGTTTCTGTTTTACCACATTTTATTGAAAAGCAAACACTTAGTAATATGTGTCGGGCAGCATTCTCAGCACATTGACTTAAGCTTTATAATATAATAAAGGTGAGGTGGTATTGCTCTTCCCACTTTCAGGTAAGGAAATTGGGGCACAGAGAGCTGAAGTGAATGGCCTCAATTAACACATTTGAAAGTGGCAGAGTTCAAGAGATTAGATTCTTAGCTCTTCTGATACGTGCCTCTCTCTTCTTTGTTCACATATATTTTATTTCTTTAATTTTTTAAAATTTTTTTCTTTTTTACTGTTCTATTACAGTTGTCCCAATTCTCCCCCCATTGCTCTCCACTGCCCAGTCCCACAAAGTCAATCCCTGCTCTGTGGTTCATGTCCATGGGTCATTTATACTAGTTCCTTGACTAGACCCTTCCCCTTCTCTCTCCCCTCCCTTCATACTTTAACATTTCTGACAACCTTGTATCTGTAATGGTAATTTTATCTGTGGTTTTGATTTGCATTTTCTTTAGTATAAATTAGCTTGAGCAGATTTTCATATCTTTGTTAAATATTTGGGTGTTCTCTTTTGAAGATATCAGGTGTAAGTCTCTCTTACTTAAGTTTCTATTGGATAGTTTGTGTTTTCTTATTGATTTGTTGGAGTTTTTTCCATAATCTGGGTATGAGTCCTGGATATATATATATATATATATATTCCCTACTCAGAGGCTTTCCTTTTCTTGATTGGTATCTCCTAATGAACAAAAGTCATTAATTTTAATTTTAATTCATTTAAATGTATAAATCATTTTCTTTATGGTTATGCCTTTTTGTTCTAGATTATAAAGTATGCCCACCAATAGTTACATATATAGATTAGCTATATTATTGCCTATATTCTTCTCTATACATTTTATTGCTGTTGAACTTTCTAATACATCACACATTCATATTGTATATGTTATGATAGTTAGTTTTATGTGTCTACTTGGCCTGGCTATGGAGCACTGGTCTGGATGTTGCTATGAAGGTGTTCTTAGATGTGATTAGCACTTATGGGTAAGTAAAGGATATTACCCTCAATAATGTAGCTGGGCCTTACTCAATCAGTTGAAGACTTTAAGAACAAAAATAAACCAACAAACAGACAAAAACAAACAACGTGAGATCACGTGCAGAAGAAGGAATTCTGTCTCAAGTTTGTAACAGAAATCCTGCCTGAGTTTCAGCCTCTAGCATGTCCTATGGATTTCAGACTCAAGTCGGCAGCTATTGCCCGAGGCCCAGACCTCTGGCCTGCCAGACAGGTTTCAGGCTTGCAAGGCCCCACAAACACATGAATCAGTTCCTTAAAATATGTCTCTTAATATACATGTACATATATTCTGTTGGTTCTGTCTGTCGGGAAAACCCCGACTTACACAGATTTTGGTACCAGAATAATTCTAGATGAACAGAGTCTTAGGGGTATTTTCTGAGTTGCGTCTGCAGTTTCTGGGATCAGTTCTCCAATATAATTAGATTTAGAGATGCTAATAACTCTATTGTCGTTAGTAAAGAAGGCACTGATAGATCGTGATATGATGTGGCAAGAGACGTGCCACTACCATCGTTGGATCGGCTGTTGCTACTGTGTGTACTTAACAAAGTAGGGAAGACAAGAACACGCTCAAGTGCTGCACAAACAACCTAAAAGTCCCAGTCAGTTCTGAAAGAAAGCCTGGTCCCCTGTAGCTGCAGAGCCAATATTTGATATTTCTCAACACTAAAAAACCCAACCTCAGCTTGTGAGTGGCTGAATTACAACATCAATTGAATTTCTAAGCTGACAAGAGACCTGCTCTTAAAAGTGAGCATATTGATTGTGATGGAATGGGATCCTGAAACTTGCAATGGGAGCATATGGGCAGTTCTTAAATTCTGATGCACCTTCTTTGCCAATGGAAGCACTCACGCTCTCCCCTTCCGAGGTCAACTGTGCTTTGCTTGAGGAACCTCTAATGGCCCCTCCTGAAACTGTTGCCTTGCACACACTGATGAGTCTCTTCAGTACACCCCCACCCCCAACCCCACCTGTCTTTGCTTCTTGAACTCTTAAGTAGACACAAGTCCCAGCAAATTTCTGCCCTCTTGTTCCACAAGTTCATTAAAATCATAGCTCAGTTTTATAGTTCATTTTGTCCTGGAAGGATAAAGGGCTTCTGGGCTCAAGTGGACTTTGAGTGCCCTGTTACCTGGTTCCCTGGGTTCTTGTTTTCTCATATGTTTTGAGAAACATAATTCTTTATTATATTGTAAAATTTTCAGTATCGAGAAACTATTTTTCTTTGTTTTTAAGGTGGGGTGTGTGTGTGTGTGTGTGTGTGTGTGTGTGTGTGTGTGTGTGTGTGTGTAAGTAAGTAGCCTAGCTTGCCATGACTAAACAATGAAAATCTAAAGTCTTCTTTTAAGCATATTGAACTTGGGTTTAAAAAAAGATGAAACTTTTCATGCAGCAATGAAGGTTGCCAATCATATGTTTCATGCTTCTTTTCCCATCTCCACGACTCTGCTCCTCCCACTCATCTGGACAAATGTAGCTTCTTTAAATCTTTGCTTGTCAGACTTCCATACAGCTAGATTTTGTGAAACTTCTGGGTGTTATTTGTTCTGAGGTCTGGTTATACTATTTTCTGTAGTTGTGCGAGGAGGCAAAGTGTCTTTCCCAACACCTCCATCTTGACCAGAAGTGCTTTGCCAGAGTTCTGTCATTCTGATGGAAGAGTTATTGTCATGAGCTCAAAGTAGGAAAAGGGTCTGCCTTAACTGATGGTTGCGTGGAAGTCTGTAACATTCAATTCTTTTTCCATATACTATATAGAATATATGTATATATAATGTATAGTTATAAGAAATAGTATGTATAAATATATTTATAGATATATATGCTATTGCTTGTAACTATATATATGCTATTGCTTATAATATCAGAGATAAGTTTTTAGTTATATGTTGAACAAGTCTAACCCCTAGACTTTTGCTTTTGATTCATTTATACATATAAAGGAGGACTTGGCAAGTGGCTACAAAGTGGTTGTAAAATAATTAAAGTCAAAATTTACAACTCAGGGGAAAAGGTTAAGGACACTAGGGGTTATTTGTGGGAAGGGGTGGCTGAAGGCAAGAGCATTCACTGGAGAACAGACATGAGCAGTGAACTGTTTCTTCTTCTAAAGTAGTAGTTCTCTGACTTGGCCTCATTCTGTAACCACCAGGGAAACTTTAAAATGTGTTGACGTTGCTCCCATCCTCAGGCTTTGCAACTTCATTGGTCTGGGCTATAACTTGGGCATCAGGATTTTTTGAAAAACTCTCCACGTAATTCTATGGTGCAGGGAATTATTCACTATAAAATTAATTTAAAGCAAATTCCTGAAATGCACTAGCTCAATCTGTAAAACTTAAGAACAACTCTTCTGGTATTCACACATACCATGAAACAGAGAATACGAGGAGATGGGATTTTGATGTTTCTACTAAAAAAAGAACAAAAGATGCAGTGCTTCTACTTAGCATGGGATAATTTAATTGGAAAAAAAAAACCCACTTTCTTAAATTTGGTGTGCAAAGTTCTGGAATGGCTAACAAATGCATGTTGTGGCACCTTGTTATTCACATTGATTCAAGGCGGTTTTTCCTCAGGCTGTAAACTCAGAGCTGGGCTTGAACTCCTATTCCTGGACTAACTAGGTGCGCAACCCTTGGCAAACTTAACTCTCTACACCTAAGCGTCATCATTCATTCAATCAGGAAACAAATATTTATCAACTACTCCCAGGCAGAAACTGCACGAGGTGCTGGAAATACATCAGTAAACAAACATGTGCCAAACAACGTGACACACTGACCGTGTCAGGCTATCTGCAGGCTATCTGCAAAGGTTACGTGGAAGTGTTTGTAAAGTGGCTAGTAGAATATCTGGTTATCATTAGTGAAATTGTGTAAAGTATTGTCTAAAAGGTATAGGTAGCATTGGATTGGAGTTAAAAGCAGTGGAAATTCCTATTAATGGTCTTTAACAATGGTTATGAGTTTTGCTACCCTCTGTATTTCTGTATTTCAAGTAGAACTTAAAACAAAAAAACAGAGTAAAGACACATCCTCCCAACCACCACCGAACAACAATAAAAACAACAACAAAAATTCCAAGAGCATATGCTATGTCCTGGGACACTGAGCAGTCAAAAGGGCTCAGAACCACACTTTGGAAATCATCCACACTATGTTCAACACAGGATATAATGAATCACTGCTTTCAATCCCCTTTCATTTCTTAGAAAAGAGAATATTAATAAAATCCATTTGTGTGAGCTGTATATCCCTAGAGTATTAGCACTCAGTGTGGAGTTGAGTGACTGGTTTAGGAAGAGTTTGTCTATCTCATTAAAATGTAGAAAAATCTCCTTTAAAGAGGATATTCTTGAAAGGGATCAAAAATTGAAAGCAGGAAAATGGTCGGGAACATCTATGTAGGCAACATAGTTATAACTGAATCAGGAACTACGGGGTAGAAATCTGTTATGTAAAGCCAACAGGTGTCTGTAGAAATCTTCACTAGCCACCATCACTGGGAAATGTCAACCATTTACAGATATGAAAAATTTATCACATAGTTGGACACAAACTTTCATGTAAAATTTGTTCAAGAGCTAATAGAGTGAAAACATTTGAATTTTCTTCAGAGTTTTACAGCTCCTGGTATATAGTAAAATTTGACAATGTTATTTTCTTTTCCCTCCTCCCTTCACTGTCTTTATGTACTCTCTTCTGTGCATTTAAAGACCCCAGAAAGGGCAGGGCTAAATGGGTACTACACTTAACTTTGAACCAATGTTAAGGACTCCTGTGTCTGTAGGTTGTTCAGCAAGAAGGGCTAACAGGTATCACACCTCCTGTCTTAAAGGCTTGCCTGTGTACAGTCAACCAAAGGGGTCCTTCACTTCATCTATTTCGGTTGTTAAGGTGTGGAAAATCTTTGGTCTGAGCATTTTTAGGCCCATTTTCACCTTACCAGAGAAGTTTCTAACCTGTGCTGATCGGGGTAATAAGATGATCTGCATTAAGAAGTCAAAACTCCTCTTTGAAAGTCTGTTGTAAAACTATTGGTATTACCATCAATGATAGAAATTAATTTTTCAAGATGGAGGCTTAGACGGACGCGCTAGGTCTCCCTCTACAACTAGAGAGGAATACAACTACTTCAAAACAAAGGATAACTAGAAATTCCAGAAAATAAAACTACACGGAAGCCCAACATATGAAGTTATAAACCAGCGGCGCTCTTTGGGCAGGTAAGAGCAAAAGAGGGCGGCGCTGTTTGCGGTCGCACCTGGGACAGCGGCGGGGAGAACAACCCCGGCTGCAGTCGAACCCCCAGCAGCTCGCGGCCCCAACGCTGGGGAAAGCAGCCACCACACCGCCTTGAACAGTGAGGCCCAGGGGGGCGGGAGGACGGATCCCGGTCTCCTAGCGGAATAACTGTGTGAATCCATCTTGGACCCCCACCCCCAAAGAAAGCGCCACAGGGCTGCGAAATAGGTCGAGGACAGGCGCCGGTCGCTGAATTGTGACGCGTACACAGGCACTGCCCCCGACAGCCGGCCCAAGAAAACAAAACGCATCTGTCAAAATGAGGCAGACAACTATAGAAATCCCAGTGACACAGCTCACCAGGCAACAGATGGAGAACCTGACAGATGAACAGATAAGAAACCTGTCAGATGCTCAGTTCTGGGCCATTGTTATCAGGTGGCTTACAGAATTCACAAAAGATCTGGAAAAAGATGAGAAAGAAGCGAAAAACACTCATAACGAAAGGAACAAAACCACATACGAGACAGATGGTGAGGAAATAAAATCCAGAGTTCATTTCAACAAACTGGAATATGGAGAAGGAACAAGCAGTCAACCAATGCAGAGAGAGGAAATGGGAAGCAACGATGAGAGGATCAGAAACCTCTGGGACAGCTATAAAAGGCCCAACATAAGAGTCATTGGTTTGCCAGAGAGCGAGGAAGATGAACTAGAACTTGAAAAATTGAGTGAAAATATAATAAAGGAGAACTTCCCAGACTTGGGGAAGGAAATAGACTTACAGGTCCAGGAAGCACAGAGAGTTCCAAAAAAACTGGACCCAGGGAGAACCACTCCAAGACACATTATAATCAAAATGTCAAAAATTAAAGGTAAAGAGAGAATCTTAAAAGCAGCAAGAGAGAAGAAAAGAATTATATACAAAGGGGTCCCAATTAGACTATCAGCTGACTTCTCAAGGGAGACCCTGCAGGCAAGAAGGGACTGGCAAGAAATATTCAAAGTAATGAAAATCCAAAACCTACAACCACGAATACTCTATCCAGCGAAATTGTCATTCAGAATAGAAGGACAGAGAAAGTGTTTCCAGGACAAAATAAAACTGAAAGAGTTCATTAGATCCAAACCACTGTTATATGAGATGTTAAAGGGACTGGTTTAGAAAAAGGAGGATCAAGACAATGAAATCTAAAATGAAAACTGCATCACAAGAAACAACAGAAGCTAGGGAATTGAAACAAAGGCAAACTAAACAGGCAACGAGAGTGGAAAAAGAACTTTAGGTATGGGGAACATATTGGGGGGAGGTCAACAGGGAAGGGGAATGGGGAGAGGGAGGGAGATGATATAGGAATTAAGGATCATGGTAGGAGGGAATGGAATAGACAGAGAGAGGTTGAGAAGAACTGTATGCACAACTAATGGACATGATCTAAAAGGGGGGGACAACTGGAGGGAGGGGGGCCACCGGGTGGAGGGGAGCAGAGGGAAGGGAAATTGGCACAAATGTAATATTATAATCAATAAAACACATTAAAAAAAAAGAAATTAATTTTTCAAAGACTGTTTGCATAAGTGACAAGCTTTGCTGAGTTTATGGGAATGGAATTATAAAAAACGAATAATAAAGAAGGGGAAACTGCCATACTAATTGAGTGACATTTTCTTCAGACCAGCTTTCCCTAATATTATACTATATATTATTAGTCTACATGTATAGTCTATAGTATTATTTTAAATACTGTAGAATGACATTTTAAAATGAGAAACAACTGACTACCATTTGCTAAAATGGGGTTACCCCAATGTCGTTGAGATGAGGCCAAATTTAGGTAGTTTGGCAGCAGCACAGCCCCCTACCCCCCCCCCCCCATTTGCTGATGCTCATTGGCATGAACTTTATTGCTTAGTCCTCCCAGAGGCCTCCTTCTAAGTGTTTCTCCTTCATGAGCTTTCATCCTCATTCCCTTCTTCAAGTCAGCTTCTCTTTTCTTACTTCTGTAACTCTTTTCTTTTCTTTAGTAATTCTTTATCTCGTGTTTAGTTAGATCACAACTATTATGAACTTGACTGCTCTGTGGACAATAGCACCCCGCTATCCTGCAATTACATTTTCACCTGATGTACTACAGCAGGAAGTCATCTTCCTGGACTCTGCGGCCTTCCTTCCTCCTGCTCACTTCAATAAAGATTTAGAAGGTAGGCAGCCTGTATTTAAAAAGAGAAGTAGCTATTTTATTTATTTTAAGAAGAGTCCGCTTGGCCCTGTATTTAACTATCAAAGTCAAGAGTAAGACAAATAACGTTTGGAACAATTGTTTTGGAGTCAGGAATTTCACAAGTATTTATTTTCCTTTCTTCACACCCATGTCCTAGTTCCATTTCCTGTTCTTTTGTACTTGAGATTATAGACTCTGATTATGAATTTTCAACAACATTAAGTTTTAACTACAGGACTATTGCTGAGCTTTCACTTAAATTTTGAAAGTTTTATGAAAACGTTAAAAAAAATCTTTGCATGCTTGTAACTAGTTTTATTGTTCAGCCCTAACCAATTTGCAAATACTTTCCCATTTTAGAGACCTTGATGATGATCAAACTCCCACTGGGGTGGACACATGTCTGAGGTTATGTTTTGTTTCTTTAATTCATAAGAGGGGCATGGGTGTTATATTTTTTGGAGCTTTTGCATATGTAAGAGTGTTTTCAGTTATTATGACACATGAATGATATCTTGGCTTAATTTGGGATTCTGTGTCCCAAACTTTTAATCTCAGATATCTATAGCCATTATTCAAGAGAACATCCTGCTCTTTATGGTTGTATTAAATATTTTATTAATTTCTCTAGGCATACAACAGATTTTGGTTGGTGTATCCTGCCTAGAAAAGTGTTCTTCTGTTACATCTTTGATTACAGTTTGTTTCTCTTTTGATTGGTTTCCTTTTTTAGAACATCTGTTATCAATATATTGCATCTCTTCTCTCTGTTCTTCATATATTATCAACTTACCATTTTTATCATTTTCTCCCTTTTCTGGGAGAAATTTCCAAGCTTTTGTGTATATCACTGACTTGATTTGCTTGATGTTAATTCTGTTCTACACTGACTCCAACAAAGTCTTTAATCCTGTTATTACAGTTTTTAAAATTTCTTTAAAGTTTCTTTTTGTTTTCTGAGGGGTTTGTTTGTTTATTTTATCTCATTCTGTTCTTACCTTGCTCTTTGTTGTTATTTCATTCTGCTATAAAGTGAGCTCTAGCTAGGACTCAGGACTGCAGACGCGCCTTGGCACAGATCGCCTATGGTCATGCCATTTGTCACTTGTGTATTGATAAGAACCGCCCTCTCGTTTCTGATGCCTCAGAAGCATTGATCTGGTGCTGGAGTGGCACATGCTGCTCTTACTTCTCAGTGTATCTATTATAAGAGAGATAACATGTGCAGCCTTCCACTGTTGAATCAGGTGCTTCCCAGCAAGTACTATTCCAGGGCCCTTCCTATCTCTGCTTCTATTTAATCTGTTTCTGCTTCCTGTCTCTGCTTGAGCTTTATCTGAAAGGTCGTCATCCTAGGATGCAAATACCATTCTCCATTGCCCTCTACCCGTGCGTGGCCTTGGTACTTGAGAGGCACTGTGTTGGATAAGGGCAATTGAGAAAGAAGCGACAAGGTCTCAGCTGTCCAAAAAGAAGAGAGGGGCCGGCTGCTCAGTTTTCTAATTCATGTGATATTTACTTTAAAAACAAGCAGTAAAAATTAGTCAAAGCCTCATCGTCAGCTGTGTCCTTGTAGTTCAGAGGGTAGGATTATAGAGACTGAAAATAGAGTAGTGGTTATCAGGGGATGGGCGAGGGGAGATGGGCAGTGATTGTTTAATGGTTGCAATGTTAATTTTATAACATGTAATAAGGTACGGGGATGAATGGTGGTGGTAGCTGTACGTTACGGATGTATTTAGTGCCACTGACCTGTGCAATTAAAAATGGTTAAGATGGTAAATATTATGTTATGTATATTTTGCCACAATTGAAAAAAAAAATGGGAAAAATCCTACTATGATAAGTCAAGAGCAACACCACAAAACAAAAGGAAAAAATGTTATGTTTTAGTATCTATAATGGCATTTTGTTTCTGTTTTTTATCAATTGGCCCTGAATTTTCATTTTGCAATGGATGTTGCAAGTTATGGAGCCAGCCCTGCAATGAAAATTTCACTCAAGCATTTAAAAAAATGTATGATCTGACTGGAGCAGCTAAGATATAGTTGAATTAGCTGACAGAATTCTTCAACAAGTACAGAAAAATAGAAACAGTGTTTCAAACACACACTGCAATTGAACTTGCCAGAGTCTTCAACCTGAATCAGGTAAATATGGTGTGACCTAGACAGTCTTTCTTGCCAACAACGTATCTTAAACACTACTTAAAATAGTCTTTTCAGGTTAACTCAATCACACATTTTAGGCCAATTTTAAAACCCTCTGGTGCAAATTTTGAAAGCAGTATTTTGAAAACGAGAACATCTGGAGAATGGATTTCTGATTAGGGCACTTTGAAAGTTAACCAACCAGCCCTAGAGTACAGATTAAAATTGGCTTGCATATGCATGAATTCAACCATTTCAACTGAAATCTTGCTCCAACGGTGTAAAACCCAGGTCAGTCCCTCTTGGGAGGTCTAGAACCCCTCCCTTCCTGCCAAACAGGGACTGATTATCTTCCATTATCTTTTAAATAGATTTATGTCTAAGCCATCTTTAAAAGCAAAGATAATCCCCATTTCTATCTTGACCTCTCCCTGCCACACACACACACACACACACACACACACAAAAGCTGCCTTGACTCATGCCAACAAACCATTTGACCTCTCCGTTCCTTAGTTTCCTTGCCTATAAAATAAGGACACTAATATTTACTCTTAGAGAATTGTATGTTCTTCCTCCCCTTTTCAGTGTAAATATGACTTCCCTTGGGAAGCCCTTCCTGATTTAGTTGTTCTTCCTATTTCCCTTCAAATAAAATCTCCTCTTTCATATTACTCGTCATGCTCCATATTCCTTTATTTGTTTATGTTCCTAACACACTGTAAGTTTTGAGATAAGAAAATTCACATATATTACTCATTGGCCTCCCTAGTGCCTGGCAGAATGGCTGCCTAATAAGTATTACTTTAATATATTTTTTATTCATTTAGAAACATCTATATGGTTTGCAGCTGAATCTGCTGCTATATAAAGGAAAAGTGTCTTATTCAGGCTGCCAGTCATCTTTTTCTTTTTTAAGATGCAGTACTTTATGATAGCAATTCACCTCTCTAAATGTTAAGTGCTTACAAGGTTTAGAGATGCCTTCTGGCTACCTTTGAAAAGGACATTTGCAATATTATATCTATAGATCTTCCTATCTGTATTCTTCCCTCTACCACCCCCTCCCAGAGAAATACAGCAGTTTGTGTTCTCTGGGTGTCTGTGATGAATAGCTGGAGCCAGAGACTCCCTGCAGGCTTGGTCACGGCGGCCAGAGAGTCGTTCAAATGAGGCTGTTGAAAGCAAGACTGAGTATCACTGTTGACTGAGTTTAATTGTCCCTGAAAAGTCTCTACCAGTGTTCCCTATGGAAAGATACAATTAGAAGAGTTTAAATTTCCTGTATTCTCCGAGTTTGAGGAGTTTGAGTTTCTCCCCTTTGAAAACTGAAATGTAGTTGTAACCTACAATAATTCTAAAATTTTGAACTATTCTGTAACAGCTTGAGATTGTCACTCTTTCTATCAACAAGCATGAAAAACATATGAGAGAAAAATTATTAAAAAAGTAAAACACTATGGGAAGCAACATGGAAATTCCTCAAAAAATTAAAAATGGAACTGCCATATGACTGAGCAATTCCACTTCTGCGTATCTGCTCAAAGAAAATGAGAACACTAACCCAAAAAGATATGCACCCTCATATACTTTGCAGCATTATTTGCACTAACTGAGATATGGAAATAATCTAAGGGCCCATCAATGAATGAATGAATAAAGAAAATATAATATATATAATATATACATAATATATTCTAACATATAATATTAGAATAACATATTATTCAGCCTAAAAAGAATAAGATCTTGCTGCTTATGACAACATGGATGGACCTCTAAGTAAACTAAGTCAGACATAGAAAGACAAATGCCATATATTCTCTCATATATGGAATCTAAAAGTAAAAAAAACACCCAAAACAAGAAACAAGCTCATAGATACAGAGAACCGTTGGTGGTTATCAGGGGCAGTGTAAAGGGTAAGGGCGAGGGGACTAAGCAAAATGGGTGAAGGAGATCAAAAGGTATAAACATCCAGTTATAAAATAAATAAGTGATCAGCGTGTAATGTATACAGCATGGTGACTATAGTTAATAATACTGTATTGCATATTTGAAAGTTGCTAAGAGTAGATCTTAAAAGTCCTCATCACAAGAAAAGAAGAATTTTCTCATAACTATGTATGTTGATGGATGTTCACTGAATTTACTGCAATTATTTCACAATATATACAACTATGAAATCATGTTGTATACCTGAAACTAATATAATGTTATATGTCTGGTATGTCTCATAAAATATATATAATCAAAGGTATTAAAAAAATAAAATTATGCTCATGGACAAAAATGAAGTCATACAATTTCAAACACAGTCATGGTTTTCAGGTACTAGTAAACACAAAATCTCAAACCACCCACTAAAACTAGTATTTTTTTCACAGTGAAAAAATGATGCAATAATTTCAACCTTTTGTATGGAGTTAAATTGAATAGGAAGTACATCGATAGAGTTAATTCATCTAATCACAGTTTCTCTATTGTAAGAATTATTTTACACTTTATTATGTGAAAGATGTGTTCCTTCCAATCTCCAATCAAACTCCATAATTCATTTCATCAACATAGTGTAACATATGTCATCAAAACAGAATGTGCCATAGATCATTCTCCTGACAGAGCTTCATAAACCAAGGACTCCAGGAAAATAAATCACACTGTCTTCTAGGTTGCCTTTGAACGTAAACATGAATCCACACAGAAAGCAGTACAAAGGGAAAACTACAATTGATGGATAAAACGTAAAATGTCATTAAAAACTTCAATTAACGTGTACGCACTTCGTGTGAAAATAGAGTCCATCACATGTTTTTAAATTCCCCTTTAAAGACTTATAGGATTAATTCATGATTATTACACATTTCAATTCTGTGACAATATTCAACTGTCTTGATTCTACAGTGAAGATGGTTAAAGGAGGATAATGTAGTATAACTGAACCTCAGGCAATCCAGACACTGCTGCAAAGCTAACCTTCTTCTGGAAGCCGGTTCTGAGCCAACCATTTCCTGGCTCAAAAATCTTAATGACTTTCCACGTGCTTAAAGAATCAAGTCTCAGTGTGGAGTTGTTCTCCCTTACCTCGTGCTCCAGCGAAACTTCACTGCTGCCTTAATGTCCCCTCCTGTGCCTTTTCCACATTGCTCGCTCTGCCAACAATTTCTTCCCCATCTTTTCATGTACCAGCTTCGTTATGAATCTTCCTCTTCATACACAGTTCTTCCAAACCCCTGCCTATGGTGATTACATTCTATTCTAATTTATTATTTTTCACACTGGCTTTAATTTCTTTATAAAACCCTAAGCTCTGTGAAAGCAGGACCCATAAGAGATTAATTTTAGAATGCCCTAGAATGTAGTCCATGGAATATTTGCTGACTGAAATTAAATTTTGTATCTCTGGGATTGAAAAAGGGAATTGATTCTCATCTGAGTAATTCTCTCTTTTCATGCTTATGTGGACCTGGTGCTCTTCAGAGATGAGGGGTGAAGCAAAGAAGGAAACAGTCAAAAGCAAGGAGTTCCCTCTGGGTTTTTTGTTTTTGTTTTGTTTAGGAAAAAATAAAAGGCCAGCTTTCTGCCTTTGACCCAATAATTACTTGCCCTCTTATTCATACTTCAAATTTTTAACTGGTCACTAAACTTCAGGAATAAGTGAGTTTAAGCAAAGCAAAATGTCAAACAATTGTCAGTTAGAAACAATAAGAAATTATTGCTTTAAGTGCCAAGGAAATATAAAATGGAAATGGAGCATATCTATTTATGTGCCCAATATGTGAACATACAGTTAAGACATAAGACTTGCAGAGTTGAACAAATTCTCACAATTCCTGTGGAAAAAACCTCCTTTTCCCCAATGATGAAAAGTTATAAGAATGTTTAAAAACATCACAAATGTATAAAACTGAAGGAGGCTTGATATTTAGCTCAGACAGTGAAATTCATACCAAGATAAAATGAAACAGTAACTCCGTAGCTCCACATTTTGGAGGGCAGTCACATTTTAGAGTTCAGAATGAAGGCAAACCCCACGTTCCCTAAGCAGACATATGTGTTTTCTAATTTCCAGAACCATTTGTCAACCTGTTTGAAACATCAACTCCAACGAATGACAACAGTTGCCAAAACTTGGAAGCAAACAAGATGTTCTTCAGTAGGTGAGTGGCTAAATAAACTGTGGTACACATCCAAATAGAATATCCCTTAGCACTAAAGAGAAATAAGCTATAAATAGACTATCAAGCCATGAAAAGACATGGGGGCACCTTAAATGCATATTAAAAAGTGAAAGAAGCCAACCTGAAAAAAGCTGCATACTGCATATAATTCTAACTATATAACATTCTGGAAAACACAAAACGATTAAAATAGTAAAGTGATAGGTGGTGGCCAGGGATTAGGTCACCATTGCATTGTTGACATCATAAAAATACCTTCCTTCATCCTGCATTTCCCTCCAGGTACCACCCGATTTACCTGTTACCCCCTAACAATCAAACCTTTTGACATGTATTTAAAAAAACCATAAACTGTGTCTTGGTCATTCTCTCTGTATAAAGCCTCTTATGAGTAACCTTGATACAGGTACATGGACCAAGAAAAGCAAATACTTCAAGGACCACATCATCAATCTCTAGTGTTCTCGTCTAATCCAAACTCTGGGGTTGCAACCTCAACTTGATTCCTCATCGAGCCTTAGCTGAGCTATAGCTAGACTTAAGCTTTTAATAAGTCATTCTTGAAATACTCTCTTCTGCCTTAGAAATCAGAGTTTACAAATCCCTGAATTTTATTTAATTCTACAATATTCTTTTTCTCTAAATGCCACATTCTTTAATCACAATACGAGTTATTTTGGACCTTAAGAAAACACAATTATCTTGATGCCAGAGCAGCTTTTGTAAAATAAACCATTCTTAGCATAAAATCTATAAATCCAACTCCTGTTATTCCACCACATGGAATAAAATCCACTTACAAAGTCACCTTTTAAGTGCTCGCATGTAGAGAGAAGATGATATCTCAAAATTACAGCTGGATATTTAGATTTTATGGAAAAATTTGAGGAGGCCTAGAGACTTGTGACAAGCATATTAAAATTTCTGAGAATTTTCCAAGAGCTGATTTCCTAAGAACGTGTGAGATGAGTGGGTTGGCTTTAGACAGTGTCTGTTTTCTTTAACTCCTTTATTTCCTGAAACCAGCCTTAATTAGTTTTTTTCAACCCTCGCTGTGGCACCTGGTGACCGCTGTGCATCTGTGTGTCTGAACTTCATCTGGAGCTTCTTAAAATGGCATTTCTAAATATATTGCATCCGAGTTTCATGAAGAAGAGTTCAGGCACCTTTCCTTGGGATTCTGTTGTAGACCAGGGGAAAACACGCCCCTTATAACAGAGTCACCAAAGCTAGAGGGGGAGAAGGATAGAGAAATGGATTCAGGTTTGTTGAGAACCTACTGTGAGCTGTGACCTACCTGTGGCTTGTTCTGTTTCTCAGTTACGACTTGGTTATGATAGAACAGGCATTAGGACCTGTGTTTGTCTTAACTCTTGAAAAAAGATACAGACTCACCTGCATTGCAAATTCCTGTAGTTTACTTTGTCCAGCCTTTTTAAAATTTATTTTTGAAATCAGTTTGGTTCTTGGTTTGTGTTGAATGCATTGGTTTCCCAGTGATGTTTTCCAATGATCATATATTCAGAAATGAGAAGTCTGAGTGTTGTGATGGAATTTTATTAGTGAGTGCTCATGAGTGCATTGTTGAAGGGAAAGTTGAGAATTTTTACTTAATCAAATGGAAATTTTATATCTAATAATTAAGTGTTGGGACATTGAGACAATATCTTGGGCCTGCCTTCTGACTTCCTAAGCCTCAGTTTCCCCTTCTGTAAAAGGGGGATGTCTTACTTTGAGTTTTCCTGGGAGCTGACTTTAAAACAGGAATTTGAGTGCAAGTACTTTATTGGAAATGAAGAGGGAAAAAAAAACAGTAACAATTAGTAAAAGGTAGCCAACAAAATGTGTATTCTGGGGAAGTTAACCTATGAGCTTTGGAGCTGAATCTCACTGGAAAAAATGGGGGAGTCAGTACAGTTACCCTACAGGTGTGGAAGGGGAAAGGTACCAACTCTGGTCAGTCTTTGGAAGAAGGATGCTCCAAGGGGAGTCAGTTCTCTGCTGGCTGACTATCAACGTTAGCCGACCACACAAGCTGACAAAGTGGCCACAGCCAGAGAAAGCCAGGGGTAAAGATTGGGGAAATGCATTTGCTGCAGATTGGATGTTGGACAATGTGCACTAAAACAGTAAGGGAAAAGGGGTACGGGTGGGGGGACAGCCCCAGCCCCTAATAGGGTTCTTGGGGAAATGGAATGAAGCAACAGATACCAAACACTTAAAACATACTGAATATTCAACGTCTGTCCCTCATCCTCAGACTGCTTATAAAGCTTCATCTACTATTTTTAAAAAATATCTGTTGGTCACTCTTTTATAACTTAAACATTAACCTTAATTTAATTATTTTTGTAATAATGCAGTAAGTGGTTGATTATTTAAAGTATGATCTTTAAGAATCAAACAATAAAACTATTTCCATAATTATAATCTATTCCTGGTAGTATATTAAAGTGACAATATAGTCCAGAAAAATTACTACATTTTTCCTGATTTGTGTACTTTCCTAGACCAGGCTGTTTAAAAACATAAAAAATGTTGTGTTCTTGCTACTTTCATAGAGTAAAGTCAATATAGCAGCAAAAGAACAAATTGTGTTTCATTCTGTCTTGTACATCAACAAAATTACCCCCTGAGTTCAGACATGCTGTGACTTCAGATAGATGATGATATATGGGCCTTCAGAATAC
This sequence comes from Furipterus horrens, assembly GCF_987537825.1. Lineage (NCBI taxonomy): Eukaryota > Metazoa > Chordata > Mammalia > Chiroptera > Furipteridae > Furipterus > Furipterus horrens. Next base: position 12,287,206 of record NW_028327180.1, read on the forward strand.
AGTTGGATTCCCAGGTTACAGTTCAGTTTATGGCAAAATGTAGTTTGATTGGTAAGGAAAAGTTAAAATGATAGGAAAGGTATTGATAAGAAATACATAACAGCAAGACACTATTTTAACTGTTCATTTTAGGCCATAAGGAGTTTCAAAAGACATTATTTAGTCTCTGACTGTTTGGCAAAGCTCTGAAAGCAAAGAATACCATCTTTCTTCCAGTCCGTTGATAAGGCATATAACTACCTGAAGGCTGAGGTTTAGAGAGAGTGTGAATTTCATGGCATGGCTATCCCCATTATTGGCAGAAGTATTGTAAATAGAAGTTCAAAACATGAAAGAAGTTAATCTGGTCCATGTACAAGATAAGGAAGGGTTTCAATAGAGCTTTAAGTTAAAAAAAAATCTTCTATCACATCTATTCCCTGGATCTAAGTAAGCAGGGACAATGACTTTTAAAGCTTTGAGAGCTTTGCTTTCATTTTTTCCTAGGAGCACAGTTTCCTAATGCTCACTGGCAGAAATGGGACTAAATTTCCCTGGTCTTGGTGAGACGTTCTACTCTATTTCAATTCTCCTTGCCTCCTCAGTAAGCCTTTTCAAAAAAGAGTTTGTAATTATATTAGATATGTTTGACATGAGTGCATATCAGTGCACGTTTTCAGGAACAAGGAAAGAGACTCTATGGAATTAGGTGCTTTGGTTCCTTTGACTTTTTCAGGGAAGTCCAATACATGCACCAGAATGGAAGTAAGCTAGTGTCTGTCCCCAACCATAGCCAAATCCGTGTGATATTCTGGAAAAATTCAACCATGAAGGCAGGTAGCTCTTGGTATAAAGCTTGCTCTAAAATGCTTAGATCTTTGTAAAGCTGATAGATGTACTATTTAGTTTCATTAACCCTAAATGTTATTAAAATGTTTAAGGAAGCCAGGAAAGTGTTTAGAGAATTATCTTCTGTGGTCCTGAGATGAGTACAGGGAAAGAAAAAGTGTTTTATTAACAAAGATAATGTGTTCAAATTTGAATACGAGGAAAATACCTCTTGACTATAAATCATTAAGCAGATGTTCCATAGAAGATGTTGTTTTGCCATTTAAAAGAGAGATAAATGTAAAAAAAAAGTAAATGCGCAGTTTATTTTTATAAAAATAATTACCCACTAAGATCAGCTTTGACAATCCAAAGACGAATCCCCTGAGTATTTACCTTAGCCTCTGGCTAATGCACCAGGTCCACCTGTCCTCTTCCATATTAAAGCCAGAGCATCAGCATCTTTCTCCTCATCTCGTTTATTCGCACAATAAATACCCGAGTGCTTCTCTGATGTATGATGCACTAGGGGATGTATGTTAAAGAGCATCAACACAGTTGTGCTCTTTAATTTGTAGATTTGGAAATAAGAATGTAACCTAATCCAACTTGTTTCACAGCTAGAACTTCCATGGCCCCGTAGACTGGGGATGATGGCTTGGAATGAGGGAGAGTGGGAAGGGGCTCCTGGGGTCCAGCGGTGAGATTATCAGCTCAAATTTGGGTAACAGATGGAAATAGAAAGGGGTACATTTGAATATTATCTTTGTGCTATGTCAGTAGATCTTGGTGAGTAACTTTACATGTTCCATGAGAAAGCGAAGTCGTTTTTGCTTCCATTTCTCTAGCATAACAGGAAATCTACATAACAGAGATGATTAAATTTCCTTCTGTAGAAACTCAGAGGAAAAGTAGTAGAAAGCCGTGTTCCTATCTTAATGCTTCTTGAGTCATGCTGGGGATTAAGTAACATATTATTCATGAGATCAATATATAACTCATAGAACATGTAAATATATGGCGATCATTAGTATCCTTGTGGATTAGCATTACTTAGTTATGGTTTATAAAGCTCTAGTACATGATCTGCTTTGTGTTTACATAAATATACCAACTTCTTTCCCACACAGAATATTTGTTCAAGCTGTTTCTTTCACTGGGAATGCCTCACCAGTACTCTTTCCATGAGTACTCTACTTATCCTTAAAGTCTTGGCTTAACTGTTACTTCCCCATGGACACCTTGCATGTTCCTCTAATCTCAGCTTTGTGTTTCTCTATACCCTACCATAATACGAGGGCTGACCCAAAAGAACTGGAATTATATTCTGAAGGGCAGTCCCCTTGTAGTACAGGCTTCTCCTGCTAGGTGAGTGTTCTAGGAACCCATCTGTATCAGTGTACCAGCTGGCATTGTTGTGAGAGGCTTTGTTCAGCTTCTGTAAAATTTTTTTGAAGACTCTTTCAAGACATTAGGCCATTTTGTAATGGGTGATTTACAAGCGCACCTACCTACACCTTGCTGAGTTTTTCAGCAGTTTTTGACCAAAAAACAGTATGACCACCATGCCCCATCCCCTCCATTCACTGATCTCGCCCCAAGCATCTTCTTTGTTTCCCAGAATGAAAAGTCCTCAAAGTGAAACATTTTGCAGATATGGAAGTGGTGAAACAAAATGGGCAGAAGCACCAAAAAGTGTCGAAATCAATGAGTCCAAAACTGTTTTGAGCTCTGGGAGAAAAAGTCTTGCTAGGTGTATCACGTGAAATGGAGAGAACTTTGAAGGTTGACTGAAATTCAAACATGTGACAATGAATACACAATTTTTTATAAATAGATTTTTGGGTCCCCCCTCATATATAGAAAAATACTCTTCCTTCAGAACACTTGACACTCCTTGTAACTATGTATTTATAGGTGTGATTCTATTGTTAATGGCCTTTTTCTCCACGCCATAAGATTCATGAGGGGAATATTTGGTTACCTAATATATCTCCAGGCCTCACCACAAGCCTGACTCAGTAAAAAGTAAATAAATATATATTTTTAGAAAATGAAGACAAATAATTTTTAAAATGCCCTTTTGTGTATGGAATACACATTGTACATCTTTCACTATATTTGACTTAAGATACTCACAGGGCTGTGTTGGCATCATTATTATTGACACCATACTCATGTGTATTTTTTCTGGGTCAAGTAGAGCATGATTCCCTTGAGAGAATTTACTCATAGTCTATTCTCCTTTGCACTTCATTTCTTAGTTGAGGGCATAAAATATAGCAGGTACAATATTTGCTGACTGAATGAGTCATTGAGACCCATAGGATATTTTCCAATAACTTAAGAGGTTACGATGACTTGAACTTAAGGCTGTAAATTGTATAAATTGAGGTCACATAGAAACAGAGATTCTGTACAAGTAGAAGGAATAAAACTAGACAACTTACTGACTAATTATGGATAGCAAATGGAAGAACTAAAGAATGAAATTTCAAATACAAGGGCTGCCACTTTGGGAGGAAGATGTTACATTTTACTTGGTTGAACCATGTGAAAATCTTGTTTCTGTAAGGCCAAAGCAGTCAGCATTGTCCATTTCACATAGTTCAACAGATACATTTGATTTTTATGATGTTGGGTTTGAGATATTCATAGTATCTTCACATTCATTTCATATTTAAGTGGAAACTTCTCCAAAATTTTGAAAATACTTAGAATTTGGGCTAGATTTATTAGTTTGGCAGTCATTTGAAATACAGTTATGGAAGTATAGAGAGAAAAAAGAAAAGAATCAAGAAAAATATTGAAAATATATAATAGTGGACACATAAGCCATTTCTACATTTTTTTCTGATTATGAACAATGTCCTACATTTATATGTATGTTTGAATAAACATCTTATTTGTTATTTACCAAAATGTCAATAATGCTAATAGGTTAAGGTAATTCAAACTAATTCAATTTTATAAATTTGTATTTGCCTACTACAGTGTGCAAGGCTCTGGGACTACAGCAGTAAACAAAAGAGATATGGGGGCTGTCCATAAGGAATAATGATATTTGTGACACCCGAACCTGATGTAATGAGTCCTTTATTAACTAGCTAAAATCATAGTTGTAGTAATTAAAGAGAAGAGAGGGGTGAGCCTTACACATACACTCTCTCTTTGGAATTTTTTAATAGAATAATAAGACATTTGCATAAATATTTCTATGCAGTTTTGTTTAATGAGTTATTATGTATCATATAATAGTGGAAATTTGGAACCAAATGTGCAAAAGAAAGTATGAGCATTCAGTTGATGGACTTCTATGAAGCTTTGAAAAATATTGATATGAGAAATGCTCATTATATAAAGTTAATGAAAAAAAGACCATAAATCTCTAAGTACTTCCTGGTCTTAATTTTTAGATACACATAGGGGAAAAGATTAGCAGAAAATACGCCAAATGAATTATTAGTGGTTCTTTCCATGGTGTTGTATTATGAACAATTTTAATTTTTTTCTTTTCAGTCTAAGTACTTTATCAACCATGTAAAATGAACATATATTTTCATAATTAGATGGAAAGACATACCATATTGATTACTACATGCAATGACATATTATATAGAAGAAAAAGGAGATATAATTTTTCTGCCCTTGAGGAGCTTACACATAAAATTCAAAAGATGAGTTACACATACATGAGAAGTTTATAATTAATATTAAGTACAACAGTAAAAAAAAAGGGATCAAAAGAAACTTAATCTGAACACCTGCTAGTCCGGTCCTGTGCTAGGTACACTCACCAACATTAACACATTTCTCTGTATCAATAGTCTTGTGGGGATTATCGCAGTGATAAGGAAATTGTAGTTCACTGACATTTAAAAAAATTAATTAACTTTAATTTTTTTATTGTTGTTCTGTTACAGTTGTCCCATTTTTCTCCTGTTACTCTCCCCTGCACTGCCCACCCTTGTCCCTCTCCCATGGTCAGTCCCCACCCTGTTGTCCATCAGTGGATGAGTGAAGCTCATTGAAATTAGCTATCTTGTCTCAGGTCCCCCAGAGATACGATGTGGTAATGTGAGGAGTCAAGCCTAGGACTGAGTCATTTTTGTAACAAATGATTGTTTCCACCTTGTGTGCTCTTCCATTAGGGAAACAGGAGAAGAGATGATGACCATAATCATTAACCTAGGCATCCAACAGAAGCCATACACTCATTTTTCTTGAGAGATTTAAGGATTGTCACCAACCATAAAAGCTGAAAACTATTTCTTTAATCCTTTTAGGGACTAGGTCAGTGAATGTCTTTTATATTCATGGTGCTATGAGTTCAGAACTTTTGTGTTTCTGATAGTTGATTGCTTTAAAAGGCCTAACACGAGTCATTAGCTGCTTCTGTGGAAGGGGAGTTCTAAACACCAACGGTAAGGCAGTGCTATGTGATTAATGGCTGCAAGCTGATTACTTTTCAGGCCATTCTCCTTATCTACAAATGATATAAGTTGGCATAAAGTCAGAAGACGGGTGCTTTATTCAATCCTGCTTTCCCCTGTGACAGATGTCTGCTTGAAAAGGAGTGGGCAGTCGTGTGTCCTTCCTCTCCTTTGTCTCTATTACAGGGTCTTGGGCTGCATTTTCTCTGTCACGGGAGAAGAATTTATTCAAAATAATGGTTCTCATTTCAATAGGGCAGTGAGATCTATCACTACGCCCAGACAGCACAAGCAGACCTGATTCTCTCTCTCTATTAAACAAATAAAACATCACCCTTGGTGCTGCCCCTGAAAAATGTCTGCTAGGAGCTCAAGATTTATTCGTTTGTCCAAGCCTCCATTACAAGACATTTAGAATTTCTTCTGTTGTTTGAGTCAGAACTTTAATCATGCAAAGGTTTGGGAGTAGAGAGGAGGGAAAAATTGTGGGGCATCTGTTTTATTTAATTAAAAAAAAGACATTAAAATATTTTATTTCACTTTAACTTTTATATGTTAAAAGTTGATCATTAATCTTTTATTTTAAGAACTACCTTCTTATTTCTCCATTAATGTGATGTTAAATAACTTGATGAAATGGTGAGTTTATTCACTATCAGAAAAACTGGAATCTCATTTGAAATTTTGCCATTATGTCTAGTACCCTGAAATGAAACCATTTATTTTCTTATGTTACAATATTATTAATATTGATCACTATTGGTGTGTACCTGAACTCTGAAAACCAAGTCATTTTCCCCTCACTTTATAAATGCAGACACTGGACTCAAAGCATTTCAGTACATTATTCTAGGTGGTAATTATTTGACTTAGAATTCTAACTGAATCTTTCTAAGTTATAGATTCTATACATCAGCAGTCCCCAACCTTTTTGGCACCAGGGACTGGTTTTATGGAAGACCATTTTTCCACGAATGGTATGGGGGGGATGTCTGGGGTGATTCAGGCACATTACATTCAAGTTCACCTCCTGCTGTACAGCCTGGTTCCTAGCAGGCTGGGGACTCCTGCTATCGTCGGCAGCCGTCCGTCTCGAGAGACGATGGTGTAGCTTCTTAAGAGTCTATCTGCACCGCCGAGAATGGTTGTGCAGTCCGACTCGGCAGTGACACGGTATCTGTCTCCTCCTGTGTTGAATCGACATCTTGCGATGACGCTGGAGTGTCCTCTCCAGTGAAGCTGAAGCTACAGAGCCTGGGCAGGGTGATATGGAGGGTCTGCTGTTGCCCATGCAGCAGACCCCCTCTCTTCGCAGCTGAAGGATCCAAGGGAAAGACGGAGTCAATACAGCTTGGCTTCAGGTGCGCCGCAGGAGTTGCCGGTGTTGACTACAACGTCAAACCGCCTTAGGGACTCCGGCTCCTGCTATACACCATGCTCTTTTCTGTATGCAATGCTTACTTTTATGTAAAATGTAATTGTGGAAGCACATGAAAATATGTCCATAACTAGTCATTATAAAAATGCAAGTTAAAACCACAATGAGATACCATTAGGATGGCTATTATAAAAAGCAAACAAACATAACAAATGTTATCAAAGATGTGGAAACATTGCATTGCTGGTGGAAATGTGAAATAGCGCCTCCACTGTGGAACACAGCATGGCAGTTCCTCAAAAAGTCGAACACAGAATTACTGTGTAATCCAGCAACTCCACTTCTGGGTATATACCTCAAAGAATTGACCATGGGGGTTCAAACAGAGACTTGTACACCAGTGTTTGTAGCAGCATTGCTCACAATTGCCAAAAGATAGAAACAACCCAAATGTCCCTGAACAGATAAATGGATAAATAAAATGTGGTATATATAATACATACAATGGGCTATTATACAGCCTTAAACATTAATTAAATCATGATAGATGCTTCAACATGGGTGAATATTGGAGATATTATACTAAGTGAAATAAACTAGACACAAAATGATAAATATTGTATGATCCCATTTATATGAAGTACCTAGAATAGATAGATTGATAGAGAGAGGAAGTACAATAGAGAATAGAAGTTACCAGGTGCTGCGGAGAGGGGAAAGTAGGGAGTAATTATTTAAGGAGTATACTCTGAATTTATCTAAGGGAGAAACTTAAAGTAAAAATTAAAAACAATTTTATAAATGTATAATAAATAAAAGGGGATTGTTTCAATGTCAATAAAGTTAAAGTGTGACAGAACAGAAAATTCAACATATATATATATATATATATATATATATACACACACATACCCTGGCTGGTTTGGCTCAGTGGATTGAGCGTCGGCCTGCGAGCTAAGTGTCGCTGGTTCGATCTTCCAGTCAGGGCACATCAGAGAAGGAAAACTCTGATTCCAAAAAACCTCCACTGCCTTGCGGCATACCTCTTCAGGGGAAAGGCTAAGGGAGTAAACCCCGACAGAAAATCCGGAGCCGGAGTCCCTAAGGCGGTTTGACGTTGTAGTCAACACCGGCAACTCCTGCGGCGCACCTGAAGCCAAGCTGTATTGACTCCGTCTTTCCCTTGGACACTTCAGCTGCGAAGAGAGGGGGGGTCTGCTGCATGGGCAACAGCAGACCCTCCATATCACCCTGCCCAGGCTCTGTAGCTTCAGCTTCGCTGGAGAGGACACTCCAGCATCATCGCAAGATGTCGATTCAACACGGGAGGACACAGATACCGTGTCACTCCCGAGTCGGACTGCACAGCCATTCTCGGCGGTGCAGATAGACTCTTAAGAAGCTACACCATCGTCTCTCGAGACGGACGGCTGCCGACGATAGAGTTTCTCTTAGTGGAAATGAAACAATTAAGGAATTGAATAGTAGTGATAGTTGCAAAATACTGGTAATGTACTTAAAGCATTGAACTGCACATTTAAAAATGGTTAAGCCCTGGCTGGTGTGGCTCAGTTGGTTGGCCTTCATTCTGTAAAGTGAAAGATTGCTGGTTCAATTCCCAGTCAGGGCACATGCCTGGTTTGCTGGTTCCGTCCCTGGTTGGGTATGGACAAGAGGCAACCAATCAATGTTTCTTCCTCACATGAATGTTTTTCTCCCTCTCTTTCTCCCTCCCTTTCCTTTCCTTTATAAATAAATAAATAAAATCTTTAAAAAAATAAAAACAAAGAAACATGGTTAAAATGGTAAATTTTACATTATGTACATTTTACAATGGGCCCTGGCTGGTTTAGCTCAGTGGATTGAGCGTCGGCCTGCGAGCTAAGTGTCGCTGGTTTGATCTTCCAGTCAGGGTACATCAGAGAAGGAAAACTCTGACTCCAAAAAACCTCCGCTGCCTTGCGGCATACCTCTTCAGGGGAAAGGCTAAGGGAGTAAACCCCGACAGAAAATCCGGAGCCGGAGTCCCTAAGGCGGTTTGACGTTGTAGTCAACACCGGCAATTCCTGCGGCGCACCTGAAGCCAAGCTGTATTGACTCCGTCTTTCCCTTGGACCCTTCAGCTGCGAAGAGAGGGGGGGTCTGCTGCATGGGCAACAGCAGACCCTCCATATTACCCTGCCCAGGCTCTGTAGCTTCAGCGTCATCGCAAGATGTCGATTCAACACGGGAGGAGACAGATACCATGCCACTCCCGAGTCGGACTGCACAGCCATTCTCGGCGGTGCAGATAGACTCTTAAGAAGCTACACCATCGTCTCTCGAGACGGACGGCTGCCGACGACGACGACATTTTACAATAGAAATTATAACTGTTGAAAAATGATAAAATTAGGGTTTATAGAGCCCTCTCTCCAATATGTATTAGAACTTGAGCTTCCCTATTTGCATGACAAGAAGGTGGTGCATATTCAAAAGGTCAGACCAAGTTGCGAGGGATGCTAGTGACTGTATGGAATTTGAAGAGAAGGTCTGGACAGAGAAAGACGAGATAAAGACCTCAGTATAACCATACCTCTGTAGTCCAGCACATTCCCCAGATTTGAAAGATTGGGACATTCCGTGCAGCAGTAATGAGATTAGTTGAAAAACGGTGCTTAAAGCTTCATTGAGGATGCAGAGTTTAGCCTCTGCAAGTGAGGTGGAAGAATGGGGTGTGAGTGCGGAGTTAAAGCCCCTGACCATACAGTGACTCTAACGAAGGACTGAACAAGTCAGTCTGACGGTCCAAGGACAACTCTGTACACGCAGGTGGCTCTTGTGTTTTGTTCCTGAGCTCTACCCTGAAGTAATCGCATTATTGTCACGAACGGTCCATCTCTCTTCTCTGAAATGCTAAGTAATGCTTTTCTTGATGATTATGTAGTTTCTCAACCACAGAAAGTTTTACATTGAATACAGACATTATGAAGTATATTAACCCAGCATCACTAACACTTTGAGTTCAGGATTTGGAATAAACTTTTTAACTATTGGGGCAGTTTTACATATTTGGTATCTAAAGAATTTATAATGTTCAATAGAGTTCTTTAAGTGAAAGAATCTGAATATAAATTTAAATGTGGAATAGGTTTTGGAATTGCACTTTTAAACTAAAACAATATCCAAGAATTTACTAAATTTGCCAAAACTGGAGATGCCTTATTTATAATTATACTTTATTATATTTACAAGACTGTTTTAAATGTATAGGCAGGTTTTTCTTGTTATGGTTTTGATTGTGCATTGTTAGGAAGTTTTAAAAATGCTGTCAGAATAAAGCAAATTTATAAATACAGTGTAAAATATTTTAGAAAATGGGATATACTAAATTTGTCAAAGGGATTAATTATTTAAAGTAGTTTATCCTATTTTAATTAATTGAACATTCAGCAAAGAAAATGGGAAAACAATTGCTCCCTGCTTATTAGTTTTATAGAGTAAAACAAGATTTGTTAGTTATATGAAGAGCTTAAAAGAAGCTTTTTCTTTATAATTACAACCTTACCAAAAGTTAAATTAATATAAAAACTAAGTAACTTGGCATTTTTTTTGCCATGCACAAAGGCTCCCTCAAGACAATTAAAAACTCACACTGATTATCTTGGCGTGACAACTACACTAACATTCCCAACCATTTCTTCCCCGTTTCCTCCTCCACTTACATTATCCAGATACAGCCTGTGGTCTTCATGGGAGGGCTCATCATTAAAGAAGAGAATCAGAAACTTTTTCTGTGGGCGCTACTTAGTACAGAATGAGTCCGTGTCTCAACTAGAAAAATGCAGGGTCTTCTCTTCTTCCTTCTTTTTCTTCCCCTCCTTTTTCTTCTTCTTCTCCACCTCTTTTTTTTCCTTCTCTTCCTCCTTCCTCTCCTCCTCCCTTTTTCTCTTCTTTCCTCCTTCTCCTCCCCCACAAAGATCATTTTCTTACCATAAAAGATATACCCCATTCTCAAGCTTTTTGCTTGTCTAATTTTACTACCTGGCAACTATAAAATTTGCTATAAAGCAGTGCTTGCAGATTGAATTGATATAAGTGCAGTGAAGGGCCATTCTGGAAGGTATCAATTCTATGATTTTGTTTGTTAGATTAATTTTTTTTTTTAAGTCAGAAATAATTCAGATGGTGGAAATACAATGGTACCTTGATACTTCTTAATCTGTTCTGGAACTCGCGATGAGTGCTGAAACCGATGAGAACCACACAAGTGACCAGTGATAAAGCATTTTCTCTCCCAGGGCAGCATCATGACTCACAATTTCTATCAAGTGCGCTGAGTCCCGAGCAAGCGCCAAGTGCTGAAACATTTTTTTCTTGTCAAAATTCAGTGAGTATAGGGTGTGATGAGTTCTGAAGCTGACAAGCACTGAGGCATGACTGTAATGCTGAGAAGGGTAAGCATAAGGAAAAAAATTGTTTCTAAAAAACAGTAAACAATTATTTAAATTTTAGCATACTCTTATTATCCTGTTTTCCTTTCTCTTTGCCCAAAAGAGAATTATGTTTGATAAACTAACTGACCTGATGATCTTGAATAAAAGATATAGAATTCATTTTCTCAATGACCCCTTTTCTACCAGAGAGGTGAGCGTCGTGAAAAGTTTACTAATAAAGCAGGCACCAAAGAGGCCAGGTCCTCAGTACAGCATAGACCCATCCAGGGCAGAGTTCCCCAGAAGGCTGTATGGGCTCTTGCTGGATATGTCATAAAAAGGCAGTTTGGGGGTGAGATAAGCTGGTTAAAGGTAAACGATGTTTTAAAAATTAACAGAAAGACATCTTGTATTCTCGACAATGTAAACTCTAAAAACCTCGTTCCCACCTTAATCTTATCATGACTGAGTTCTGTAGTATTTTGTTGTAGGGAGTTTGGGTTACTAATTTGTATGCTGCCGTTCACCTCACGAAGCCCTTGAGTTCCACAGAACACAGTACAGAAAAGGTCATCTCAGTGTAAGAGGCCCAAGTGTGAACAAGGTAAAAGTTTGTTTGCTGTACCTCCTTTCCCCTTTTCTGCCATTTCCCTTTCATAGCTTTGTGCGGCCCTAATTATGCTTTTCGGAGTGTTGTATTTGTTGCCTTATTTCTAGTCATGGAATGAGAGTGCACCTCTAGCAATTAGATCTTAAAGGAAAGGGGGATTGAGGTGGAGAGTGCAGGGGAGTCCACATCAGGACCAAAGCCTCCCATGGGGAGACCTTGGAAAGGTTCCATCAGTTGGCTGAGTTAAGGCTACACCTGGCAACTGAAATCATAGGTGGGAAAATAAACAGCCACTTCCATGAACGATCTGATAGTCCCTTTCCGCTGCTTTGAGGTAAGGACTCTGGAAGTTTCAAGCTGTTTTGAAAGACTTTTCATTGATACTTGCCAAGCTCCCTAGACTGGTACGGCTAATGCCATGTGTACCCGGGTGGGTCTGGCTTGCTGAAGCACCTGCTGGTTTTCAAATACCAAACTTGGAGACTCTTCTGGTTTCTGGCTCTCTTGACCCCTCTGCTTCCCTTTATCTTGTCACTTGGGCACATCGGCATCTTTGCATGTCACATGCAGGCAACTGGAACCAGAGGGACTGAGCCAGTCTTATCTGCATCACTGTGTCCAGCTGCTGCCTGCCGTTGCCTCAAACCATGTTGGATGAACAGCCGGCCCACAGTCTCTCCCTGTTTTTCCCGGGGAAATATACCACTACCTTTGTCATACCTATTTTAATGTCTTTAAAACCTCATACCAGTTAGCTTTGCTAAAATAAAATAAAGCTGCATCACAAATAACCAACAAATCTTAGAGGCAGGCAGAGTTGTGTGTTTATTGCTCACATGTCTGAAGTTGGCTGGGGATCAGCTAGGTAGTTTGCTGATCTTGGTGGGGCTCACTCACATATGGGGGTTAGCTGGGTGTTCATGCTCCTAATCTGCTTTGACAGGTGCGAGGCAAGTCAATTATGCCGTGTGTGTTTCTCATCCTCCAGCAGGCCGGCCTGGGCATGTTCTCGAGTTAATGATGGAGGCACAAGATAACAAGCAGAGGCAGGAAGGCTTCTTGAAGTTTAAGTTCAGGACTGTCTTGTTGCCACTTTTGCCTTCCTTATTGGCCAAAGCAAGCCCAAAATCAAGTAGCAGGGCAGGTCATACTGTCCACAGGGGTGGGCACTTCATAGTTACATGGCCAAGGAATTTAGATATGGTGAGAGATGAAATAATTACAACACATAACAGGAGGTTAAGCCTCAAAGAAGAAGCTTACTAAGGATCCTATGGTTGGAATTTGAACCATGGGATTCAAATGTTTGAACTGTTTATCTTTCCCAATAACATCAACAAAGTTAAAATTCAAGTTACTTAGGCTAAGAGTCAGTTTTATAATCATAACAGACAAAATATCAATGAAAAATATGAAAAATTTATACTCCAAATAACATAGCATGGAAATACTATATATATGTGTATACGTGTGTATATATCATACAGAGCCCTGGCTGGTTTGGCTCAGTGGATTGAGCGTCGGCCTGCGAGCTAAGTGTCGCTGGTTCGATCTTCCACTCAGGGCACATCAGAGAAGGAAAACTCTGATTCCAAAAAACCTCCGCTGCCTTGCGGCATACCTCTTCAGGGGAAAGGCTAAGGGAGTAAACCCCGACAGAAAATCCGGAGCCGGAGTCCCTAAGGCGGTTTGACGTTGTAGTCAATACCGGCAACTCCTGCGGCTCACCTGAAGCCAAGCTGTATCGACTCCGTCTTTCCCTTGGATCCTTCAGCTGCGAAGAGAGGGGGGGTCTGCTGCATGGGCAACAGCAGACCCTCCATATCACCCTGCCCAGGCTCTGTAGCTTCAGCTTCACTGGGGAGGACACTCCAGCGTCATCGCAAGATGTCGATTCAACACGGGAGGAGACAGATACCGTGTCACTCCCGAGTCGGACTGCACAACCATTCTCGGCGGTGCAGATAGACTCTTAAGAAGCTACACCATCGTCTCTCGAGACGGACGGCTGCCGACTGACCATAGCATACAGATCAAAGAAGAAAATAAAGACACCAATATAATTTGAGTGTTAACACATATTTCTAAAATCAAATCAAGAACTATTAAATTCAGTAGTTGAGTTGTAAAAGAATAAATCCACATGTATCGTTTAACCTTAAAATTTATATAATATTTGATTTAAATATGTCAAAGGAGAAAATGTATTATAACATATTTATATAAACCAAAGAAGTTCAATTACAAGGTAATCTCCACTGTACCCTAAAGGCATTTAATAACTTTAAGACTCCTCTGTGATAAAATGACTTATTAAATGAGAATATATGTACTTCTTTCATATGATGAAGCATATTTTTCTAACCAACAGCCAAAATTACATTTAAATGTTAAAAGGCCAGAATAATTTCCAATAAAATCAAGAAACAAGGTGATGGTACCCCTTCACACACTCACCAGGGAAAAGGGTGTCTATAAAATAGCATTGTTATTTGATTGTGTTCGATAGGACAAGGGTCTCAAGGTCAAGGCAGTTCTCACTAAATGTTATTCCTGCTACATGTTAAAATGTAGTTTGGCTGATACAGCTGTAAATAGGTGGAGCTTGACAGAAGCCCAATAGAATAAGTATAGCCAAAGGCAAAGAGAAAATCACATGCAATTAAACAATTAGTGTGTATAAGCAAGGCTAAGCCTCCCTTTGGGAGGACAGAACTTTGGATGTGGATCCCCTTTCTGTTACTTGCTGCAAGTAAATGGAGTTACCTAACCACAACCACATCTCATTCCTGAATAAAACACTCCTAGTGGGGAACCCCTCGAGTTCAGGAACAGTTTGGCATGATATTATATAATCCTAGGACTATTCAACCTTCAAACATACAACAGACGCCTGAACCATATTAAAATTGCTGCATTTAGTAGGCGAGGTCTCCTGACAACCAAACAGCTGGACTTTGCTAGTAACAACCTGACCTCAACCTGTTCACCCCAATGAAGACTGTATTGTGTAAATGATCTTAAATTAAGTCTCATAATACTTGAGAAGTACAGTATGCTTGTCAACATTTTAAATGCGGAAACCGCAGCTGCAGATGGATTTGTCCAGGATCACGAAGAAACCAAATGGTGAGTCGGTATTTGAACCCTGGTCACTTTCTCGCTCTCCAAAACCCTATGTGCCTAGTATATGCTTACCGCCTACCATGTGCCAGGCACTTAACTCTAATCCTAGAAGTAGCTCCACAAAGAAGAGATTAGTAAACAAACAAACCAGTCAACAAACACTTTGTTTTCTCTTCAGTCTGTCTCAGCTGGAATACGGTTATTTATCTGGTTTCCAAGAGGCTTATCAACCCCAGCCTTGGAGCACTGTCTTAGCGAGGAAACAGACACACACTCAGAACAGACTGAGGACAAGCACACGCAAACACAAACAAGTGCCAAGGAACTCTTCTAAAGGAAGAAGAACAGGACTCGAAGTTAGCACGGAAAGTTGCATAGAAGGAGAAACCTCCCGAGATGGCTTTTGAAAGAGGCTTTGGCTTCATGTGTCAAATAGTAACCAGAAAAAAAGAGCCCATTTGAAGGGACAGAGAAGTTAGAGGTAGCAAAAGATGCATTCTTTAGGGTAAATAGAATTATACAAATTTATAAACAGGTGAAACTCAGTGGATCGGTGATGCTGGAAATCAAAACTTCTGATTCAAGGTATGTTCCCATATCTCTCAGTCCAGGTGTTTAATGATCCGAGCAGGGAGCTGGACTCACTGACGACAGTCCCTGACTGCTCAGGCCTCAGGGTCTTAAGACATCCTGTGACTTAAAAAGAATCTTGCTGAGTACTCCATCTTCCCTGATGTTGATAAGGAAATCAAACAAAACCAAGCACTGATGGTGTTTAACCTTGATTGCTTTCTGTTAATGTTTAAGGAACAGTGCATCCGTTCCATAGCCTTAAAAGAATAGATGATTGAATTTATAGATGATATACAGACTTGTTTATCAGGAAACGTTCTCTTTAGTTAATACTTTAAGCTTCCTCTGTTGTAAGTTTCAAGCAAATCATTGTACATTGTAATCATCCTTGGAATGTGCCTGTGAGCTCATTCTTTACCCTCCCTATTGATTAGCATATCTGTAAAATCCAATAAAAGGAGAAGCTCTTGCATTGCTCGGGGCTGACTTGCCTGATAGTGCAGCAGCCCTCCAACCGTCCCGTTCTGTCTGCTGGAATTGCTTCCGTGCCCTCGACCACCAAGTACTACAACAGATCGGCTAATGAAAAGCTTCTGAAATAACACCCTATAGAGTTATTATCTGATATTTTAGGCAGTTACCTTAAGGTTTAGCTGCGACTGCCACCTAGTCTGTGAAGTTGATGTTTGATCTTTTCATTTGCAAGTCAAAATAGCACTTTTTCATCTGCTTCTATGTTAATTCAAAAAGCTACTCAATAGAATCTGTTTTATTGCTTATTTTGAGACTTTTTTTTTGTGGAAAGTTAAGGTGCAGACATGATTTTTTTCTCTGCCTATGGAAGATTATTAAAAAGAGACCACACAAAAATCAGATGTCTCTGTACAAAGCTGAATGCTCTGTAGGTTCTCAGAAAAAAACTTTCATGTCACAATTACTTTGAAGTAATATCACAAGATCACTTTAATTGGCTGTTTCCCCCCCTATGGTTGTTTATTGATTCAGTCTCCAAGAAAGTATATGTAAATTTGTGTATTATTGAAACATAGGTGGAATTATAAAAATGTTACTATGGGTAACCCCCATATAACATGGTTGTTAGGTTCCTAACAAATGCCTTGTTATACAAAACAAAGAACTAGTACAAAACGGGGGTTAGGTTCCAAAAATTAAAAAACACCATACTATTATATTTTTATAATTAAGAGAAATATCTTTATTGAAACAATTTTCATCAAAAGTATTACATATTAATATGAATTAAGTAATGTTTTCTTCATCATCACTACTAAGCTCCATTAACTGAATGCGTTTTCTTTTTGACAAGCTATCCTCATCCTCTGAACTTTCTTCAGCATTATCTTAATTTCTTTGCTCTACTTTTTGCAAAAAATCTGTTATTTTAGATTGCTTGCTTTTAGCTGAGAGATCTTTATAAATTTCGTTGTATGGTGCTAAGCACTTTGAAGTTCTCTCTTAAACTTTGTGCTCCTTTCAGTGCAGGGATCTTCATTTAGGAAATATGATTCTGAACTGTTCGGCTAAGTCTAGGCTTTTCTTTACGCTTTTTTAGAGTAAACTAATATGACATATGCGCTCAAATGAAAAATTTTAAACGAGTTATCTTTTGCTCTTAAAAGCTTTTATCACATTCAGTATTGTACAGGGATTTCCCTAATTTCATTGTTATATGGGAGTTTTCCCCAATTCTATCACTGTGTTAGAACAAAACTGTGTTATAGAAGTGCCGTGTTACATGGGGGATACCTGTATATGTTATTTCTGTAGCTATAGGTCCTTTTCCACGTTACTTACTGAACCCCAGTTTTACCATATGTAACTTGGAGATAAGAACTCACACTTTGTTGAGTTTAATTTTAGGATTAACCCTGATGTATATTAAGCCACAAGGCTATACCTGCCATAGTGTAGGCAGTGAGTAATATAACTATTGTTAATCATATATGGGCCAATGCTCACAAAATATTAGAGAAGATGTGGCTTTGCTAATAGACAAGTTTATCTTGAATTTCCAGTTTGCAAATGAGGCCAAATAAATTTTAAACTAGGCCCACATTAGAGTATCTCCCAATTTTATATTTTCCAATTATGCCATGCTGACATCACAAAACAGTATCTAATCTTAGTGGATCCACATCTGTGAGTTGTTTGTATGATTAATGGTACTTGCTTAAATAGATGAGAGTCTTTGAGCCTTTAATTCCAGAACCTTTCTCTCAGTTTTTGATGACACAAGAATTAGTATATATCTGGTATGAAAATTCCCAGTAAACAATCATAAGAAGGAAAGCTAGCTGATTAAGAAAATATTGTGATAGTGTCTTAAAGTAGTTGTGATAGAAAATTGTAGCGAAGATTTTTGTATAGGGTTATCTGCAAATCACTATTTGTAGTTACATTAACCTACAAAAATCAACCATAATACATTGTAAACTTCTTACTGAGGCAGTTATGTCACATATTTTCCTTTTGGAAAGGAGGGACTCTACCCTACACTGTACTACTTCTATACAATCTTTGACATGTAGTAACTTGTGAATGCAGAGGTGGCAATGAGTAAGTGTTAGGGAAAGCATGATTTGACACCGTTAGTTTTCGGCTTGTCAAAGTCCATTTTGAATCCACAAATCTTAGATTTCCCAAACTAAGCATTTTATAAATGCAAACAAAAGTAGATTTTAAAGGGAAGATCTGTTCTTTTGGGGGTAAGACGAACAAATGAAGCAGCAAGGCTTCCAACACAATTCACATACCTGTAATTAGCTCTTCCTGTATGGGTGAAAGTACCTCCAAATACCATGCATAGCTGTTTGCAACACTTCTAGTTTCACTGTATTTGAACATAGAAGTTAACTTTGCAAGAATAAGATTTTCCTTTGCCTGCACTATGACTTTATTTCTTATTTATGTTTCAAAGAGACCCGTATTGCCAACTCTCTCCTTTGAAGGGCATTTTTCCCCTCCAGGAAAATAACTGTTCAATGTTTTTGTGAATTTCTGACTTGATGCACTCAATAGTAAATTTTGAAATGCTTTCTTGGAACATAGCTCCATTTTCTATGTGCAATATTGCACAAGAGTCCAAACAGGCATGATATTACACATACGTAAAATTTGCTTTGCTGTTTCAACTGCATGAGTGTGGTTACTTCTGTGGTTTGTTGAATCAATACAGGGTTTATTGACAACCCCTTCTTATACTGGACTAATGCTGGCTTTTGGTGAGTCCTTGTTGGAGATATTTTGAAATATAACCATTATTGTTTCTTTTAAGATCTATAGCTGAGGAATTTTAGTGATATCTTTGTCACTTCTTAAGGTATCAGTTCTGAGGTCTACCATTACTTAGATACTGTATTTCATCAGATACAAATCACCTCGTTTCTCTATGCCCCAGATTCTTACAAAATAATGTAGAAATATAGGCTGCGTTTCTTTGTAAGACTGAAGTCTCTTTCTGGCATGTCCTTTAGACTCCTCTAACCAGAGTAAGTGCAATCTAAGTTTAAATTTGAGATTCTCCAGCCAAATTTTATATGAGGACTTCTTCATTTTAATAAAAGATATATCAACCTATAAATGACTATTGGTGGGTGAATGGTTAAGGTGTACAGCTATTACAAAATGTTGGCTTAAAATAATGTTTAATGCCATAAATAACTGTTTGTCACTCCCAAACATTAAAAATATTATACTAAATGTAAGTGAATCAAACACAGAGCACATTCTATGACAAAAATAATTATTTGATGATTATGGCTCTTCTCCCTCAATTCACATTGATAATAAAGTTTATTCCAGAAGAATGCAATGTATCTTCAATAACACTTTGCAAGTGTGCATTTTGAAATACAAGTTCTGCAAAAGATTAATTGGTGTTCTACTGTAAAATGGTTCTTAGACCAATAAATTTGAAAAATGAGTCAAACGATATCAAATAGGATTTTAAATTTCAGAATTCTCTGGAACTTTTAGTATCTTGGTAGTCATTTTGTACTTTAAAGCAAGAAAAAGTTTATATTTTGATATAAATCCAATTCTTTCACTTTTTTCCATTCATAGTACTTCTTTTGTGATCTGTCCAAGAAATCTTTACTTACCTCAAGATTGCAAAGATTTTCTCCTGTGCTTTCTATACAGTTTATATTTTTAGTTTTTATATTTGTTATGTTAATTTTTATGAGTGATGTGAGTTTGGGAATTGAAAATAATGTTTTTCGACTAAAACCCCAGTGGTTCTTATATCATTTATGGAATAGATTATTCTTTCACTTTTACTTTGGGACAGTTGCCCAAACAAATTAGCCATGTATCTGTGGGGTTTTTTTTCCTGTTTATTCGGTTCCATTGCTTTTGTGTGTATTCCTGTGTGATTACTACATTACTGCATTGCTCTGGCCTTTTTATTCTCTTTATTTTATTTTATTATTATTCAATTACAGTTGTCCCAATTTTTTCCTCGTTGCCTCCCCCCCGCCCCCCAGCTCCCAGAGTCAATCCCCTCCCTGTTGTCCATGTCTCTGGGTCCTTTATACTTGTTCCTTGACTAGCTTCCCCTTCTTTCCCCCCGTTACACCCCTCAGCCCTCCCCCGTGGTCACTGTCAGTTTATTCCTTGTTTCCATGTCTCTGGTTCTGTTTTCCTTGCTTGTTTGTTTTGTTCATTAAGTCTCATTTAAAGGTGAGATCATATGGTATTTGTCTTTCACCACTTGGCTTATTTCATTTAGCGGTCTTCTGTAGCTTTATATTAAGTCTTGATACTGGGTAGTATAAATTCTCCTACATTGTTCTTTTTAAAAAGTGTTTTGCCTCTTCTAGGTTCTCTGTATTTGCATATCAACTTCACTATCAGCTCCTCAAGTTGTACAGGAAAGCCTGGCAGGAAGGCATTGACTCTGTAGCTACACTAGCGGAAAACTGACATCTTAATGTAAAGTCTTTCAATTCATGAATAAGATATCTCTCCAAACATTTAGATAAAGAGTTGGTAAAGTTTTCCTGTAAAAGGCAAGGTAGTAAATATTGTTAAAGCTTTGATAAATTATATGGTCTCTTGGAATTTCTCAATTGCAAAAGCAGTCATACCTAAATGAGACAGATGGGTGTGGCTGAATGCTAAAAACAAAGCTGCAGGCCAGAGTTTGTCAGCCTTTGATTTAGTCACCTTCAGAGTCTCCGAGAAGTTTTTTTGTAGTTTTCAGAGTACACATTGTTAAATTTATGCTTTTGTAAATTATATTTTTAGAACTTTTAATTTCTAATTATTGATGTATAAAACTTATAATTTATGCTCATATATTTCTTCTATTCTGCTAAATGTATTTATATTACTAGGAATTTTACTGGTAGATTCCTCAGAGACTGATTCTCTGCAAATAAAGACATTTTACCGGGAACTTACAGTCATGGTGGAGGTGGTGGGTAGACACACTTTGCCTCCTTGTGCAACCATAAGAAGGATCACAACTAACCTCAAAAAAATTTAAAAAAAAAGGCACCCAAAACTTCCAGAAAATCATACTGTATGGAAGCCCTACAACCAAGAATTTAAAGAAGCCACATTCAGCCAGACGAATAGGAGGAGCAGAGGTGGGGAGCTGGGGTGGAGAGGACCTGGGGTGGTGGTGGTGAGGTGGTAGAACGGGTAATCCCACATTCGTGTGTGGTGGATAAAAATTGGGAGGGATACCATGAGAGTGAACAATCCCAGCCCCAAGCCAGACTGCACAGCCCAGGGTTCCAGCACTGGCAAAATAAAGCCTAATTTCTGGCTATAAAAACCAGTGGCGGTTGGGGTGGTGGAAGAAAGAGCCTGTCTCTCAGGAGAGTCCATTTAAAGGGCCTGCATGGTCCTGGAAGGTATGGGAACCCACTCACTCTGAGAACCACCACCAGGGCAATAGCTAGAAGGGTGCCAGTCACATCTGAGAAGGGGGTGAAGTGACTGGAAATGGGGCGAGTGCAGAGCAAGCCTCCAGCAGCAAGGCAGCAGCATTGTCCCCTCTCTGACCCCTCCCCCACATACAGAACCACAAAGCAGTCAAGCGGGTTACCCTATTCTGGTGAATACTTAAGGCTACACCCCATACAACTCAACAGGTGTGCTAAGACAGGGAGTCAAAGCAACTTTACCTAATACACAAAAACAAACACAGGGAGGCTGCCAAATTCAGGAGACAAAGAAATATGGCCCAAATGAAAGAACAGAATGAAACCCCAGAAAAAGAACTAAACAAAATGGAGATAGCTAACCTAACAGATGCAGACTTCAAAATACGGGTGATAAAGATGCTCAGAAAACTCACTGAATACTGCAAAAGCACAAGGGAAGAAGAAGTGAAGGCTACAGTAAGTAAAATAAAGAAAAGTCCACAAGGAACTAACAATGAAGGGAAGGAAGCCAGGATTCGAATCGATGACTTGGAACATAAGGAAGAAATAAACATTCAACCAGGACAGAATAAAGAAACAAGAATTTTAAAAATGAGGAGAGACTAAGACTCTGGGACATCTCCAAAAGTGCCAATATCCAAATCATAGGGGTGCCAGAAGGAGAAGAGGAAGAGCAAGAAATTAACAACTTATGTGAAAAAGTAACGAAGGAAAACTTTCCTAATTTGGTGAAGGTGATGGAAAGAGACACACAAGTCCAAGAAGCACAGTGAGTCCCAAACAAGTTGGACTCAAAGAGCACCACACCAAGACACATCATAATTAAAATGCCAAAAATTAAAGATAAAGAGAATCTTAGAAGCAGTTAGGAGAAAAGCAGAGAGTTATCTACAAAGGAGTCCCCATAAGACTATCAGCTGACTTCTCAAATGAAACTTTGCAGATAAGAAGGGACTGGCAAGAAGTATTCAATGTGACGAAAAGCAAGGACCTACAACCAAGATTACTGTATCCAGCAAAGCTATCATTTAGAATGGAAGGGCAGATAAAGTGCTTCCCAGATAAGATAAAGCTAAAGGAGTTCATCATCACCAAGCCCTTATTATATGAAATGTTAAAAGGACTTACTTAAGAAAAAGAAGATCAAAACTATGAACATTAAAATGAGAATAAATTCACAACTGAATCTAAAAAACAAAAACAAACTAAGCAAAAAACTACAACAGGAACAGAATCATAGATATGGAGATCAGTTTGGAATGAGAAGGGGAAGAATGGGGGACACAGTACAGGGATTAAGAAGCATAATTGGTAGGAACAAAATAGACAGGGGAAAGTTAGGAATAATAAAAGAAAGGGGTGAAGCCAAAGAACCTATATGCATGACCCATGGGCATGAACTAAGGGGGAGGATTGCTAACAGGAAGTGGGGTACCAGATGAAGGCGGGCAAAGGGGAAACAATTGAGACCACTGTAATAGCATAATCAATAAAATATACTTTTAAAAAGATACTTTACCCATTTCTTTCCATTCTTT